>NC_044034.1:328260533-328896528 GCF_901765095.1 Microcaecilia unicolor
CTGATGTTTACCTACCTAAAATTTTGCCCTTGTATCTTGCTATTTTGCTCCAGAGTTACTGTAGGGGGTTAGAGAAGAGACAGCAGAAAACCATGAACAGGCAATGTAAATGGAAAGGCTCACCCTTAAAGGGGAGCCGATTACAACCGGGCTGAAGGCTCAGGAAAAATTTTGGGACCTGGCTGCGGCCTAAATAAATCCACATTCGTTAAAGAAATTAGCTTCTGGTGGTGTTTTAACAGAAGGGGGTGACTGAGTGAATGCCGAATGCCCGTGTTGTATCCTTCTTATTTATTTATGGCATATGTATCCCACATTATCTCAAAGAAGCTCAGGTTCAATGTGGCTTACGTTCAAAAAAACATCAAAAATATGATACAGTCAGATATTAATTATAACATTTTAACATATTATGAATAATTGTGTGTTTCTCATGAGGCTAGGCTAGAGTATTGGTTATGTTGAAACATATAAGAGAGATGCCAACATTAATTTATTATCTTTTGATAAGCTATGTACTTAATGGAAAAGCCTTTAGTAATTTACAGAATCTCAGATAATCTTCTAAGTACCTTAATTGCTTGAGTACAGAATTCCAAAGTTTGGTTCTCTGATATGTAAAGCCTGCAACAAAGATTGATTTGTAAGAAAAGACCTTTGCAATTTGGATAATGGAGCATGAGGTATTCTATAGATGTTTTTACTGTATTACGTGAAGGTAAATCAATTAGTTGCTGTATTTAGGAGGGTGATAATCCATATATGATTTGATAAAGTCATGCATATTTTAAAGGTGATCTTGGTGTTTATGGGAAGCCAGTGAAGTTTTAACAAGAGAGGGAAGCCTTCTCAAAGCTTGGAGCCTGTTCATCATATGTGCTCTCATTCTAGTCCCTTTTAATCCTGGAGCAACCCCCCTTTTCCCACCACCCACTAAAATTCAAGGCTCTTTCACTGTCCACATTTTGCATCCAACTAAACACTTACACTGGGGTCCACAAATTTTCAAGAGAAGGGACACAAAGGACATTTCAAATCACCAAAAACCTGCTGGAGAGTCCCCATAAGAGTTTACTGAGAGAAGTGGGGTACCCTTTGGAATTTCTGAGCATACCATCCTGTTCCATTAAAATCATTTTTGGCCAAATGGAGTCTTGGAAGCCAAAAGGTCTTGCTGCTTTTGCCACTGCTGCATGTGATAAAAAGAAAAGTTAAAATTGTTCTGCAGGAAAGATGCAGCTGTGGACAGAAAAAGCATAGTGGTACCAAAACATGAACTCCAACGACCACATTTGGCTCATGGGCCACAGTTCGAGGATCACTTTCAACTGGCCTTCTCTTATCTATCAACAGAAATAGACTGTGAATTCACTATATTCACTATTAATTAATGAAAAATGGGGGGAAACGTCTCATTAATCGCCAGGAAAAGAACACAGCGAAGGTGACAAGATGGATGACACCAAACAAACTTCTACTGGACTCAGAAAAAAGTTCACAGCAAGAGTTTATTCTTAAAAAACTGGACTCGACACGAGTCGTGTTTCGGCCGTTCAGGCCTGCCTCAGGAGTCCCTGTATGGCAAAGTGCTGGATTTCTCTAACAACACCTTAAGAGAATGGAGAAAGAAAACTTCTGAGCTTCTTTGTTCTTCGAGAACAGTGATGCTCACACTCTCATCAAGAAGCTCAGAAGTTTTCTTTCTCCATTCTCTTAAGGTGTTGTTAGAGAAATCCAGTGTTTGCACAAGACTGTCCTTATGAGAACCAATAGCACTTTGCCATACAGGAACTCCTGAGGCAGGCCTGAACGGCCGAAACATGACTCGTGTCGAGTCCAGTTTTTTAAGAATAAACTATTGCTGTGAACTTTTTTCTGAGTCCAGTAGAAGTTTGTTTGGCGTCATCCATCTTGTCACCTTCGCAGTGTTTTTTTCTTGGTTTTTCCATTGCGGAGGTCCGCTTTCTTCTGTGTTTGCCGTTCATTAATCGCCAGGTCATACTGTATCCCCGACATAAGTAGATTTATTGTAAGACCTTTATGGTGATTGATCTAATCATTGACGGAAAAAACCCTCCATCCATATTAAAGTGACTTGAAATTAAGTGACTCAAAATTAGTGCATTTGTGAATATAATCTTGACATTATCATAGGTTAAAATGCTGGGTGGCTAATGCAACATATATTCAGCGGGGCTGCACTTATCTTTGGCTCTGTGTGTCCCGACAGACATCCGTTTCGCCAGTTTGCTTTATCAAGGGAAATGAGCCTAAACACAGCAGCTTCACTCCCAAACGTGCGCCAAATTGGAGTTACTGTGTGGCCTTTGCGGTAATTTCAATTTCGGCATGCGTCTGCTAAGCACATCTGAAAAATATTTTTTATTTTCTGGTGCGTGTAATGGATGTGCGCCAAGTGGCATTTGATGGACGTAGGTCATTACCACCCAGTTTCTTTACCACTAGGTCTATGGCTGTCAGTAAGGTCTCAGACCTAAAATGGACACGCGGCAATTTAGATTTTGCCGCACGTCCATTTTTGGCAAAAAAAAAGGCCATTTTTACAGGTGCACTAAAAAATGGATTTGCATGCGCCCAAAACCCACGCCTACACTACCGCAGGACACACAGGAGTACATCTTTAAGATCATTCATAACTGATTTTGAATGTGAATTATGATTGGATGGTTTTTGTACAAATCGATGAAAGGTGTGACCAAGAGCAGACATGTGAGGATTTACTAAGAAGACTTTAAAATCATTCTGGGGAGTCCATGTTCCCCATATCTTTTTTTGTCATATGGTCATTCATCAGTGAATTCATCAGTAGATTTTTTGGAAATGAACACTGAAGTAATATCAGAGAGGAGATTCACCAGTGGAGTATATTGAGGATTTCATGGACATTACGTTGTTGGATATCACGTTTATGCATCAGCTCACCGATTATTTTAAAGGTGGAGGAAAAATGGTGTTTGGTTATTGACACACTACAGATCTAGTGGTCACATTATCAGCTGATCATTCCGACAGACAAGCAATTCAACCCCTCAATCAGATAAGTTGTTTTCATTTCCATATATACTCCTTTTACAACTATGGTGCAATGATTGAATGATGGGTTGCAGCCTTACATAGCAGCTCTATGCTAAATTAGCTATGACCACCGGATATCACTGAGCACCTTTCACACATATATATGGAAGGTATTTATTTATGAGTAGATTTATGGAGGTTACTTACTTTAATTAAATATATAATCTCTTCATTTTGTAAGCATGGAATACAGCCTGCAATTATAACATATAGTAAATGATAGCAGAAAAAAAAAACCAAATCTACCCATCCAGCCTATCTGGTTGCATTATTCTTAAAGACTATCAAGCAACACACTCAGAATTGAAATGCTGTATCTGCATTGACTGCAGAAGTATGCTTCTTTGGAAGCGAACTTGCACCTCCTCCATGCCCTGTACTTGATAGCTGCCCGACCCTGTTATTCTTTTCTTTCTCATTTGCTCTTGTGCCTAGAATGGTGGATGGGTGACCTACAAATACCTTTAAATAAAAAAATAAGAACTCATTTCTCAATAAAGTGGCTACCAGGAATTCTTCAAGCTGAATTTAAGACCACTGCACCATTTTTTAGATTCTCATAGTCTTCCATGAATGAAGATCAAGGTGGTGGGTTTACGTAGGATAAATTGAAGACTATAGTCTGAGACATGGTACTGTATGATATCCCTGAAGCAGTGGCAGTGAATTTGTGAAACTGTGACATGCTGACCATCATCATTTAGGGCAAAATTCTATAAACAACGCTCAAAAATGGCCATACACCCTTTATGGAAGACACTTAGCAGAGATTCCCATGCCCTTACTTTGGGTGCCAGACTTATGCCTCTTGAAACCTGGTGTAAATGCTAAGTTGGGTATGCTAACCCATTATTCTTTAATAATGCATGCAAATTTTCAGTTGGCCCCTGACATGCCCATGCCCCTCCCATAGCCACACTCCTTTTAAGTAGCATGCTAGGGGATTTGGGTGCCCAGCTGTACAGAATAGTGCACAGCCAGATTAACATGCAAATCCCAATTGATGCCAATTAATGCCAACAATTGGTAGTTATTGCTCATTGGTGGCTTGTTAGTCAATTAATTCGCACATGCATCTCAGGATCACGCTCAAATTTGGGCACCCAAATCTGGATACCATATTTAGAATCCAGGGGTTAGCAGCTAAGGTCCTTTATATAGATTTTCATGCAAAATGAAAGGTGCAATATAGACCTGGGTTAAATGAAATGAACTGTTCAAAATATTAGATTTTTGAGGAGGTTTTTTATGCCAAGGATTGAACAAGAAGGCACAAACGAGTATTCTGAGGCTTTTTCCTCCTTAAGAATATTAGTTTTTCCTTTTGAGTCACATGTTATTTAATTGGAAGGCTGAGATTTTTTGAATTGGTATTTACCTAGAATACACCCTACCTTATGTAAAAGGAATTTGTATCCCCCAAACCAGTCACTGCATGACCACACAAGCTAAGTGCATTCCTCCTCCCCTACTCATATACATTAACTCATTGGTTCTCAAACTGTGAGTCACATCATCAGTAGACAAGGTCACAGAGACAGGGCTGCTCCCCTTCCCTGTAGGTCTCCACTGTGACCTATGTCCAGTAGTGGCAGTCAGCATGGGGGCCCTGAGAATCACTGAATGTTCACAGGCCATGGCCTATCCTCCCATGTGAGCTTCCAGTTAGACTGGAAACCGATGCAGAGTATTGGAGTCTGTTAATGCCCATTGACACACAAGACCTTGTGCTGGAGGAGAAGCTTAATGGCACAGTGAGCTGAGAACCAGGGGGATGGGGTTCTTTTCCCACTGTGGTTCCTTGTGACCCTGGCCAAGTCACTTAAACCTCCAATGCCCCAGGTATATAACAGGGGTGTAGCCAGTAGCCCATTTTGGGGGGGGCCCCAGGGTGGACTGGAGGAGCCACCCATTCCTCTCTGCTATCTCTCCCCTCCCATTAAAAATGTTACCTTTGTTGGCAGGGATGCCCAAGCCCCACCAGCCAAAGAGCTCCAAAGCCCGAACCTCTCTCAGTGCGACAAAGTCGGCAGTGTGCATTCAACCACTGACATTAGCACTCCTCATGCATGCTCAGTTACTATGTGAACTGAGCATGTGCAAGAAGTGCCAGTGCCGGTGGCTGGAAAGTATGCCATTGACTTCTTCACTCCAAGGGAGGTTTGGTTCACAAAGCTCTTCAGCAATAAGGGCTTGAGCATCCCTGCCAGATATTCAACATACTGCAGTTTGGGAGGGGGGGGGGGGTGAACCCCCATCCTGTGGCTACACCACTGGTACACAAGCTTAGATTGTGAGCCCACTAGGGACAGAGAAAGTACCTACATATAATATGTAAACTGCTCTAGTGGTACCACAGAAAGGTGGTATATAAGAATCTCATAAACATACTATTGCCACAATTGCTGCTGCTGCCGCCTTCATTTGGATAAAGGGGGGGGGAGTGAATGAGAGGGGAGTGGGGGTGGGGTTGCTTTTTGTCTTCATTATCATCTGGGTTCATGTGAATTTTTAAGATTTAAAATGGGGTCATATCATAGAAAAGTTTGGGAAACACTAGAAGAAGCCTCATTCCCATTGATGAGTGCAGGGTAAGATAACCCCTCCTCTTTCAACCAATAAACAGAACCATGAGATGAGGAGGGGGAGTAACTGTCCATTGTGCTGACAGCCACGGGCAGTTCATTAATGCCAACCGGATCTCTGTGAAGTTACTGAGGCGTGCATTGCATTTTCTCTGTTCCTCATCATTTCCTCTTTACAGATTAAACGTTGATGCTCAAGAGTGAGCGCACACAGCCCAGCTGATGGATGTAATCAGGCAGTAACAGATTTTAGTGGCTCTGCCTCCTGATCCGGTCAGCTCGGAAATGCAGTACCATCTGATCCCTCAACCCCTGGTGGGCAGTCAGAAACTGAAATCCACACGATGGAACATATCAACATGTATAAAGTTGCTGATATTCCAGTATTCTGCATATTTCTGCCTGCAGTACATGCCTGGTAAATATCCTATAATGAGTTACACCCTTCATATAGACACAGAGTTTGATCAGGAGAAAATATAATCAGAACATGAGTAAATGTATTTAAATAAGGTGCCTTAAATAAAAGCACAGCTTTGTTTATAAATTGCTGATTGCAGTCTACTACTACTTATCATTTCTATAGCGCTACTAGACATACGCAGCGCTGTACACTTGAACATGAAGAGACAGTCCCTGCTCAACAGAGCTTACAATCTAATTAGGACAGATAAACAGGACAAACAAGAGATAAGGGAATAGTAAAGTGAGGATAAAATAAGGGTTCTGAACAAGTGAATAAGGGTTAGGAGTTAAAAGCAGCACCTCTTGATGTCTGATGGATAACTAGTGATTGAAGCACATGCAGCTCTATAGAAGAAATCCAAATCTACTTAAAAGGCTGCACTCTGAAAACGAAGTACTTTTAATTGGGCTCCAGAGCATCCAGTAGCTCCCTAACATCTCAGCATCCCCTCTCAATAGCCTCATTTTTCCCTCTGCTGTATGAAGACACAGGGACCATGGAGAAAAACGCTTATATTGCGACCCAAATCGGGAGATGGGCGTCTTTCTCCCGTGGGCGCCCAAATCGGTATAATCGAAAGCCGATTTTGGGCGTTTTCAACTGCAATCCGTCGTGGAAATGGGTAAAGTTGATGGGGGCATGTCGGAGGCGTGGTGAAGGCGGAACTGGGCCATGGTTATCGGCCGAGGAGAGATGGGCATCTTTAGCTGATAAACGAAAAAAGGCGTTTTTACCACGATTTTGGGTCACTTTTTTGGACCCTTTTTTTTCACGAACAGGTCCAAAAAAAGTGCCCCAACTGACCAGATGACCACTGGAGGGAATCGGGGATGACCTCCCCGGACTCCCCCAGTGGTCACTAACCCCCTCCCACCAAAAAAACCCCACTTTAAAAACTTTTTTTCCAGCCTGTATGCCTGCCTCAAATTCCGTACCCACCTCCATGACAGCAGAATGTATTCTATCCTGTGACAGCCTTTCCCTGGTTCTGATGTGGCTCTCGGGTGAGTGTGACACCTTTTCTGTTATGCGCACTGCAGAGTCACATCAGCAATGCATTGTGGTGGGTGTAGGGTATTGGGCTCCATGATCCCACTAGCTTGTGACAAATGCTCATGATGTTGGTTGGAGGCTGGGGATGACCCAGAGGAAAAGACACAGCAGAACCTCTGGTTTGGCTGGTGGGGGTCCCCCCAGGCCCCGCCAGCAGAAGAGATCTTCCTCCAGCACTGCTCTTCATTCTGCCGCATTGCCTGACAAGTGGCTGCTTTTCCCCTCAGGCCGTACATGCTCGTTTTGAATGACATAAAAGAAAAAGCAGCCACAGAGGCAGGCAATGTGGCAGAGGAAAGAGCAGCACTGGAAGAAGACCTCTTCTGCTGACGGGGCCTCAGGATCCCTGCCAGCCAAGGTATTTGCAGTTCAGGCAGGCGGCCAATCTTGGGAGGACAGCAGTGGCGGTGATCCTGCGAGGGCAGCAGCGGCAGTGATCCTGGTGGGGTTGGCAGCGGTGGCAAATTTTTTTTTTTTTGGGGGGGGGGGGGCGTAGCCCTGTACCCGAGCCTGGCTCGGTCTCTTGGCGGCCCTGCAGAAACCCAGGACTAGCCCAGAATCTCCAACCTGGAACTGGGTAACTTGGCATCTCTGGTATTGAAATTATGTTATGGGAATGAAATGCTGCCTATTCGTGTGTATGCCTGCTCTAGTTTGTGTCATACAGTGAGGGATGCTGAGTACTCAAATACTAGCACTTGATTCATTTAACACTACAGATTTGAATGGGAAGAAGGCCTAAGACACTTTTTTTGTGTGTAAAATATATTTATTAGTTAGACTGAAACGTAATCCCACAAATAAAATATATGTCACTGAATTCAAGTTCAGACAGAACATTCATTGATTTAATTTTTGACTTCCAATTTAACCAGGACTTAATTTCTAGGAGAATGGCTTGCAATGCAGTTCTATACAGAAATAAATTACAAAAGGGACCAATACTTTAACTATTCCACCAATTTTAGTACCACAAAACCATATAAGAATAGAAATATTTTTTTATCAAAATTCACTATTTATTATTATTATCACACTATCATTCATCTAGTGCATATGAGATTATAAACAAACAAACAATATATAACATGGTTTTATCTTCAGTACAATGCTATATTTCTCATATGTTATTCCACTCTCAGAGTCCATGCAATGCAAAGTCCATTCCAATTGTATCCATGTTCTTCCAAAAGCCAAAATTATAAGATGACTATGTAATTTAACTTGAAGTTATCACAGTTTCTTCAGTTCCTTATATAGTCAGTAAAAATCCTTTCTTACAGCTCTACACAGTGCTGTGTTTCGCCATCGGCGTCCTCAGGAGCTGTTTAAACATCACAATTCATCCATTGTATATACGTATAACAACTGCAATGGAATTACAAGATATTCATCATAATGCTCATTGACACAACCTCTCAGACAGGAGATCCATAGGGTGGATTCATCCTGTGGTCATCTAGTCAGTGAGAAACAAAAGCCAGTGCATACAACAGAGCTGAAGCAGTAGAAAAGAGTCACACTGCTAATCTAGCCCGTTTTCCTGTTGCTTCTGCCCTTGGCCTATTCCCTCCCTCTGCTGCAAAGTGCCACTTCCTTTTTGTCTACTTTATAGTAAGCCCTGATTTGTCATTTGACCAATATTAATGTGTAATCCAGTCCTGATTTTCTGTCTACTCCTTGCTACAAATTCTATTACAAGTAGTCCTGTTTTGTGCCAAAGGAGAGGGAACAAAGACGGAAATCTGGGTTAGAATAGCTTCTTTAGGACTTAGGAAAAATAAAGACCGGTTTTCCTAAAATAATACAGTCCTACCACAATCAGAGCTGCCAAGTGGGCCCTTTTCAAAGGGGGAGATTTTAAGATACGCTCACAACCCCGCCCCACTCCATCCAGCCATATCCCCAAGCCCCACGCACTCCACCTTCTGGCTCTACCCCTGACACACCTCAATTCCGTGGCTGTGACATCAACAAGCCACCTCTCCCTTCAGCAGCAGGAGACACCTTAATAAAATCATCTCTTGCTGCTGTGGGACCAGTCTCGCTAAAAAAAACCTGTGAGTTTTTGCAGCCCTTATCATAAGACTGGTTCCGCGGCAGCAGGAGATGACATCTTATTAACACATCTCCTGCTGCCAACGAAGAGGTGAGTGGGAGTTCTTGGACACCCAGCGGGATTGCAAGAGATGACCTGCAAAAGTGGGAATCTCCCACTGAGTGTGGGAGCTGTGGCAAGTCTGCGCAGATCCCCTTTATGTACTCAAATACAGTGATTCTGAACTTCAGTACTAGTGATCCACAAGCAGATCTGGTTATGAGGATTCATTGTGTTCACTTTCTGATTTCTGGTGATTATTCATTTGCAGTTATAATCAGGGCTCCAGAGTTTAGATTTTAATTGATAAACACTAATAAAACAACCTCAATGCAATAGGAATCTAATTATTGTATGTATATATATATATATATATATATATATATATATATATATATATATATAAGTACATAAGTAATGCCACACTGGGAAAAGACCAAGGGTCCATCGAGCCCAGCATCCTGTCCACGACAGTTGCCAATCCAGACCAAGGGCACCTGGCAAGCTTCCCAAACGTACAAACATTCTATACATGTTATTACTGGAATTGTGGATTTTTCCCAAGTCCATTTAGTAGTGGTTTATGGACTTGTCCTTTAGAAAACCGTCTAACCCCTTTTGAAACTCTGCCAAGCTAACCGCCTTCACCACGTTCTCCGGCAACAAATTCCAGAGTTTAATTATGCGTTGGGTGAAGAAATATTTTCTATGATTTGTTTTAAATTTACTACACTGTAGTTTCGTCGCATGCCCCCTAGTCCTAGTATTTTTGGAAAGCATGAACAGATGCTTCACATCCACCTGTTCCACTCCACTCATTATTTTATATGCCAGAATATACCACTTCCCCACTCTCTCACATCTTGGCTGGGTTGTCTGCACTCTATTGTGGATTTTCTGCATGGGCCACTGCTAAGTAGCACAAACAAACATATTTGATTCCACTGGAAGAGGTACCAAGGAATAGTACCTGTGGTGCAAAAACATCGAAAACCACCAAGTTTTAGATCTGCAAAGAAAACACCCACCTAAGAATAGAAGCCTTAGTTATAACAGACAAGCACTGGAGTGACAAAAAGAGGATGGAGCTTGTGATAAATCCCTTCCATGCTGAGAATTTTCATAGCCTATCAGAAAATATAAGAAATATCTACCTTAATTGCAACTCAACACTGGCTTATGAATAAATCTTCACTTGTTCTCTTTAATAGCATTCAATGTGCTGCTGTTAATTGTATAAATGTTCCCTTAGGCAGAAAAGCAATATAGCTGAATGAAGCAGGCTTTTTTGTTAAGGGTAGTAAATTTGATTAACATCGCAGTCACCAAGATGGATGGAGACGCTCTCTTCAAGAAAGATAAACCCAGTCCTTTTCATCTGGAGGCACTAGGCTGACCCTGGTAGACCAAGATTTCAGCAGGAGAACAGCTGCTAGATGGTAAATCCTCCAGTTTCCAAGAGGGGTAATCTTAAATGAAAAGTTTTCTTTTGTAAAAGTGTTTTAATGGTAAGTGACATTAAAATATTGTCCCATGGGGGTAATTCTATAATAGGGTGTGTGCTAAAAGTATGTGCCCACAGAATAATGACTAGTTGAAAAGTATGCTGCATGACGTGGAGGGGCATTTTCAATATGACGTCTAAGTCCGACTTTGGACGTTTCGCAAAAAACGTCCAAAATCTGAATAGCAAACAAGGTCATTTTCAAAAAAGAAAAACGTCTATCTTTTGTTTTTGAAAATAGAAGGTTTTGTGATTTGGATGTTTTATTTTTTGGTCCATTAAAAAAAAAAGTCCAAGTGCAAAACACACAAAACCAAGCCATTGGGATGTAGGAGGAGCCAGCATTTTTAGTAGACTGATCCCCAGTCTTATACAGGGGCATCATCAACCTCCTTTTTCCTACTGCCCATTCCTCTCCCTGTGCACCCAAGCATCCTTCTAGCTTTCACCATTGCCTTAATCTACCTATTTGGCCACCTTAAGATCATCACATACAATCACACCCAAGTCCCGCTCCTCTTTCATGCACAAAAGTTCTTCACCCCTTAAACTGTACCATTCCCTCAGTTTTTTTGCAGCCCAAATGTATCATCCTCTTTTGTTAGCATTAAATCTAAGCTGACAAATTCCAGACCATTCCTCTAGCATTGCTAAGTCCTTCCTCATGTTATCCACACCATCAGGGGTGCCCACCCTATTGCAGATTTTGGTATCATCTGAAAAGAAGCAAACCTTACCAGACAAACCTTCAGCAATATTGCTTACAAAAATGTTAAAAAGAGCCAGCCCAAAAACTGATCCTTGCGGCACCCCACTGGTAGCATCCCTTTCCTCAGAATGAGATCCATTTACCACTACCCCCTGTTGCCTTACACTCAAGCAGTTCCTAACCCAGTCACTTTAGGGCCCATACCAAGGGTACTCAATTTATTTATTAGCCATCTAGCCACAAAGTTTTAATTTTGGTCCTTGATGTTTTCATTTTGTTTCATCATTGCAGAAAAATGTCTATCTTTTTGTGCTGCCCATGTCCCACCCAAAACACCCTCCTCCCAACGTGCCCACATGAAATTTGGATGAACTGTGGTGCAAAATGTCAAAAATCGGGGTGTCGAAAATTGCAACTTGGACATTCTTGAGAGAAAAATGTCCTTTTGTCAACATGACATTTTTGGATGGGTTTTTTTTTGGTTTGTTTGTTTGTTTTGAAAATGATCCCCATAGCTTATGTTTTAAATTTCCATTTTTCTTTTTCCAATATCATTAAACAAACACTTATCTTTTGTAAAGTACTATTTTAAGAAGACCTGCTGCCATTTTTAGGCGCATCTATAAATGTGAGCACCCTTTAAAGGGGGAAAGGGAATGGGACTTGATATATCACCTTTCTGTGGTTTTTGCAACTACATTCAAAGTGGCATTTCTCCCCCCCCCCCCCCTTACCACAGGGTCTGGCATCCCTCCCTCCCACACACACAAACACACCAGGAAACTAACATTTCTCTCTCCCTCCACTCCTCATAGACCTCCAAACTCATACGGATTGCTGATAATGGTAGTCATGAAAATAGGCTGCCTCTAGGCAACGCAGGCATTTAAGGAAGCCTGCAGCCTGCCTTTGCAGGGCTTCTATTGGTCCAATACTGGACCAGTAGAAGTCACCAAAAGAAACACGCCCAACCCTAGGCCATGGCGGTAAAAACCGTCCAATAGACCCGCAACCCGCGGTGTTCGAAAAATACCACGGGGGCGATGGGAACCAGTCCAATGCTGCTGGATACAAGCAAAATTCTCTCTGAAGCATCCTGCTCATAGGAAGTTGCATCAAAGGAGGCAGGTCACCGTGGCAGGGGGAGAGAGAGATGCTAGCCACATGGGGGAGGGAGGGAAGAGAAAGTTGCCAAGGGAGGGGAAAGGAAACCTGAGAGGAAGGCACCAGTCCAACAGCAGGCAGCCCCTACCAGTAGGCAGCCCAGGGCTTTTTGTTCGGCTTGTTCAGTGGTAACTATGCCCCTGCTTCCATGTTAAAAATCAAGCAGGTTTAATTCAATCTTTCCCCATAGCTTGGTAACCACTGCACATTTAATTAACAAAATGTCAGCTCATTAGAAATGCATTTCCACTTACCATGTCTCAGTTCATGTCTCAGATTAATCTGAATTGTGATGCTGCTCACGAATTTTATTCTTGAGGCCCACAGAAAAGGATAATCCAATAACTGAAGGAAAAACTATTTTACACAATTACTTGGTCAATTAAAGGAACAGAAGCAACTGATTAAAGACTCGACAGATCAAGTTTTATAGTACATCCTTACTGCACTAGACATGACTGTGTCCAAGAGGTGTTTGTGTGCACTTATTATTATTTAAGAAATCCCACTGCACATTATGTAATATAGGGGCCCTTCCATCAAGCTGCGGGGAAAAAGGGCCCTGTAGTAGCAGCAGGGGCTGTTTTTCCCGAATGCCACGGTCATTTTTCTGCAGCCGGTAAAAGCCCCCCAAAATTGGCCACGTGGTGAGATACCTCTTACCGCGTGGCCATGCAGCAGGGAGCCCTTACCACCATGCCCAATTACCGTTGGGTTATTGCCACACAAGGCATTTCCGGGGGGGGGGGGGGAGGGTCTTTTTCCCCAGAAATGGTGCACGCTCGGGGCGGGACTACTGCCAGCAGCCACATTGGGCTGGCGGTAGTCCAGGAAGAGTGAGCGCAAAGCCCGCTCTGTAAAAAGGCCCCATAATTCTTCATGAAAGATATTTTGGGATAGTTCTGTAGCAAAGAACCTAATGATATTGCTTTGGCTCATATTGCAAAATGTTAGCCTATATTGTGCATTATATTTTATGTTTTATTTTTATGGGCGTTTTGAATTGTATTCTGCCTTGAACAGCTGGGCTATAGAGTTTTAAAATTAAATACATTAAGGAGCCCTTTTACTAAGTTGCATTAAGAAGTGAACTTAGTGTATCCTTATACGGGCCTTTCCCATGCGCTAAGCTCATTTCTACCATGGCAAAAAGAGGCAATTTTCTATTATATCTTGCACTAATGTGAGGATCAGTGTGTGGCCATTAAAAAAAAATACCACAGGAGCACTTACCACTTCCAATTTAGGAGGCACCAAGGGCTCCCGCGTTTTGGATGCACTAAAAGTTAGTGCCAGCTGATTAGTGCAGCCATGCCCGCTATCTGCCCTGATGAATCAATTTAATTGTTCAGGCACTTATAAATGAGTGGGAGCTATATTAAATGAAGCTCAGCACTCTATCATCATTGTTTTGTTTTTTATATATGAATGACCTCAGCAGTGACTTTTTTCAAATGAGCAGATCATGACTCACCTGCCTCTGCATCGGTCAAGGCACTCTGTATGCAGTCTCTTATTTATTTAGGGCCACTTTTACCAAGCTGTGGCAAAGGGGGGGGGGGGCTGTGCTGGCATCGGCATGTGTTTTTCACGCGTGCCAATGCCCCCTTTTACCGCAGCGGGTAAAAGGGAAGTCTCTCTTTCCTGCAGATAGTGGCCATGCGGCAAGTAAAGCACTTGCCACGTGGCCATTTTGGGGGAGGGGGAGCCCTTACCGCCACCCGATTACTGCCGGGTACACTCTGGCGCTACAAAAATAAATATATTTTGTAGTGCCGGATATGACAGCGGGCTAGGGGTGGGAAGTACCACTGAGCTGCTGCGGTAGCCCGGAGGTACTTCCTGTTTAGCAAGTGGTAAGCCTGCATTGGGCTTACCGCCGCTTACTAAAAGGGGTCCTTAATATTTAATTACTTTCATATATTCAAATTAGTTAAAACTTATTTATCTACTTAGCTTTTGTAATAGGTCTCCAGATCTGCTGCCTACACAGACCATATTTTGCAGGGTATTAAACCCAAGCTGCATCAGGGTGCGAACCTATATGCCACATGCCAGCCTGTATCTTTGTGATTTACAAAATGGCTGCACCAGTGTATTTAAGGGCAATAGCCAGTGCCACCATTTTGTAAATCACAAAGATACAGGCTGGAATGTGGCATATTGGTGGGGTTTAATACCCTGCGAAACATGGTCCGTGTAGGCAGCGGATCTGGAGACCTATTACAATAGCTAAGTAGATAAATAAGTTTTAACTAATATTTGAATTATATGAGAGTAATTAAATATTAAGTAAGAGCCTGCATATGGAGTGCTTCTGACCAATGAAGAAGCAGGTGAGTCATGAGCTGACAGTTCATGTGAAATGAGTCGCCGCTGAGGTCATTGATATATAAAAAAATGTTTTAAATGATGATAGAGTGCTGAACTTTCTGTGGTTCATTATCTGCCCCTTACATACCCCCTCTCAGAAAAAGAAGAAAAAATGTGCTTCATACTCAGATGATACAACTAACACAGAATGATTTAGCGCGTCCTGAGTTAGGTCATTTTTGCTGCCTTAGGGGTGTGTTAGTGCCTAACACAGCTTAGTAAAAGGGCAACTACTTTTTTTTCATAAAACTGTGAAGACTACAAAATGAATGGCTTTCTTAAGAGACAAACGGGAATTAATTTGCCTTTATAGCATGGGCTCATTGACACCTGCTCTGTGCATGAACATATTTTACAAAATTGGCAAGTACCTCACAATCCTACCTCTGCTTCCCCAAACTACATCACTGAGAACTTTTATAAGTGGCATGCATATATGAATTTATTGATTTATTTCTTGGGATTTATTAGCCACCTTTATGAATAGATTCACCCAAGGCACAATCCTGTCAGTATATGTATATAGATAGATAGATCAGGGCTTAGCCAGACCTCGTGGTGGGAGGGGGCCAGAGCCCGAGGTTGAGGGCACATTTTAGTCTGCCACCCTGCTACCTCGTCCCCCCCCCACCGCCTCGCCGCTCCCCCCTCACCTCCTTGATGCTCCCCCTCATCTCCTTGTCGTTCCCCCCGCAAAAACAAATACCTTTGCTGGCGAGGGTCCCCAACCCGTCAGCTGAAGCCTTCTTCAGTGCCGGTCTCCGGTGCAGCCACATTCGCTGTCTTGCTGTTCTTTCATCTTGCTGACGTCCTCCTGTGCATGCTCCTTTATGTGAAACAGCACGAAGAAAGAAGAGCAGGGCAGCGAACATGGCTGCGCCATAGACCGACGCTGAAGAAGGCTTCAGCTGGCAGGGGTTGGGGATCCCCGCCATCCAAACCAGGGGCCCAGGCTCCCATGGCTCCACCTAGCTACACCCCTGAGATAGATAAAGGGTTGCACATTTTAAATTAAAGGCATTTTCTGCACATGAAAACAGTTTGACATGCAGAAAAACCTTTAAAATTACCCCCATTGTGCATTTGCATTAAAACAGATTATAGAGGTCCTTTTACTAAGTGGAGGTAAACGCAAACACATGCATATTGCAGCTTAAAAGGGATTACCATAGGACATGCTGCAGTATCCCATAGTATGTTTCAAATGTACATGCACTACCTTCATGCTAAATTATTTTTTTTTGCAGAGGGAGCATGTCTGAGGGTGGAGAGTGGGTGTTTCTACGCTAGTCAGTTAATACGTTGGCATTGCCGCGTGCTGATTAATGCTGGATTAGCGTATGAGCACTTACCGCTTACAAAATAGGTAGTTGTCAGGGCCCAGGTGCTAATTTTTGTTAATAATTGCCCACTAATGGCAACATTAGTGCATGGCTATTAATTTAGAAAAGTGGGAAATCTGCCATTTTCCAGCTGCAGTAGAAATTTCTTTAGTGTGTGGGAAAGACCCATGTAAAGGTGTGCTAAGGCCACTTTCTATCACAGCTTTGTAAAAGGACCCCATAATGAGATCTGTTGGGAAGTCTCATCTCACCAAGTTGCTTCATTTCTTTGAAGGCGTGAATACACATGTGGATAAAGGTAAGTCGGTTGATGTAGTGTATCTAGTTTTTCAGAAAGCTTTTGACAAAGTTATTCATGAGAGACTCCTGAGAAAATTAAAGAGTCATGGGATAGAAGGCAATGTTCTGTTGTGGATTAGGAATTGGTTAATGGACAGAAAACAGAGGGTAGGGTTAAATGGTCATTTCAGTCAGTGGAGGAGGGTGAATAGTGGAGTGCCACAGGGATCAGTACTGGGACTAGTGCTATCTAACATATTTATAAATAATATTGAAATCAGAACAATGAGTGAGGTAATAAAATTTGCAGATGACACAAAACTATTCAAGGTTGTTAAAACACATGTGGACTGTGAAAAATTGCAGGAAGACCTTAGGAAATTGGAAGACTGGGCATCCAGAAGGCAGAAAAAATTTAATGTGAACAAATGCAAAATGATGCACACTGGAAAGAATGATCTAAATCATATTTACCTAATGCTAGAGTCCACTTTGGGGGTCAGCACCCAATAAAAGATTTAGGTGCCATTGTAGAAAATATGTTGAAGTCTTCTGCTCAGTGTGTGGTGGTGGCGGCCAAAAAAGCAAACAGCATGCTAGGAATTATTAGGAAAGGGATGGTAAATAAGACCAAAAATACTGTAATGCCCTGTGTCACTCCATGGTGCGACCTCACCATGAGTACTGCATTCAGATAAGGTCACCGTATCTCAAAAAAGATATAGCAAAATTAGAAAAAGTTCATAGAAGAGAGACCAAAATGATAATGGGGATGGAACTCTTCTCATATGAAGAAAGGCTAAAGAGGTTAGGGCTCTTCGGCTTGGAAAAGACAGATGGGAGATGCGATTGAGGTCTACAAAATCCTGAGTGGTGTAGACTGAGCAGAAGTGAATCGATTTTTTTCACTAGTTCCAAAAGTACAAAGACTAGGGGACACTCAAGGGAGTCACATGAAAATACTTTAAAATAAAGACGTGGAAATCTTTTTTCAGTCAATGAACAGTTAAGCTCTGACTCTTTGCCATAGGATATAGTAATGGCAATTAGTGTATCTGGGTTTAAAACAGGTTTGGACAAGCTCCTGGAGGAAAAGTCCATAGTCTGCTATTAAGATAAACATGGGGAAGTCACTGCTTGCCCTGGGATTGGTAGCATGGAATGTTACTACTATTTGGGTTTCTGCCAGGTTCTTGTGACCTGGATTAGCCACTGTTGGAAACAGGATACTGAGCTAGATGGACCTTTGGTCTGACCCAGTATAGCTATTCTTATGTTCTTTTGATGATATTGGAACCACAGAGGATCTAGTTGCTAAAAGTTCATATCTTCTCCTCCTCCTTCTCTTCACCATGTAATAGAACAGTGTTATGGTGTTTATTTCAGGGGGAATATGTTTCATGGAAAAGGTAATGTTTTGCTAAATAATTTGAGGCAATATTTTTGTTGCCCAACCAGCATTCTGGCCAGGAAAGCTCACAGTGTTGCTTTAAGGTTTTCTACCTGAAAGAAATGTCCTCATGAACTTCCCTAATCTCCATGTCTGCATATAGTTGTCAACTGGCTCCAAATTTTCTCAGCAGGGTTGATCCAGCCCTGGGTTTACCCCACTGCATGCAGGATCTTGTAGTTCTGTTTTTTCCCCTTTGCATTCACTAAGAAAGTAAGAATACAAGTCCCTGCATGCAGTGGGGTAAACCCAGAATTGGCTCCACCCAGTCTTGTAAATCTGGAGCCAACTAGAATCCCTGTGTATGCTCCCTGCCTTGGTGGGAGGCAGGTATGCTTTATTTCAAACAGCTACAAGACAGATATCCCATGGAAAGTACTATGAGATGCTAATCCTGTTATGATTTTGTTCTGTTGCATTTATGGGATTGTAGTCCTGTTTTTCCTAATTTAACAATAATAATAATAACAAGGACCAGAATTGCAAGTCAAGAGATGCAGTGGTTATGTCAAGCCTATATTGGGCAAAGCAGATAGTAGTTTCATTTTAGCAGAAGCCCCGATTTTCATTATGTCGTCACAATTCAAGGGTTGCAAATATGAAATCAGTGGAAGACAAATCTACTTTCTTCCTTTTGTTTCTAAATTTATGATCGGAGTTAAAAATGACAACGGGAAAAATATACCTCTTCGCAGTGGAGATCAGGCACTAGGAAGTAATTGGTTTTTATTTTGCTAGCTAGGATTGCCAGTCATATCCATCCAGAAACCAGAACATTCTTCCCTATTAGAGCAGATTACACGGCCAATTAATTGTGGAGAGCAGTCATCAGTTTGACGGGAACTGAGGGGGGTGGTGGGGGTTTTCAGTTTCAGCTAATGGAACACTTCCATTAGCTGAAACTGACTTAGTTCAGTTCCAGCTGGAAGACTTTCTCATGTAATTAGTGCAAGCTCAGGTGTAAACCAGTGCAGGTACTCCAGTTAATACTGGTCTCAACAGTTTCGTGGAGAGATACTTGAACCATCTGAGTCTCTGAGAAAGGCTCCCTATCACAGCCTACCTCGCAATGCCACAGAAGCAGGACATATTTCCACAGGAAGGCACGTTCTAGGACTTTACATAAAGTATCCCTCCTGGTACATTGCTGTATCTGTATGTCTGAAATTACTTCCACAGAAGAGGAACATGTTCTGAATTCTGCTATAGGTAGAAATCTCTCAGAATGAATGTTTGTTAAGCATAAATAGCCATGTATACAGTAATTTAACATCCTACCTCTTTACCCAGGGACTGGATTTTGATATACAAAGATAGGCTGTGGGTATTACTCATATATTATAACTATATTTCTAACAGTTTTCTGTACTCCTTCAGACAGGGTCACAGGTTTCTGTTGGATGCAACCTGCTAGAGGTATAGCCTTGAAAAAGTGTTCCTTTTTTTTATTTTAATGCCAAAATGGCAGCTCTGCTGTACCAATTTTGGTTGGCGTGGGTTCAACGAATAGCACTGGAGCAAAGAATAAATGGATTTGACAGCTGACGATGGGAGGTATATGCTGGAGATTGGATAGAGCCAAACAGGTTGTACAGGGAGATCCCAGCAGCAGAGCAAGCAGACATGCAATGATACAGATAAAGACAAGAAGCAGAGTTGGTCTGTGGCTAGTGCTGCCATTTGGCTTAAACATCAAAACAGAAAAGAATTTCTTACTCTGCACAGGTTAATATGCCTGCATGTTCCTTCAAGTCATCATATTAAAATAAAGTGAGAAAACAAGATACCCATGCCAACACCTCTAATACCCTGCTGACCGGTTGGCTTATTATCAGAGCACACCAAAAGTAAGAAAAGGATTTGCTTAATTGTAATACATACTCTGTCTGTAGTACAGAACTGGGTACATGTGCTTATTCTGTTGATAATAATCATAAAACAAGACAAGATTGATTCCAAATTACATGATCAACTTTTATTGATTCATTATTCCAAACCCTGGAGCTCCTGCTTGATTTAAATCACTTTATTTTACTTTTAAGCCTGGAGTTAATATAACTCGAGGTATTGATTGCATTTTAACAGAAAGCAGCAGGATGCCGCTCGAAGGTGCTACCGGGCTTTAACTGCTAATGAATGAATTCACAATCCTTTTTAACATGTTATAAATATGGACCTGCATTGCTTGTGGCATTGAGGATTCTTGAAAAACCATATAAGAAAGCAGTTCCACCCCCACCTCCTCCCCCTTTCAGAGCAACAGGAGAATTACTGGGTTATCAGCCACCACTTGTTAGTAGATGAGAGAAGCCATCATTCAGTTAGGAAAACACCTTCAAAGTGAACCAGAGCACAGAACAGTCTTTCTAAGGGGCCCTTTTCCCAAACTACGGTTAAAAAGTGGCCTTAGCGTGCCCTTACGTGGGTCTTTCCTGCATGCTATGGCCATTTTTATCACAGCAGTAAAATGGCAGCATTTCCTTTTTTTTTTATTTCTAATAATGTCCATGCATTAATTTTCCCACTACCATGTGGCCATTAAAAAAGATTGGCACATCAGCTGTTACCACCACCTATCTTGTTAGGCGACAAGAGCTCATGTACTAATCATGTGCTAATCATTTCTGGAGACCACACCTACAGAAAGGTAGAAACAGGATGGAGTTGGTCCAGATGGTGGCTACAAAATTGGTAAGCGGTCTCTGTCATAAAACATTTAGGCACAGAATTATGAACCTCAACATGTATATACTGGAAGAGAGGGGATATGATAGAGACATTTAAATACTCTTGTCTCTCCCTACACCCCCCCTCGGGCACTCCGTTCTGTTGACAAATCTCTCTTGTCTGTCCCCTTCTCCTCTACTGCTAATTCCAGACTCCGTTCCTTCTATCTCGCTGCACCACATGCCTGGAATAGACTTCCCGAGCATGTACGTCTAGCCCCCGTCTTTGGCCGTTTTCAAGTCCAAGCTAAAAGCCCACCTCTTTGACACTGCTTTTGAGTCCTAACCACTGCTCACTTGCCTTTTATCCCCTCCTCTTTAATTCCCCTTAGCTCTTAGTTGTTCTGTTACCTGTCTTATTTAGATTGTAAGCTCTTTGAGCAGGGACTGTCTTTATGTGTATGGTGCACAGCGCTGCGTATGCCTTGTAGCGCTATAGAAGTGATAAGTAGTAGTAGTAAATACCTCAGTGGTATTAATGTACAGGAGGTGAGCCTTTTTCAATTGAAGGAAACTTCTTGAATGAGAGGGCATAGGATGACATTAAGAGGAAATAGGCTTAGGAGGAATCTAAGAAAATACTCTTTCACAGAAAGGGTGGTAGATGCGTGGAATGGCCTCCCGGTGGAGGTCGTGGAGCCAAGGACTGTGTCAGAATTTAAGAAAGAGTGGGACAGGTACGTGGGATCCCTTAGGAAAAGGAGGAGTTAGTGGTTACTGAGGAAGGGCAGACTGGATGGGCCATTTGTCCCTTATCTGCAGTCATGTTTCTATGTTTTTATGTAGCTGCGCTAACTGATTAGCACAAACACGTCTGATCTCCACTCCCACACATGCCCCCTCTGCAGAAAATAAAAATTAAGGCCCTGAAATTCAGCCTGCAATGGGTAGTGCTTTTGCTGTCCACTACCAGCATTAAACCCAGATATTTGCCGGGCCATATCTGGCTGCCGGCACTGAATATGTGGTTTTTTTAACCCGCTATGAAGTTAACCAGTTACGACGATATTCAACATTGACTGGTTAACTTGTTAGCAGTTAAAGATAGGACTGCTATTTATGAGGTTAGACTTAAGTGTTAAACTTATCTGATTAGGCGCTGAATATCTGTGCACACTGAAAAATGGATCGATGTGCACAGAAAACCTGCGCCTACACTACCACAAGCCATTTTTCAGTGCACCTTAGTAAAAGGATCCCATTGAGTGGTTTTGCTGATTGAATAACTACTGTGTAGAGCATGTTTGCATCATTAGGGGAAGGGTTTTCAAGAGTCAGTGTTTTTTGCCAGTTAGGCTGTTCTGCCTTAGCTACGTATGGTGCCGGTTTGGAGGATTCCTCTGGTAAGCTACCGAACTTTGGTTTATGATACAAGATGTATTTTGAGAATATATGCATTTGCTTATTTTATTTTCTTTTTGAATACTGTTTGGGAAATGTAGCAGTACTTTGTTTAGACTTATTTATTGTTTTATTTAGATTTGTTCCCTCCCAACAAAGCCTCGGCAAAACTCAGCTTGAGTCGAGGCAATGCTGAGTATTGTATTTTTGATAAGAGTATTCACCTGGGAAAGTACGAGTTGGATTTAAGTTAGTTTGAGCACATCTCTAAGTGACAGTGAGTCTTCAGCTACCTCGAACCTTCTTTTGTTTATATTGAGCATCATTGGACATACATACATGCATGCATGCTAAGTGTTATGACATTTGTTTAATATTCATGAGATGTAATTTTGTTCTAACTCCCAATGGGTTGGATGTAATGTTTAGATTGACATTTGTGACTCATGTTTAGATTGGCATTTAGTTTGTTGATTGAAATTCACATTGTTATGGAGGTTATCAACACTCTTAGATGAATATCATTAGTTAGAAACTCTGTTGATCAATAGTGTCATGCTCATTTAGCCTGGTAGCCAGGCACAGGTTGTCCTATGGTATCAACATGATGTGATTTTTTGCATTCTGGTTGAGTGCTTTGAACAAGAATAATACAATGATGGTTCATGGTTGCCTAGTCTCTTGTTATGGTGACTGGATGCAATAAGAATTGAGCTGTTCTCTCTTCATATTCACTGTGGGCCCCTTTTACAAAGACATGCTAGTGTTTTTAGTGTGCGCTAAAAATAAGTGTGTGATAAATACTAGAGATGCCTATATATTCCTATGTCAGTAATATATAGGCATGTATCCAGTTTAAGGGGTGAAGGGAGTAAATAATCAATTGCTTACAATATACTCAGCTTCAATAATATCCAGTTTCAATTATATCCTCATTCAATAATAGACATACAAAGGCGCTTGTTGTAGGAACATCAGATTAACATACCAGCCTCTACAATGGCTATTTATGAGCCAAGCATTTGAAAGAGAGGCGATATCGAAATCCTCATTAGTCCCAAATTTTCAATTGTTTTACTTATTTTTACATAATAATAGTTACTTATCTCATTTCTATTAGACTTTTCTATTCTATCTTTAAGTCCAAATTTAATACTTAGCTTTTCAGCAATAATCGCTAGCATGTGGTGGAGACCCGATATCACCAACATAGATCCATGTTTCGCATAATGCTGTTTCAAGGTAGTCCCCTATGTTTTAAGCAGCTGGTACGTTAATCTGATGTTCCTTCAACAAGCACCTTTGTATGTCTGTTATTAAATGAGGATATAATGGAAACTGGATATTATTGAAGCTGAGTATATAGTAAGCAATAAATTATATATTCCTATGGGCATCTCTAGCATTTAGTGTGCGCTAATCATTAGTGCACATTAAAAATGCCTGCACACCTTTGTAAAAGACCACCTATATTTTTATATGATAATTTTTATACATATACATTTGATGGGGTGTGAAATCTATACCAATATATATTTTTTCATGTATTGTCTCCTATTTTGTATCAGGTTAGGGTCTGTCCATGTTCTGCATGTGTGACTCAGGTGAAGGATTCTGCTAGCATGTGGTGTCTGTATAGGAATCTGATGGTACAGCTTGTTCTAGTTTCTCAATAGTAGGTATATTGGTGCTCTAGTGCCCAGTGTAATATTTATAGCACTATCTTTCATTGATGGATGAGGGCTGTCATGGTTTGGTAAGTTCGCTAAGGTGCACTGAAAAATGGCTTACGCTTGTGTAGGTGCATGCTTTGGATATGTGCAGATCCATTTTTTAGCGCACCTGCAAAAAAGGCCTTTTTTTGCCGAAAATGGACGTGCGTGTGGCAAAATAAAAATTGGTGCATGTCCATTTTGGATCTGAGACTTTGCCACCACCCATTGACTTAGTGGTAAGGTCTCAGGTATTAACTGGGCGGTAATCGTCAGCACGTGTACAATGCCGATTACTAAAATAAAATAAAAAATGAAATAAAAAATCCTGCCAAAAATGTTAGGAAATATAAAAAACCAATATCAAACCAACCCCTCTCAATTCTCTTTATCACACTGTTTATACGTTTGGGAAGCTCACCAGGTGCCCTTGGCCTGGATTGGCCGCTGTCGTGGACAGGATGCTGGGCTCGATGGACCCTTGGTCTTTTCCCAGTGTGGCATTACTTATGTAATTATATTTAGAAAACAGTCCACTGCTTCAGTCTTATGTAATTATATTTACTGCCTGGTTAGCGCCACATGCCGGAAAATACAAAATATTTTCCGGTGCGCATTGTGGATGTGTGTAAAAAATGTAATTACTGCCCGGGCCACGCGGTAGCTGGGCAGTAGTTCAAAATTGACACACGTTGGACACATGTAGGCGCCTACTCGGCTTAGTAAAAGGGCCCTATGTTTTGAATGTCATTTTGCAAGGTTTTGTGTTATTTTGTAAAGTGTCTGAACCTATTTAAACTGGCAACTCTAACTCACGTAAATATCATCAGTCACCAATAAGAAACATTTTTCTGTGACTTGTTTTTCAATTCTTTCAAAACAATTTATAATATATCTTTTAAGGATCTTCAGATATCTGGCTATCAAAACTGCACACAACCACGTTTTATGCAGCAGCTGCTCATTCCTCATTCATCCAATTTTTATCTTTAAATATTCAGTTTCTTTCCTTTTATATAGAAAAATAGCAAAGCTACTTAACTTTAAAAATTTGGAACCTTTGCCGACATGGCCAGGTTTCAGTTACTTCTTCAGGGCAGACGTCCGAGACATTACACTGGAGGTTCACTTCCAGCATCAGAAAAAAAATGACACAGCTGCCATTTTTCCTGATGCTGGAAGTGAACCTCCAATGTAATGTCTGAAGAAGTAACCAAAACCTGGCCATGTCGGCTAACACCTATGTTTACTAAGGCACGCTATGGGCGCATTAGTGTTTTTAACACATGTAAATGGTTTACGTACATTAAACACTAACATGCCCATAGAAATGTATAGGCTCATTAGCGTTTAATGCGCCTTAAATTTAAAGGTGCGTTAGAAACGCTAATTCAGCTTAGTAAATGTTCCCTTAAGTAGCTTTGCTATCCTATATAATAATTCTCACCTCCAACATTCTATTCTTGCTGCCTGTGTCCGTGGCTTTCTTCCGAGTTGGTCTGCTAGGCTCCATAGATCAGGCTGATGTCACGTAGAACACCAGAGCCGGAGGAGGAGGAGGGGTGAAAGGGGCAGGGCACGGGGGCAGAGGCAGAGCTTGAAAGAGAAACAGAAGCGTTGAGGGGCAGAGTAGCCGAGAGCATCGCAACCAATGGCAGGAAAAGAAAGGTTGGAGTCCTCCTTGGGCATGAGCGGAGGGGGCAGAGCCATGGACAGCGTACTGCTGTGCCGAGCTGGCGCATGGGTGCGCTCGCGCGTTCCTGCACTAGGCGCGGGGAGGGGGACCTCAGGAGTCGGAGCGGCGCTGCAGAGAAGAAAAGCAGGCAACGGCCGCGGCTGCCCCTCCGGGCCCCATGAGAGGGTGTGTGGGCAGCTGCCACGACTCCTCGGGAGGGAGGGACCCTGAAACTTGGAGGGAGGGAGGGGATGACCCTGAAAGCCGGAGGGAGGGAGGGAGGAAGGGAACGACCCTGAAAGTCGGAGGAAGGGAGGGAGGGAACGACCCTGGAACTGGGAGGGAGGGAGGTGGGGGACGACCCTGGAACTGGGAGGGAGGGGGAAGGGGGGCCCCTGGCACACACTCTCATTCTCACACACACTCTCTCTCTCTCTCTCACAGACACACTCGCACCCAGTCTCACTCTATCTCTGTCACACACACACACTCGCACATTCACTCTCTCTCTCTCTCTGTCACACACACTCGCACATTCACTCTCTCTCTCTCTCTCTCTCTCACACACACACACATACACTCTCTCAAACATACGCACTCCGAGGAAAACCTTGCTATACGCACTCAGAGGAAAACCTTGCTAGCGCCCATTTCATTTGTGTCAGAAACGGGTCTTTTTTACTAGTTTTTCTATATAGAAGGAAAGAAACTGAATATTTAAAATAAAAATTGGATGAATGAGGAATGGGCAGCTGCTCCATAAAATGTGGTTGTGTACAGTTTTGATAGCCAGATATCTGAAGATCCTTAAAATATATATTACAAATTGTTTTGAAAGAATTGAAAAACACGTCACAGAAAAAAATGTTTGTTATTGGTATCTGATGATATTTAAGTGAGTTAGAATTGCTGGGAGAATTTGTACTACTGATTGATAGTCCCTGCACGTTGAACTTTGTCCTATTAACTGGATGAACCTATTTAAAAGCAGTCCTTGGCATCCAAAATAACAATGCTCAAGACTAATGGTCTCTACATCCTGTAGCATTACACCACAAACACAAAAAACCCATTTGCTTTAAACAAAGTGTCTCGCAGTGGAAGGAGCATGTGCTGCTCCTGAGGTGATGATCACAATTTGAATGTGTGTGGGGTTTTTTTGTATGACATGCTGTAAGAGGGATGGCTCTGTTAATGGGGAATATGGAGTTTGTATTTCAGAACTGGAGCTTCAGGGTTTATATTGAGATTATGTCCAATCCTGTAGAATCTAGACTTCACTCCACACAGAAGAATTTGTTGAATGATGCTATCAATTATAATGGCAATATTACCTGGTAGCTGAAACTGGTTGGAGGGGGGTGGTTTCTTTATGCATAGAAAGCCATGGTGTCCCATACTGCTAATTTAAAAAAAGGGGGAGTTGGGGAGAGGGGTGTGCGATGTGCTAGTAGGCAAGATGTATGGTAATGTCACTTTGGCTTCCCCCCTCCATATTTAGCTTGCCTCATTGTTGTCATCCCAAATATTTCTGTCTAGAGACATTACTGATACTGTGGGCACACCATCTGAAAAACCTCACTCTTTGGGGTAGTAAATCTCACTCTTTAGAATGGTCTACCTCTCTCTGAATGGGCCAAGGTAAGAAGAAATTCCATGCTAAAAGTTTTCACAGATCTTTTTTAATTACCATGCTGAAATTTAGCTTTATTTTTGATGTAATAAGCTAATGATATAAAAGTTGCAGGTTGTTGGAAAAAAAATGTGAAAATTGGATCAAGCACACACTAAAGCAGCTTTAACCCATGCGTTGTTCAATTGTGCTGTTTATCTTATCATCTCCCAATGTGTTCTAGCTCCATTCAGATATTAACCAATACAAATGAACAAAGCATTGTATATATTAAAAAGAACAGTCATTATAAAAGCAAAAAAAAAAAAAAAAGTGGAGATTTTTATGTGTTCTGAGACAGATTACAAGTGCAATAAAATTATTTGACATCTCCCTTATATTATAAGGGTGTTTGCCTTTATTACTCACATCACAGGTATCAAAATCCCTCCTGTTCTGGATCAATGTATAATTAGGCACAAACAAAGGCAGGATGTCTTTAACAATGGTCTGTAACATGTTTTGTGCCCTGGATACTTGGATGAGTCAATCGTTTCAGCTGTACATAAAATGACAATGGAATAGAAGAGATCATTATTAGTATGATTATTATTATTATTATCATTCAAAGCATTCACTTTCAGAGTGTCAGTCCAGATATTTTAGTGCTGTAACAAGGCAAGGAATGGTCTAAAGAGTTTGTATAGATTTTTGCAATTACTTACACTTAACAGAAAAGGCCCAGAGAGTTTGCAACAGAATCCGGTGGCGTTATTATCTATTTAATTCTTCTTCTTCTCTGGGCAAGAAACACATTGAAACAATGTAATATATGGTAACATATATTAAATGTTTTTTTTCCTGGGGCTCTGGGGGGGCTTGTTCCAGGGTTTTGGTGGATGCTGCTGGCTGGAAAAGGTTTAAAGTTTAGTTTGTGAATTGTTAATGGAGTTAGCTGAAGAAAGTGTGAGATGTTTCTTAAATGTGGTTTTATTTTTCAAGAAATAAACCATGATTAGGTGGGGATTGTACTTTAAAATGTTCCTTTCGGTTTTACTACTACTACTACTTACTACTTAACATTTCTAGAGCGCTACTAGGGTTACGCAGCGCTGTACAAAATAAACAAAGAAGGACGGTCCCTGCTCAAAGGAGCTTACAATCTATGGGTACAAGTCAGGTTAAAATTGACTTTGAAATTCTCTATATAGGAAGTTTTGCATTTACTTCTATGGGGGAGGGAGATTCTAAGCAGATCAGAGAAAAAAACCCCAGTCTTTAGCTGACAAGTTGATTGCTAGGGAGACTCAAGGTTGCCAGGTGGGCGGTTTTACCGCCCAATTGGGCGGGTTTTCGCCAGCGGCGGCGGGAAAATTTCGCCGGCTGCGGGATGCGGTTTTTTGGGCGGTTGTCCTGTCGCCGCTGTGCGAGTTCGGCGGTTTTTTCCGGGGCTTCTATTGGTCCAATTCGGCCCAATAGAAGCTTTTCCGGGGCTTCTATTGGTCCAAATTGGACCAATAGAAGCCTTTCAGGGGCGGGGCTGACGTCAGGGATGACGTAGGGGGCGGAGTTAGTGGCTTGGGAGGCGGGGCTAGTGACATGGGAGGCGGGGTTAGTGATGCGGGGCGGGGTTCAGTGACCCAGAAGACGGGGATTGGCTACGGGCGATTTTTGGGCGGGTTTACGGCTGTTTCGGGCTGGGAAAAGTTTTCCCAGCTGGCAACCCTGGGGAGACTGCAGTGAGCAGAGAGACCAGGGCTGTGAACATGGAGAGTGAGAAAGAATAAAACGTTTGCTTGGTGTGTGAAATCTAAGAAAAGTAAAGTATATTTTATGAGTTTAAAGTGAAATCAGGGACATTGAAAAAGGGTACTTTGATATTGAAAGTGAGCTGAGGTGAGTGTGAATGTTCCAGTATAGCACTGAATTTCCAGAGATAAGTGATTTACCATTTTAGGGTGAGAGAGGCTTTGATTTGTGGTGGGAATTGTACTACATGAGAAAGCCTATAAGGGTGTCAGGAAAAAGTGTGTAAGGATTTTAGGTATGACACAGGGGAAGGACTGAGAAGTGAAGTTGATATTTGGAAAAAGAAGCCATTAAGCTGTGTCTGTGGGAAAGGTGTGTTGTTGGTGAGAGTTCTGAGTTCAGTACAGGGTTTGGAATCAGACTGCAGATTAAAGAAAATCCAGCACTGTTTTTGTATGAGTATGCTATATTCTCCAGATTGATCTGATAGCTGTGCAGGGAAATGTTATGTTTATATGTGAAGTCTGTGAGATGGAATTTGAATATGGGATGTGTTACTGTGTAAGATCCCTGAATGGAGTGTAAAAGCTTCCGGCCGCTTTATAGAATAGGGAATTTACAGTGAGAAATAGGCTGTGAAGTGAGTCCTCCTTTAACTTATTTTATTTCAATTAGAGAGTGTGGCCACAGTATTGAGAACTGATTAATTGTCACCAGAGTGGAGTACGTTCCTGGACAAGCAGGGAGTTTTAAGGGCTTTGCCTCCATTTATTTTCTTTATAAGTGAGGTTTAGGAAGAAGAATTCTGTAGATCATCCGCTGAAGGATTTCCAGATGAGCTCCAATGCAAGAAAGACATCATCTAAGTAAATTCAACTACAGCTAAGTGACATTGCCAAGGGTGTTGAACAAAATATATTATTTATTTTCACAACATTTTAAGGGAAAACAAAGGAACAGACCATCAGATATTAAAAATCCATGAGATCCCTGCAAAAACACCAATAGTGCACACAAAGAGACCAATTTTTACATCAGGAAAGAGAATAACCACAAATATCTGATTTTGATTAAAAAGACAATTTAAATACTTATCTGAAAAGGTTCTTTTCTGCCTTTTTAAGTGAAACAGACCAAGTTAAGGGTATACACGCAAAATTACATTTGAATGTTGAATATGTTATTGCAGTTCTATTAAGCCACACACTAATTGTGAATTTGAGTTTATTTGAATGAAAATTTGCTTGCATTTGTATCCAATAAAGAAAAAGATAATTTGCAAATCTGAAGGTGCGGTTCTTCCAGTTCAGGAACAAATCCTAAATTTAGCTTCTTTTCCTCCTTTATTCTTTGAGAGTAAAGGACGAGGTTAGTTTATTTGTTCCACTCCCTCGGCTGTAAGTGTGTGTTCTCTGGATATTCGCCACGACTACAGACATCAGGTATCTGGGAGCACATCGCTATAGTCCAGCCGAGAGGGGTGGCAACAACAACACACATGAGAAATGATCAAGAGCAGCTCAAAACAGTTGGCATCAAACTTGAGAATGCTGACAAAGGACTGCTATGCTGCACAGATGTAGTACTGTCTTTTCCTATCTTGTGGTACTATTTATCTTTATGAGAAAATAATTGGTTAAAAATTATATTTGTAGGTCCCCAGTTTGATCCCTAAGTTGCGTCTTTACTCCCTGTATTGGCTAGGGCTTGGGAGGTTGAGGCAGCTTTCACAGCCCTCCCGGGGAACAAAGCCATGATCACTGCTTGAAAGTGACAGCAAGTGGTCAAATTCAGGACACAAGATGGCAGGGTTCTATAAGGGGCCCTAGTACATAGCCCCTGGCCCAGGCTATTGATGCAATGAAGACAAGAAGAGCGGAGATGGGCATAGGAGGAAGCCAAAATATAAAACCAAGAGTCCATCAAAAATATACCAGCCTTTACTGGTCACAGTAACTTAGAAGATCACAGCAACCTGGGTAATGTTCAGAGTGACTGTGACCAATAAAGGCTGGTTTATCTTTGGTGGAGTCTTGGTTTTATGTTTTGTTATCCTCCTTTGGTCATCTGTGCTCTTCTTTTATCTTCATATTGCTGTGGAGGTTTTCTTTTTTTTCTTTTAGTTCTCTCTCTGATGCAATAACCAGACTAAGTATGTTGTGGGAAGAGGAGAAAAATGGGAAAATATCCATGGGTTTTTGTGAACGAAGGCTCCTAGCATCAGATCCTAGCTCTGGTTCTGACTGAGCCGAGCAAGCTTTTCTCCAAAACTGCAGGTAAGGTACTAGACTCACCTTGAACTACTACTACTGAAAAACTGTGAGATGTCAGTGAAATCAAAATTCTCTCTCTGATGCAGAAACCCCTTCCTAACAGTGGCGTACCAAGGGGGGGGGTCCGCCCCGGGTGCACGCCGCTGGGGGGTGCCGCGATGCATGCCTGCTGCGAGAGTTCGCTAACTTCTCTCGTTCGCTGCAGCTCCCTCTGCCCCGGAACAGGTTACTTCCTGTTCCGGGGCAGAGGGAGCTGCAGCGAACGAGCAAAGTTAGTAAACTCGCAGCAGGCGCGCGCTGCGGCACCCACCCCCCCCAGCGGCATGCACCCGGGGGGGGCTCTTTCACGGGGGGGGGGGTCCGTGCTGCATCGGGGGGGCGCTGCACCCGGGGGGGCGGGCGCCACCCCGGGTGTCCGCCCCCCTAGGAACGCCACTGCTTCCTAAGACCCTTTTGTGTGTGTTGGGAGGAGGGAAGGGAATCCTACTATACTAGAACTGCTCTCTGACAGGACCCTTAGGAAGACAGGAGGCACAGAATGGACTGTGTTATAGTACAATAAATTAAAATTGTACCCTTACATTTTAAAATGGCCAACTTGAGAATCATGTTTGCAATCCAGCTATCATGGATGGAGATATTTAATTGATTAATGATGTCATTGATGTTGTACATTATGGGGATAGTTTTATATTAACTATGGATGTGCAAACAGTATGCACATGTGGGTTGATATTCAAAGCAATTTATCTGGCTAGGAATGGATCCTGGCTGGTTAAAATCGCTTGTTCTGGGCTAACCAGTCATTCTTAGCAACACTTAACCGGTTGGTGCTGATGAAAATATCATGTTAGCACTTATCCTAAAACTGCCATATAAGGGAATTTCTCCCTTATATGGTAGAGAGATGTGGCAGCCGTATTCGTCCACTTTTAAAGGTAATTAATAGAAATAGAATAAAATAAAACATAGAAAATAAAATAAGGTGATACCTTTTTTATTGGACTAACAATACATTTTTGATTAGCTTTCGAAGGTAGCCCTTCTTTGTCAGATCAGAAATAAGCAAATTTTTATAAGAGCATATATAAGTGAAACATCAAAGTATTTCAGTGACAGTCTGAAAGGATGAGGGAGGGGTGGGTTAGGTAAGAGACAGGGAGAGCTAAAAGGAAACTTTAAAACAATACAGGAACGCAAGACCTTTGAAGTCAATATGATTAAATATTTTGATACCCACCAGACAGGACTTAACAAAGACCTGGGTTTTCTAGCCCATTATAAACCATGAAATTCCACTGCTTTGTCACCCTCTGATCACCATACATATCTCCCTGTCCCTCATCCTCTCAGCCCTCCCTGTCTCTCACCTAACCCACCCCTCCCTCATCCTTTCAGACTGTCACTTAAATACTTTGATGTTTCACTTATATATGCTGTTACTTATCAAAATTAGCTTATTTCTGATCTGACGAAGAAGGGCTACCTTCGAAAGCTAATCAAAAAATGAATTGTTAGTCCAATAAAAAAGGTATCATCTTATTTTCTTTTCTATGTTTTATTTTATTCTATTTCTATTGACTCCCTTATATGGAAGACTGGCCCTGCCCAGTTCATCCCAGGATATACTGAGTGGGGCAGGGCCCACCATTTTGGAGATGACAGCCCTGGAAACAGAAGTGAGTAGGCATTGCTCCTGCTTCTTTCAAGGTATTTGGGTCCAAAGGGGTTTGGAAATGGGGTTGGGGTGTGTGCCATTAACACAAGGGACTTAAAAAAATACATTTTGGTTGGGCATGGGGGGGAGGGGTGAGGCCAATAGACACCAGGGAGATGGTTTTTATTAGAAGGGAGGTAAGAAGAAAGGGAAGGAACTGGTCCTGGGGGGGAAGCTAGTTGGGTGGGAGGGGAGCTAGATCGGGGCAGGTGCAGACCATGGGCACCTTTTTCTTTTCTTTTCTTTTTTTTAAATGTCATCCTTTCTGTTAGTGCCTGAGCCAATTACGGCTCAGGCAACAACAGGAAAAGTGACATTTGGCAATGAGCTGTGGTTTACTACTGTGATTTTAATGTGGCAGTAATTTGCATGCTCATTGGTTACTGCATCCTGCAGCAATTTTTTTGCTGGAACTATGCATGCAGTCAGCAGCTCTAACGTACTGCTTTCTGCATTGGCCCCTCAGTGAGTTACGTTCAGGTACAATTGGTATTTTCTTGTCCCCAAAGGGCTCATGATGGAAATTGGTGCGTGAGGAAGGGAAGCTTTAAGTGACTTATTCAAAATCATAAGAAGCTACAATGGGATTTGAACCCTTGCTACAGTGGTTTTGCCAGCTACTGCTTTATCCACTAGGCCATTCTTCCACTTGCTTTTGAAATACTGTACACTGACTCTACACTTTAACACAGAATATTGCATACAGCCTAAGGGAGAGGCAGCTCTCTTAAAACACCTCATAAGAATTTCATCAAACTTGTGTGCTGGACAGATCTGATACTTTATCATAATCTTCCCATATGTCTGCCATAACTGGTAAAGCCTGTGTTTGTTTTTAAAATGAAATCCATGGTAAATCCATGTATATTATGTGTCAGATGCCGAGAGTTTTGAAGGTCAGGGTAACCAATATACTTTAACAAGGTTATTTTGACATTACCTTACACGGCAAACAAGAAAGCATTGGAAAGTGCCATTAGATTAATGGCAGCATCAACAAAATTAAGTTGTATTTGTTAGCTGTACTCTCTCCTCAATCCTTTAAGACAGCTTTCCAAGGTGATTCTGATTTAAGCCTAGTTACCATACACTGCATCTCTTTCACTTCAAGGAGAATCGTCGGCAAAATCCTCCAAGGCAGACATTACCGGGAAGAGAAAAATCAATAATCAATCTCACAAAATGGGATTCAGGAAAATGTTAAATACAGGCAGAAATTAGAACTAATGGGAGTCTTATCGGGAATCTTCCATGTAGTTACCTACTACAAGGATCTCTATTAGAAATTATGGAGGATGCGAGAGATGGAGCCATGATACGAACTGTAAAGCACTAAGGGCTCATTTGTACCAGCTCTGCTGCTAATGGGCCCTTAAATCATACCAAAGAAATAACGGAAAGGCTGATGTCCATTGAGCAAAATGTGCCTATTAAGCAATACAGGAGCTATGTTAACAAGGAAAATAAGATTATTAATGAAGACTGTAACAAAAAGAATATTTGCTGATTTCTTTTATCCTAGATCTAATGTTAAAATGTTGACTGACCATATTACATCCCTTTTTGTGGATTGTGTCTCTCTTCCTGCAAAACTACAATTCACTTTGCATATTATATAGTACTACTGAAACAAGCAGGCAAGTCATCTCTTGGGTGAATGAGCAGTCCACCCATTTTGTTGCATGATCAGCTGCAAGAGAGAAGCACAGACATTAATATCATTTACCCAATTACAGGTGGGTATGACAAAGCACAAAGGGACAGAGGATTTCAACAAGGTCACACAGAGACATGATAAGAACTATGGCACAAAGAAGTTCCAGATAGGGATAGTCTGTCGCTTATAACGAGGAAATGTCAATGACAAATCCCACGTTGTTTAACACTACAGTGTATCCAAATCGTGGTCACTCCTAACTTTGTAAAGTAGCATGAGCTCAAACAATACAATCTATAAATAACAGCCCTCTACTTATCAGTTAATGTAGTTCCTTGACCATTGCAAGGTGAATTTATATTGAAATCTTCACTACAAGTGTGTAATCATATGACACTGAGATTCCTCATCGGCCCAAAATTATTGAGTCCATCATTAATTTTTATATATTTTTATAGTGATTTTATTAATATTATTTTTCTTAAAATTTATTCTTAGAAATAAGCCCAATGGTTAATCCAAGAGACTTTACTTATCTTGACATAGCACCATGTTTCGCTTACTAGCTGCATCATTGAAGGCAACTTCGTATCACTTCTTTGGTACCCTTTACATTCCCCCCCCCCCCACCCCATATACACACATTTTGGGGGCAATTCAGGAACCAAAGGTTAGTGGCCAAAATGCAGCACACTAAACACTAATTCAATAATGGCAGCTTGCTGTCCAGATTCTGTAATAGAATACTAGCGTAAGTCAGCATTTACGAACCAAAATTTAGGCATGCCCACTTAAACCATGTCAACAGCAGGTGTAAATGTCTGCACCTAAATGTGGCACCTTAGTATTCTGTAAATTATGGGCATACATGTGGGGCCCCCCAAGCCCCATCAACATGTATGCTCCCTTGCATTTACACAGTAAACCCTGGATTCTATATATGGTGCCCAAAATTAAGTACTGATATTTGGATGCTCAATGAAATTGGCTAACAAGCCAATTAGTGCCAATAATTGGCACCAATTTGGATTCAGGTGCATATCTTGCTGCATGCTTTCTATAACAATGTGCACCCAAATCCCATAGCGTGCAACCTTTCTTCCCAAGGGAAATATTCCGCAGCCTAGTACAATTAATGTTGTTAAGCCACCTAGATTACTGCAATGCCATCTACGCCGAATGCAAAGAACAAATCATTAAGAAACTCCAAACTGCCCAAAATACAGCAGCCAGACTCATATTTGGAAATACGAAAGCGCCAAACCCCTAAGAGAAAAACTACACTGGCTCCCACTAAAAGAACGAATTGCTTTCAAAATTTGCACCCTGGTCCATAAAATCATTCACGGTGAAGCCCCGATCTATATGTCAGACCTCATAGACCTGCCAACCCGGAACACAAAAAGGTCAGCACGCACATTCTTGAATCTACACTACCCCAGTTGCAAAGGACTTAAATACAAATCAACATATGCATCCAGCTTCTCCTACATAAGCACGCAACTATGGAACGCACTACCAAATGTTATAAAAACAATGCATGACCTAACAATCTTCTGAAAACTACTGAAAACCAACCTGTTCAAAAAAGCATACTACAATGATCCATCCTAAATACTAGAAATGAAACTTCACCAAAACTAGACAAAACGGAACTCTCTACACTTGACTGCTTCATTTACGCAGCCACTAATGAACGTTGCACACTACTGACTACCACTTTACTTCTTAGCAGGATATGAACTTTCTATATTTGATTGTCTAACTTACTCTATAATCTACTCTATAATTTATGAACTTTAATGCAATGCTACTTTGTAATTTACCTTATCATCTACATAGTAACATAGTAGATGACGGCAGAATAAGACCTGCACGGTCCATCTAGTCTGCCCACGATAAACTCATATGTGTATACCTTACCTTGATTTGTACCTGTCTTTTTCATGGCACAGACCGTATAAGTCTGTCCAGCAGTATTTCCCACCTCCCAACCACCAGTCCCGCCTCCCATCACCGGCTCTGGCACAGACCCCGTATAAGTCTGCTCTCCCCTATCTTAGCCTTTCAACCACCAACCCCTCTTCCCCCCGCTACCCAATTTCAGCTAAGCTTCTATGGATCCATTCCTTCTGCACAGGATTCCTTTATGCCTATCCCACGCATGTTTGAATTCCGTTACCGTTTTCATGTCCACCACCTCCCGCGGGAGGGCATTCCAAGCGTTCACCACCCTCTCCGTGAAGAAATACTTTCTGACATTTTTCTTGAGTCTGCCCCCCTTCAATCTCATTTCATGTCCTCTCGTTCTACCGCCTTCCCATCTCCGGAAAAGATTCGTTTGCGGATTAATACCTTTCAAATATTTGAACTCTAATGCAATATCACTTTGTATTTCTCAACCCAGAAACGGCGATTGCCACTCCAGCATAATGTAAGCCACATTGAGCCTGCAAATAGGTGGGAAAATGTGGGATACAAATGCAACAAATAAATAAATAAAAGGAGACTTGGCCATGAGAAGTGCATGGGTGGGTCTGGAGCATTCCTGAAACTTACATGCAGTGTTCTAGAATACCAGGGATGTGTTCCCAAATTGGGCACCAGGAATTACACCTGGTTTTAGCAGGCATAAGTCCTGGGTGCCAAAATCAGCACTCAATGCTATTCAATAATGGGCTATCATCATTGATTTTTTATTTTTAAGCGCCATTTACTGAATCTAGCCCTAATGGGCTCATTATTGAAAGAGAAAAACATCTAACAAGTGGCATAAAACAGGATTCGGACGTTTATCTCGCAAAAATGTCCAAATTGTAATTTTCAAAACCTATTTTTAGACGTTTTTCTATGAAGTCCATCAGAAGTGTGTTCAAACCACAAGGGGGCGTTTCATGGGGTGTGTTACAGGCATTCCTATTGCTTTCCTGGGATGTCTGGGGGATCAGTCTACTAAAAATGCTAGCTCCTCCTACATCCCAATGGCTTGATTTTGTGCGTTTTGCACTTGGACTTTTTGTTTTTCAAAAAGGGACCAAAAAACAAAATGCCCAAAGCACAAAACCTTGTTCGAAACAGTATTTAAAAAAAAAAAAAAAAAAGATAGATGTTTTTCTTTTTTGAAAATGACCTTCTTTCCTACTCAGATTTTGGACGTTTTGTGCAAAACGTCCAAAGTTGGACTTAAACGTCATATCGAAAATGCCCCTCTAAGTGAGTTCCGTGTCTTTATGTTAGCGTATACTTCTAACCATACAGCTGACACATATATGTATAATTGTAACAATCACACATACAAGTGCTAGTTTTCTATAACTTACATATGCAATTGCCCCTTAACCTTAGGTGACCTGTTATAGAATGAGGCGGCTTGTGTTATTTGCCGATAAAAAGTATGCACTGTTTGCAAATAGTGTGTTCATATGTACACATCTGAAAGAGTGCACATCTTTCCCAGTAGTGTGCATATGTGCTAAACATTGTGCATGCATGAACCATCATTAAAGAGTGCACACACTTTCCACAACAGTACACACAGTTTGCTAAGAATAGGACATCTTTCCATAGAGAATGCATTATCTGCAAAGGTGCACTCTGAACAACGTCCCCATCCCCCCCCCCCCCCCCCCCCCCCCCATGAAAAAAAACTGAAGACTAACCAAGAAAAAGCAAAATGGTCTATGCTATAAAAGACAAGGGAAACAAAACAAAATGAACATTTTTGAGCTGTCCATTCCTAATTCCAGCTAAAGCCAGTGCTGGAGACAGAATCCAAACTGACGTAAGTACCACCTGCTCAATGTAGTTCACATTTAGAGCTTCTCAAACTTCTCCTGGTGAACCCACACCCAGGATATATACCTCCCATACTGATTTGTCACTCTCTGATCACCTATCCATCTCTCCCCATTTCTGTCCCCCCAACCCACCCATTCCTACCTTTTCCCCTTGAGACAGTCATTGGAATTCTTTTATGTTTCACTTACATATTATGATATACTAGTAAAAAAGGCCCGTTTCTGACACATATGAAACGGGCGCTAGCAAGGTTTTCCTCATAATGTGTATGTTTTGGAGAGTGTATGTGAGAGTGACTGTGTGTGATAGAGAGAGTGAAAGTGTGAGTGTGTGTGTGTGAGAGAGAGAGTGAGTCTGGGTGTGAGCGTGTCTGTGAGAGAGTGTGTGTGTGAGAATGAGAGTGTGTGCAATTGCGTATGGGAGACACAGTGTGATAGAGAGAGAGAGTGTGTTTCACACAGATACAGTGTGTGCGTGAATGAGAGTGTGTGTGAGGCACAGATTGTCTGTGAGACTGAGTGTATGAGACCAAGCGAGTATGTAAGTGACTGTGTGACACATAGAGAGTGAATGTGATACAATGTGAGACATAGAGTGTATGAGAGTGAGAGACAGAAACACATTGTCTGTGAGAGAGAGAGTGTGTGTGTGTGTGACAGAGATACCTCCCTCCCTCCCTCTCTCTCTATGGTGTCAGGCCCCCCTCTTTCTCTGGTGTCTGAGATTGCTGCCACTGCACCTAAGCAATTGGTGTGCTGGAGGAGAGGAAGAGAGAGAGAGAGAGTGTGTGTGTGGGGTGGGGGGGATGTGTTGGAGGGGTTCAGCTTGGAAGAAGAGGGGTGTGGGGGATTCTGGATGCGCTGCCAGATGAAAGTAAGTGAGTATGTGTGTGTGTGTGTGTGGGGGGGGGGGTTCAGGAAGCAATGGCAGATGACACAGTGAGGGAGTGTGTGGGGGGGGGGGCAGGGGGTACAGGAAGCGCTGCCAGATGAGAGAGTGAGTGTGTGTGTATGGGGTTTCATGAAGCGCTCCCATCCTTGAACCCCCTCCCCACCTCAGTCCCCTTCTCTCATTCAAGAACCCCCTCCCCAGTCTCTGCCATCCAAAAACCCCAGTCCCCTCCCCACCCGTCCCCTTCTCCAATCCGAGAACCCCCTCCCCAGTCTCTCCCATCCAAAAACCCCAGTGCCCTTCCCACCCGTCCCCTTCAAGCATCCAAGAACCCCCTCCCCCATCCTTGAACCCCCCTCCCCACCTCAGTCTCCTTCTCCCATTCAAGAACCCCCTCCCCAGTCTCTCCCATCCAAAAACCCCAGTCCCCTCCCCACTCGTCCTCTTCAAGTATCCAAGAACCCCCTCCCCACCTCAGTCCCCTTCTCCCATTCAAGAATCCCAGTCCTCTCCCCATCCGTCCCCTTCTCCCATCCGAGAACCCCCTCCCCAGTCTCTCCCATCCAAGAACCCCAGTCCCCTCCCCACCCGTCCCCTTCAACTATCCAAGAACCCCCTCCCCACCCCCTTCTGCTTCTCCCATCCATGAACCCCTCCCACCTCAGTCTCTTTCCCATTTGAGAACCCCCTCCCCCCCACCTGAGAGCCCCACACCCTTCTCCCATCTGAGTCCCTCCCCACCTACCAGCTCCATTCTCCTGCCGCCCAGGCCCACCACCCTCACTGCCTTAAAAAAAAAACCAATTTGAAGCGCTGGAATAACAGGCAGCAGCGCCTTGCGTCTGCCCTTCTACTAAAAATCTCTTTCACGACGTCATTGGGCCTTCCCACATTGAGTCCCACCCGCCCTCGCGGTAATTGGAAGTTACCTGAGAGGAGGGTGGGACTCAATGTGGGAAGGCCCAATGACGTCGTCGAAGAGATTTTTAGTAGAAGGGCAGACGCGAGGCGCTGCTGCCTGTTATTCCAGCGCTTCAAATTGGGTTTTAAAGGCAGGACAGCGCCGGGAGCGGACTCGCAGCACCCCCCACCCGCTGACATCTGGGGCGGAGCGCCCCCACCACGTCGCCGTCGCGCGTTGCTGAACTTGGGAGGGAGGGAGAGTGGTGCTCGGGCGGTCGGGGCGGGGCTACCTGAGGCGCGCGGCGCGGTTGGTAGCCAGCGTTTTCTTGGCAGGGGGAGGAGTAGGGAAACACGCTCCGCGTGTTTCCCTACTCCTCCCCCTTCCTTGATGCGGTCCCTGGTTTCATTTTTCTGTTGGTTTTCCGCCTTCGACGTCATGACGTTTGACGCGAGGGCGGGGCAGCAAGTCATTCAGTGGCTTCACCACCACGAACTTACGAACCGTTCTGGGAGTCTGAGTGACTTCAGAACGTTGTCCTCAGAACGTTGAGGGTGCCTTTTATTATATTAGATGTCATCATTTGCTCATTTTTGATCTGAAGAAGAAGGTATTGCCTTTGAAAGCTAATCAAAAATGTATTAAGCTACTCCAATAAAAAGGTGTTATCTTATTTTTGATGTTTTGTGTGTGTGTGTTTTATTTCTATTTATCAGCACTAATATAAATGAGATTAACTTGCATATATTGAGTCTCCATTCTATACAATTTATCTTATATGTACATATCATGGTGGATATCCCGAAAACCCATCTGGTTGGGGATGTGGATAGGGTGGGAATGGGGAATCCAAGGACAAATTTTGGAAGTCCTGCATGGGTTTTCTCTTTTCCTGTTCCTATGAGGATTAACTGATGATCGTTTCCAATTATACCCTACTTGCTGAATCTTGAGAGGCAAAACTCAATCTCCACAATATTCAGCCAGCGGCAGGCAGCACGGTCAGCTGCCACCAGTGACGCTGACCATGGATATTCAATGCTGAGCCATATTCAGTGACAAGCATTGAATATCCGGTCTCAGTTTTATCCATGGCAACTTACCCAGATAAATCAATCTTCAGCACTAACTGGTTAAGTGCTTAGTGGTTAAAGATAGGCCTGCTATTTATGCAGCCTATCTTAATTGCTAGACTTAGGGACCCTTTTACTAAGCCATGTAGGTGCCCACGTGTGCTCAAAGCATGTCAGTTTGGATTTACCACCTGGCTACTGTGTGGTCCGGGTGGTAATTTCATATTTTACACACTTCCACTATGTGTGCAGGCGGTAATTGGCATTGAACGTGCATTGACCATTACAGCCTGGTTAATGTGTGAGACCTTACCACTAAGTGAATGGGTGGTGGTAAGGTCTCAGACCCAAAATGGATGCACACCAATTTTCATTTTGCCACACATCTATTTTTGGCCCCAAAAGAGGCATTTTTTACAGGTGCGTTGAAAAATAGATCTGCGCATATTCAAAACACATGCCTACACTAGCGCAGGCCACTTTTCAGCACACCTTAGTAAAAGGACCCCTTAGCCGGTTAGCGCTGAATATTCATGCTTAACTGGCTAACTCATATGACATAGAGGGGCATAATCGAACGAAAACGTCTATCTCCATGGGCGTTTATCTCCGAGAACGGGTCCGTGAAGGGGCGGACCGCACCGTATTTTCGAAAAAAATAGACGTCCATGTTTTATTCGACAATTTGTGAGCTGGGCGTTTTTGTTTTTCAGCGATAATGGAAAATGAAAGTGCCCAGCTCAAAAACGAATAAATCCAAGGCATTTGTTCATGGGAGGGGCCAGGATTCGTAGTGCACTGGTCCCCCTCACATGCCAGGACACCAACCGGGCACCCTAGGGGGCACTTTTACAAAAACAAAAAAAAGGTAAAAGAGCTCCCAGGTGCATAGCACCCTTCCCTTGTGTGTTGAGCCCCCCAAATCCCCCTCAAAACCCACTGCCCACAAGTCTACACCATTATTATAGCCCTAAGGGGTGAAGTGGGGCACCTACATGTGGGTACAGTGGGTTTGGGGGGGGGGGGTTGGACGACTAATAAGCATTAAGCAGCACAATTGTAACAGGTAGGGAGGGATGGGCCTGGGTCCACCTGCCTGAAGTCCACTGCACCCCCTAACAACTGCTTCAGGGACCTGCATACTGCTGCCAGGGAGGTGGGTATGACATTTGATGGTGAAAATAAAAAGTTGTGAAACATCATTTTTTTGTGGTGGGAGGGGGTTAGTGACCACTGGGGGAGTCAGGGGAGGTCATCCCCGATTCCCTCCGATGGTCATCTGGTCATTTAGATCACTTTTTTGGGACCTGTTTGTGTGAAAAAAGGGTCCAACAAAAGTGTCCTAAATGTTCGCTAAAAACGCCTTTATTTTTTCGATTATCGCCCTAATGCGTACATCTCTCCTCGGCCGATAACCACGCCCCAGTTCCACCTTCGCCACACCTCTGACACGCCCCCATCAACTTTGTCCGCATCCGCGACGGAGTGCAGTTGAAAACGTCCAAAATCGGCTTTCGATTATACCGATTTATTCGTTTTTGTGAGATAAACGTCTATCTCCCGATTTGGGTCGAAATCTAGGCGTTTTTCTCTTTCGATTATAAGGTGGATAGCTGGTTAGTGACTAGCCGCTAAGCGCTAATATTCAGCAGAGATAACCAACTATCTAACGATGAATATTAGTGGTCAGCTGTCTAAGTGTTATTTAACCATCCAGGAGCCATTCCTGGCCGGTTAAATAGTGCTGAATGTCAGGCCCAATGATGTTACATGACATATGGCGAACCAATTGAGTCCAATGTGTGTGGTTTTCCCACAAACTCTCAGCTTTCAATTTACAAGGGATCTGTGTTAATATGCCAACATTCACACAAAAGTAATTTATTTCTAATTATACAGATTAGGGTTCTGCTGTTCAAGTGCTCATCAGTTCAATTTTCTCAAGTGCTGCAGCACAAGGTGAATAGATGTTTCTTTGTGAGTGCCAGCTTCAGCTTTTCTTCTTCAAAAGCTTGTCCCCCATATGGATATCTCTAGGGGCAGATCTGCTCTTAGCTGCTTCAAACCAGTAATCAGGGTTTACACATAAATTGGATTTTCTTTTCATAAGAAACTTAACAATCGAAAGTGTTTTCTTGAAGTTAACTGCTCAGTTTAAATTAATTTAAAGTTGTCTATCTTTACCATAGTTTTAGAAGCTTTACAACAGTTTTGTGTATCAGCACCGAAGGATTAATGTCTTCATAAAATTAAGATTAGAAAAACACAGTCAATCCCACAATGCAAAATGTATGTTATATCAGATGCCTAGGGAACTGTATTACCATACAAAGTTTGTTTTAAAAGGGAACAAAGGAGAATTCAGAATAGGCTGTATTCATAGCCGAGCTTAATCTCAGTGAGTTTAGCTGAAAATTTGGCTCACTTAAAAAACTCTATACATCATTGATACTCCTCATTTTTGTTTCCCTTAATTTTATTTCTTTTTTATATCAAACATTTATTTTATATTTTTTATCAAATAAAGATTGTGAAAAAGTTCAGTAGGAATCTGTATAAACTAACACGATATCCATTGACTGAAAAAAGTTATCAAAAGATAACAATATATGTCCATACACTGACAAAATAACAGCACCGGTATTTCCAAACTTAGCTCTATGTTCCATCGCTGTTTCCACTAACTGTTCAAGACATCCAACAGAAATCCCTGTTTCAAAATCGTTTGTCAGGGACGCCAGTGCTACATTAACAACAGATCTTCCATTTTGATAAAAAATATGAAACATATGTTTGATATAAAAAAGAAATAAAATTAAGGGAAACAAACATTAGGAGTATTAATGATGTGTACAACTTTTTAAGTGAGCCGAATTTTCAGCTAAACTGATTGAGCTTAAGCTCGGCTGTCAATATAACCTATACTGAATTCTCTTTTCTTCCCTTTTAAAACGAGGTTTATATGATAATCAGGTCCCTAGGCATTTGATATAATATATTTTGCATTGTGGGATTGACTGTGTTTTTGTGATTTTTGTATTTTTTTTCTCTCCCTTCGGGGTTCTTGCTTTTGTTAGTGATTAAGGGGTATGTTTCCTAAGGTGCGTTAGCGTTTTTAACGTGTCTGTAAATTTAAGGCATGTTAAATGCTAACGCGCCTATACATTTCTATGGGCACACTGGCGTTTAATGCACGTAAACCATTTACGTGTGTTAAAAACACCAACACACCTATAATGCCACTTAGTAAAAATAGGCGTTAGTTCATAAAATTAAGAACATTAAGGGGCCCTTTTACTAAGCTGTGGTAAAAGGGGCCCTGCGCTAGTGGAGGCGGCCATTTTGCCAACCGCCAGTGCCCCTTTTACTGCATTGGCTGTGCAGCCATTTCAGGGAGCACTTACCACCACCCACTGAGGTGGCAGTAAGGACTTTCACACTAACCCAGCGGTAAGCCCCTGCGGAAATATTTTTTCAGTATTCCCGCTGGTGCTGGGAATGGCACATGCTGGGGTTGGAACTAACACGAGCTCCCGTGTTGGGCCGGCGGTAGTTCCAGGTTGCTGTACGGTAACCCTTTACTAAAAGGGCCTCTAAATCTCTAATGTATGTATACAAAACTCTCCTAAATCCCTTTGAATCTAAACTTCTCCTTGCATTGATCGAGACAATCAACTGTATGAAAAAGTGATAGTGTGAAAATCAGTGAGTAAATATCATAGTGAAGATGATTCAGATGCATGTTTACCTAAGTGATGGAAATATTTGCACCTTAAGTGCAAAACTTAAAGGGGCCCTTTTTCAAAGCAGTGCTAAAAAGTGGCCTTAGCTCGCTCTTATGCAAGTCTTTTTTGCAGACTAAAGCCATTTTTAGCGCACCAGTAAAATGGATGATTTCAAATTTTTGTATTAATGGTCACACGGTAATGTTGATATTAATGTGTGGCCACTAAAAAAGATTAGCCCAAAAGCCTTTACTGCTACCTATTTTGTAAGCAGTAAGGGCTCACGTGCTAATTACACACTAATCAGTTAAAACGCAGCAATATATCTACGCTAACTGATTAGCATGCAAATGCTCACTCTCTGCCCCCAGATATGTCCCCTCCATGGTATAAATAGAGCTAATTTTTTTAGCATGTGGTGTCTGCACTCTAACATGGAACTTACCACAAGATGGAGTGGAGGAGTGGCCTAGTGGTTAGGGTGGTGGACTCTGGTCCTGAGGAGCTGAGTTTGATTCCCACTTCAGGCACAGCTCCTTGTGACTGTGGGCAAGTCACTTAACTCTCCATTGCCCCAGGTACAAATAAATACCTGTATATGTAAGCCACATTCAGCCTGCCATGAGTGGGAAAGCACAGGGTACAAATGTAACTAAAATAAAAAAAAATGCTTGAGCATGCCCCAAGGTGAGCCCTTTTAAACTGCAGGAAATACGTGCTAGTACTTTTCACACCATGGCAAGTGTAAAACCCGTGCAATAAATATAGGGGGTGTGCCCTGCATTTAAAGGGTAATTCTATAACCTAGGTGCGCACATTACATGTTTAGATGCTTAGAATATTAATATTTATTCGAATATGTGTGCATTTTCATATGTAAAAGCTAGCATGGCTCCTAAGTAATAATCTGTTCGCTTCCATAATGCACATTTACAAAGGGACAGAGCACGGATGGGACATGGGCAGGGCTCCAACTTATGTACATAATTTACAGATTACGTTATATGCAGGGCTTTTTTCAGGAGGTACTTGGGGGTACTGAGCACCGGCATCTTTTCCATTGCATGCTAAAATTGACCCATTGTCCCCCCAAATTAATGAGGGATCTCAGGCTCTGGTTTCAGGGGGCCTGCCTGTTGTGGAGTAGGTCCCTCAATGATCACCCCACCCATGAAAGAAGCCTGGCATTTGAGAACCAGCACCTTTTTTGCTAGAAAAGACACACTGGTTGTACGGCTCCCTGCTGTATTGAGAGCCTGTAATACTAGGAACCTAGCTTCGTTTACAGAATAGGTTCCTACCTCAGTTCACAGTTCAGTTTTATTTAATGTTCCACAAATAATAAAAAGATATCTAAGCGGTTTACAAATTAAAAATTATTAAGGTTAGAGCAATGGGTAGAGACAAAAGGTGGGATCAGGTTACATGGGAGATTTAATAACATCTAAGAGAGGAGTAGAGTTCAATTAAAATTAAAAGCTAATCAAGTCACACGAAGAACAGGAGGTGGGGAGGGAGAGTGACAAGAAGAGACGATAGACATAGATATATAGGGGCTGATCTCGTTGTGAGGGGTGGCAAAGAAGGAATTGTAATCATCATGGAGCAGAGGTAAATGCTTTAGTGAAAAGATGAAATTTAAGAATAGCTTTAAATCTGAGAAGTGAGAGTTCGGTTTGTAGGTGCAAAGGGATCTCATTCCATAAGGTTGGTGAAACGACTGAGAATGAGGTGGTTCTTGCAAGATCTGAGAACACCTGAAGAAACAAGGGTACTACTAAAAGTTGCCATTGGAAGGAACGTAAAGTACATGTTGGAGAGTAGGGTATGAGGTGTTTGAATAGGAAGAGTGGAAGACCAGAATGAAGAATTTGGAAAGTGATAACAATCTTGAAAAGAATTTGGTACTAAGTGGGCAGCCAGCGTTCTGCTTGAATGAGAGGGGAAACGCTATCACACCTTTTGGCACTGTGAATCAACTTCATCGCTGTGTTTTGAACTGACTGTAGCCTACGTAGTTGGTATAATGGTAGACTATGAAGGAGGGAATTGCAATAATCAAGGCATGAAATTACCAGGGATTGAGTGAGAAGATGGAGGATGCCTAATAGGAGATGCCTAGTTATAGAACCATGATAATGCACAATGCTAGTCTATAACAGCACCTGGTTGCTCAGATTCCATTATATAATACTAACATAGCTTGGCATTGGCGCACCTTACATTTACACCAGTGGGTGGTATTCTGTAGGTTATCCTCCAAATTCTATATGTGGAACTAAAAATTGCACATGCTAATTTGGGAAGGAACACAATTTAATTGAATAACGAGCCAATTAGTGCCAATAATTGAATTCTAATAAAAAATTATCGGTGATAATTGGCATCAATTAAAAGTTACGTGTACATATTTACATGCCCGGATCTGCAAGTACATTTTACACTCGGTGCCAAAAAGGGGGTTGGGTCATGGGAGGGCCATGGCCAGATCGCGGCATTCCTGTAATTTATAGAATAAGGGGGACAAGCGAAACCAAAGAGCGTAATGGATATAACACAACTCTTCCTCCCTATGATTCTCTATTGTGTCTTTTACACATGAACCTTATTCTACCACTACATCACTTTATAATTGTTCATACCAGAATTAGCAATCGCCTTACGGTACTATGTAAGCCACATTGAGCCTGCAAATAGATGGGAAAATGTGGGGTACAAATGTAACAAATAAATAAATAAATAAAATTTAGGCATAACGATTTACACCAAGCTTTAGTTGGTGTAAACCATCACACCTAAAGTTAGGCACAACTCCCAGCGTAAGCACTATTCTATAAATGGCACCTAACTTTGAGCACTGTTTATAGAACAGCACTTAGCGAGCTTTTAGTTGACGCTGACTTTTCAGTGCCATGTATAGAATTTAGTCCAATATATCTAAGTAGGAGACCTGCCCATGTGTGTGCTATTCTCACATTCATGCGCTATGCCACTTATGCATGCTTTTACAGAATAGCACCTAGGCTCCCTGCTGTTACTTTCACAGATAAGTGTACACTTACGTGTGTAAGTGACAGCATTTTATAAAAGGCAGCCTTGGATTAACCATTAAGTAAAATGATGGTGTGGGTGCTCTTATGCCTCTTGTTGTACTCCTCCTCCTCTGCCTCATTTTTACAGGCAGACTATGGGAATCATGAACCAGGTTCACCGAGAGTAGCCTCTGTTACCTGTGGGAGGAAGCAGAATCACAAACATGGGAGTGTATTGGCTAGTATGGTGACCTTGTGGAGGTGGGGTAATGGTTGGGGGTCATAAGTAAGTACATAAGTAAATAAGTAATGCCACACTGGGAAAAGACCAAGGGTCCATCGAGCCCAGCATCCTGTCCACGACAGCGGCCAATCCAGGCCAAGGGCACCTGGCAAGCTTCCCAAACGTACAAACATTCTATACATGTAGGGCATCTAGACTGAGGGAGTGTGTTGAAGGTTAGGAAGGGGCCAGGCTATGTAGTTTGGGAATCCCTGTACTGCTTACCTAGGAGCTAGCCACCAGTGATCTCACCTCAGCCAAACCTGTGGTAGATTCCTGAATGCTGAAGAATGTAGGCACCATGGGTGTAGCCTGGGTAGTGGGCAAACACATCCACAACCTCCCCCTGGGCATCACACACAATCTGCATGTTCTTAGAGTGAAAGCATTTTCTATTTCTATAGGTCTTCTCATGTGTACAGTTGATGACGCCTATGATCGAGGGGAAGTGGTCTGTGGTGTAGAACTCAGCCATGTTGGCCTCGAGTGTCTGGGCAGTAATGGGTAAGGTAATATAGTCAGAGGTGTGGGTGAGAAAGGCATTGAGGAACAGGGCAAGGCAACTGGAGATGATGGGCTGGGTGAAGCCTGTATTGACTGCTAGCACTGACTGGAAGGTGCCGGTGGCCAGAAAGGTGAGGGAGGCAGTGACGCCCTGTCGAAATGGAACCTAGTTACACATTTCTGATCAGAGAGGTCCAGGAAGTGGGTGCGAGGCCTGACGATTCTCTTATAGGTATATCTCTTGGGCCTCCCCACCAAACTTTCACCCACCTCCTGCAAGGCATGAGCCACCAAAGCCTTCAGTGCATCCATGATTGGTGTGCAGATGTCCCATCACCACAGCTGTAACCCATTGACCCCAGAAACACCACTGTGCATACCTCAACCTACTGCACTTTGTGAGACCCAGCACTAGCCCCAAATCCAGCACACAGTTGTGAGACACACACCAGCTGCCCAAAATACTCACTCTCCCACCACCAACAAACAACTCAGACACCCAGTTGCAGCACACTCACTCTCCCAGGAACAGCACACAGCCCTCACACAAACTGCAGTAGCACAGAGCACAGTAACAAACTAGGAGAGGACAAACAGAGGAACAATAAGAGACAGAAGACAAGAAGGAAGGGATGTAGAATGGGGTGTGGAGGTTTGGGGATAGTGAGGGTTTGGATGAGGGAAGGGGATGAAATACAGAAGACAGGATGGGTGTAGCTGGGTGGTTAGCAGGTGTGGGCAGGGACTTGAGGAGATGAGACACAAAGAAGACAATTCAGGAAATGTAATGGTCAAAAGGTTCAGACTGGAGCAAACAGACATAGGTAACAAAGCACTCAGTAACTCTCCACTATTTCTCACAAATGATCACTTCCACCTGTCCACTCTCCAATGCAGCAAAATCACAAATGGGTCTAAAGACAGGTTTGGCCTTACTCTAGATTCTTCTAAAGGAGGTATAATTCCAGATGTTTTTCTCCCTCCCCCACCCCCTCAGGAAGTCATTTTGCTGTTATGGGCAGAAAACAAGCATCATGTAACACCGCCCATGTCATGCCCACAGAACGCCCCCTCTGGGAACCTTTTCTTTTAAGCGACTAGAGAACTTGAACAATATTTTTAATACATTTTAGATATATTTCTGCGAAAAAAAAAAAAGTATATCTATCTGTTATGCCATTTTTTGGATGTTTTTCTTATTTGAAAATGAGCCCCTAAATTTTGGAAATCCCACAATCCCATCCTAGTACCAAACGATCCTTAATGACCCTTACTCACATCATCTGAAAAAAGAGAGAGAGAGAGGGAAGAGAACAGACTTTGTACAGTCTTATCCTGCAGAAATTTCTTCTGCTGTAAAAGATTTTAAAAAATCATATTGGTTTCCCTGAAAGTTTCCAATACAATTACAGGGTAAAGTCAGGTAAAAAGTAGCCCCAATTGAATTTAATTTAAGTTAAAATGAACATTTATATTCTGTCTAACCAGTAAGTTCTAGGTAGATTACAATGATATTTTACATCATTTACAACAGTATAATACAAAAAAAGATTAGCTCCACTGAGTTCATCCATCAAAAGGCGACATTAAGTAGGAAGCATATGAAAACATTACATTTATAAAATTGTCAGATCACAATTGTATTCAGCAACAAGGAATACATCAAATTCCTAAGTACAAAATAACTAGGGCAGACTTCATCAAGTTAATAAAACTCAGTTCTTTCCTGAATACTTTGGAAACAGCCACATCTTTACTTGGTGCCCGAACCTCAGATAATTAGTGCTCAGTCTTATTTCTAAAGCTAACAAATTCCACAACTCTGGGCCTAGACCAACTATAGTTCAGATTATACATTGTAATCAGACAGAATCTGGACTTTCTCCTGCTTCGAAGACTTCCTATGCAATTGAATTAATCTAGCAACATCTGGAAACATTTGAATCTTTTGCCCAGGAGATAACCAATACCTTTAACTTAGTGTTAGTGCTCATGAATTACTTTAACCTTGCTTTCTAAGAAAAGATATGAGGGTGACTCTTTCTGATATGGAGTGGCCTAGTGGTTAGAGCACTGGTCTTGCAATCCAGAGGTGGTTGGGTCAAATCCCAATGCTGCTCCTTGTGATCTTGGGCAAGTCACTTAACTCTCCATTTCCTCAGGTACAAACTTAGATTGTGGGCTCTCCTGGGACAGAGAAATATCCAGAGTACCTGAATGTAACTGTGGGGCACCCTAGGGAGTACTGTAGTGGGCTTCACATAAAAGGTCCCACGTACATATCACATCTCACTGTTATCCCCTTATATTATATGGGGAGCCCTCCAAAATCCACTGTACCCAACTGTACACTACTGCAATAGCCCTTATTGATTTATTTAGATTTTGCTCACACCTTTTTCAGTAGTAGCTCAAGGTGAGTTACATTCAGGTACACTGGATATTTCTCTGTCCCAGGAGGGCTCACAATCTTAAGTTTGTACCTGAGGCAATGGAGGGTTAAGTGACTTGCCCAAGATCACAAGGAGTAGCATTGGGATTTGAACTGGCCACCTCTGGATTGCAAGACCAGTGCTCTAACCACTAGGCCACTCCTCCACCCCAAAGAATCTTGTTACTCTTTGGGGTTCTACATGGAATGTTGCTACACTTTGAAATTCTGCATGGAATCTTGTTATTCTTTAGAATGCTAGAATCTTTATTTATTTATTTAGATTTTGCTCACACCTTTTTCAGTACATTGGATATTTCTCTGTCCCAGGAGGGCTCACAATCTAAGTTTGTACCCGAGGCAATGGAGGGTTAAGTGACTTGCCCAAGATCACAAGAAGCAGCAGCAGGATTTGAACCGGCCACCTCTGGATTGGTAAGCAGCATACAAGTTTGACTGCTTAAACACACCCAAGTTAGAATCATATGTTCATCCAAATGTCCTGAAATGAACTGATTGCTAGTAATTCTATATCCTTTGCTTATTATAGTCCCAGCACTGAAGGAGTGGAAGGAGATTGGAGCATCTGCTCCACTGGGTTTTCTTTGGTTTCACACAGGCTAGATCAGGAAGTGGGGACATTAGATTAGAATCTTCATTTAAGAAATGTAAAAAAGCTTTCTCTAATGAAGTTCAATAATATTCTGATAGTCATCTATGCCCGATACCTCTTCTTTACAAATCAGTTTTCTGAGTCAGATTTGCCTTTAATCTCCAAATTTATTTAGTAAGATTTTTTTTAATCACATGTATTAGCAACCTCCTTCAAATAACCTCACATTGCTTGCTTTTCTATTTTGATGGAACTCTACTTTGTCTTGTTTGTCCTTTTTCCCTTGACACCATTATATCTATTTGTATTACATTTTATTATATTGTGAAGTCAACAAGTTATTGGGGGGTACATCAAATAAAGCAGAACTATAAACTATAGGGAGGCAGCAGTCTGTTTTCGTTTTAGATGCATTTTACCCAAACGATGATGTCTACTGGGGAGATTCATTCATTGGTTTGTTTGTCCGTCTATATACAAAGACACATATAAAGTCACTCACACAGCTCATTCAGCTCTGTCAGGACACACTTTCAGGCTTATTTTCGAAAGAGAAGGGCACCCATCTTCCAACACAAATCGGGAGATGGGAGTCCTTCTCCCAGGGTCGCCCAAATTAGCATAAGCAAAAGCTGATTTTGGGCATCCTCAACTGCTTTCCGTCGCCAGGACGACCAAAGTTCCCAGGGGCGTGTCAGAAGCATAGTGAAGGCGGGACTGGGGCGTGCTTAACACGTGGGTGTCCTCAGCCAATAATGGAAAAAAGAAGGGTGTCCCTAACGAGCACTTGGCTGACTTCACTTGGTCCATTTTTTCTTGCGACCAAGCCTCAAAAATGTGCCTCAACTGACCAGATGACCACCGGAGGGAATCAGGGATGACCTCCCCTTACTCCCCCAGTGGTCACTAACCCCCTCCCACCCTAAAAAAAACTTTTTAAATATTTTTTGCCAGCCTCTATGCCAGCCTCAACTGTCATACCAAGCTCCCTGACAGCAGTATGCAGATCCCTGGAGCAGTTTTTAGTGAGTGCAGTGCACTTCAGGCAGGCGGACCCAGCCCATCCACCCACTACCTGTTACACTTATGGTGGTAAATGTGAGCCCTTCAAAACCCACCACAAACCCACTGTGCCCATATCTAGGTGCCCCCCTTCACCCCTTAGAGCTATGGTAGTGGTGTACAGTTGTGGGGAGTGGGGTTTGGAGGGCTCAGCACCCAAGGTAAGGCAGCTATGCACCTGGGAGCAATTTCTGAAGTCTACTGCAGTGCCCCCTAGGGTGCTCGGTTGGTGTCCTGGCATGTGAGGGGGACCAGTGCACTATGAATGCTGGCTCCTCCCACAACCAAATGGCTTGGATTTGGTCATTTCTGAGATGGGCATCCTCGGTTTCCATTATCGTTGAAAACCGGGGACGACCATCTCTAAAGTCGACCTGAATGTTAAGATTTGGGCGTCCCCGACCATATTATTGAAACTAAAGATGGACACCCATCTTGTTTCGATAATACAGGTTTCCCCACCTCTTCCTGAGGACGTCCTGCAAGGACGCCCTCAGGAAAACTTGGGTGCCCCATTCAATTATGCCCCTCTTTGTCATGTCTTTTCACATCCAGGCTCCAAAGAGACATATATGAGTTTGCAAATGGAGGAAGGGGAAATGTGCCATTTTGTCACACTATGGCGGCAATTCTATAAATTGGTGGCTCATTTTAAGCACCACAAAGGACATGTTTACCCCCTGATTCTGTAAAGGTTGCCAAAAAATTGCTCACGCAAATTTAGGTTCACTGCTGACTCGTGCATGCAATTTATATGAATAACAAGCCAATTAGACCCAACGATTGGCTTTTTAATGCGCAATTATTAGCACTAATTAGATGTAATTAGGTGCTATGCTCCTAAAGTTAACATGCGGCCTAAAAAACGGGGGTGCAGAAAGGGGACGTCATAGATATTTTGGGGCAGAATGGGGCATGGTTTTAAGTTACATGTGTAATTACAGAATAAGGGTACTCTGCACGTAAATTTAGGCACGAGCATTTGCGCCACATTTTCATTGATTTAAATGGTTGCGCCTACATTTATGACTTATAGAATGACAAGTGAAATTTTGGCGTTGATTTTTTTAGGCACTATTAATGAATCTAGCCTTAAATGCTAATTCTATAATGGCTTAAGGGCATGTCTATAGATATTAGCACAAAGCTGCATAGGTGGGTCAAAGGTTAGGTGTACCTACTTAGACAGATCAATGACTGGCATAAGTGGGTGTGCCTATCAGGCTTATTTTTGAAAGAGAAGGGCGCCCATCTTTCGACACAAATTGGGAGATGGGCGTCCTTCTCTCAGTGTCGCCCAAATCGGCATAATCAAAAGCCAATTTTGGGTGTCACCAACTGCTTCCTGTCACGGGGATGACCAAAGTTCCCGGGGGCGTGTTGGAGGCGTAGGGAAGGCGAGACTGGGCTGTGCCTAACAGATGGGCATCCTCAAGCGATAATGGAAAAAAGAAGGGCGTCCCTGATGAACACTTGGCCGACTTTACTTGGTCCTTTTTTTTTACGACCAAGCCACAAAAATGTGCCCTAAATGACCAGATGATCACCGGAGGGAATCGGGGATGACCTCCCCTGACTCTCCCAGTGGTGACTAAGCACCTCCCATCCTGAAAAAAACAACTTTAAAAACTTTTGTCTTTTTTTTAGCGTATGGGTGAAGGAACTCCTTTGCTATGCCTCCGTCTCTGCAACTCGCTATTTATTTATTTAGATTTTGCTCACACCTTTTTCAGTAGTAGCTCAATGGCAGTTGAGGATGTCCAAAATGTGGATGTTTGTGAGAAGGACATCCATGTCTGCTGTGCCTCTGACACCCCCTTTATTTATTTGGATTTTGGATCACAAGTAGCAGCAGAAGGATTTGAAGGGCCACCTCTGGATTACAAGAGCAGTGCTCTAACCACTAGGCCACTCCCTGTGGGGGGGGGGGCAGTATACAGGTCCCTGGGGGGGGAGGTATGTGTATGTCAGGGGAGGCATAACGAAGGTGTGGGCATCCTTCTTTCAAACATTTTGGATGTCCTCAACTACCCCCCCCCCCCCCCCAGGGATGGCCAAATTTCAAGGGAGTGGAGTGGAGGAGTGGCCTAGTGGTTAGAGTACTGGTCTTGTAAACCAGAGATGGCCAGTTCAAATCCCACTGCTGCTATTTGTGATCCAAAATCCAAATAAATAAAGGGGGTGTTGGAAACATAGCAGGCATGGATATCCTTCTCAGAGAAACATCCAGGCATGGATGTCCTTCTCACTAACATCCACATTTTGGACATCCTGCCATCGCAGGGAGCAAAGGACGTCTTCAACTGCCATTGCAGGGACGGAGGCATAGAACTATCCAGTGTACCTGAATGTAACTCACTTTGAGCTACTACTGAAAAAGGTGTGAACAAAATCTAAATAAATAAATAAATAGTGAAGGACATCCTTCACCCATACTCTAAAAAAAAAAAAGACAAAAGTTTTTTTTTTAAGTTGTTTTTTTCGGGGTGGGAGGTGGTTAGTGACCATTGCATGCCTTTTTCCATTCAGTTAGTGCATCAGTTAGTCCACTGCAGTGCCCCCCTAGGGTGCCCGGTTGGTGTCCTGGCATGTCAGGGGGGACCAGTGCACTACGAATGCTGGCTCCTCCCATGACCAAATGACTTGGATTTGGTAATTTTTGAGATGGGCGTCCTTGGTTTCCATTATCGCTGAAAACTGGGGACGACCATCTCTAGGGATGACCATATCTAAATGTTGAGATTTGGGCGTCCTCGACCGTATCATCAAAACAAAAGATGGACACCCATCTTGGTTCGATAATATGGGTTTCCCTGCCCCTTCGTGGGGACATCCTGCGAGGACGCTCTTAGGAAAACTTGGGCGCCCCGTTCGATTATGCCCCTCCACGTGTGCCATGCAATGCACACAAGTGATAATATTCTATAAGTTGTGTGCATTGGTTGGTGACACGCCCATGCTCCACCCCTGTGTGTGATCCCCAACAGTTGCAGGCTATGCAAGTTAGGTGTATTGTTTATTAATAAAAAAGTACCTAGGACTTAAGTGTGCAACTGCCCATTACTGGTACTAATTATGTGAGTCTGCACTAATTATTCTATAAGTATATAAGTGCATAAGTGTTGACATACCCACAGACCGAAGTACCCACATCAAGCCCAGTATCCTGTTTCCAACAGTGGCCAATCCAGGTCACAAGTACCTGGCAAGATCTCAAAACAGTACAATACTTTTATGTTGCTTATCCCGGAAATAAGCAATGGATTTTCCCAAGTCCATTTTAATAATAGCTTATGGACACTTCTTTTAGGATGCTATCCAACCTTTTTTTAAACCCTGCTAAGCTAACTGCTTTTACAACATTCTCTGGCAACGAATTCCAGAGTTTAATTACACGTTGAGTGGAGAAATACTTTCTCCATTTTAAATTTACTACTTTGTAGCTTCATTGTGTGCCCCCTAGTCCTAGTATTTTTGGAAAGAGTAAACAAGTGGTTCACGTCTACTCGTTCCTCTCCACTCAGTATTTTATAAACTAGGCCCCAGTGTATAGAACTGCCTTTCACAACTGTGCACTTTAAAACTTGTTTGGCTCCAAGAGCTGCCAGTGTCAGTGTTGAGGTGCAGTGACCTGATGACATCTCTTGCACTGTTACACTTGGGGCAACTGCCCCATTTGCTCCTCCCCTTCCCCCTCTTGCTGTAGCCCTGCACTGTGCTGAGAAGGGAATAATTATGGCATGATCTAGAAATCAAAGCTTGAACTCAGGGGTTAGAAACTAGATTTACTCCGAGATTAACCTTGGGCAAGTCACTTTATTCCCCTGTGTTTTGGCTATGCTACAGACCCTCACTGTGACCTTGGGTTACATATAGCGTTTATGCCTCACTTTACCAAATTGTATTTTGAGGTAAACACTACCTTTTTATTACTAACATTGTAAAGCATTTTTGAAGGCCTGCTAGAAAGTAAAACACTATAGAAATCCCAAATCACTTATAAAAACATTCCATTTAAAAGCAGTCCTTTCAAACGCTGGTGTTTTGTCAAATGGAAATAATTATAAGAACAACTTTTCACAGTTCCGATGTGTTTCTTCACATGGAAGTAATCCCTGTTGCATGAACCTTAAAAGAATGTATTTAGCAAGTCCAAAGACTTCTTTTTAATAAGAGCCAGTACCAGCCACAGTCAGCACCTTTCATTCGAACAGCATCCCATACTGGGTAATATATTTATTTATTTGTTACATTTGTATCCCACATTTTCCCACCTATTTATATATACATGTTAACACCAGAGGAATGCAAAAACAAACAGCATATTAAACAATCTAATACAGAGAGTCAGTGGCAGAGCTAGAGCCCAGGACTCAGGGAGAATAATTTTATAACATGCTGCATAAGTTAAAATAAGGCCCAGTAGGCTCCTACTTAGGTGCTTTTTATAAAAACATACCTAGGTGCTTGTATCATTATTAAGTGGCAGAACTAGCAGGTATACTGGTAATTGTTTGTATATAAAGGGCTAGATTCTATAAATGGTGCCCAAAGATAGAGTCAACAAAAGCAGAAGCAAAACACTCTGCAGACACACACATAGAGGCAATCCAGAGAATGAGAAAATTCAAGTGTAACCAGAAGTCGATTTATTGGAAATTGACACGATTCGACCAAGTTTCAGCAAACAGGCTTTCATCAGGGGTCTGTAAACATTCATAAAACAGTAAATAATTAAAAATGTATACACAAAAAATAAAAAATTATATAAAAGTTAATAATAATGAACATCAAATCATCACCAATACATTGCCAAAACAAAACAAATCTTCCTTGGCACACAAATAAATGGCACGAATATGTATACATCTTACAGGAAGATATAACATAAGTGTAGGTATTAAAATAAAGATAGATAGATAGATAGATCTCAATGGTAATTTACAGATGAAACCAAATAGATAAGAACAAAATATCTACCATATATAATCCACATGTGTAAATAAATAAATAAAAATCAACTTAGTTTTCTGGATGGTATAAAAAGGCACATCTGCTGAATAACATGAAGAACTTCACGTATGGAATATCCATCATATAAAAGGCCATTTGCAGAGCACGATTTGCTTAGCTTCGACTCCATGTACAACAGATGGAACATAAACTCAATGATAAAGAGGTCCAGTCTAGGCTCAATAATCTGTCCCTGGTGGGGCTTTCTGAATCCTTGAAGGATGTGAAGCTTGTGGGAAGGGAGCTCCTGTAACTTATACCTGGTGACCATGCCAACTAGAACTCATACAGAAGGACAGAACCACTGTTGAGTTCTCAGGACATGCACAATGGCCAGTGGAGCAACTAGGCACTTGAAAAGGTGAGATCGCTGGTAGGAGGCGTGCCACATCATAAGAACCCACTGCCAGGGTGGCAGTGACATGGCAAATAAGCCAAAAGGTGGCTAGACGATGTTGGACCTTCCAGAACCACGAGAGATAAAACACAGCAGAACAGATCACCCACTGTTGGATGAGACTCCCACAGCCCAGGGAACAGACCGTAGCCATCCTTTTCACATGGCTGCCCTTGACCTGAACAGACACTAAACATGGTTACCCCGAGAGGCCTTGGAAGTAAAAGATCATTTTTTTTCTATGGAAAGGATGCAGATAAAATCAGGTAATCTAATAACTATAATGAAAGTCTGTGTCCTCACCTGTGCAAGAGACCAACTCTTAGAGCCCCACCAACATCAATACCGGCGCCCTGTTCGCAGCTGTATGACCCCAGGAAAGAACAAAAGCTCAGAGCGGAGGCCCCTTACCAGAGGATGCCAAAGTAGACGTCTCCCTCCTCCTTACCCCTTTGCTAACCCTCCTGACTGGCACAACTCACAGCAGCACCTATCCCCTAGACAGAGGGAAGCCGATGCTCTCTCCCTACATATCACTTGACTTAGACAACATCCTATACCCGCTACCTGCATTGCCTGATGACCCGATGAATAAGGCACTATCAAAGAAGGATTGTGGACTGGGGCAGGCTGGATCTTCACAGAGAAACTGCCCGCTTAAACCCGCGTCTCCTTTTGTTTGATTTGATTATGGATCCATACATATAATACCCACACCTGTGATGGACTACTTCTAATACAGATCTTTTCACCCTGTAGCTGATTGAACTGGACAGGACTACATACTACTATCTTTTCTAAGGATGATCAGCTATGCTTCTTGACCTTCATAACTACCACTCTTATACAAGTTGACTGCAATCTAATCTTGTACTATATGGGACTATATCTGCTTACATTATACTAGGACAATTTTTTTTTTCCAAAAACTGTAGACATTGCACTATGTTTTAGCCAATTATTGCTCATCCTATAATTCTCTACAACTCCTTCCCAACCTCAATGTCCTAATTGTCCTTTACGTGCAACTTTCAACTACAATCTAATTTCTTAATGTACGGGACTATATCTGCTTACATTACACTAGGACAATATTATTTCTTTGCAGTAACTATAGACATTGCACTATGTTTTAGCTACTTATTGCTCATCTTATAATTCTCGATAACCCCTCTTCCAACCTCAGTGTCCTGATTGCCCTTTCTGCACACTGTTCAACTGCTCTAATAATGTGGTACTGCTTCCCCCTTTGTTGATCAACATTGGTGTCTATAACATACATTACCACTGCTACTGCAAACTGTTAATTTTGGCAAACATGTCAGCTAGCAAAGAAGACACTAAACCTACACAAAGGAAAACTACTTGCATAAGGAATTCACAACCCCAGGCAAAACAATAGAAACAGCAGACCACCTTAGACCCCACACACACATACACACACACACTTGCTTTAAGAAAAAGGAAAAAAAAAGTTAGTCTAAAACACCCCAAAGAAGTGATATGCACATCACAAAAATTCTAATAGGGTTATTACTCCTAACACTATTAATATTCCACAGAAGGTCTGACTCAAGGTGAAAGCAACAACATACCAATACTATGCAACCTACATCACCCAGCAAGATGTGACACTCCAAAAAACGGAAAACATTCAATAGACACCCAAACACAATATAGGACCAGAAAGAAAACCAAGAAACACAGAGACCCAAGGAAACGTCAACTAACGAAAATAACCATAGTCACATTACTAGAAGATGATTACGTACCGATACCAGTGGGCTACATCAATGCCAGATCAGTGGTAAACAAAACTAAAACAATAAAAGACTGAGTAACCAACCAAGACCTCGGCTTGGCCTTCCTAAATAAAATATGGGTCCATGACAAAGAAGATCCTATTATTCTGGACACCCACCAGGCTATAAAATCTTACATTGGACCAGAAACAGGAAAAGAGGTGGAGGAAAATCACACTGATCTACACATCCTATCTAATGGTAGTGGAATTAGTGGAATTAGAAAAGGTACAGAGAAGGACGATCAAAATGATAAAGGGGGTGGGATGACTTTTATATGAGGAAAGGCTAAAGCAGCTAGGGGTCTTCAGCTCAGAAAAAAAGACAGCTGAGGGGAAATATGATAGAGGTCTATAAAATAATGAGTGGAGTAGAACTGGTAGACGTGAATCGCTTCTTTACTCTTTCCAAAAAATACTAGGACTAGGGGGCACGCAATGAAGCTACAAAGTAGTAAATTTAAAACAAATTGGAGAAAATATTTCTTCACACAATGTGTAATTAAACTCTGGAATTCGTTGCCAGAAAATGTGGTAAAAGCAGTTAGCTTAGCGGGGCTTCAAAAAGGTTTGGATGACTTCCTAAAAGAAAAGTCCATAATCCATTATTAAGATGGACTTGGGGGAAATCCAATGTTTATTGCTAGGATATCAAAAAAATTCACAGAGTGTATGAATGCAAATATGATAGTCTCAAATAATTGTGGACTAAAGTGAAGGAGAGTCTCATATATGGTACTCAGTAATATTGCTTTCACTCAATAGGTGAATACATTACATATATTAATGTCATAATCATTGACTCAACCTCCACCACCCCAATTATAATAACAAAAAAAGACTTGCACTGCTTTTTTATATATATATATGCTTATCAAAGAAATGCACACTGCACTTATCTTAGGCAGATTGGTGCGCTCTTAAAACCCCGACAGGTTCCCGTTTCGTGTTAACTTTGTCAAGGGGGAGTGACACCAGTTCTGTCAAAAGAAGAAAAAGAACAATAAAAAACAGAAATCAAGTCTCTTATATATAAATCTTAACCCTATTATTGAACTTCTCTAGATATTCGCATGAATTTTCTCAAAACAGCTGATGGCTTACCCGATTACTGCCCCAGGCATTTATGTGTGCTGGCTTGTTCTGATTGAGCTTAACAAAATGGCGACGGCGTCTTTTTATTAGCACATATGCAACTAATGATGTTACGTCAAACGTTGGTACGTGAGAATCATTGCGAAACTCTTAAAGGTATAACCCACCTTAAAAGGACAGCTTGAAACAACCTACTACGGCAGACATTAGAAAACTTCGTGGAGAAACTCTTCAAAACTAATCAACATATTTTACCAAAAACCCAAAGGAACCACAGGAGAAATATATTTAAAAAAAGTTTGAAAAACTTTGAAAAAATTACAGGAGACCCTAGGGAAACATATCAGAAAACTATTAGAAAAAAGTCAGAAAAAACTTCCCCTTTGGATATATGTATTTAACCCTGCAGGCTCTATTGTGCCTAATGTGAAAATCCAGTAGGTTTCACGTTGTAAAATTCTTCTATTGAGATCCCCTCCCCTTTTCTGGGGGAGTACTTGCTCCACTACCATGCATTTTAAATCTTCTATGGTATGCTTGTGGGACACCCAATGATGAACTAAAGGTGCTCCGAAATTTTGAGCGTTTATACGTGAGCGGTGTTCAATCAGTCTTTCATGTAAAGATCTAGTAGATTTGCCAATGTAATATTTGCCGCACGGACATACTATATAATAGATAATGCCCTCTGAACGGCAAGTAGTGTGATTTTTCAATGTAAATGTTCTATCATTGCAAGTAAAACTTGTACCTTCCATAGTAGCCAGGCATGTTTTGCACCGGGATTTCATACATTTATAATGGCCTATGGGTTTAACCTGCCCATTGTTACTTGGTGTGATCGGCAAAACAGCAGGACTCAGGATCTCCTTAAGATTTTTAGAACGTGAAAATGCAGTTCTTATATTGTAGTCTGCAAACACGGGATGAGATTTAATAATATCCCAATGTTTTCTGACTATCCCTGCTGTTGATTCGCCACCTGGAGTGCATCTAGTGACAAACGTCATAGTGTGGTCATCTTGCTGTTGTTGTTGTGATCCCTGTAGTAATAAATCTCTATTATTGAATTTTGCCCTGGTGTATGCACGTTTGATTACTTTACGTGGGTAATTTCTTTGTAGTAATTTTATACCAAATTCCTCTGAATGTGCTTTATAATCATCATCGGTGGTGCAGATACACTTAAATCTCAAAAATTGAGAAAAAGGGAGGCTTTGCCTTAATGCTTTGGGATAGCAACTACCGAACTCCAGGAACGTATTACGATCTGTATTTTTAGTAAATACTTTGGTGATGAACTGTTTCCTGGACAGCAGGATCTCCACATCTAGAAAATGAATCCTGTCGTTGGACCATGTTACAGTGAATTGAATCCTGGTGTGACGTTGGTTGAGCCACTGATGAAATTCTTGTAATTCTTCAACGCTGCCATACCATATTACAAAAATATCATCTATGAACCGCCTCCAGATACCCAACATTTTTTTGTAGGGAGAGACATGCAGCCATTTCTTTTCGAATGCCGCCATATATAGATTTGCTAAGATAGGCGCAAACGTGGCTCCCATCGCCACTCCCGATTTTTGCATATATATCACATCCTGAAAGCTGAAAAAATTGTTACACAATGCCAACTCCGCCAGTTCGTGTATAAAACTGGTATGAACTTGATGTGGATTGGAGCGGGCATTTAAGGTGTCAAAAATAATGTTTAATAATTCTTCTTATGGAATCATAGTGTAAAAGGACTTGATGTCAAAAGTAGCCATTAAAATCGGGGTCTCCGGTAACGTCAATTCTTGTAGAATGTTGAGAAAATGCGTTGTATCTTTAATAAACGCTGGGGTGATTCTAACATATTCTTGCAGGAATGTGTCCACATACACTGATAGAGGTTCAAGGAGCGAGCCGCGGGAGGACATGATCGGTCTGCCCGGAGGATTCAAAAGATCTTTATGAACTTTAGGCAGAGTATATAAGACTGAAATAATTGGTGATTTTTTATTTAGATATTGGAATTCCTTCTTCATAAGGAATCCTGCTTCCTCAGCTCTCTGTGTGATGTGAAAATTTTTTTCTTGCAACTCTTTCGTAGGATCATAATGTAAACGAACATATGATGTCATATCTGTCAATTGCAGGTTGATTTCAGTCTCATATTTCGATCTATCCAAAATCACAGTAGCTCCCCCCTTGTCAGCACGCTTTACTACCACGTCAGTGTTCATTCTCAAAGATTGTAGAGCTTTCCGTTCCTCAAAGGACAAATTGTCTCTAAATCTATGCGCATCTTTTCTATGGAATTGGTATACATCTTTAAGGACAAGTTGTTTGAAAGCTGCTACTACCGGATCGATGGGTATCGGTGGTATCCATTGGGATTTTTCTTTTACCCGGGAGGAATCTTGAGTTTCTTTATCATTAAAGAAAATTTTTAATTGTAGAGCACGAATAAATTTCTCGAGATCTATCCTGAATTGGAAGGTGTTAAAGGGTTGTGCAGGAACGTATGATAATCCTTTAGATAGTAATGATGTTTCTGCCTCATTTAGAGGACATTTAGATAAATTTATCACATTTGAATCTATTGAAATTGGGATCGCGTCCGTGGACATGACCTGGATCCTCCTCTGTTCGTGCCTCTTCTGTTGCCTCTTGATCTCGTTGAACTTGTTTGTCGATGGTCTAAAAAATCATCTGTATCACTCACTGAAGAACTGTCCGAGAACTGAAAGGCCTTAAATGCCACCTGTTTGTGGCCTATTTCTACCGTATTGGATCTTATCTTATCTGCTTCTTGATTGCCTTTATTATACATCCATGGGTATACGCGTCCTTGTGCGTAGTCTTTTCTATCTCGGGACAATTTTTTCAATTTCATCTTCCTCAAAGACTCTTTAAACAGTTCTAGACTATCTTTTAACTGAGTATGTCTTGAAAGAAAAACCTGCTCAGATACGTCCTGTTTCAACCGTTCCAATTCTTTATCAAGGAGTTCTTTCTCATGTTGTAGCACTGCTCGAGACTGTTCTATAACCAAGAGCATGAGGTCTAAAGAACATTTGTTTAATATCATGTTCCATTTGGTGACTTTAGTCCACAATTATTTGAGACTATCATATTTGCATTCATACACTCTGTGAATTTTTTTGATATTTCATCACATGGGACAGAGTGACGGTCCACAATTAGTTAACAGTTATTGCTAGGATAAGCAGCATAAAATGTATTGTACTGTTTTGGGATCTTGACAGGTACTTTTAACATGGATTAGCCACAGTTAGAAACTGGGATTGATTGACCTTCAATCTGTCCCAGTATGGCAACGCTTATGTTCTTATGTTCTTAACTATGCCGGTACCACGCGCTAATAACACTAGCACATGACCTGTAATAAAATACCCGGCCGATATTCAGCCAGCTTTTTTTTTACATGCTGACCATTGCCAGCTACATTAGCCCCAGATATTCAGTGCTGGCCAATGTCCAGTCATCAGCACTAAATGACCAAGGGGTAACTGCCCCTGTGCTGGTCTCAACTGATATTCAGCTGGGGCCTTCACGATACAGTTATGCGAGCTCTGGCTGAATATCGGCCAAGATCTACATAAGGGTGAAAGTGCTCCTCAACTCCTCTGATTACCCTCCCACTCCCCCCAAACAGTTCCCCTCCTTCTGATCCACCTCCTGCACACACTCACTGATGAGGGCCCTTAATGCAAGCTTAGTGTGTGCAAACAGGCTACCACCCCCCTAATGAGTCACCCCCCCTTCCAACCCCCCCACACACACTTAGGATAGGCCCTACCCCAGGCCTACGTGAAGTCCCTTGTGGTCCAAAAGTGGTAACTGGAGCAGAGTGAAGCCCACTCACTTCTGTTCCTAGTGACTGCCATGACTTCTCACGGCAGCTTCTCAGTACTACCAAACTTCACTGAGGAGAGGTTATAGAGTTCTAAAAGGGTCCCAGTTACTGAACTGCATGGAAAAGGATTGGAAACAGGAGTCCATAAATGATCCCATCTACTGAACTGCACTGCGGAGCAGAATCTGAGTGGCACCAGCATTGGTCCAAGGAGCCATGCCTAGGAAGGGATTTGTACCCTATACAACAAGAAATCTACTGCAGGAGATAGGCCTGGAAGACAGTGAGGATACCTGAACTTTGAGCAATTTGATGGACATTTTTTGTCACTACCTAACTCTTTTCTTACAAATTGTATGCTTGATTATCTTTATTTTTCTGCTGTTGGACGTACTTTTCCATTTAGGGAGTGCCCAATAAATGGATAATTTTATAGAAACTGTTCTTGGGCTCCTTGCAGTGGAAAGCTGCTCAGGTCTGTGTGGGCCTGAGGTAAATGAGACCCGGGGAACCTTTATTCTATGTGGTGTGGATAAGGAAGCTAGAGAGAAGTGAGTTCAGAGAAACCAGAGACACCCCAAAATAATCTGTTTGCATGGACTCAGGGGTCACCCTCAGCCCCACATAAAAGAGCCCCCGCCCCCCTAACTGTGCACTACAGTGGAACATCCTGTTTTACTGGGAGGACTGCATAGAAGAAAAATGAAATGTGATGTTTCAACATTTTTATCAGTGACATGCTGAAATTTACAAGGTCCCCAGTCTGATGATACACAAGAAAATATTCCTATATTAAAATACACTGCGCAATTATGTGTCATTGCTTATCGGCACCAATCTTTTTATCCCCAACCCACCCCTTTGTTTTTATTATATTCCAAGCTTCTTGCAAGGACCAAATTCAAACTGCCACCCCATCGATATTTGCAATGCATAACATATAGCCAACCCTTATGGAATCCCCCTCCCCCCATGAGATTGCTGGACTTATCGTATAGTCAGCAGAGTCTACAAATGAGAAAGTACTGCATGCTTGTTAGCCAGGGATAGAAGGAGGGAAGACTGAGCATCTGGAAGCCATGCACGACATGCTTTTTTAGTAGAGCATCTGATTAAGGTTTATGTTTTCATATATTTATTGTCTTTATGTATTTGTTATGTTTTATGGGTATCTAAGTGACCTGTTCTTTTTTTTAAGTCACGCTGAGCCTGCACAAATTAGCAGATATATAAATTTAAAAAATAGATTCATAAATAAATAAGGCACAAGGACACAGACTGGAACCATTGGGTGAGAAGTGTATGGAATCTAGAGCAGTCGTTCTGAACCCAGTCCTTAGATCACACCCAAGCCTGCTTTTCAGGCAGAGCATCAGTAGAAATGGCATTCGACCACACAGGTCCTGTGTGCACAGAGTATTGGTAGTCAGTTTTTAAATGTCTTTAGTCCATGGAAATGATACTCTTTAATCTATGGACAGGGTTTTTTGGGGGGTATTCAGGAGTGATGTTTTCACTGTGAATGGAAAACAGTGTCAAGTGTTTCCACATTACTCAGGCATCAAGGGGTGAACAAGAGAGTCTGGGTACTTGTTGAAGAAATGGAAAGACACACGACAAGAAGAGGAGGAACAACAATCCCTACGACCGTAGCAAGAAGAACTGAAGAGTAGGGCAGGGGTGGCGCCTCCAAGAACCAAGGGAGACATGATAGCTCTTGGAAATGATGTTTATTAAAAATGACTCCACATAGCAGCTGTGTTTCGGTGCCTAAGTGCTTGCCTCAGGAGTCTGAAATAATGGTGTATAAAATGGACTGGACCTATATACAGCAACCAAATAGGTAATGCAGTATCTAATAAGATGCTATTTGCGTTGGCGAAGGATGATGCATTCTCAAATGAGAGTATTCTTCGGACATTACTGTTTGGCAGCTGTGTGGAGTCATTTTGGTGTATTTTCAATAAACATCATTTACAAGAACTATCACGTCTCCCTTGGTTTTTGGAGGTGCCAACCTTGTCCTACTATTTGGTTCTATTTGTTGAAGAAGTCATCCTTCATCGAATGATGAAGGCAGTATGGTGGATGATGAAGGCAGAATAGTGAATGCTGAGAAAGAATTTGATGCCAGAAGATGCTGTCAAAGCTAGTAATATAGCTAGGCATAGTAGTTTGGACAAGGTTTTAGGGGATAGCTCCACTAACAATTATTAGCCGTCTCTTACTTCTAGGAAAGAGCATAAGGGACCTGTCTGCTACTTTCAAGTGACCTGAAATGGCCATTGTTCGAGTTGAGATGTAGGTCTTGATGGATCATAGGTCTGACCCAGCATGGTACTCCACATGTTATGTTCCAACAATATATTTGGAAAAAAATGCAATAAGTATGCTTGAATAAACAGGACATGTGTTTGCGTATGTACTATATCAGTGGTTCCCAAACAGTGCCCTGGGGGCAGTTCCCAGCCAGTTAGGTTTTCAGGCTATCCACAATGAATATTCATGAGAGAGATTTGTATGCAGATCTCTTTCATGAATATTCATTGAGCATATCCTAAAAATCTGACTGGCTGGGGAGCCCCCGGGGCAGGTTTGGGAACCACTGTACTATATAGTGACACATATTCATGTTTATAGTATACATGTATTTTAAAGTTTATTTTGGCTTATTTCTTATGCTCATATTAATTTCATTTTATTGTCTGTTGTCCTCCACCTGATTGTGTATATTATTCTGTAAGCTGCTTAGAATTGCTTAAATAGTGTAGGTTATAAATGGTTAAAATAAAATTATATATATATATATATATATATATATATATATATATATATATATATATATATATATATATATATATATATATATATACACATGAGAAAATCAGGAAGATCCGCACCAAGTGGCTGTTCTTTAAAGGTTGCTTAGCACTAAGCAATCTTTATAGAATAACACTTAGCGTGGATTTCTGCGCCCATCTAAGGGCATGAGAACTTATGCCTGCTGAAACCCGACATAAATGCTGACACGCAACCATTGGCAATTGGTTGCATAAATGATCCTATTCTATTAATACTGCTCCTAAATTTTGGGAATGCCCCTGGCCATGCCCCCTTACGAGCAGTGCATGAAATAATTTAGACGCACAGTGTTATAGAACTGCGGATAGGCAGATCCACGTATAAGTCCTAATTAGTGCAAATTATCATCAATATTTGTTAACAGCTAATTAACTAATTAGTTTGTGTGCAGATCTGGGATCCGCACCCAAATTTGGGCAACCTTTATAGAATCCAGGGGGATGATGTATCTGCTGATATATGTACTGTGGGCTAGATTCTATAAATGACTCCTAAAAAATTGATGCTGAAAAAAACCCGCTTAAGCAGTATTCTATAAGCCATGCCTAAAGTTCGACACAATTTATAGAATAATGCTTACACAGAGAGGTCATGTGTAAATTTAGGTACCACCGTTTGCACCAACGAAAAACACGGTGCAAATGTTCTGCCTAAATTTACACATGGAGCACCCAAAATCGATAATTACGTGCGCAACTCAAAACCATTACCCGAAACACACATGACACCCCCCCCCCCCCCCCATTTATGTGTCCCTTTTTTGGGCCATGCCTAAATTTAATTAGTGACAAATAATTGTTGTTAAAAAGCTGATTATGGGCACTAATTGGCTCATTGTTCTATTATTAAATTGCGCACAATTCAGGCATGCGCCTACATTTGTGCATGCAATTTCTGGCAACTTTTATAGAATCAGGGGGTATCTATGACTGTCTTTATTCACATGATATCTATACACAATGCAAGCAAGCTAGCTGTAAGAGAATTCCTCAGAAAAGCACAACAGTACAGTGAAACCTCGGTTTTCGTTGACGTCGGATTTTGTCGTTTTCGGTTATCGTCGATTTTTTTCGTGGAATTTTTGTCTCGGTTTTCGTCGGTCGCCTCGGAATTCGTCAGTAAATGCCATGTTAAATGTTCATTTATTACTAGTGATTTGAGGGCGTGCCCAGGAGGTGGGTGTGTTTTACATCAAGTGCGCTAATTGCATTGGCTGGCTGTTGGTGTGGAAGGCGTGGGATATTTCTAGTACCACTCCCCCCTTCCACTTGTTCCTGTTTACATTTGTTTAGCGTTTTTGAAGGGCGAGAGCAGGAGGTGGGTGTGTTTAAGTGTGTGGGATCATTAGAGAGGGGCTGGTGGAGGAGGTGTGTGTTGGAGATCTGTGAGGGTGGGACGGGATAGCGATTTGCGGATGTGGTGCTTTGTAAGTAGTTGCTGGTTGGGGACGTGCACTGGGGGGTAGGTGGAGGTAAGCGGGGCAGGGGAATCCGGAGTCCTCTTGATCGGGGCGCTGATTTGCCCTTAGTAGCTTGTTGGCGCTGTTACAGCCTTATGATATCTGAAGCGTTGTGTGACGTGCCGCATCATCATTTATATAGTAGGATTAGTCTTTTTATTCATTTAAAAGAATTTAAAATAAATTGCCTCGGTTTTTGTCGTTTTCGGTTTTCGTCGATTATTTTCAGATGAATTATCGACGAAAACCGAGGTTTCACTGGTATGTCTTGCATCTGGATCCAGGTACGAGGGTGCATATCTAATCATCTGCGTTGCCTGCACAGATACATGCATGTGCTATTAAATATTAACAATGTGACTGAGTCAACAAGAGGGCAAAGATACAGCTCTGTTTGTACGCTGGTATCTGTGTGAATGGGCAATTTGTTGTGTATGTGTGCTATTGTCATTAATTCTACAGGATGTGGCTGTGAGGTGACACTTGGGAAAGAAATGGCTGGTCTCTTTCAGCATTACCAGCAATTTCTGCTTTTGCTGAAAAAAAAACAAAACAAAACAGGGGACGCATCAAGAGCCTCTTGAATGAACAGGACAAAGCGTTTAATATCGGAGTACTAAATTTTTACCTAGAAAATGAAAATATCACTTCATGACAGGGTCGTATGGGGAAAGAGAGATGGAAGACCTCTGGCCCAGAGAACTGAAGCAAAGCAATGACATGCAGAACTAATAAGAAATCAATAGCGGAGGGAAACAACAAAGGATGAAGAAGGAGGGAGGCTGAAGATCAAATGATGACTTTAACGACTTTAAGCAGCTAAGATTAATCATAATTGACAAAAGGCATCTGAAGGCAGATGGTTGGAGAATAATGATGACTTTGATGAGTCTATGTGCCACAGGTGAGGGATGAACTGCCGAGCTGTAGAGACAAGCCAAAAACAAGCTCCAAGCACACTGTTAATGAGGGAGGAGGAGATCAGGATTAGTAAGTAGCAGTAATCAGGGGTAGGCAGCTACAGTCCCCATGGACACCAATCTGCTTAGCGTGTCAGGATATCCCTAATGAATATGCATGAGATACGTTTGCATACAATTAAAGCAGTGTGCATGCAAATTTCTCTCGTTCACACTCATTAGGAATATGAAAATGCAAGCTGATCAGTGTCCACAGGGGCTGGAGGCTGCCTACTCTGGCAAGAAACCTAAGGAAATTGGAGCGAGGAAGCACAGGGACAGAGCCTGAAGGGGGCTGTAGTATGGAGCAGTGTGAAGAGTGTCCTCCGGGGGACCTTCAGGAGGGCCATTTGGGAATATTACTTTACATTACATCACATCTCATTTCTTATATTCTGCAAAATTCCTTTCGGTTAGATACAGATCGTAGAATAAAAGACTAGGAAGGCCCTATGAAATACAATTGAAAACTAGACATTCAGTACTTCAAAACATACATTCAGAGAACAGCAGGGTTTTCAAAGACTTTCTAAATAGCAAATAAACATCTATCAATTTAGGTGAATTGGTAATGAATTCCAGCATAACTTCATATCTTCAGGAATGGAGAGGAAAGAGCATAGCTGCTTCAAATTTTCCCACCCTGATCTTTTAAGTTCGTGTCTTAGATTATCGTGTTCCGTGTTGGCAGCCTTCCAGGCAGGAATGGAGGATTGGCCTAATGGTTAGTGCAGTAGATTGTGGACCTGGGGAATCGGGTTTGATTCCTGCTGCTGCTGCCTGATGGTCAGAAGTGGGTTGAGATCCTGGGGAACCAGGTTCAATTCCCTCTGCAGCTCCATATGACCCTGGGCAAGTCACTTAGCCCTCCATTGCCCCAGGTACAATATATAACTGAGCCCACTAGGGACAGTGCAAAATACCTGTAATAGAAATTGAAACCGCATGGTCGCTTTAGGAATCACTTGTGGTATATCAAGCGCTGAAAATAAAATAAAATAAAAAAATAACATAGCTTATGAAGTTTACAACATGGTTGGGCACCTGAGCTTACAGGAAATTATACCAGAGCAAGCCTACTAGAGCAGACTATTACAGACTGACTGCCCCTATTTACCACCGCCCTCCTCGACAACAACAGTGGCGTACTAACAGTGGGGTGGTGGGGGCAGTCTGGGTGTACGCAGCAAGCAGCCGCGTGGCTGTCGGTTCCCTGCTCCCTCTAACGTTACTTCCTGTTCTGTGGCCCCAGCAGTGGGGCAGTGGGGGCGATTCACCCCAGGTGTACACAGCAGGCAGCCACATGTTTGTCAGATCTTTCGGTTCCCTGCTCCCTCTGACATTACTTCCTGTTCCGGGGCCCCAGCAGAGTCGACAGTCATGTGACTGCTCCTGCACCCCCCAGGAGGTAAGAGTGATGTGCTTGGAGGGGTGGAGGTGATGCGCCAGGAGGGAGGTAATGCGCCGGGGGGGGGGGTGGGGTGATGCACCAGATGGGTGTGCAGCAACGATCTGCCCTGGGTGGCAGCCAACCTAAGAACACCACTGCAGGCCAGTACTCATTCAGAGGGAAGAATGCCTCTCAGACCATACTGACAATAAATCAGACTCTACCCACACCATGACAAAAGAGGTACTTCTGTGTGCCAATCATCGACTTAAGGAATGATACAACTTAAATATACATTTTCAGCATTGTTTACTGTAGCTTTGCATCCCTAGTTTCTTATCTATTAGAGCTGTATCTCTCCGGGTGAGCACCTCTGCCTTTTTCTTAAATTTCAGACTATTCCCCCCTCCTCTACACCGTCCTCGGCTGCCTTTCAGAAACACGCAGTGGAGCATCACGTGCTGCAGCCCCTCTTCCATCTGCACAAAATCAGAGCGAGTCACCGACACTGCTCAGAACCTATTTCAGATGAGCTCTCTAAATAAGATTAGAAAGTTGAATCATTAATTCTGTTTAGGCTTAATATGTCATAACAAAGCCAAGGAAAGAAGGCCATTTTCTTCTCTGCTGGGGCACAGAAATGTGTATTAGTGTTTGAGCCAGTTCTGGCAAGGATTTATTAATTCAATTTCTGAATGTGTGAGTGTCAGATCAGATACGTTCACGTTATAAAGAGGCATTTTCTCAGAGGAGTCTTTTAGACTTTTTAAATAACTGAGTGACATTTCACACCGCTCTAAAGCATTGGGGCTTTCCCTCCTTTTCTAGAAAGGTATGTAAATAGATTCATATCTATCTGTGCATCCCTCTGAGAACCCCTCCCTGTACCTACCTATCCATCAGCATCATTTCTAATAGATATCTGTACATGCTTGTCTGGAATGATGAAGGTAAGCATCCTCTCTGTTACAGACTTGGGTGATCACAACCCTAACCAGCCACTGTAACATTCTTGGCAGAATATAGCAATAGCTTATTATTACCTCCTGCAGCCCCACAGCATCTGGTCTACCCTAATGGTCTTCAAGCAACTACTTGCCAGACTGGACCCCGCTTAACTTCCAAACACTGAGAAATTTAGGGCAATGTTCCTGAAGATTGCTGAAATATATGCAGCATCTAATTGTATGATGCTCCATATATGGCATCATCTCATTCTAATACATGGCTTGCTACGGTTCCCCCTGGATTCTATAATGATCGCCCAAATTTGGGTGCAGATTCCAGATCTGCACGCAAATGAATTAGTCAGTGAGCTGTTCACAATTATTGACGTTAATTGGCACTAATTAGGATTTACACTCGGATATGCCTATTTGCCATTCTATAATACTGCACACCTAAATCCTCATGTGCAACTCAGAAGGTGGCGTGGCCATGGGAGAGGCATGGGCTGGTCAGGGGCATTCCCATAATTTAGGTGCAGTGTTATAGAATAGGGTTATTTACGCACCCAACTGCCATTGGTTGAGCGCCAGCATTTACACCAGGTTTCAGCAGGGGTGAGTCCCTACCAGGGGCATAGCCAGACTTTGGCGAGAGGAGGGTCCAGAGCCTGAGATGAGGGGGCACATTTTAGCCCCCCCCCCCCCCGCCATTGCTGACACCCCCCTGCCGCTGCCACCAACAACAACAACTTTGACCCCCCCCCCCTCCAGCCGCCAACCCTCCCCCGCCGTTGCCTTCCTTTGCTGGCGGGGACCCCAACCCCCACCAGCCGAGGTCCTATTCTTCCTTCGTTCTGTTTCTGAGTCTGACATCTTGCGTTGTACATGCAGGACGTCAGACTCAGAAACAGAACAAAGCCTTGCGATCTGCAGGGCCTCGTTCTGTTTCTGTGAGTCTGATGTCCGTACGTGCAGGACGTCAGACTCAGAAACAGAATGAAAGAAGAAGAGGACCTCGGATGGCGGGAGTTGGGGTCCCCCACCAGCAAAGGTAGCAGATGGTGACGGTGGGTTGACGGCGGGTTGGCGGCGGGAGGGGGGTCAAGAGGGTCATTGGCAGGGGGGTTCAGCGCCAAATCTACAAGGGCCCAGGCCCCCATGGCCCCACATAGCTACACCACTGGTCCCTACACCCTAAAGTTAGAGGCGGGAATCCATTCTAAGCACTATTCTATAACGGCTACTTAGCACTACATAACCTAGAATTGGCACTTGGCGTGGATCTTAATGGCACCTACTTTTGGGAGCCATGAATTGAATCCAGCCCTACGTGTGTGTATTATCACCACATCTATGTACACTATCCCTAATAGAGGGCACTCAAGTAAGTTACATGGAAATACTTTTAAAACAAATAGGAGGTAATATTTTTTCACTCAACAAACAGTTAAGTTCTGGAACTCATTGCCAAAAAATGAGGTAACAGCAGATAGCGTGTCTGGGTTTAAAAAAGGTCTGGACAAGTTCCTGGAAGAAAAGTCTATAGTCTAGAGGAAAGGTCCATAGTCTATTATTCAGATAGACATGGGGGAAGCCACTGCTTGCCCTGGGACTGGTACCATAGAATGTTGCTACTAATTGGGTTTCTGCTAGGTACTTGAGATCTGGATTGGCCACTGCTGGAAGCAGGATACTGGGCTTTTCTTATGTTCTTATATATCTATTCTCTCCAGTTTGGCCCATCTATTCTCGCAGACACCAATAGATTTTCATAATCTCCCTGCCCCCAACACCAATAACGTCCAGGGAATGCCGAGCTTCCCTTGTCCTTCCGTGTTGAATTCACCTCTCCAGAGAGTGGCTGAGGAATTTCTGACCCAAAGAAGAAGGTATTGCATTCAAAAGCTAGTCAAAAATATATTGTCAGTCTAATAAAAAAAGGTATTATCTTATCTTCTTTTTTTGTTTTGTTTTATTTCTATTTATTACCTTTAAAAGTGGACTAATATGACTACCACACCGTTTTATTCAGAAATATCACAAAATCTACACTGCAGCAAACAACCGAAGGACAAGAAAAATGTCCCCTATACTTTTGTGCCCTGCCTCCTGAAATGGTGTTTGTGTTTCTTACAGTAAGTATCAGAAAGGAAGGTTTCCTTTAACCTCCAAACTCTGACTTGACAAGTAAATGGATGTTCCTGTCAAGAAAGCTCTATTTATATCGGCTGGTGTCAGCGGCAAATAGATATTCCCCCAAAGATCCCCTTCAGAAGAAAAGTGTGCGACTGAATAAATCAATGCTTATCGGGTTCTATTGTATCAGAAAAGCCTGTATATTTCCCTGAATTAGAGAGCAGAAAGGTGTTTTATTCAGCTAAGAAAAATATATTCTAAGTGGACTACTCTCAAAAGGATCGTGAACATATTGGATTGATTTATTTCTACCTTTAAGCAAAGCCAGCACGGCGGTACTTTGCAAGACGTGGAGCATACTCCAGAGGACAAGAACAGGACCACAGCAGACAAGAGCTGAAATTAAAAGCAAAATGTCCTAATAAAAAGAGAAGATGCTAAAGTATTTAGGACTTCATCAATACTTTGTATCATGGGCATTAAAAGCTCTATTTATCAGTGATGTGTCTGGTACAGTTAATGCTAGATGAAGGGTCTGGAAAGGCTGAAGTGATGCTATAAGGCAGTGATCCTCACTATTTTCAAGCAGGGGCCACACTGGCAAAAAAAAGGCTTTAGTGTGAGATCCAGAACCATTGCCAAAGTGACCAATGCCCAGTGACCCAGACAATAAAACAAAGAAAGCCCCCCCCCGCTATGATGCATCCAGTCTAGCAGTTCAACTACACTCAGATCAACAGGTGTAACTAAAATGAAGTCTTTTTCCTCAGACTCACTCTCTCCCTGATCCTATCCTGTCCCCCCCCCCCCCCAAAAAAAAAAAAAAAAAAACATTCTCTCCCAACCTGATCTTAGTCAGTCTCATTTCCCATCATCCTGTCCCCTATCTCTCCAAGCTGGATCTCCACTCAATTTGTTAATGTTCTCTCAATATCCACCAAGTCTTGCTGCTGGTGCCGCCTGGTATTCCTTTCCAGGGTAGAGGGAGGGGGACAGCAACCAATAGGGGGGTTTAAGGAGGTGTTATGTCTTATATCCTCCAGTGGCCAGCTGCTTAATCAGAACACTTTTTTGTACCCTGGACGTGACGGTCTAACTAAGGATGTCCTTTTTTAGGGTTACGATATTTGCTCCCCTGAAAAAGAGGACCCATGTCCCACCCACCACACCCTGCCATGCCCCACCACACCCTCTGCCCCGTCCCATCCCTTTCACACATTTTCCCACCCCGTCACACCCCCCTAAGGAGATTTGCGGACAAATGGGCAGGCTGGTGGGTGGGGGGGGGGGCCTAGTGGTGTCCTATCCTCCCCTTACCTTACTGTACTGCCCTGGTGGTCTAGTGACCTCTTCGGGGCAGGAAAGAGCCCCCCCTTTCCTTCCCGGAATGGCTGCAGAGACTGTTTTTCTCCCTCCCGTATTGGTGCCAATTCAAAATGGCTGCCAAGACTGACCTTGCAAGACTTCTGCAGAAGTCTCGCGAGGCCGCTTCAACTCTCCGCGGCCATTTTGAATTGGCACCGGGACCTGACTCAGCAGACAACAGTCTGCAGGTGCTCTGGGCAGGAAAGAGGGGGCTAGGTCACTAGACCACCAGGGCAGTACAATAAGGTAAGGGGAGGATAGGACACCACTAGGCCCTGCCCGCCCGCCAGCCTGCCCATTTGTCTGCAAAACCGGACAAACAGGCAGGATGGCAAAACCCGCCCGGTTGCACAGCCATGTCCTCAAAAAGAGGACATGTCTGGGTAAAACAGGACATATGGTAACCCTATCCTTTTTAGACCTGGATGTTTCTTCCCCTCCAGTAATCAGTGTTGGACATCCTGATTTTAGGCCCTCCCTAGTCCCACCCAAAACACACCCACAACACTCTTTCTTGCAATTTGAACGTACGGCAGTGTCAGACATCCAAATCCTGCATCTGCAAAATCGGGATTTGGATGTTTCAAGCACATAGATGTCTGTTTCAGCATTTTGGGACGTCCGTATGCTTCGAAAATAAGCACTTGTCCTAGATCATGTAGTAAAGGGTGGAAAAGGGATACAAATTGGATTCAGAGCTCCACAGACTAATATTGGGTAAACACTATTCTGTATGTCCAGCTCCTCACTACACTGCCAGCTGTGAATCTACTCTACTAGCTTACAGGTAGCATGGGCGTAGTTTGGGGGGGTGGCGAGGGGGGCATTGCCCCCCCCCCCAAACGAGTGCTACTCTTACCTTTCAGTAAACAGCTGTGCTGCATCATTGGGATAAATCCCCCCCCCCCCCATGGAAAAGCAGTGTGCACCAGTTCACCCGCACCTCGCACTCATGCGCTTTGCAAGACTGAAAGGCTCCTCCTCTCTCTGCTGCCGCCTGCTTTAGTCCCACCCCCTCTAGCATGAAGTGTGTGACAGAGGACCAGCAGCGGCAGTGCACGATCCACGGCAAGGCTCCGCTGTCTGCTGTCATAGTCGCCCTGCATCCCCAATGGCAATAATGACTTCCATCTATTGTCCCGGGCTGCCGACAACTTTCCTCCCGCCAGCTCCCTGCGGTCTGACGGTGCTTGCTAACCTGCCTCAATTGCTGCCAGCAGAGGCACCGCAGTGATTGAAAGGACCTGCCTCAATCTTCATTGTGACGTGTCCTGCCCACGCGGACCAGGAAATTGCATCAGAGAAGGCAGGACACATCACAGGGAAGATCGAGGCACCCAGGCAGCATCTTTCAAAGCTGTGATGCTCCTGCCAGCAGCAATTGAGGCAGCTTAGCAAGCACCATCGGACCACGGAAAGTAGGAGGGGGGGGGGAAGAAAAAGGGAGAAAATGCAGGCGAAAGGGAGGGAGAACTAAATGCTGCTCTGCTGGAATGGGAAAGGAGAGGGTGGGAGAGACAGACAGAAAGAGGTGCTAGAGGGAGAGGCCGAAAGGGATACATAGATGCTGGATCAGCTTGGAGGGTGGGGGGCAAGGGAAAGACTGATTGGCTGACTCACTAGGTAAAGGGTGAAAAAGACCCTGGAGACCTAGGAGGGAGACATACTGAACTGTGGGGGAGGGGAGTGGGATGAAAGAGGGAGACATCCTGGCCCCAGGGTGGAGGTTGGGGGAAGAAGGGACGAGAGAGGAGAGTAACAGGGAAACAGAGAAGAGATGTGAGATATGAAGGGAAAGTGATAAGGACACAAAGGGGCACCACTGGATGGGGGGGGGGGGGCTTAGTGACAGAGGGGCAGTGCTGATCACAGCAGGGGATAGGGAAAAAGAGAGGGAAATGCAGGCCAAGGCAAGACAAAGACGGGAAACTGCTGAATTTAAAGGCTGGATTGGAACACTTTGAGGGCAGATGCTGAAACTGGAGGAAGGATAGGGACAGGGCTACAGATGGTAGACAGGATGCATAAGGACACAGGAGGATGGTGGACATGGTGAGAGGAAAAAATATCAAATGGAAAGAAGACACTGCATAAAACAGAAGACACTGGGACCAAAGCGAATAGAATAACTAAATGCTCAGACAACAAAGGTAGAAAAAAGTATTTTATTAAGAATTTATTAACTGGAATATGTCAGCTTTTGGAAATGTGTATCTGTGATATTTTGCATTTAGGTTTCAATTTTTTCTAGTATTGCTGCATGCCAAGTCTGACTTCTTGAGGTAACTTTCCAGTTAAGTATTTTGCCTTCATATCTTTTGATTTCCAGTTCCTTGTGTCATATCTGTTGTGTCATGTGTTTTTCATGTGTGATCAAGGTGCAGTATTCTGCTAGAATGTAGTATTTGCAGTCCTTTTTGTTTTGTTTTTCACTAAGTAGTGTATTGGTGTATTAGAGCCTAGTGTAATATTTACAGTGCTGCCTTTTCATGCATAAGGTTGTAGCTCATCCTGTCCTTGGAATTAGTGCTGTTATAGTTTGGTAAGGTTCTGAGTGTGTTTTTGCACAAACTTGTGTATAGTGTTTTGCAGTGGAGAGATTGTGTGTTGGCCTTACTGAGGTGGCACCAAAACATCAGAAAGGGTTTTAGAGCCTAAATCATGAGACACTACCTCCTGAAGGATCTTTAAAAAGTTTAATTGTTCCATAGGTATGTTGGCTGAGGGCAAGTGGGATGTGTAAGAGAGAAGAGAGGAAGATTGCAGGCCTCTATGAATGTGTAGGCATCATCTACAAAATCAGAATTTGAATACATTTGTATGATTTGTTGTCATCTCCGCTTCGCTATATTTTGGGGGGATATGGAGTTTGTAATACAGAATAGAAGGTACAGAGTTTTGCTGAGATTACTTTTGACCCAAACTTCACTCCAGAGTCCCACACAAAAGAATTTTTTGAATGATGCTGTCATTTATAATGTTGGTTTTACCTGGTAACTGAAATTAGCTGGAAGGGGATGATTTCTTTATGCATAGAAGGCCCTGCTGTCTTACATTACTAACTTAAAACTGAGTAGGTTCAACTCCGAGTCCTATCCTTTCACCATCCAGGGCAGCAAGGGAGGCAGAAAATGGAGAAGCTGTTGTGCAAAGTCTTTGGGTAAAAATAGGATTGGGAAAGGATATTTTGAGCTTTTGTGGGGGAGCTGGCTTTTTTGGGAATAACCATAATGAATATGTATGAGATATATATGTATGCAAATGAATATGCTAATATGCCCCGCCCCATCCTTTGCCTCCCCAAATGAAACAGTCAAACTGTAGGTGTAATTTCTGACCAAGCCAAGAGTTGTGAAGACTAAGAGAGCTCCACCACAGCAGTACTCAGAGGCCCTGGTAGAAGAGAGAGCATCAAGTGCAATGACAGGAGAGGCCAAACAGTTGCACGAGTAGCTCTTGTATCCACAGGAGGTACCTAAAATATTCTGGTATCTATCTCTGGGAGGAAACTTGGAAATACATCAAACAATTTTCATCATGGCTGTGCTACAGTGTTTGCTTGTGAGATGTATGGCTTGAGTGAGCAATGGAAATTGGCTGAAGCTCCTCTGACGTTTTTCCTACAGCTAAGTGATATGTTTTTCTGTGCACAGTTTTGACACTTGCTTTTTGATTTTTGTAGCTGAATTTGGACATTGATTGTGAAGAGACTTGCTTGTGTAGATTTGTATGTAATGATAGTAGCCATTGTTTTTTGGTAACAGCATTTTTTTCTCCCATTGGGAGTTGTTTTCTGCTGCTTCTTTTTTTCAGAGTTCCATCAGAAACCTGTGATAGAAGCCTTTTACGGAGGGTCATATTTGTAGACTCTCAGTGGTGGTTGAGGTTTCATTTATTTAATTGTTCTACTTTATGTTTGATTCTCTTCCTTCAATGTCCTGAGCAAAAGTTATGTAGACTTTTTGATCCCCTACATTACTATAACCAGGTTTTCTCATTTAGTTTAGTTTTGATTTACGCACATCTCTTTGTGGACAAGCTCACACTCGACTCATTACAATAAATTTAATCATGTGTACAATGTAAATCTTCAAACTACAAGAAAATAACAGTGCCACTGAGCATTGGCTCTCACTGTAATGGCACAGACCAGGAAGCCAGGAGGTCACTAGACTACCAGAGCATGTTAAGGTAGGCCCAGGTAGGGCCCATTGAGGCTTGGGATGGGGCAAGACAGTCAGCCTTTTATCACCATTACTGCAGGATAAAACCAATTGCTGTCCCCATTCCTGTGGTACTATTGCATAATGTACTACCATTAGCACAGTTGTACCGTGTGATTTTAAAAAAAAATGTACCCATTACTGTAGTAACCATGACGTTACCACAGTAACAATTACCATGTCACTCTCTACTGAACATCTGAGCTTAAACGTATCTGCCTGTGGCCGTCAGCAGCTTTCATAAGAACATAATCGTTGCCATACTGGGACAGACCAAAGGTCCATCAAGCCCAGTAACCTGTTTCCAACAGTGGCCAATGCAAGTCACAAGTACCTGGCAAGATTCCAAAAAAGTAAAACTGATTTTACGCTGCTTATCCTAAAAATAAGGAGTGGATTTTCCCAAGTCCATCTTCATGTTGGCTAATGGACTTTTCTTTTAGGAAATTATCTAAACCTTTTTTTTTTTATTGATGACATAGCATAATATGCAACCCGCAGCCAACAAGTACAATAAACCATCAACAAAGCTGCGGATAATCCATTTACATCAAGGTCGTCATCCACTTTTCATTTTAAACCCCAGTGCCTCCCTCCCCTTCCAATCTCCTAACTTCCCTTTCCCACTAAAAGGCATGAACAGAAACACCTTTATAACTATTTCAAGTTTATCCATTATTATTACCATACATTGTGCCCAACTACTACAATTATCCTTCCCTCCTTCCAAGACTAAGTCCAAACTCACCCAGTTTACCACTCTATTGGATGATCTGACTTCTGGTTCCAATCACAACATTCTACATTCAGCTCCTTTCAATTAAAGGCCTTGATCCTTCCTCGTTTAACAAATTCAGTTTCCCTTATTTACCCATCCCCTCCCCTCTTCTAACCCCTGCTAAGCTAACTGCTTTTACCACATCCTCTGACAATGAATTCCAGAGTTTAATTACACACTGTGAAGAAATCTTTTCTCCGATTTGTTTTAAATTTACTACTTAGAAGATTCATTGCGTGCTGTGACACCTATGGGGTGTCAGCAGTGCCATCAGGTGGTGAGGAATGGTACAGTGACCCTGCATACACCTGGATAGTTGGAATTTCAAAGCTTAAGTATGAAAATCCACACCTAGTAAAGCTGTATGAGAATGCTCATGGAGAAACCAGGAAAGTGTGCTTCTGACAGCTGGAGGGAGGGGTGGCTAGGCTGCCAACAATCATGCTAAACTGGTCCCCCTGAATATGTAGCTGTCAGGAGCCCCAATCAGAGAGAAGAAGCCCTCTGATCTAGATTTAGAGTGTCAGCTGGGAGGGGGAGGGGTGTTACCTAGGTGGACAGCCTCAGCAGAGAAAATGCCCCAGCTGAAGCAGATCACGAAGACACTATCTAGGAGCTAAACTGGATTCCCTGGCAGTCTGTTGGCTGTTATTCCAAGGTACTATTAGAATTGCATTCTTAGACATTAACTAAATGATTTTGGACGAAAGGTTGATGAAAAGGCTTCAGCACTTGAGCTTGTTTTGAGACATTATGTTTTATTTTGCTGTTTGCCCGCAGAAGGTGTGGGAGGGTTCCCTGGAGTAAAAGGGAAATGAGTGGACCCTTCCCCTCTACATCCATAGAAAGCACTCCATCCTCAATCATGCTTTATGATTTAAGGCAAAGTACAAACACTTTTATACTTTGCAGTCTGGGTAATGTTTTTTTTTTCTTTATACCACCTTGATACCAGTCTTTCTTTCCTACTTTTTTTTTTCGGTTCTCTTTTCCTTTTTACTTTTCTTCTCTCACTCTACAATTTGGGTCCCCCTGTGAGGCAAGACTCTGAACACCAAGAATCAGGACCCATCAGCAGCACAGTCAGAATAAAGCCTCTGAGCGGATGCTGGGTCCGAATCAAGTCCATCTTCTACTGAAATGCACTGTTATGGCTATTTCTCTTAAATTCCAGCTCCAGAATTCAGGCCAGTAGCCAAGGCCTGTACGATGCGTGCATGGAGAAAATCATCTGCAAATGTCCCTTTTATCTATTACACAGACCATCTGCAACTCTAGGATGGAACAATAGAAGAAACGTCTATGCATCTTCAGAAGTCATTCATTAAACTTTCATAAAATATAACATACGCAGAACAGTAAATCCCACAATCTCTCTCATTTCAAGAATGCAATAATGTCCTTAGGTTGGTTTTAATTCCCCCAACTGTTTGCACCAGCTGTTGAATCTCTGGTGGGAGAGAATGGGGAGGGGGGGGGGGCTGAAAAAAGAGCCACAAGATCAGAAGCTGGCTTTCCCCATCCATCTTGTCTGTTGCAGTTTTCCCCACTTCATCACTTTCACCTGCTTTTAATGAACAACTCTGCAGGTAGGTGGGGGCAACAGGAGTCTAGCCCTGGTAGACTTCCAGCAGCAGATCTGTCAATATAATTGGCACCTTATCTGTCAAAAGAGCACTTGTAAGCTGACAAGCAAGAGACACATAATTATCTGGCATGATTCTCACATGGAGGCAAAATTGAACTTAATAAACATAATGTCCATAGGGATGCGTATGTGGAAATGGTTTTCTTATTGCACTCCAGAGTCATCTTTCCTAAGTATACTGCAATGAAATAACCTTCCAAATAGGAGCAAGTGATTTATTGTGCCTGTCTGTCAGTCTAACATTAGAGAGACCAACAGTGCACAGCCATCTGGTGGTTCTTCCCCAGTTTAAGGTTTAGCTATATTTCTATAGACATGCAGCATATCAAGACTGTCACAGCAAAACCAGGAAATAATGTTCAAGAGGCAAATACAAAAAGGGAAAAGTCCCAAAGGCAAAGAGGAACAGGTACAGTCCTACCATAAAGAATGCCTTCTTATGTAGCTGTATGCAGGCCCCTCATCGTCAAGAAAACGTTTCCTTCTCCAGAAGTTACGGCCTTTCCAGATTCTCAACCTTACCAGCTCCAAAAAGGTGCAGTTGGCAAAGCTGAAATTCCATCGCAACCCCCAGGAGAACACTTGGCCATGTAAGGGGCTCACTTATTGCCAAGAGATGTCCACCCTCCTGCACTTCTAATCAACCTGACCTTTTTTTGTGGCTTGTTTCTGAGCCGTTGAAGTCCAGCTTCTCAGTCAGAGGCTTATGTTCTATCCTGAAAATCTCTTGGATGATGGCAGGATGTATTCTAGATTGCATGTTTCCATCGTTAGATATTTATCACAGCCCAGAGAAAATGCCACCATATTCCACAACTTTCTGCTCAAGACTCTCTGAACCTTGGCCTCCTAAGACTCACCAGCTTCCATGTGGTAAAGATGTTAAGACTAAGTTGCTGATACTTATTTTTTTTTACCCATAAAGCATTCTGTCAGTTTCTTAAGTTCAATGTATGCTGATAGCATATTCGCAGGTGCATCTGAAATGATTTACATCCTGGCTGCATGGGTGAATGGTTTGCAGAGGGGGGGAAATGCTTCAGAATTAAGTTATGCTTCAAAGTTCTCATCATTTTCCCTTGGAAACTGATATATTAATGATTTAAGATACCACTGATGGTGTGTAGCGTGATTTATACTACTTTGAAAGCAGACATTGTTATCACTGCTACATTTCAGGCAGCAGAGCACAAGATCCCACAACGCAGAGAATCTAATTGAAGTTAATACAGGCTGTTGGTGGTGCCCTAGTACAGTGGTATCACTATGCACAGGACCTTGAGATTAAAAAAAAAATCTCATACGTGTAGAGTTTCCCATGAAGGCCAAAAACATCCTCTGGAGTGTAATTCACTGCACCTGAGGTTTTCCAAGCAAGCACACCAATGCCTAAAACAAGAGGGTAGGGTAGACTGAACCACAAGGTTCCATATTTAATACTCACCACATCAAACTAAAAGGCTAAAGCAGCTTCTCAGCATCTTGTACTTTACAAGAAATCAGTCCATTGTTCTGCCATCTCTAAGCGCATTGCTATGATTCAGAATAATAGCCAACAACAACAACAAGAACAGCTTGAGCAGGATTTGTTGACATTATTAAAGGCTATTTTTGTAGGTACTTTTTGTCCCACGCCAGCCTTAGCTGGATAATCGTCTGTCTGATTTGCTGTTAGTGCAGCAGAGAAAGAGGCAGCGGAAGCTTACTTTAGGCAATGCTGGAGACAAACATTTCCTGGAATCAAATCAAAACTCCAAATGAAAACAGAACGATGAAGGACTGCTCGCTCACCTGGGTCCTTCCATAAACACATGAAGGAGAATTTATAACTGGGCAGCCATATCTATGTGCCACTTGTGCATGTAATAGGCTAGATTCTATGTATGGCGCCTAAAATAAATATTGGTGCCAAAAAAAATAACAGCTCTGTTCTATAAACCGTGCTTAAAGTTATGCGCAGCTTACAGAATAGCACTTATGCCCGGGAATCACACCTAACTTCAGGCACAGCCATTTGCACTAACTAAAAAGTACTGCAAACCCTTGCGCCTAACTTGGGCGCGGATTCCCCTTATTATGAAAAAAGATATAGCAGAATTAGAAAAGGTTCAAAGAAGAGTGCCCAAAATGATGAGATGAAACTCCCCTCATTTGAGGAAAGGCTACTACTACTACTTATCGCTTCTATAGCGCTACAAGGCATATGCAGCGCTGTACACCATACATGAAAAGGCTAAAGAGGTTAGTGCTCTTCAGCTTGGAAAACAGACAGCTGAAGGGAAATATGATTGAGGTCTGCAAAATTCTGAGTGGTGTAGAACGAGTAGAAATAAATCGATTTTTTTTTTTTACTCGTTCCAAAAGTACAAAGACTAGGGGACACTCGAGGAAGTTACATGGAAATACTTTTAACACAAATATGAGGAAATATTTATTTTAACTCAATGAATACTTAGGCTCTGGAGCCAGAGACTGTAGTAACAGCGGTTAGCGTATCTGGGTTTAAAAAAGGTTTGGACAAATTCCTGGAGGAAAAGTCCATTGTCTGTTATTGAGACAAACATGGGAAAGCAACTGCTTGACCCAGGATTGGTAGCATGGAATGTTTCTGGTAATTGGGTTTCTGCCAGGTACTTGTGACCTGGATTGGCCACTGTTTGGAAAACAAGATACTGGGCTAGATGGACCATTGATCTGACCCAGTATGGCTACTCTTATGTTCTATAACTATACACATACATTCTAGGAATGCCCCCGATCTACCCTGACCCTCTCATTTCTGGGATCTTTTTGGACATACGCGTAAAACTTAGACATGGATCTGGCTCGTAAATTTATGAACTTAACTGCTAATTAAATCCAATTAGTGCTAATGCTTGTTAGGATGCCAATTATCAGTGCTAGTTGGCTCATTATTTAATTAAGTTGCATGTGCAAATTGGCCATGTGCCCAAATTTGCACACACAACTCAAAGTGCCATATATAGAATCCATGGGGATATGTACAGAATACTGGCACTTTCAAAGGTAAGCATATGTTTATGCTTGTAAATGGCAGTGAACCAACCAAGCACTAGTCTGTATGAGCACGCCTAAGTGATGTGGAGGGCCATAATCAAACGGGGCTGGCCATCTATAAGGGCGGCCCCGTCAAGCGGCGTACCCGACTGTATTATCGAAACAAGATGGCCGGCCATCTTTTGTTTCGATAATACAGTTGGGGCCAGCCAAATCTCTTAGAGATCACCGGCGTTAGAGATGGCCACCATTGGTTTTCGCCGATAATGGACACTAATGGCGACCTTCTCAAACCCAGCCAAATCCAAGGTATTTGGTTGTGGGAGGAGCCAGCATTTGTAGTGCACTGGTCCCCCTCACATGCCAGGACACCAACCGGGCACCCTAGGGGACACTGAAGTGGACTTCACAAAATGATCCCAGGTACATAGCTCCCTTACCTTGTGTGCTGAACCCCCCAAATCTCCCCCAAAACCCACTACCCACAACTGTACACCACTACCATAGCCCTTAGGGATGAAGGGGGGCACCTACATGTGGGTACAGTGGGTTTTGGGGGGGGGGTTGGAGGGCTCCCATTTACCATCACAAGTGTAACAGGTAGGGGGGGAAGGACCTGGGTCCGCCTGCCTGAAGTGCACTGCACCCACTAAAACTGCTCCAGGGACCTGCATACTGTTGTCATGGAGCTGGGTATGACATTTGAGGCTGGCATAGAGTCTGGCAAAAAAATGTTTTTTTTTGGGTGGGAGGGGGTTGATGACCCCTGGGGAGTAAGGGGAGGTCATCCCCCATTCCCTCCGGTGGTCATCTGGTCAGTTGGGGCACATTTTTAAGGCTTGGTCGTGAACAAAAAGGTACCAAGTAAAGTCGGCCAAATGCTCATCAGGGCCGGCTTTCTTTTTTCCATTATCGGCCGAAGCTGGCCATCTCTTAACCATGCCCCCATCCCGCCTTCGGTACCCTGCTGACACACCTCCTTAAACTTTGGCCGTCCCTGCAACGGAAAGCATTTGAAGCCGGCCAAAATCGGCTTTCGATTATACCGATTTGGCCGGCTTTAGGAGAAGGTCGGCAATCTCCCGATTTGTGTCGGAAGATGGCCGGCCTTCTCGTTCGAAAATAAGCAAGATAGTGCATAAATGTAAGGGGGATGTTCATGTGGGTGGAGCATGGGCAGTGTTCCCAATTTTGCACCCAACCTATGGTATACTGGAAGTTATGCGTGCCCTTGATGCATTTATGTGACCACTGTTATATCAGGTCAATAGCTGGAGTAATTGCAGCCACATAACTTAATAAGAGACGGCAGATAAAGACCTAAATGGTTCATCCACTTTGCCTAACAGTCACATTCATCACCAATTAATGATTAAATCAACAATGAACTTGATATTATATAATTGATCATGGTCTTTCTTTGGTGTTTCTGGGACATTGACGGTAGATGTCTGTCCATCTCTGTCTTTATGTTCCAACTACTGGAGTTGCCATCAAAGCCTATCCAAATCCATCTTGTCATTTGCGGGACACAGACTGTAAAAGTCTGCCCGGCACTGTCCTCGCATTCCAAATTTTACTGGCATTTCTGTTGAAGCTTTCGCCAGCCCATCCTAAACTGGATTGCTATATGTGGGACTCAGACCGTACAAGCCAGCCAAGCACCAGCCTTAGTTGATACAACCAGAGTTCCCATCTAAGCACCACTCGATGTGCAAACACATATGCAAATAAATAAATGTAACATGCACCTATACCAGGTTACACTAGTGTTCTATTCTGGAATCTGGGTGCCCAGATATTGTAATAGAATAGGATCTCACCACAGGGCATCGGGATGCCTAAAAGGAGGTGTCCACTTAAAGAGCCGCCCCCAAAAGAAGACAGTTTTATAAAGGGGAGTCTCTTTTAGTCACTTGGGAGGGAACTGTATAAATAGCACTCAAAAATGGGAACTGAAAAAAATCAGGGCAGTGCTCTTTATAGAATAGTGTGGAGTGCTGATTCCCGCACCTCACTTTGGGCGCTACACGTGCGTCTGCTGAAACCTGGTGTAAATGCTGGTGCCGAAGTTAGGCACACTTACTCAGTGTTTTATAAATAAGTGCATAACTTTTCAGAACATCCCTGACATGCCCATGCCCCTCCCATGGCCACACCCCCTTTTGGAATATGCGCTATGGGAGTTAGACTAGTGAGGAAGCTCCTCACTGATAAATTGTGCATTTATTGCACTGAGTGTCTGAAGTCTTTCTCCTCCTGCCTTAAAGTATTACTCAGCTGAATTACACTTACTTCATATTGACAAGTAAAACATCTGTTTTTTCCTGTTTTTGCTATAAGAGATCGTTAACCAATTTGCATGCACATCTTGGCACCATGCTAAACTTTGGGCATTATGGGGGAAATTCTATATATGCCACCTTAAAAATCAGCACTGTAAAACCATGCAGTTAGTGTGATTCTATAAACTACACCTAAAATTAGATGTAGATTATAGAATACGCTCAAGTGCCATTCTTGCACCTAAACCTTTGGCACACTTATTTAGGTCACGTAAAACAAGGCCTAAATACCTGCACCTAAGTTAGGTGCAGATCGGGTGTATTCTATAATAGTGCACATAGTTTTTTTGAAACACCCACAAACCGCCCATTCTACACCCATGGCCACACCTCCTTTTCAACTGTGCACATTAGAATTTATGTGCACCGCATTATAGAATACTAGTGGAACCATGCTTGTTTCCTTAACAATGAAACGGGCCCTAGAAAGGCTGTCATGTAAGTTTTTTTTCTCTCTCCCCTGCTCTCCCCTCCATCTCCAGTGATTCTCCCCTCCCTTCCCCTCCAGCGATTCTCCTCTTCCCTACCCTCCCATCCGTGTCCCACGATTCTCCTCTTCCCTGCCCTCCCATTTGTGTCCCGCAATTCTCTCCTCTACTGTCATCCCATCCCTTCCATGTCCATCAATTCTCCTCTGCCCTGCCCTTCCCTCCCCTTCCCTTCCTCCCTCCCCTTCCCTTCCTCACTCCCTTCCCTCGATGTCCCGCGATTCTCTCCTCCCCTCGATTTGTACCTGAACGTTCTGTTGCTGGCTGGCGCTGGCTTCCGTTCCGTTCATAACATCCCTCCTGACGTCAGCTCGCCTCCAGCGTTCCATTCCATCTCACTGTTCCCCCTCTGACATCATTACATCTTGACGCGAGGGCGGGACAGTGAGGGGGAAATGGAACACTGGAGGCTGGCTGACGTCAGGAGATGTTACGAACCCAGGCAGCCATACATGGATCGTTGGAGGTGCAAATTATTATATAGGATGCCTAGACAGTTGTGTGTTTAAATTCTAATTAAAGCCAATTAGTGCTGCTAATTGGATGAAAAGTACCAATTATTGGTGTTGATTGTCTTAATCAATGAAGTTGCCTGCGCAGTTTGGCAATGCAGCCAAATTATATGTACAATCACTTACTCCAGTCGTAAAGCTGCTCATGCCTAGATTGCTAAAGAATGAGCATAAATTATTGGTGTTTACATGCATAGTTGCTCACACATTTGCTGGTGTTCTGGTATTTATCCATGTCCTTGGTGCCCCAATGTTGGCGCACTCCTTGCAGAATTACCATAATTTATAACTACACTAGTGATGCTCTCGCCACCTTTATAAAATCAGCTCTCAGCAGTACCCCTCGTGCAGAAATTTACTCACACATTTACTTATTTTTTATTTATTTATTGCATTTGTATCCCACATTTTCCCACCTATTTGCGGGCTCAGTGTGGCTTACAATACATTGTGAATGATGGAAATACAGTGTGTTACAGTACGATTATGGGTTATATTGTGAGGAGTTATGGGAAGACAAAGTCAAGTCAAAAATCGTTAGGGCGTAGAAACCATGGGATGTTACAATGGGGAAAAGATAAGGCGATAGAACAATATCAAGAGAACATAGGGTAAAACATTTTATCTGTGGGTGGAGATTGAAGTGTGGTGAAAATACGGGGTAAGAGAATTTCAGAAGGGAGTGTATTGATGCTTTTCTATTAGTGTGTGCGGACTTCATGTGTTTTGATCCTTACAATAAATTTTCTCAAAGAGATGAGTCTTCAATTGTTTGCGGAAGTCGGTTAATTCGTAGATCATTTTCAGGTTGCATGGTAGTGTATTCCAGAATTGCGTGCTCATATAGGAGAAGGTTCATGCATGCAGTACTTTGTATTTTATGCCTTTGCAATTAGGGAAGTGGAGATTGAGGAAAGTTCTGGATGATCTTTTAGCGTTTCTGGGTGGCAGGTCTATTAAATCAGACATGTATGCAGGGGCCAAGAAAGCACAAAGGCAGACGGTCTGCAAACTCCAAGGTGGAAGATAAAAAAAGCAGATCGTGTAAAAAGATAAATATAGTTTATTTCAAACAATATATTGGTATTTGTATAAATATAGACAGGGGCTTCACCGTGGATGATCAACGCACACGATACACAGGTGTGTCAGAAAGTACAGTATATATATCACAACTCCACCCTACCAAGGAAAGCCTACATGGAGGGCAAAAAGTAAAGAGGCATTATCTTTCAGTTTACCTACTTTTTACGCATGCATATTTCATAATACTCATGCTTTTATATGCAGAAAATGCTTTATCAGATTAACTCTACATGGAACAATTTTCACGGTGAAGAATGAGTAGAAGTAAATCCACTTTTTTTTTACTCATTCCAAAAGTACAAAGACTAGGGGACACTCAAGGTAGTTACATGGAAATACTTTTAAAATAAATAGGAGATCATATTTTTTCACTCAATGAATAGTTAAACTCTGGAACTCTGCTGGAGGATGTGGTAACAGCGGTTAGCATATCTGGGTTTAAAAAAGGTTTGGACAAGTTCCTGAAGGAAAAGTCCCTAGTCTGCTATTGAGACAGACATGGGGAAGCAACTGCTTGCCCTGGGATTAGTAGCATTGAATGTTGCCATGATTTGGGTTTCTGTCAGGTACTTGTGACCTGGCTTGGCCGCTTTTGGAAGCATTGGTCTGACACAGTAGGGCTACTCTCATAGGAGCCAACTTTTCAGAATTATTGGGGGTGCTAAGCTCAGTGGAAATAACCCCTTCCTGGACATATAGGGTGCTCAAGCACCCACAGAGTTGGCTCCTATGGCTACTCTTATGCTCTTAGGCATGAGCTCAGCGATAAGCTAGTATTCTGTAAAGGGTGCTAAATGCAGAGTGCCCATTGCAGTATACAAGTTTAGTTCAGATCATCCTGGCACTGAACGTTGGGCACCATTTACAGGACCCAAACCTCTGAGACTACAGAAGCTAAGTACTCATTTCCATACTTTAAGAGGGCACGTTGATTTGTTGGCACAAATAAGAAATTTAAAAAACAGTGCGATGATTATATACTGTGGACAAAGTGTAAGACCAGTGGGTCTGTGATCGTCCTTCTAAAAACATATGAGCACTTATCAAATTTTTTTTTCAATATAGTCACTATCTTTACTGTATGGGAATTCCTGTAGCTTGTATTGTACTTATTATTCCCCTCTAGGAAGAATCTTTTTTCCTCCAATTGTTTTGTGGTACCTTGTCAATCATGACAGCTTCCATGCACTAATCCTCTCATTTTTCACACCACATCTGAATTATTGTAATATCATTTATGCTGGTTTACCACGCTATGCAATAAAAAAAAATACAAACCCTCCAGAACACAGCCCTAAGATTGCTCAGTCATGCCAGTCGCACTGGTCACACTTCCCCTTTACTAAAACTTCGTCACTGGCTGCCTGTTGAATATTGGATCACTTACTAAGTTGTTCTGTTGACCTTTTAAGGCCTTCAGGGTAGGTCCCCAGAATATCACCCATAAAGGTCCTCTGTTCACTAAATGACCATGGCTTGGTGTTGTTGGGCCCTAAGCTTGCACACTTTAGAATCAACTAGACACTGCACTTTCTTTTTCTTTGTCCCCCAACATCTGCAGTAATCTTCCCATATCTCTTCATAGTGACTTATCAATCAAGATCTTTAAAGCAAATCTGACGGTCTGGCTGTTTACTCAGGCTTTTGGGGAGGCAGGTTGATCAGAGACATAGAGGGGCATTTTCGATATGATGTCTAAGTCTGACTGTGGGCGTTTGGCAAACAAACGTCCAAAATCTGAACAACAAAGAAGGTCATTTTCAAAAAAGAAAAACATCTATCTTTTGTTTTTGAAAATAGGTTTTGTGATTTGGACGTTTTATTTTTTGGTCCATTTTTGAAAAGAAAACGTCCAAGTGCAAAATGCACAAAATCAAGCCATTGGGATGTAGGAGGAGCCAGCATTTTAGTACACTGGTCCCTCTGAATCCCAGGAAAGCAATAGGGCACCCTAGGGGGCACTGCGGTGGACTTCGTAAAATGTTCCCAGGTACGTATCTCACCATTGCTCTCTTGCCTTGTCTGCTGAGCCCCTAAAACCCACTACTTCCAACTGTATACCACTACCATAGCCTTATGGGTGAAGGGGGCACCTATATGTGGGTACAGTGGGTTTCTGGTGAGTTTTGGAGGGCTCGCAGTTTCCTCCATAAGTGTAACAGGTAGGGGGAGGTAGGAGCCTGGGCCCACCTGTCTGCAGTGCACTGCACCTACTACTAGACTACTCCAGGGACCTGCATGCTATTCTGATGGACCTGAGTATAACATCTGAGGGTGGCACAGAGGCTGGCAAGTAATGTTTTTCATCACATTTTTGGGGGGTGGGAGGGGGTTAGTGATGTCTGGGGGCAGTGGTGTGCTGGTAAATGTTTAACAACAGGCTCTCTCCCCGTCCCCCTCTGCGCCCCCGCCCCCTCTGTGCCCCCCCCCCAAAAAATTGCAGAGCTGACTATAGCCGGGGAGAGAGCCTGGGGGGGGGGGGGGGGTGGCAATGCATTATCCAGGAAAAAAAAATTAAATGATCCCAGGTTCCAATCTAATTCATGTTTAATGTGGGATAAAATGCCATAAATAAGTAAATAAATATAAACTTTTAATGTTGAGCACCTGATTCTCAAAGTGAACATACTCCAAACACTATAATGAAAATAAAATGATTTTGTCTACCTTTGTTGTCTGGTGACTGTTTTTCTGATCATGCTGGCCCAGTATCCAATTCTGCTGCTATCTGTCCTCTTAACTCCGTTTCCAGGGCTTCCTTTCCATTTATTTCTTTCCATTTCTCCTTTCTTCTTCATTTTGGGTCCTCAGCTTCTGCCTATTTTCTTCATCCATGTGCAGTTTTTCTCCTCTCTTCCTTTTCCCTCATCTCATCTCCTTCCTCACTCTTCTCTCCCCTCCATCCATGTCCAGCATTTCTTCTCTCTCCCCTCCTCTCCCCTGCCGTCCATCCACCCATGCCCAGCAGTGACCCTAATCTCCCCTGCCCTTCATCCACCCATGCCCAGCAGTGACCCTAATCTCCCCTGCCCTCCATCCACCCATGCCCAGCAGTGACCCTTCTTTCCCCTGTCTTCCATCCACCCATGCCCAGTAGTGACCCTCCTCTCCCCTGCCCTCCATCCACCCATGCCCAGGGACTCCCTTCTCTCCCCTGCCACCCCTCCCGCGTTGCTCACCGGCGACTTCTCCTCCCTCCCTCCCTCCGGATCCGTCCCTCACTTACCTGACTCTTCTAATTGTTCGGCGGGGCAGGCAGTCTTGCCTGCCCGCTACCAGCGCTGACTCTCCCCTGCCAGTTCGCGCTTCAAAATGGCCACCGAGACTTCAGTAGAAGTCTCGCGAGGCCGCCTCTAGAAGTCTCGGCAGCCATTTTTAAAGCACAAACCGGCAGGGGAGAGTCAGCACTGGTAGCGGGCAGGCAAGACTGTCTGCCCCGCCGAAGAATTAGAAGAGTCAGGTGAGGGACCGGATCGGGCGGGTGGGAGGGAGGAGAGCCGGCTCGCAGTGGGAAACAACCGGCTCGCAAGTCGGTACAAAATGTAACAACCAGCTCTTGCGAGCCGGTGCAAGCCGGCTCCAGCACACCACTGTCTGGAGGAATAATGGGAGGTCATTCCTGATTCCCTCCAGTGGTCATCTGGTTATTTAGGGCATCTTTTTGTGCCTCATTCGTTATAAAAACAGGTCTAGCTCAAAACATCTAAGTATTAGTCCTCGACGGCATTGTTTTGTTCCATTATGGCTGAAAAATGTCTAAGTCTTAGGAACACCTAAGTTCCAACTTGAACACTCCCCTGGCACGCCCCCTTGAGATTTAGGTTTCGAAAATACTGATTTGGACGTTTTTGTGAGAAAAATGTCCAAATGCAGACTTATGTTACTTTTTGGATGTTTTTCTCTTTTGAAAATGAGCCCGATAGTATCGGGAGCGTCGTTATTATTCTTTTTTGTTTTAATCTCTTTCTTGTGTGCTTTATTTTTCTTTGTGTGGTTAGCTATTTTCCTGTCATTAAATTTGGAGTTCCTTTCCTTTTCCTGAGTGCATGTTTAATCTGTACACCGCTCTGTTCTGTCCTGGTATCTAGACTGCTCAAGCAAATTTTAAATAAATAATAACAAGCATGCTCTGGTGCTGGCTAACCAACCTAAGTTTCACCTCAGAGGTTCTTACAGGGACCCAGAAAAAGTTACTAGATTATATATGGACTGGCAGAAACCACTGGGTCTCTAATGTCAGTCTCCTAATGAAGGAGGCTGAGCAAAGGGTTCCTGTGCCTGAGAAATTGGACATACACGTTCTCTTTTAGGTCCTGCAGAGATTTCTGTACATGGAGCCCCTTGCAGTGGGGTGCATTTTTTACTTTTTTTTTCTGCCTGGTACATGGGTTCTGCTATGACTGGGAGCTCTTTGCTCAAGGCTACATTTATTTGATTGTCCGCTTAGGGTCAGACCATCAAAGCAGATTACATATCTCAATATTAAATGAGAAAAGAAAGAGAAAAAAAAAGTTACAATCTGATAGAAGTAGCAGACAATAGAAAATAACATAGAATATCACAAAACTGCTACATTCCAAATAGACCCCATGATCCGAAGCAGTCCACTTCCTTAATTAGGCCTTAATCATATGGTAAAAGCTGAGTGAAATAAATGGGTCTTCAACATAACTTTGAATCGGGGTCTTCAACATAACTTTGAATCGAGAGAGAGAGTATCCTCTGTACATAGCGAAAGAGGGAGGGCATTCCATAGTGTAGTCCCGCTACGCTGAACATCGATATTCGATATGTACTTAAGGGTACGTCTTGAACTGCAGGAATAGGCAGCAGGTGTTGTTGGCAGGAGCACAAGGCCTTTGGTGGAGCATAGGGTAGGAGATGGGAAACAAAAATAACGGGGAACCCAAATGCAAAATCTCATGAATCAACAACAAGATCTTATATACAATTTCGGTGTTTTGCCGGCAGCCAATATTCGAGTTGTAACAGTGGAGTCACATGGTCAGACTTTTGTGACTGATGCAGTAGTGCATGCTGCTGACTTGCTGCAGATGCCTTTTTTCTACTAAAAGATTTTCAAGGCTTGGTGCATGTCAACCGTGCCAAGATAGCTAGTTGCTTAATACAGAGAGTCTTTAATAGAGGGACCACGCCTGCAAAGGGGGATCTAACAAGCAGCACTGGAGCTGGTCAGGACTGCAATGAGAGATATGTTGCCTTAGAAAGAAGAATTTCCTCTCAGACCCAGGGAAAATAAAGTGACTATTTTCTTTTCTTTTATTACTTGATTTTTGACTCAAATAGCCAAATGATAAGGCTGCACATTTTGTAAAGAGAAAAGGGTGGTTAGTGACAGGTGAGCTCCGGTTTCCCTTGAATTAAACTGACTGCTCAGCACAGTTAAACTCCCTCTTCCTTTATATCCATTTGACTTTATACCTATTCAGGACCCTTCAGAAAGATAAATGGTGCCAACTCTTTAAATGGTCATTAGAAACCTAAACTTGTATCTTCAGCACTTCTTCCATTTATTTGTTTATTTTAATTCAATTTGATTTCCTGCCTTTCCTTTCAACCTCAAAACATGAATCATGATTCTCTTCAATGCATGCACACAGTACTTTGTTAATGTTTGCTATATACCACAGTGAAGAGCAGTCTAAAATCCATAAGATTAGATTAAACACTTATATATGCCACCAACTAGAGCTGTTAGGTCCATTCAAGGTAGCTTACAGCATCATAAAAACATCAACCCTCAATCAGTAGAAATGTTGCTACATTCTGATGCCCAGCCTTGACAAAAACATATTTGAGTGGACCAACACAACCAACATAGTATTTATGTGGGAGACCTAGGAGTTTGGACATTCAGGCATCAGCCAGGCCAGCATTGGTAAATATTTAGAGGCTGATATTTGAAAAGTTTATGCTCCTAACTTTGAGAGATAGGTTCTTAAGTTGTCCTCGTTGAAAACTTACTAGGACAAAGCTGCTAAATTTTTGCTCAAAGGGGTCGATATTCAGCCCACAGCGATGAGTGACTTATAAGGCACCTCTAGCCACAGGCTGACTTAATGTCAGATATTGAATGCCGGGAGCATGTACGACTCCCAGCATTAAATATCCAGGTATGCTAGCTGACCTGGAAGTTAACCAGGTACTGGCTGATATTCAGACAGGTGCCCAGTTAACTCTGTGCATCAAGTTAGGACTCCTGTTTTGCTGTCCTAATTTTTAACAGTTACTTAGCTGGTTAGTGGACTGAATAATCGATGCTAACTAGCTAAATTGATGCTCTGACCACGCTCTGCCCCTGGTCCACCCCTAACTTAGCCAGTTAGGAGATGGCCAGTTAGTGGGGTGTGGTAGCAGCTTGCTTCAGAACCTCAGAAACTACTGGATGCATTGGTTGCAGATAAAGTCAAACCATTTTATTTATGTACACAAAAGAAAATGCCCAGCCTTCTTTCCTCACAGGCTTGATGCTTCTAGTAAAGTATATTCAAGCACTGTCAGCAGCCTGTCCCTGACATGGCTCCCCAGTTCCAACAGCCAAGGGATAATTGGCCTACCTTGGCAGTATTCAGTTACCTCTTATACAATCCCTAGAGGCACGAGTTGATGCTTCTTACAACAAAGGGTGCAAGCATCTGAGTTAGGTGCAACCAAAGAACAGCTCAAGCAAAAATGATAGCTTTATGGACCTTCTTCGCTTGATCTGCTCTTTAGTTGCACCATACTAAAGATTACAGATCATATGCCTTTGTGTTTTTTAGAAGCATCTGAGCTCGGGCCACTCCTCTTCCCTGGAAATCCTTTCAGGTGCTACAGCCAATCCAGAACACCCTGGGAGGATGCTCACTTGGGGTCTCCTCATCCTGCTTTACTAGAAGGCTTTTGATTGCTTGCTCTCTGAGACCAGCCCTCTTGGCCAGACAGGCTAATACCCCAATTCTTAATGTGGCTCCACTTCAGTGAGGGAGAGTTCTTAAGAAACCTGCCTTGTACCTTGCGCTTCCTCACACAGTGATATTCACCATCACTGTCTGGTTAATTAATGCAGAAGATCCAGTACTGGCTAGCTCATCAGGGTTTAGCCGGTTAAACCCTTTTGAACACTAACTCCAAAATTTCATGAAACACCTAAATTTAGGAGCCTAAAAAGTAGGTGGAAATAGGGGAAAAAGGTTAGAGCTCGGCAGTGATTTTCACCACTAGGCTTATAAACTGAGACAAATGAATGGCAGGCCCAAATTTAGAAGCTTAGGGCCCGATACTCAAAACTATTTAAATGGCAAGGAGAGGCTCGTGGCCACTTTAATCTCCTATTTGGGGGCTAATCGGGCATTTTCAGTGGAACTTAATTAGACAGTCCTGCTGAAATTGCCCAGTTAGCACCCACGTCAACACTGCTTTAGAGACGTTCCGGGGATGAAGTCATCACTTAACCAGTTAAGTGCAATATTCAGCACTTAACCAATTAAAGTTAACTGCTTAACTAAAACTGCATATAAGGCAGTCCTTTCTTTATAACTGGTTAAGTGCCAAATATGACACTTAACCAGCTATATCTAGACCTGCTCCATATACCCAGAAATTCAATGCCAGAGCCCTGACGTAGTCTGGGATTGAATTTCTGGGTATAATGGGAATGAGACTTGATAAACTGCCTTACTGTTTTTGTTTTGTTTTTTCTTGTAACTACATTCAAAGCGGTTTATATAGTATGTACACAGGGCTGGTCTTAGGCCGAGGCGACCGAGGCGGCCGCATAGGGCCCCGCACTTAGGGGGGCCCCGCGCGGTGCGCCTCAATCAGCCTTGACCTAGTTCCGCCCGCCCAGGGATCGCCGCCGCTCGTCCCAACTGCCCGCCCTCTTCTCTCCCCCACGATCGATTCCTTTCCTTTTTTTCTTTTAAATTTACCTCCAGTCCAGCAGCGTCAGTGAAAGCGCTCCCAGTAAAAGCGCTTGTCTTCGCTGTGTCCCGCCTTCTTCCGACGTCATGATGTCAGAAGAAGGCGGGTCACTGAGCGAAGAGAAGCGCTTTTACTGGGAGCGCTTTCACTGACGCTGCCGGACTGGAGGTAAATTTAAAAGAAAAAAAGGAAAGGGATCGATCGTGGGGGGAGGGCGGGCAGTTGGGGCAGGGGAAAGAGGGACATGGATGGGATGGCAGGGCTCAGGGAGAGAGGGGAATTGCTGGATACATGGGTGAATGGAGGGGGGTAGGGGAGAGAGGAACAGATGGGAGGGCAGGGCCCAGGGAGAGGAGAAATTGCTGGAAATGGAGGGGAGGGGAGAGAGGAAAATTGCTGGATGTGGATGGAGGAGGGAAGGGCAGAGAGGGCCAAGGATGGACTTGGATGGGATGGCAGGGCCCAGGGAGAGGAGAAATTGCTGGAAATGGAGTGGAGGGGAGAGAGGAGAAATGCTGGATGTGGCTAGAGGGAAAATTGTTGAATTTAAGGGCTGGATCGGAACACTTTGAAGGCAGATGCTGAAACTGGAGAAAGGATAGGGGCAGGGGGCTACAGATGGTAGACAGAACACATAAGGACACAGGAGGATGGTGGACATGGTGAGAGAAAAAATATCAAACGGAAAGAAGACATTGCATAAAACAGAAGACACTGGGACCAAAGCGAATAGAAAAACTAAATGATCAGACAACAAAGGTAGAAAAAAAGTATTTTATTCAGAATTTATTAATTGGAATATGTCAGCTTTTAGAAATGTGCATCTGTGATATTTTGCATGTAAGTTTCAATTTTTCTAGTATTGCTGCATGCTGAGTCTGACTTATTGAGGTAACTTTCCATTCAGTATTTTGCCTTCATATTTGTTGTGTCATGTGTTTTTCATGTGTGATCAAGGTACAGTATCCTGCTAGCGTGTAGTATTTGCAGCCCTTTTTTTTTTCACAAGGTAGTGTATTGGTGTTATAGAGCCTGGTGTAATTACAGTTCTGCCTTTCCATGCATAAGGTTGTAGCTCGTCCTGTCCTTGGAATTAGTGATGTTATGGTTTGGTAAGGTTATGAGTGTGTTTTTGCACAAGTTTGTGTATAGTGTTTTGCAGTGGAGAGATTGTGTGTCCGCACCTCTGACCCCCCGGGGTTATGAGAATTGGAACTACTAATTGTGGACTTGAACTGAATAATTTCTTGGGAGGCAGGGTTTCATGATAGCATTGTGCTTATTATTTCAATCAGTTTTTCTGTACAAGTTTAGCTTCATTTGTCTTTATTTGAAATTTCATAAATAAAAAATTTTCTAAAAATTGAATAATTTATCAATGGGTGGGGTGGGGGCAGGGCTAGTATAGGGGCAGGGCTAGGATGGGGCCCCACCAAATTGGTCTGCATAGGGCCCCGCACTTGCTAAGACCGGCCCTGTATGTACAGGTACTTATTTGTACCTGGGGCAATGGAGGGTTAAGTGACTTGTCCAGAGTCTCAAGGAACTGCAGTGGGAATCAAACCCATTTCCCCAGAATCAAAGTCAGCTGCTAACCACTAGGCTACTCCTCCACTACAATGCCAGCTGTGGTCAGCAAAATGCTGATTGTTTCAGGCTAAATATTGGACCCTTAACTTTTAAACTCCTAATTTTGGTGACTTTACAGCAGTAAAACTTAGGCTCCTATGACTGAAAATAAGGAAAAAATTTAAACACCTAACTGAGGGGCCTAAATTTGGAACTCAGCTTTTGTTTTGAATATCAGGTGCTTAGATTTGTGGTTAGATATTGGAAGGGAATGATGATAGTATTCCCCCCTCATGATCAGAGAACTGTGCTCTGATCATCCCGCACTCCTACCGCCTTAACCCTACACCAGTTTGGAGCTGGCATTAGGGTAAAGAGGAGAACCTCCCCCCTGCACTGGCAAGGCAGCCCGTGCTGTCAGTGTCAGCCCGGGCTCTTACTGACAGCCCAGGGGATCCAGTGGACCCCCCCCCCCCCCCGTTGGTAAGATTCTGGGGGTGCAGTGGACCCAAGACCCCTGCATGCAAATAAAAGGAACCCCTGTCTTCACTCCCCCCTTATATGGAAGTTAAGCCCTGCCCCATGCATCCCAGGATACACAGGGCAGGGTGCCGCCATTTTGAAGTGGCATCCGCTGAGGGAGTACTAGTCCCTCCTCCTCCAACTTTCAAGGTACTGGGGAGGGGGTTTGGTTGGGGGCAGTGGCGTACCAAGGGGGGGCGGTGGGGCGGTACACCCCAGGTGCACGCCGCTGGGGGGGTGCCACGCGCCTGTTGGCCGAGTCCGCTCATTCCCTCCCTCCTGCTCCCTCTACGTGGAACAGGTTACTTCCTGTTCCGGGGCAGAGGGAGCAGCAGGGAACGAGTGGACTCGGAGCCAACAGGCGTCCGGCATCCCCCCCCCCCCCCAGCAGGTAAAAATGCACCCGAGGGTGTCGCGCTGCACCCGGGTGGGGGGGTTGTAATTTCGCCGGGGGGGGGGGGTGTCGCGCTGCACCGGGGGGGGGGGGGTGTAATTTCTCCGGGGGGGGCCATGCTGCACCCGGCGGAGGGGCTCATCAGCGATCCGCCCCGGGTGTCAGCCAGCCTAGGAACACCACTGGTTGGGGGGACTCCTCCACCACTAGCCCGTCAGGGAATGCTTTCGGGAGGGGCAGGTAAAGTCAGGCCCCCTGTCATGGGTCACACTGGACCTGTAGTGGTGACCTTGGGGAAGTGAGGACAGGGGTCCCACTGGACCACCAGGGTAGTTGTTTTTATATGTGTGTGGGAGTACAGGTGTGGGGGGGGGGGGTTCCACTTGACCCCTGGGGCTGTAGTGACAGCCCTGTCTGACACTGACAGTCTGCGTCCTGGGCTTGTGTTCAAAACTTGTGCTTAATTCACAACTTTTGAATGCATGCACCAGGCGCCATCTACCCGCTTTGCTTCCTCATGATAGAAGCTGATAGCATGCATATCATTTGCATACTATTAGCTTCAATCATGAGGGAGTTAGGTCAGGGCACCACTGTGGTGAAAAAACTCCGGCTGTTCCATGCAGCGCTGGAGTTTTGATCTTCAGGCCCCCAATGCCAACTCCAAAGGGGATGTAGCCAAGGAAGGGATGTGGGCAGGTCATATGCATTCCCAGCATTTGGACGCAGAGTTACAGAATACATAGCTGTTAGGTGCAGGTGTAAATGCTCACACAGGTACAGGTGTAAATGCTCACACCTAAAGTTAGGCATGAAAATGACTTAAGCTAGTATTCTATAAAGACAGTTCCACACAAACCTGCCTTCATAGAATTTGCACGTAATGCACATCACCCTGGCACCTAACTTTGGGTGCTCTATACAGAATTTACCCCATAACTGAGGAAAGAGAAGACAAACACAGGAGGAGCATTACAAATCTTAAATAACCTAATGTGGGGAGACTCACACTGATTGCCTTAGCGCAGTGGTTGTCAACCCAGTACTCAGAGCACAACTGGTCAGTTATGCATATTCATTATGGGTCAGTCTTGAAGGCCCAGTGGTGCTTTTTTTGTGTGTGTGTGTACTTTTTATGTATGCTGATTACCCTCTCTGTATGGTTTGTATTCATTATGGGTACCATGAAAGCCTAAAATAAATTTGCATACAATGGAAGTAATGCATGCAAATTTATCTCATGCATAATCATTGTGGATATCTTGAAAACCTAATTAGATGGGCGTGTCCCGAGGACTGGGTTCAGAACTCCTGCCATAGCACCTTCAGAGAGAGAGAGAGAGAGAGAGAGAGATCAAGCAGCAAAGTTTTACAGAAAAGATGGACCATAGATAATTCCTAGCACAAGAAGGCCCACCCTCACTTTCCAGACAAGCCAAATGATTTCTCAGTACAGACAGGTAGTTTCAAGGAGCCTTAAAAGACAAATGATCTGGCTGTGGGTGATGATGTAAGGAAACTTCTCACGGATCACCGTTTCCTTCTGCACTGCTGAGAGCGAGGCACAGGCTGCTTTGTGATCTCTCTTTTCCTCTCAATTACTTCTGCTCACTAGCACATCTATTTCAGAGGCATGTCAGGACAAAAAGCTTTCATCCAAATTACTACCACAATGCCTTGCACTCCACCCCAACCCCCTGGCCCCTCGTTTCCACTGGATAACACTGAGATTTACTGCAAAGTGCTGGCTGCCAGTCTCTGATATAGGCATCTACACATATGAAGGGTAATTTTACTACATAGATGTTAACACGTATTTGCCAGTTCCACATTTATACATGCCAAAATTCCACATAAGCGCTTTTCTGTAAATACATGCATATCTTACAGAGGATGGAGAGCCTGGGCAGGACTCACAATGTAACTTATAGAGGAGTGGACTGTGGTTAGAGCACTGGTCTTGATATTCAGAGGAACCCAGTAGAAAATGACACAGGGACGGGGACCCGCAGTAACCGTGGGGATGGGGGCAGGGACAGATCCCTCGGAGACGGGGACAGAGCCCATGTCACGTTTTCAAAGCTGGAAACTGGGTTTGTGAGCCCTTGGGCCACTGCCGAGGAGCGGCAGGCAAAACCACCCTCAAACCAGGGACAGGGTAGAACAGGACTGGAACCCCGGACTGGGGTTGCAGCAGAGGCAAACTAGCTGGAATAGGCAGAGCAGGAACCCTAGTCTTCACCTGCGCTTATCTGCTTTTCCCCAGGAGTTGAGCCCCTGGGTGCAGGCGGCCGGCAGGGCTTTGCAGGGCAGGGCAGGATACCAACAGACAACACACAACAGAGTAGGACTAAAAGCTGCCAGCGCAGCCACTAAACAAGAAACACAAGCAGATAAGAAATAGGACTGAAAGCTGCCAGGCAGCCACTACACAAGACACACAGAGAACCAAGAGCTAGACACAGAAACACAAACAAGAATCAAGACTAGGACAGTACAAGCTAAACTACACAAAGACTAAACTAGAATCAGGCAGGGAACTAGAATCAGAAACTAGACTAGGCAGAAGTGTCACAAGCACCAACATACCCGGGCCTTAGACGATGCAAAGGCAAAAGGCAGAGAGTTTCCAAATAGCTAATAAGCCCAGCAGCCATTGAGGCTCAGCTGCAGCAATCACCAGGGCAACTACAGGAGCTGTGCAGGTTCAAACAAAAGGAGGAAGTCTGGCAGTCTGGAAGATCCGGACCGGACTGGGCTGAAATCTGGAACAGGTGATAGTCCATAGCAGCCACTGGTTCTGGCCACCAGAGGGCGAGGTGAGCACAGACGTAACAGCCCATGAGGACAGGAACAAACTTTGTCCCTGTGTTACTTTCTACTTTGAAGCCTGTTAATGAACTGAAATGTTATTTATGTTTGATTGATGCAGACAACACTAACTCCACTGCTAACTCCAGACTCCGTTCCTTTTATCTTGCTGAACCATATGGCTGGAATAGACTTCCTGAGCTGGTACGTCAAGCTCCATCTCTGGCCGTCTCCAAATCTAAGCTAAAAGCCCACCTTTTTGATGCTGCATTTAACTCCTAACCCTTATTCACTTGTTCAGAACCCTTATTTTATCAACCTCACTTTAATATTCCCTTATCTCTTGTTTGTCCTTTTTGTCCTAATTAGATTGTAAGCTCTGTCGAGCAGGGACTGTCCCTTCATGTTGAAGTGTACAGCACTGTGTATAGCGCTGTGTACGTCTAGTAGCGCTTTAGAAATGATAAGTAGTAGTAGTAATATATTTATTTTTTGGAAAAACAAGCAAACATGCTGGCCACAGTTAGCAAAATTTGCATGGGGTATCCTATACATCCTGCTACCAGCACATCTTCACTACCGCAGGCCATTTTCCAGCTCAGCTTAGTAAAAGGACCCCATGGAGGGACATTTTCAAAAGGGACATCCAAGTGCAATATGGACGTCCTTGGAAAATGGCAAAACCTAGGGGTGTGGAAACCCGTATTTTCGAAACAAAATGGACATCCATATTTCTTTCAAAAATACCGTCAGGGATGACCAAATCCTTAAATTTCACCATCCATAGATTTGGACATCCCTAGACATGGACGTTTCTGATTTTCGGCGATCTTCGAAACCAAAGACATCCATGTCAAAAACGACCAAATGCAAGCCATCTGGTTGTGGGAGGAGCCAGCATTTGTAGTACACTGGTCCCCCTGACATGCCAGGACACCAACCGGGCACCATATGGGGTACTGCAATGGACTTCATAAATTGCTCCCTTACCTTGTGTGCTGAGCCCCCCCCAAAACCTCCCCAAAACACACTATCCACAACTGTACGCCACTACCATAGCTCTTACAGGTGAAGGGAGGCACCTAAATGTGGGTACAGTGGGTTTTGGAGGGCTTGTTGTTTTCTCCACAAACGTAACAGGTAGGGGGGATGGGGCTGGGTCCGCCTATCTGAAGTGCACTGCACCCACTAAAACTGCTCCAGGGACTTGCATACTGCTGTCACGGACCTGAGTATGACATCTGAGGCTGGCATAGAGGCTGGCACGACATATTTTTAAAGATGTTTTTTGAGGGTGTGAGGAGGTTAGTGACCACTGGGGAGTAACAGGAGGTCATCCCCGATTCTCTCGGTGGTCATCTAGTCATTTTGGGCACCTTTTTGTGCCTTAGTCGTAAGAAAAACAGGTCCAGGTGAAAACGTCCAAATGTTCATCAGGGACGTCCTTGTTTTTTTTTCAATTATGGGTCAAGGACGTCCAAGTGTTAGGCACGCCCAAGTCCCGCCTTCGCTATGCCTCCGACATGCCCTCTTGAACTTTGGCAGTCCTTGCGACAGAGTGCAGTTGGGGACGTCCTAAATCGGGTTTCGGTTATACCCATTTGGACGTCTCTGGGAGAAGGACATCCATCTTCCGATTTATGTCAAAAGATGGACGCCCTTCTCTTTCGAAAATGAGCCCATTACTGTCTCTGTCTTACAGCAGTAGAGCTTCTCATCGTTTCTGGTGAAGTATAAGTAGCATATTGGAAAATAGTCTTTCTTTTCATGAATTTTTGGTACTATTCTCTAATGCCTCATGCAGGTGAACATGGTCTTAAGTCTCAGTGCTAGATAGACTTCTTTTTGTGGCTGGCTGTCTCTCTCACTCTCTCAGAAGTGAAAAGATAGTAATAGAATTCCTTGTTCTTTCTGAGTGAAAAACAATAATAAAAGAAACAGTTCCTCATTATTTGGTTTCACACTCACTACTCACTGGGCCTGATTCAACAAAGGTCTTTTTCCATGGCTTGGCAGCCTAATTCTCCTGAGTGGGTAAATGTTATTTTACCATGGTTTTTTGGTCCTAATGCGAATTGCAGTGTATCAGTGCAAGTCACATTAGGGTAACGAGATGCATTCTCATTACAAACTAACCTGTGGCGACTTAAATATTGCCACAGTGTGTTGTCAAGTAGCAGTAGGGCCCTTTAGGTTGTGATAAGCGATAAATAATGCACCTTAAGGCCCTAACACTGCCTGAGGAATCCCCCACCCCCTTTAACTAAGCTGTGAAAAAAAGTGGCCTTAGTGTGCCCTTGCACAGGTTTTTCCCGTGCGCTAAGGCTACTTTTGCCACAGCCGTAAAATGGCCGATTTTCCATTTTCTGTATCAGTGGCCATGCACTAATATTGCTGTTAGCATGAGGCCATTAAAAAAATTACCACATCAGTACTTACCACCACCTATTTTGTACGGTAATTCTGCACTAACCACACAGAAGCACCCCTGACATGTCTCCTAAGAACTTAGTATGGCTATTCTTAAGAACTTAAGAATAGCCATACTGGGTCAGACCAATGGTCCATCTAGCCCAGTATCCTGTCTCGAACAGTGGCCAATCCAGGTCACAAGTACCAGGCAGAAACCCAAAGAGTAGCAAGATTCCATGCTACAAATCCCAGGAACAAGCAGTGGCTTCCCCCCCCCCCCCCCCCCCCCCCCCCCCATGTCTATCTCAATAGCAGACTATGGACTTTTCCTCCAGGAACTTGTCCAAACCTTTTTAAACCCAGATACACTAACTGCTATTACCACATCCTCTGGCAGTGAGTTCCAGAGCTTAACTAATCTTTGCACGTCCATTTTCGGACCCAAAAAAAGAGGCCTTTTTAACAGGTGCGCTAAAAAATGGTGTGCGCCCAAAACCCGCACCTACACTACTGCAAGCCATTTTTCAGTGCACCTTAGTAAAAGGACCCCCTAGAACCTAGAGATACATGTCAATAAATAAAAAAAGTAACGAGTAGAAATAAGCAAAAGAAACAGTTGCTAATATTACAAGTTAAATCATAATCCCTTGGGGGTAGCGTCCTGAGAAGCACATTATTTCTTTTGCAGCATGCTCTGCAGAAATCCAAAGAAATTCCAGGTCATTCCTTCACATGCCACAGTTCTTTGATTTGTCTTAAAAAAAAAAAATCTCCTCTCTCATTTTGTTTCTGGCTTGCACGCTGACTAACAGACAAGCCAGCGGTGCAAAACAAATGAAGGGGAAAAAAGACAAATAAATAATTAAATATCTTTTCAATAATGAATGTGCTGTCACACAAACAGTACTTGGCTTGTTAAAAATATACCAAAACCCCGAAAGAGTTTAAAAGAAGACATAACACTGATATTCTGAGAGTGTTCCTGTGTAGCTCTTTCATCTTTGTCTTTGTCTTCTTTAAGAAAGAATAAAGTTCTTGAGGCTTGAAAGTTGTATTTATTATAAAGCCATGGGTTGATTTAACATTGAATTATATCTACAGGATTGTTTAAATAAATCTGCCAATAAGGAATTGTCATTATAACATGCAGGGCCACCGAGAGGGGGGGACAGGGGGGACAAAAGTCCCGGGCCCGGGCCTCCGGGGGGGGGGGGGGTGGCGCCGCTGCAGTCCGGCCTGCCCTCCGTAGCTCCCAGAACTAACCTGAAGTGCCTTCACGTTCGCATCGCAGCAAGCAGCAGCAGGGCAGGCCACTCCTTCCTTCCATGTCCCGCCCTCACCTGATGTAACGTCCGCGAGGGCGGGGCACGGAAGGAAGGAGAGATCTGCCCTGCTGATGCTGCTTGCTGCGATGCGAACGTGAAGGCACTTCAGGTTAGTTCCGGGAGCTACGGAGGGCAGGCCGGACTGCAGCGGCGCCGCCCCCCCCCCCCCCCCCCCGGAGGCCCGGGCCCGGGGACTTTTGTCCACTTCGGGTGGGGGGCAGGGCGTGACGCGACCATCGGGTGGGGGGGGGGCCCAGGGGCGGTCTTGTCCCGGGCCCGGCCCCCGGCTCTCGGCGGCCTAACTTTAGGCGTGTCCATTTGCACCAACTGAAATGTGGTGCAAATCTTCATGCCTAAATTAGGTGTATTTCTTCCTTATTCTCTACCTATGCCTGTTAGCCCATGACCCTCCCATTTCCATGCCTCCTTTTTAAACTTGCAACTAAATTTACACACATATATTTCAATTAAATCTAATTAGTGCCAACAATTGCTTGCTAACAAGACAATTATCAGTGCTAATTAGCTCATTATTTTAGTAAATTGCATGTGTAAATTGGGTGCATGCCCAAATTTGCATGTGCAATTTTGAGCAACTTTTATAGAATTTGGGAGTTAATGCGTAAAATCCCTACAGCGCAACTGCAAGGGGGGTTGTGGACCTTGGAGGGGCCTGGGCAGGTCAGGGGTGTACCTTGCACTTGCACACACATCTTATAGAATAGTAGCATTTACATACCTAACTGCCTACAGTTAGGCCTGAGCATTTACACAAACTATTGAGATAGTATAAGTGCTTGTGCCTAAAGTTAGACACTTAACTGTAGAATTACACTAGAGTTCTATAGCAGTAATTGTGGATTCTATAACACCGTGCATAACTTAATTGGCTTAACAAGCTAATGAGCGCTGATAACAGCACTTAACCTACAATAATGAACACTAATTGGGACTGATTAGAATTTACGTGCACAACTCGCTAATCATATTTTGTAACGATGTTTGCCGAACTTCTAACGCGCGGACGCAAAAAGGGGAATGATAAAATTTCTGTGAGACATAAATTAAACATATGTGATTGTTGGATAAACACCAGGAAAACATAACTTCCCCTAGCAGTTTCTTAACCCTCCCCTGATTTGTATCATCCAGTTTTTGTGCTTTTCTGCGTTGATGGCACCTAGGTGACCCAAATGGATATATTTGGCTAAACCAGAAAAGGTAACTAACAATAACACCTGGGCATAAAAACACTGATAAACACTAACCGCTGTACCCTCAAAGAACCCCTATTCAGCTGGAAAATAAACACCTAAATTTAAATTTTTAGTAGTCTGTTTACTAAGCGGCTAACTTGTGCCTAATACAGAAAAAGAAAAGCCTAATATAGAATGCACTAATGCATTCTGTGTTAGTTTTGGGATGTACATGCACTAACTACATGCTAATTGTGGGTTTTTTTTAGGGAGCATGTTAGGGGCTGAGAGTGGGCATAAACCCACAAACTTAAACACCCCAGATTACACCCTCCCTATCTCAGACAGCCTGAAAATTCTCGTGGTCACAATTGACCGTAACCTTACACTCGAGAGCCAAGTGAACTCTACAACCAAGAAAATGTTCCACTCTATGTGGAAACTTAAACGCGTGAAACAATTCTTCCCAAGGGAAACTTTTCACAACCTGATACAATCAATGGTACTAAGCCACGTTGACTACTGCAACGGAATCTATGCGGGATGCAAAGAGCAAACTTCAGACTGCTCAAAACACAGCAGCCAGACTTATATTTGGAAAAACACGATTCGAAAGCGCCAAACCCCTCCGAGAAAAACTACACTGGCTTCCAAGCAAAGAACGCATTGCTTTTAAAATCTGCACCCTGGTCCATAAAATTACATATGGCGAAGCCCCTGGATACACGGACGACCTCAAAGACCCTCCCTACCAGAAACGCAACCAGATCAACACGAACATACTTAAATCTCCACTACCCAAGCTGTAAAGGATTCAAATATTAATCAACTTATGCATCCAGCTTCTCCCACATAAGTTCACAATTGTGGAATGCATTACCAAAAGCTCTGAAAACAATGTACGACCATCTCAACGTCCGGAAATCACTAGAGACCCACCTGTTCAGAAACGCATACCCTACCGACCCAACCTAAGTACTTTAACCCTGCAACATAACATAACCTAAACTCGTAATGAACACTACATACCTTTTCTTCTCTACTATTCCTATGTCTCTGTAATTATGAACCTCATTAGACTACAACATCACTATGTATTTGTTTCTCTACCGGAGTTGGTGAACGCCTTCACGGTACTATATAAGCCACATTGAGCCTGCAAGTAGGTAGGAAAATATGGGATACAAGTGTAACAAATAAATTCCTGTGCTAACCAGTGCTATGCTAACCAGTTAGCACAATCACATTACCATGTGCTAACTGGTTAGCACAGATGGATAACGTGGAAACCCTTACTGTCTACAAAATAGATCGTGTTAAGTGGTTCCTCAGTAATTTAAAAAAGTGGCCACGTGCTAATGGTGAGATTAGTCCACGGTCATTAAATAAATAGATAGAAAATTGTGATTTTTATGGCCATGGTAAAATGGCCTTAGCGTGTGGGAATGACCCATGTAAGGAAGTGCTAAGGCCAATTTGTACTGCAGTTTGTTAAAAGCCTCCTGAGATACCTGAAAAAGCCCTACCAATATTCTTTTCAAGTAAATTCTGTTTTGCCACTTCTGGTTTAGGGGCCCATTTACTAACCGTGTAGGCACATATGCACATCCTAGGTGTGTCAATTTGGAGTTACCACCAGGCGGTAATTTTATTTTTTACACGTGTCCACTATGCGTACCAGAAAATAATTTTCCTGCGTGCAGCGGAAACCGGGCGGTAATCATCATTCTACGCAAGTAGACGATTACCCCACAGTTACCATGTGAGACCTTACCACTAAGTCAATGGCTGGCGGTAAGGTCTCACACCCAAAATGGACATGCACCAATTTTTATTTTGTCGCCTTTTTTACAGGTGTGTTGAAAAATGGATCTGCGCTCGCCCAAAACATGTGCCTATACTGGTGCAGCCCTTTTTTGGCACACCTTAGTAAAAGGACCCCTTACTTATTTCAGAAATTAAAGGTACATAGCTTCATTATCTGATTTGCAGTAAAAAAGATAATTTTTTAACAGCTGCACCGTCTTGCATAGGTTCAGCTGGCAAGAAAGCACTATGGGAACATTGTTTAAAATGTTAATTTTGGTTTTTAAGATTTTGCACTCAAACATCATAATTGATTTGCCCTTTCATTCAACAGTATATCGCGAATAGTAGATTATGGTCTAAGGGTCAGAACGATTTGGTAATTCCAAATAAGTCCGTTTTTAATAGGAAAAGATGGGGACATGAAAGTTTTCTGGCAATGAAATAGGCTACCGCCTGAGATTAGGAAAATACCATCATACTTGGCCTTAGGAAGGCACTGAAAACTTGTTTTCCAGATTTAAAATTTTGATTTTATGTGTTTTGATTTATGTACTTTTATTATTTCATTGCTTTGTTCACCATCTTGAACTGCAATTTGTTTGCCAAGAAGAGGGTATATAAAGCTTTATAAATAAATAAATATATATTGTGGCCCTATATTATAAATACACACAGGAGAATATCTGTCTTTATAAAATACTAAAGTAAATTCAGCAGCAATAGCACGTACACTGAAGGCACAGACATTAGCCCCCAAATTCTATAAACATCACTAAAAATTGCATGTGTGTAATTTAATTGAATAAAGGACTTTGAGAAGAAATTAGCATTGGAAGCAAAAATACATAGTAAAAATTTTTTTAGATACATTAAAAGCAGGAAACCGGCCAAAGAGTCGGTTGGGCCACTGGACGAAAATGGTGTTAAAGGGGCGATCAAGGAGGACAAAGCCGTAGCGGAGAAATTAAATGAATTCTTTGCTTCGGTCTTCACCGAGGAGGATTTGGGGGGGACACCGGTGCCGGAAAGAATATTTGAAGCGGGGGAGTCGGAGAAACTAAACAAATTCTCTGTAACCTTGGAGGATGTAATGGGTCAGTTCAGCAAGCTGAAGAGTAGTAAATCACCGGGACCTGATGGTATTCATCCCAGAGTATTAATAGAACTAAAAATGAACTTGCGGAGCTACTGTTAGAAATATGCAATCTGTCCCTAAATCGAGTGTAGTACCGGAAGACTGGAGGGTAGCCAATGTTACTCCGATTTTTAAGAAGGGTTCCAGAGGAGATCCGGGAAATTATAGACCGGTGAGTCTGACGTCGGTGCCGGGCAAGATGGTGGAGGCTATTATTAAGAATAAAATTGCAGAGCATATACAAAAACATGGACTGATGAGACAAAGTCAGCACGGATTTAGTGAAGGGAAGTCTTGCCTCACCAATCTAATGCATTTTTTTGAGGGGGTAAGCAAACATGTGGACAATGGGGAGCCGGTTGATATTGTATATCTGGATTTTCAGAAGGCGTTTGACAAAGTGCCGCACGAAAGACTCCTGAAGAAATTGCAGAGTCATGGAATCGGAGGTAGGGTATTATTATGGATTAAGAACTGGTTGAAAGATAGGAAGCAGAGAGTAGGATTGCGTGGCCAGTATTCTCAGTGGAGGAGGGTAGTTAGTGGGGTCCCGCAGGGGTCTGTGCAGGGTCCGTTGCTTTTTAATGTATTTATAAATGACCTAGAGATGGGAATAACTAGTGAGGTAATTAAATTCGCCGATGACACAAAATTATTCAGGGTCGTCAAGTCGCAGGAGGAATGTGAACAATTACAGGAGGACCTTGCGAGACTGGGAGAATGGGCGTGCAAGTGGCAGATGAAGTTCAATGTTGACAAGTGCAAAGTGATGCATGTGGGTAAGAGGAACCGAATTATAGCTACGTCTTGCAAGGTTCCGCGTTAGGAGTTACGGATCAAGAAAGGGATCTGGGGTGTCGTCGTCGATGATACGCTGAAACCTTCTGCTCAGTGTGCTGCTGCGGCTAGGAAAGCGAATAGAATGTTGGGTGTTATAGGAAGGGTATGGAGTCCAGGTGTGCGGATGTTATAATGCCGTTGTATCGCTCCATGGTGCGGACCGCACCTGGAGTATTGTGTTCAGTACTGGTCTCCGTATCTCAAAAAAGATATAGTAGAATTGGAAAAGGTACAGCGAAGGGCGACGAAAATGATAGTGGGGATGGGACGACTTTCCTATGAAGAGAGGCTGAGAGGCTAGGGCTTTTCAGCTTGGAGAAGAGATGGCTGAGGGGAGATATGATAGAAGTGTATAAAATAATGAGTGGAATGGATCGGGTGGATGTGAAGCGACTGTTCACGCTATCCAAAAATACTAGGACTAGAGGGCATGAGTTGAAGCTACAGTGTGGTAAATTTAAAACGAATCGGAGAAAATTTTTCTTCACCCACGTGTAATTAGACTCTGGAATTCGTGCCGGAGAACGTGGTACGGGCGGTTAGCTTGACGGAGTTTAAAAGGGGTTAGATAGATTCCTAAAGGACAAGTCCATAGACCGCTATTAAATGGACTTGGAAAAAATTCCGCATTTTAGGTATAACTTGTCTGGAATGTTTTTACGTTTGGGGAGCGTGCCAGGTGCCCTTGACCTGGATTGGCCACTGTCGGTGACAGGATGCTGGGCTAGATGGACCTTTGGTCTTTCCCAGTATGGCACTACTTATGTACTTATGTACTTATAACCAATTAGTGGAGGAGTAGCCTAGGAGTGGTTAGTGCACTGGGCTTTGATCCTGAGAAACTGGATCTGATTCCCACTACAGTTCCTTGTGACTCTGTGCAAGTCACAGCCTTTCATTGCCCCAGGTACAAAATAAGTACCTGTATATAATATGTAAACAGCTTTGATTAAACCATAGAAAGGTGGTATATCAAGACCCATCTACTTCCCTTTCCCTAGTGCCAATAATTGGATGTAATTATGTGTGTATATTAGGCATGGGGGTCTGTGCATACATTTTACAGATGAGTTTAAAAAGGAGGCATAGTAATGGGAGGGTCAAGGGCAAATCAAGGGCATTCCCACAATTTATGCATTTTTTTTTATAAAGAATAATGGGGATCTGCACCTAATTAAGGTGCAGGGATTTACACCAATGTTTTGCATACTTCACACCTCCACCCACACTTCTTCCAGACCATGCATCTGGCCATGCTGCAGTAAAAGTGCAATATGTCCATTGCCAAGGAGTGCACTTTTACACCTGATCTAATTTTATAAACTGACTGTATCATTTTATGCATTCCCTGAAAAAAGCCCACTCAGTCTAGGCAAAATCACTGTTGAGACAGTCAAGATAATGGATGAAAGTGAACTTATAGATGTAGTGAAATACAGCCAGCACTATTACATATGTTTAAATTCAGGACACCTTTTGTTTTTGCACTTTTGGGGGGCAAGTATTCAAATTGGACACAACAAACTTCAAGGGTAGGGATGATGATGAAAAATAGCCACATATAAAGGAATTCTTGTTGGGCAGTATAAATGAGCTCCTTTCCCTTCTTAACACAGTTTTTATTTTATTTCAGCAACAAACATTTGTAGCAATCTATTTGACTTTTAATTTTAATTTGTATTTTTTGATAAAGAGAAATTTTAAAACAGTAATAAAGTATTTTAAAAGTGATATTTTCAAGATATCAACACCACTTTCCAGAGATACCATTATTTTTGTCTTATGTTATGATTATTATTGTTCTCCCTATATTTTTCCGAATCTTGGATTTCAATTTATGGACTTGAGTGTCAATTTCCATTGCTGAGTTACATTTGTTTTCCTTTAATTTTTATTCAAATGTATTGATGCTTTTCCACACAAGATGTTTCTTGTACAATAAAGTTGAAATGAATAAATAATAAAAAAAAAGTGATATTTCATTGTAAAAAGTATTTAAAAACCAATGAATAGTTTGTTATTTTAGACAATTTATAATTGGTTTGGCTAATTTATAAAAGACATTTCATGCATGTATATTGCTACACGTGCACTAAAATAACTCTAAAAAATGAACCCCTGAAGAGGCAGGTGTATTGACACTACAAACACTCATCTATTAAAGGGAATAGATAAAAGCACAAACTCCATAGGATGGCACTTGAAAAGGCCATGGTCTGGTATTGTAATATTTTATCAGGTAACAGTGATTCGGGCTGGTACAAGGTTGAAAAGGTTTTCCTGTCTGTAGTAGGATTAGATTTGAAAAAGTACCCATAATTCCTTGTTCCTCTGTCTTGATTACTTATATGATATAATGTTATAATAACAAGCAAATAATAGAACTGCTGCACTTACTATTATCAGCCAGATCAGCAGTGACAATGAACCAGTGATGGTAAACATGCTTTTTGCAGGTTAATATGTACTGACTTTCATCATAAATTCCTAAGAAATGTATGGAAAAAGTAGTCCCTCTTTTGAAATTCTGTATATAATGTAGAGGAAAAAGATCATATATATTAACTAACTCAAACCCTCCAGTTTTTCTGATTTTATTATCCTTGTAGAAAGAGAAATGGTGGGGAGCCATGGAGGTGTGATGTATGTATAGTACTAATGGCATCTTTGATCTTTCCTGTGTACTGGAATTCTGGGGAACAAGGGCAGGAATAAAGCCCGACAAACCAGAGAGCTGTCTGTGGTGCTGAAAATCAGCACTAACAGGGCATGCAAGCTGCACGTGTGTACTTCAAAACCACAGTTCTAGCATGTCTCCCAAAGCACATTGCTGCCATCTGCATTGTGTCTGGAAAAACAGGACCCCTACCATTTTTCTAAATAACCCCAAAACAAAAGTACTGATATTAAAAAAGTATTACTTATTGACAAGTGTTACTGCAAGATGCTGTAAAAACTGGATGATCTGTTTTCAAAATGATATCATTCAGAAGTGACTATTAGATCCATTTAAACAAGATGACATTTAGCAAAGAAGATAAAGTTGCAATGACATTTTTGTGACAAAATAAGGCATATGGGGGAAGATTCAATATATGGTGCCTAAAAAACATCAGTGCTGGAAATCAGTGCGCGTAAATTATAATTAGTGCCAATTAGTTTTCATGATTGCTTGTTAAAAGCTGTTATTGACACTGATTAGCTTGTAATCCAATTAAGTTATGCATGTTGTTATAGAATGCACTTGGATTTTGGTGTGGATCTCAAGGTGTGCTATATAGAATCCAGCGGATGGTGCAAACATTTGCTAAGGAAATTTCCTAATAAAGGTTGGACTCATGTATTTTCAAAGGTCATACTAAGGAGTCCTTTTACTCAGCTGCAATAGGCACTAATGCATGTTTATGATACAAATGTAACAAAAATGTTTGCATTACAAATCTGTTTTTTGAAGGTGTTAATAGATATATCAATAAGGGTGAGGCAGTACCTGAATTTTCAAAAGGCATTTGATAAAGTCCTTCGTGAGAGGCTCCTGCAGAAATTAGTCATAGTGTCTTATTGTGACTTAGTACCTTTTTAACAAGATAGAAAACAGAGTAGGGCAAAATAGTCAATTTTCAAAATGGAGAATGGTGAATAGTGGGTGAACAAATGTGTAGAAATACAAATTTTTCAAAGTTGTTCATGTTAGATCATGAGCATTCTGAGGGAAATGGCAGAAGGACCTTATAATACTGGAGTACTTGGCATCTAAATGATAGCTGAAATTTACTGTGGACAAATGTAAAATGATAAGAGATAGGGAAAGATAGGTACACAATGTTGTGAATCATCCCCAATGAAAAGGATCTTGGTATTATTGTAGACAATACAATGAAATTCTCACTTCATTATGGGGATCATTTACTATGCCGCGGTAGAGTTTTTAGCTCATGATAGAAATCAGCTGGCATTAAACACTGACATGCCCATAGGAATATAATGGGCATCGCGGTGTTTACAGCCAGCTAGTTTCTCTGACGTGTTGCATTGAATACCATTCTGGCATTGGTATCTCTCCCACATCTTCCTTTGTGAAGACCAGAGCAAAAATTAATTTGATCGCTCTGCTATGGCCTTGTCTCCCCCCTGAGTGCCCTTTTACCCCTCAGTCATCTAGCAGTCCAACTGATTCTTTTACCAGCTTATTGCTTCTAATAGACCTAAATAGTTTTTTACTATATGTTTTGCCTCAAACACAATATTCTTTCAAAGTCTCTCTTTGCCTTCCTTAGCAATCTCTTGCATTTGACTTGCGCTGTTTTCTATTATTTATTTTCCTTAGCTCTAATAGTCCTTCACCTCACTTTTTAACCATTGCCAGCTGTTGTTGGCCTTCTTTCCTCCTTTTAATATATGGAATATTTGCCTGGACTTCCAGGATGGTATTTTTGAACAGCATCCCATGCCTGATGTAAATATTTTATCTTTGCGCTGCTCCTCTAAGTTTTTTTTTTTAAATGTATTGTTCTTCTCTTTATCATAGTCTCCTTTTTGAAAGTGAAAGGCTAATGTATTTGATTCCTGTGTGTTCTTACTCTACAGCTTATATCAAATCTGATCATGTTATGATCACTGTTTTCATGCGGTCCCAGCACCATTACCTCCTGCATCATATCATGAGCTCCACTAAGTTCTAGAATTGTTTTCCCCTCTTGTTGGTTTCTGAATCAGCTGCTCCATAAAGCAGTCCTGATCATCAAGGAATTTTACCCTCCTTGCATGCTCTGATATTACATAAACCCAGTCCACATTAGGGTAATTAAAATCAGCCATTATATTGTGTTCCCCAGTTTGTTAGCCTCCCTAATTTCCTGATAACATTTCTACATCTGTCTGTTCATCGCTGGCCAGGTGACGGAGGTATACTCCTATCACTATCCTTTTCTCTTTTACACATTGAATTATATCTATAGTGATTCCAAGATGTTTTTTGTCTATAGAATTTAATCTATTCGATTCAAAGTCCTCCTTAACATATAATGCTACCTCTCCACCAATTTGATCCACCCTATAACTGCAATATAATTTGTACCCTGGTATAACAGTGTCCCACTGGTTATCCTCCTTCCCCACTGTGTCATAACAATCAAAAAAGTAAATAGAACGCTAAGTACTCATAGGAAAAATATCAGAATATCATAATATCTCTTGATATGACCACACCTGGATACAAGTGTAGTTCTACTCACCTGATCTCATAATTATAGTAGACTTGAAAAGGTTCAGAGAAGGGCACCAAAAATGATTGAATGGAGAAAAATTAATAAGGTCAAGATCTTCAGCTTGGAGAAGAAATAGCTGAGAAAAGATCTGATAGTAGTCTATAAAATCATAAATGATGTGTAACTTACCCTTCAAATAGTACTAAGACTAAGGGATACTCCATGAGCCACAGGTAGCATTTATAAACTGATTGGACAAAGTATTTTTTACTCAACACAAAGGACAAGATTCTATAAATGCACTTTAAAAATTGGTGCAAAAATAGCCCTGATTGCTATTCTATAAACTGTGCCTAAAGTTAGACGCGGGTTTATAGAATAGCACTTAGCACCGGGAACCGTAACTACATTTAGATGCGATCATTTACACCAATGTAATCCCCACGAGTAAATTAGGCACAGATCTACGAATTCAATACACAAATAAATTTTAGGAACACCCTTGGACTCGCCCATGCCCCTTCCATGGGTATGCTCCCTTTTTTGGAACCACACACTAGAATTTATCTCTTTATAGAATATGCTTAAAAAGGTGCATGCATAAATCCTAATTGTCTCCAATTAGTGCCAATAATTGCTTGCTGTTGCCGAACTATCGGTGCTGCTGGCTCATTAATTAAGTTGCATGCAAGTCCAAATTTATACAAGCAACTCAAAGTAACATATATAGAAAACTGGGGGTAATTGTGGAATTAGTTACTGAAAGAGTGATATAAAGAAACTAACATACCTGGGTCTAAAAGGGGGTTTAGTTAAGTCCTTGAAAAAAGGTCAATAAATCATTATTAGCTAGGCAGACCTACTTATTCCTTGAGGTTAGGTTACTATATGGCTCCAGAAAAAGGAGAACACAGTCTGGGTTTTGCTTCCATTGAAAGCAATGGGAAGTAAAACCAGACTGGCTAAATCTGTCCTCCTTTTTCTGGAGACATTGATATGGTAACCCTACTTAAGGTGAGTAACACGGAAAGGACTGACTCTTTGGGATTCTGACAGATCTTGTGATCTAGATTGGCCACTGTTGCTAACAGAATGCTGTTTTGATGGACTTTTGCCATTTTTTTCTTATGTTATCAGGGGCATAGCCACCGATGGGTCTAGGCTGGCATAGGCCCATCTACTTTGTCTCAGGCCTACCAAGCAGCCAAGACATGATCATGTAGCTGATGGGGGATTCCTAAGCCCCACCAGCTGAAGAAATGCTGGGCCCACCTTTAGTCTGTAAAATTTGGTAGTCAGCAGCAGCAGGTTTGAACTGCCAATGCCAGCACCATGATCGGCTTAGTTTCTGCGCATGTTCCATTCATATGTGGAAATAAGCATGTCAGGATGGCAGTGTTCACAGTAGGAGAGTTGCATGGGGACAGAAATTTTACCTGTCCTCACCCAGCCCTGCTGGAAACCTAACCCATCCCCACAAGAATCTCCTCTTCTCCACAAGTAATCTCCACCATCCTTACCCATCCCCTGTGCTAAAATAACAGTAGCCCATGTTGATAACTTCCCCTCAATGCTATCAACCATATCCATTAATTTTCTTAGTGCTATTATAATTGTCATGACACAAGGAAAGGATAGGTAGGCTGGCCTGGCCAGTACACTTTCATGGGAACCCCGCAGGACCTGCATCCATCCCTGCGGGAGGTCCTATGCACCTGGAGGGATCCCCGCGGGATCCCCACTAACCTAATTCCCATGCTGTTCTCTAGTTGACACCTCAGTAGACTGCCGCTGACTGCTGAGCTTACAGACTAGAAGCAGACTCCTAATTTCTTCATCTGGTGGGGCTTGAACATCCCTGCCAGATAAGGTACTTGTAATTTTAATTTGGGGAGTAGGGATAAGCTGATAAAAGGGAGGCCTAATGCCCACCCCTGTTAACTGTTGACCTCTACCCCACCCAAAAAAAAAAAAACCTAATTTCTAGCTATAGTAATGGTTAGTGGAGGAGTAACCTAGTAGTTAGTGCAGCGGACTTTGACCCCTGGGGAACTGGACTCAATTCCCCACTGCAGCTCCTTGGGACTCTGGGCAAGTCACTTAACCCTCCATTGCCCCAGGTACAAATAAGTACCTGTATATAATATGTAAACCGCTTTGAATGTAGTTGCAAAAAAACACAGAAAGCCAGTATATCAAGTCCCATTCCATTTCTTATGAAAGGAGTTTTCAGCTAAGTTTAGCCCCTGGAAAATATGTAAAAGTAATGGGAGGAAGGGAGAGTGAAAGCTGGATAGTGAACTTTATTATTATTATTAATTATTATTATCTTCTTCACTGGCATTCTTCTTTGTGAGAATTCTTCTGGATTATATAAGCACCAATATGCACAAAATCAATGGGGACAGAGACCTCAGAAGCCAGCCTTTTTAGTAAACAAATAAAAGAATTGCAGAAGAAATTATATGAGCTCTTCTATATACTTCTTAAATGTAGAACATGTTATAAGTTGGCTTAAGATCAGTTCCATTGCCACTTCTAGGACAGGGTGCAACTGGAAGCACTTTGTTTCCTGTGCTACCCTCTCCTCAGCAATTCCAGTAGGGAGGAGCTGCAGTGGCTTGTGTGTGGAGACATCGGTATCAGGTCAGAAGGTAAAGTGCCCATCCTCCCTCATCAAAATCTGGTGAGGCTGAATCGCCCTAGGCTCTACGTCCCATCTAGAATCAGCCTTACCCCTGGACACAGTTCTGATCAAAACCTTAAAGTGGCATCGATTACATGAGTAAGATGGTTGGTCTCACTATACAGAATTCAACGTTAACAACCTGATATGAGGATGAAGTCCTGAGTGGTGTAGAACGAGTAGAAGTGAATCAATTTTTTTACTTTTTCAAAAAGTACAAAGACTAGGGGACACTCAAGGAAGTTACATGGAAATACTTTTAAAACAAATAGGAGGAAATATTTTTTCACTCAACTAATAGTTAAGCGCTGGAACTTGTTGCTGGCGGATGTGGTAACAGTGGTTAGCATATCTGGGTTTAAAGAAGGTTTGGACAAGTTCATGGAGGAAAAGTCTATAGTCTGCTATTGAGATAAACATGGGGAAGCCACTGCTTGCCCTAGAATTGGTAGTATGGAATGTTGCTACTATTTGCTACTTAGTACTGTGACACTATAATACCCATTAGTCTTTCATCAGCCTTAATTTACAGCTCCATGGCATGGAGGAGAAGTGACCTGAAGCTGACTCCTTTTTCTGTCTTTCTTTATTTACTTGTGTACAGTCAGTGCTGCTAGACTAAACTACTTGCTTATGATTTTCTCCTACAAAGCTTTGATCTGTGCACTGTCACCATTTTGAACTGATTGCAAAGCATCTGTACAGTTCTCATTTCAAAATGGCTTATGAGCTTTCACCAGTGAAATGCTTGCTTAGTAGACCTACAGTATACAAATTGTAGAAACTATCATGTTTTTCCATAAACTTATGGGATCTAGCCCAGAATTCAACAGAAAAGTGTCTTGCCAGGTACTTTTTGATCTGGAGTTGACACTGTTGGAAACAGGATACTGGACTAGATGGACCATTGGTCTGACCCACCATGGCTATTCTTATGTAATGTCAGCTGACCTGAGAACTTTGTTGGATGCAAGGCTGATGATTCAGTTTTATTTGTTTTCTATTTTTCCAATTTAAACTAGATCCACTTTCTTTTTTATTTCTGGAATTCTGGGCTAGATCCATAAAGTTTATGGAAAAACATGATAGTTTCTACAATTTGTATACTGTAGGTCTACTAAGCAAGCATTTCACTGGTGAAAGCTCATAAGCCATTTTGAAATGAGAACTGTACAGATGCTTTGCAATCAGTTCAAAATGGTGACAGTGCACAGATCAAAGCTTTGTAGGAGAAAATCATAAGCAAGTAGTTTAGTCTAGCAGCACTTGACTGTACACAAGTAAAATAAAGAAAGACAGAAAAAGGAGTCAGCTTCAGGTCACTTCTCCTCCATGCCATGGAGCTGTAAATTAAGGCTGATGAAAGACTAATGGGTATTATAGTGTCACAGTGACACTGCATCACCTGCTGGAATGGAGAGCTAGGTGGGTACCTCAGGAGAAAGCTGTTCTCTGTGGGATTCAACAAGCATGCTGTCAATGAAATTGGCCCTTTGTCTGTCACAAGATGAGCCCTGAATTGATGTCCATTAGATTTAATAATGCATTGCATTTCTTGGTAGCAGAAGATAGGTGCAGACTCAAGTAGAAGCAGTCACTTCATTCCTCATCTGAAGACTTCCACAGAACAGTGGAGGGGGGGGGGGGGGGAGATGCTCTTTATTTGTTTCTTGTGGGTAAATAAGCATTAGGAAATTTATATGTTTGTTTATCCAATGATAATGAAATTGCATTGCTAAGACCTATAAGAATGTTATTTTTGGTGCTGGGAGGTGTCTACAGGTCTTCGTGCCACACTCTGGTGAGCATCAGAAGGGAGGTTCCACCAGGTCACAGTGCCACATTATATTTAGAATCAGTGTATCACTTTGGTGAGTAATGCATGTGCTATCAAGGCTTCATTGTTGCAGTGTGGCAAGCACAAGGAGGGTGTTCAGGTCACAGCATCATGTATAGAAGCATTTGGAGGTATTTTAAGGTCACTGTGCTGTACGAGGTTCCTCAGATCCCAATGCTATATTATAGTGAGCACAGGAATAGGTTCCCAGGAGTCAGTGCCACATTATCCTCAGTACTGGAAAAAGTACCCAAGGTCTCTGTGCCATATTATTGTGAACAGTAGTAAGGATCCACCTCTCTAAGGGGTCCTTTTTGTATGCTGCGTTAGGCAGTAAGCACACTAATAGGGGCATTTTCGAAAGAGAAGGTGCCCATCTTCCGACCCAAATCGGGATATGGGCGTCCTTCTCTCAGGGTCGCCCAAATCGCATAATCGAAAGCCAATTTTGGGCGTCCTCAACTGCTTCCCGTCGCAGGGGACGACCAAAGCTCCCGGGGGTGTGTTGGAAGCATAGTGAAGGTGGGACTGGGGCGTGCTTACACATGGGCGTCCTCGGCCGATAATGGAAAAAAGAATAGCGTCCCTGATGAGCACTTGGGTGACTTTACTTGGTCCACTTTTTTCACAACCAAGCCTCAAAAAGGTGCCCAAACTGACCAGATGACCACCGGAGGGAATCGGGGATGACCTCCCCTTACACCCCCAGTGGTCACCAACCCCCTCCCACCCTAAAAAAAATAATAATTAATTTTTGCCAGCCTCTATGCCAGCCTCAAATGTCATACCCAGCTCCATCATAGCAGTATACAGGTCCCTGGAGCAGTTTTAGTGGGTGCAGTGCACTTCAGCCGGTGGACCCAGCCCATCCCCCCTACCTGTTACACTTGTGCTGGTAAATGTGAGTCCTTCAAAACCCACCCGGATCCTACGGTACCCACATGTAGGTGCTCCCTTCACCCCTTAGGGCTATGGTAGTGGTGTACAGTTGTGGGGAGTGGGTTTTGGGGGTGAAAGTTTGGGGGGCTCAGCACCAAAGGTAAGAGAGCTATGCACCCGGGAGCAATTTGTGATGTCCACTGCAGTGCCCCCTGGGGGTGCCCGGTTGGTGTCCTGGCATGTCAGGGGGACCAGTGCACTACGAATGCTGGCTCCTCCCATGACCAAATGCCTTGGATTTGGTCATTTTTGAGATGGGCGCCCTCGGTTTCCATTATGGCCAAAAACCGGGGACGACCATCTCTAAGGTCGACCATCTCAACATTTAGGTCAACCATCTCTAAGGTCGACCTAAATGTTGAGATTTGGGCGTCCCCGACCGTATTATCAAAACAAAAGATGGACGTCCATCTTGTTTCGATAATAGCGGTTTCCCCACCCCTTCGCCGGGACGTCCTTAGAGATGGTCGTCCCCGTTGATTATGCCCCTCCTCGGAGCCCTTTTACAAAGGCGTGTAGGCACCTCCGTGCATCCGTGTGTCAAATTGACACTACCGCCCGGCTACCATGTGCCCCGGGCGGTAATTACATTTTTTGGCATACACCTAAACATGTGGTACAAAATATTTTCTACCATGTGCTGCTTACCCAGCAGTAATCGGCAGTTGACACACACTGGATGCTTGCCGCCCGGTTAGCACATGAGACATTACCTCTAAATCAATGGGGCAGCGGTAAGGTCTCAGGCTGAAAATGGATGCGCACTGGTTTTCATTTTGCTGCACATCCATTTTCCAGCACATTAAAATCCTTTTTTTCCAGGTGTGCTCAAGAAATGGACCAGTGCGCATCCAAAACAGGTGCCTACATCAGCACAGGGCCACTTTGGGGCATGCCTCAGTAAAAGGGCCCGTAAAATGCAGCAAAAAAAAAAAAAAAAAGCGCCTAACACTGGACATGCTAATGCACTCTGCGTTAGTTTTGGGATGTGCACATGCTAGCCCTCTGATACTATAAAGGATGCCAAAAATTGTGTGCGTAAATTTAGGCATGTTCCCAATTTGCATGTGCAATTTGATAAAATAATGAGCCAATGAGTGCTAATAATTGGCTTTTTAACCAGCAGCTATTGGCACTACTTAGATTTAATTGGGACCAACTTGTGTAAACTTAGGTATAGGATCCACACCTAAAATGTACACGCAGTTCAAAATAGGGAGAGGAAAATGGGAGGATCATGGCATTTTGGGGCGGAATGGAGCATGTCTTCCAGTTGCACACTTAATTACAGAATAGTGGGTGCTCTGCATGTAAATATAGGCATGGGCATTTGCACCACGCTTTCATTGGTGCAAATGGCTGCACCTAATTTACATGCAACTCTCCACTTAAGCGTGTATTCTGTAAACTTTAGGCATGACTTATAGAATACTGTTTACATTGGTATTTTTCGGCACCAATTTGTAGGCACAGTATATAGATCTAGCCCTAACTGTGCACTATTTTTTTTTAGGGGCTTGGTAGGGGCGGAGAGTGGGTGTTCCTGTGCTAACCAGTTGCCTCATCTACTTACCACATGATAACTGGTTAGTGCACGGATAATATGGGAGCCCTCACTACCTACAAAATAGGTAGTGATATGTGCTCCCACGGCAATTTTTAAAAATGGCAAAATGAGCGCATTAATGAAATAAATAGAAAACTGGAGGTTTACTGCTGTGGTAAAAATGGCCTTAGCACATGGGAATGACCTACATAAGGGCACACTAAGGCCATTTCTTTTTAGTAAAGAACACCTAATGAGTTAAGTAATTGTATCAACCTCACCTATCTTTGGGGCACACAATGCACAGACCCAACACCTAAAATAGTCTATATCAGAATAAATTTACTCAGAGCCTGCTGCTTATTAAAGTTTAATTAGCTTTGGGACAGGAAGCCCACTGGAGGAAAATAAAAAGCTAGATCTGGTACTGACAAATAGAGACAGTGTGGGTGACCTTGTGAGAGGTGCTAGTTGAATAGTAAGGCTCCTCCCTAGGACACAGACATTGCTCTTTAATGGCTCCCGCCCTGCTCTCTCCTGTTACATCTCCTCATTGTCTTTCTGCTGCTCAGTGCCCTGTGTAAAGTGTTCTGCTCTGTGCTTGCTTAGAAAGCTTTCCAATGCACTTAACCAAGAGATGAAATATCACTTTTGCTCTTTTCTCTCTCTTTCTGCTCCTTGCTTTCACATTCTTGCCTTTTAAGGCAACTTGAAATGCCTGGATTTGCTTTTAGCCACTGTAACATGAGGATCAGGTATTGCAGTCCTGTCAGTAGTACGATTTCACCACTTCCCCTGAAATTTTGCTAAAGGAAAGTGACCTTGACCTTTACTCTGACCAAGAGGACAGTCATCGCTGAACATTTGTCCTAGGATTCTCACCATAACTCCCTGCGAAGAACCATCCTACTCAATCACTTTTTCATGCCAGATGTATCAAGAAATAAAAAGAAAAAATATGACTGTGTTAAATCTCTCAAATGCTAAAACTCAATGACATGCCCAGCATCATCATAGCTTTTGTTTGAATTTGGGGTTTTAAACCCGTGGTGTGCTGAAAAATGACCCTGTGATAGTGTAGGTGCTAATTTTGGCTGAGCGCAGAATCATTTTTCAACGCATCTGTAAAAAAATGCTTTGGGGGGGGGGGTCCGAAAATGGGCAAATTGCTGCAGTACATTTTGGGTATAAGACCTTACTACTAGCCATTGACTTAGTGGTAAGGTCTCATGCGTAAACCGGGTGGTAATGGTCAATACACGTTCAAATGCTGATTACCGCCCGCCGCGCCAGAAAATAAAAATATATTTTCTGATGTGTGAAGTGAATGTGCATCAAAAATGAAATTACCCGCCCAGGCCACACAGTAGGCCAGGCAGTAACCTCGGAATTGATGCACGTTGGATGCGCATAAGCGCTTACGCGGCTTAGTAAAAGGGTCCCCTAGTGATTACTATTTTCTCCAATCTATCTTGGACCAACATTTAAAGTAACGGTGAACAGGAGGCACAAAATGCCCTCCCCCCCAAAGTAAAATCTTTGGAGGTAAATAGGGTAAGTCAAGGAGAGATAAAAGTTCAAAATTAGCACGCAATAATATCTTTGAAATAGAAATCAAAAGCATAAGGGGTTCTTTTACTAAGGTATGGTAATGGATTTAGCGAGCGCTGATGATTAGCGCACTCTAAATGATAAGAAGTCCATTATGGGCTAGATTCTATATATGGCACCTGAAAACTGCACTCAGAATGAATTTTCCACCTAAGTGTATTCTATAAGCGGTGCCTAGATTTAGACACAATATATAGAATACACTTAGTTGATCTCCCAGTTCCAAGAATTATGTGCATCCATTTACACCAAGGGAAATGTTGCATAAATACCAGCACGTAGATTTAGGCATAGAGGGGCATATTCTATAACAATTCGTGTAAATGTTGGAATGCCCATGAAATGCCCATTTGCCTGCCCATAACTACTCTTCTTTTTGGCTCCGCACATTAGAATTTAGGCACTATGCGTTACAGAATATGCATACCGAGTTATGCACATAAATTGCCAATTAGTGCTCATTATTGATTGTTAACTGCTGTTAAAAACACTGATTGCCTTGTTAAGACAATTAAGTTACGCATGTTGTTATAGGATATGCTTGGATTTTGGTGCAGAACGCTATATGCGATATATAGAATCACGCGGTATATTTTTATGGGTGTCATCATTTTGCACACTGTAAATCTGTTAGCACACCTTAGTAAAAAGACCCCTTTGTTAGGTAATGAAATGCTGAAAGGTAAAAGAAGAAAAGAACAGAGGAAATTGACAAGAGGAAGGAGAAACATCTTGGAGAATCATGTGTATAAATGTTCAAAGAATGCTTGACAAAACCATTGACCTAGAGGGATCACATCAGAGGCAGACTTGAATCACTGAGTCTTGGCATAGAAGTGACCATCTTGAGGTTTAATTTCTTCATTAAAGCCAGAGGATGAGAATAAGGAGCACTTTAGATTAGGGACATGAGAGAGGCCCCTGAAATATATGGAATGCTGAGAGAAGCTGAGTTATTGTGATTTTCACTGACAGAACCTAAGATTTATCTGCACACTAAAGTAACAAAGACCTACAGCACAAAATGAAGTCAGATATAAGAAGAGGCATCACCAGAACCGAGTGCAAAAGTTAAGGTTCAATTACTTGAGGGCAACTTCCATTTACTGGATGTAGAGTATCAATGAAGGATGGGAAAATTCTGGATGTCCTTCATGGGCCTCTCCACAGACAAATAGTGAAAGAGTCCACTCAAAGGAAGAAAAAAGTTGAATCTGATACTGTCAAAAGAAGACAGTGTCACTGACCTCTTAGTAGCAGAAAATTTAGGATCTTGTAATTACCATACAAGATAGTTCAATATAAGACTCAGACTAATCTTTTTCAGAGAAGGGGAAGTGGTAGAACTAGAGGTCCTGAGTTGAGATTGCAGGTAGACTTAGAAGCAACATCAGGAAATACTTTTTCACAGAAAAGGTGGTGGATGCCTGGAATGCCTTCCCAGGGGTATCTGAAGACAAAAATGATGACAGAATTCAAGAACACATGGGATAAACACAAAGGACTTCTACATACAAAAAGGGGGAATAAAATTAAACAAAAATGACCTCCTAGCTGGAGTGAGCTTTAACTGCAACTCCAGAGGTTGGGAAGTAAGACCAATGCTGGGCAGACTTCTATGGCCTGGGTCCAGCAAATGGCAAAGACAGATCAGGATCAAGGCTGGAGTGAGCTTCGATGGCAACACCAGTAGTTAGGAAATAGGACCAGTGCCGGGCAGACTTCTATAGTCTGTGCCCAAAAACTGGCAGGGAGAGATAGAGATGAAGTATGCATATATCATATCATATTCAAAGCATATATTATGATTGCAGTTGCTGCATATCTCTAGGGGGGTGGGGGTAGATTCAGAGTTTATATTAGTCAATAAATGATGATAGTGGTGGGAGAGGGGAAGACATTCTTAGGGTTGAAAGCAACTATATCATGATATTATGTTCCCAGACAGCATCAGATGAACTGCCTATAAGACGTTGGCAAGTTGCTGACTGAACTATTTCTGATGCCAATGTTCAATCAATGAAAAAGTATAGCCTGCACAGATACAACTCTGGTCACCTCGCGGGGCAGAATCTGCCGACATTTACAATGTTACAATGAACTGAAAAAAAAAAAATAAAGGTAAGAGAGGCAACATTCAAGAAATATAGAAATATGCGACAAGCGGAACACAGACAAGATTACCAGCTAAAATTCAAACAAGTGAAGGGGAAATATGGTTAGCAAAAGCACAGGTGGAAGAAAAAAAATGGTTAAGATGTTAAGAGAGGTGGAAAGACTTTTTTCAGATATGTTGGAGAAAGGAGGAAGGATGGAATTGTAAGACTGAAAACTGCCAACTGCTGGAGAGTGATGAGGAAAAAGTGGTCATACTAAACAAATATTTCTGTTCTGTGCTTACAGAGGAAAATCCTGGAGAAGGACCACAGTTGGCTGCTAAGGGTATATATGGGAATGGAGTCGATATTGCACGTTTCACAGAATAAATTGTATATGAACAACTTGAAAAGCTAAAGATAGACAAAGCCATGTGGCCAGAGGGGATACATCCACAAATACTGAAGTAGCTTAAAGAAATCCTTGCAGGACCTCTTAAGGATTTGATTAATAGATCCTTACAGATGGGAGATGTTTAATGAGATTGGATATGAGTGGATGTGGTCCTGCTTCACAAATGTGGAGGTAGGGATGAAGTGGAAAACTACAGGTTAGTAAGCCTCACTTCTGTGGTTGGAAAATTAATTGAGACACTGCTGGTGGAAAGGATAGTAAACAAAGCCAAATTGACAAATTAAAGAGTAGTAAATCACCTGGACCAGATGGCATACATCGAAGGGCACTGAAAGAACTCAAGCATGAAATTTCTGATCTGCTGTTAGTAATCTGTAACCTTTGATAAAATCATCTGTAGTACCTGAAGATTGAAGGGAGGTCAATGTAATGCCGATTTTTTAAAAAGGGTTCTGGAAAATTACAGAACAGTAAGCCTGATGTCAGTGCCAGGTAAAATAGTGGAAACTATTATAAAGAATAAAATTACAGAACTCATAAATAAATATGGTTTAATGGGACAGAGTTAGCATGGTTTCAGCCAAGGGAAGTCTTGCCTCACCAATTTGCTTCATTTCTTTGAAAGTGTGAAGAAACATATCGATAAAGGTAAGCTGATTGATGTACTGTATCTAGATTTTCAGAAAGCTTTTGACAAAGTTCCTCATGAGAGACTCCTGAGAAAATTAAAAAATCATGAGATAGGAGGCAATGTTCTGTCGTGGATTAGTAATTGATTATTGGACAGAAAACAGAGGGTAGGGTTAAATGGCTATTTCTCTCAATGGAAAAAGGTGGAGTTCCAAAGGGATCTGTATTGGAACCAGTGCTATTTAACAATCAAAATTCGTGAATTCTGGTACTTGTGACCTGACTTGCCCATTGTTAGAAGCAGGATACTGGGCTAGATGGACCATTGGTCTGACCCAGTATGGCTGCTCTTATGTTCTTATGTTATGTTCAACACTGATCTGTTCCAGCTCTGTGGGTGCTTGAGCACCCCCAATACTTTGACTTTGTCCAGGGAGGGGTAATTTCTATTGGGTTTAGCATCCCCAATCATTTTGAAAAGTTGACTCCAATGCCCCAACTATTCAGTCTTGCCCAATTTATCTCACCCTCCCTAGCCCATAGCCTCTGTCTCTGCCCCCTTTTATCCAGTATTGCCCCATCTCTCTCTGTCTCTCTCTCTGTCTGTCTCTCTCTCTCTCTCTCTCTCTCTCTCTTCTCCTCCCATCCAGTATTGCCTCATTTATCTCTCCCTCCCCACCTATCCAGCCTTACCCAATTTCTTTCACTCTCCTTAGCGCATAGTCTCTGTCCCTTCTTTATCCAGTATCACTCCATCTCTCTGTTACTCTCTCTCTCTCTCTCTCTTTCTTTCTCTCTCTCTCTCCCCCTTCCCTCCCAACCAGCCTTTCTTTGTTTTTCTCTCTCTCTCCCCACCTATCCAGATTTGCCTAATTTCTCTCTCCCTTAGCCGATAGCCTCTGTCTCTCCCCCCCCCCTTTATCCAGTATCACCCATCTCTTTCTGCCACTTTTTCTCTCCATCCCCATCCATCCAGTCTTGCCTAATTTCTCTCTCTCCCCCCCCCTTCCATCCACTGCAGCCCTGCAGCACAGTCTCCTTCCCTCCCTCTTGTGCTCCGCTGGGCCCCCCACCTAATAAACTACTATGGGAGACACACAGGGTCTGGCTCTCTGCTGTGCTTATAGTGCTTCCTGTGCTAGCCCCGGAAGTTTATATCAGAGGAGGTGGCCCTGGTGCAGGAAGCACTAATAGCGCTGCAGAGATCCAGGTCACACGCATCTCCCAGCAGAGTCCAGCAGAGGTGCAAGGGGAGAAAGGGAGCAAATGTGCCGCTAGGGCCATAGTGGATGGGAGGGAAAAGGGAGTGGGCCCTACACACAGTGAAGGTATGGTTCAGGCTGGAGAGGCAGCTGAGCCTGACAACAACAAAGTAATAGCCAATCAACAGCTATTCTGGCCAGGTGTAGAGGGCAGGGACTAGGATTTCCAGGTGATGTCAGACCCTGACTTGCATCTGATTAGGCCTGAACTTCCAGTCCCAGCTCAGCTGTTTTTGGGGCCAGAAGTTCAGGCCCAATCAACTTCAAGTTGTGTCTGACATTATTTGGAAAGCCTGTAGAGGAAGCAGAGGGATGGAAAATACGTTTTGTTTAAAAACTGCTTATTTGTACTTTGTAAGTACAAAAGTACAGCTTAAATGTAACTCGTTACAAGTAAAAAGTATTGCAAAAAAAATGTTACTCGTTACAATTACTGCCAGTTGTACTTAATTACTGTAACAAGGTACAAGTACTTTGTTACTACCAATCTCTGCAAAGCAGGGAGCGTGAGAGAGCTGGAATGGAGGGAGGACGGCAGAGAGAAGGAGAGAAAGGCTAGATTGCAAGGGTAGGGATGTGTAAGAGGGCACTGAGGCTGCTCAGTGGGTGTTCTTGCCTCCCCAGCAGGAGTGCGGAAGACTTGGCAAGTATGCGCATAGGCACTATTTTCTTTAAAAATCCATTTGAGGGAGCAACTGCTCCCCTTGCATCCCCTCCCCAGCTACACCTTTGTTCAATCACCAACTTCCCTCCCCTCTTCCACACTCTACACTCTACTCTCTCCCTTTTTCACCCCCTCAGGCACCATCTTATTTTCACTGAGGGGTCTGGAAAACCCTACCACCCTTTCCATCACAATATGAATCTTCTTCAGTCTCCACTGGCAGGTTCTGGGAAAGCCCAGCAGCCTTACTGCCAATGGTACACATGATTGCAAAGGGAAACAGCTTCTTACATCAGCTGGATTCAGCCACTCATAAACATTCCCTGCCTCTCCTCTTTGGGTAGAACTTTTATTTTTGTTACTTTTGTACCCCGCGCTTTCCCACTCATGGCAGGCTCAATGCGGCTTACAGGTACTTATTTGTACCTGGGGCAATGGAGGGTTAAGTGACTTGCCCAGAGTCACAACTTTGAGGCTGCCATTAGAAGTTGTGGCAGCCATTTTAAACAGGCAGCTGCACCAGGTGGAATTGAGTGGGGATCACTCCTGCCTATTTGCTCCACTAGATCACCAATGACCATCAAGGTAGATCCAGGGGGGCCTAAGGGATGGGAGGATAGGAGAGCTTGGGCCTGCTGTGATCTTTCTTCAGGAGGGGGAAATTGGGACTGAAAAGGGGATAATGCACCTCTGGGGGTGGGAGGGGGATTGGAAGGGGGAGCTCCAGACTTAGGCAGAAATCCTAATGTAGGTTCTATCTGATACTCAGCTGGGACCCGCATAAGCTTCAGCTGCCAGCAGAACTTTAAATTAGCCCTGGATATTCAGTGCCTGTGCCTGGACATGGCTCAGCATTGAATATCTTGGGCAATTCTGTCCATGGCAGACAGCATTAAAAAAAAAAAAACTGGCTGCCATGGGCTGAATATCAATCAGAAATTGTTTTTAAAAAGTTTTTTTTAAAACAATGAATCAAAAAAATGGTGTAATGTCAGCTCTGGGACACACCACCTGGCAGCTCTCAGGTGTCCAACTCTTCCCCATCCCCCTCCCCACTATCTCACTTCATCCATGAGATAGCATGAAAGCTGGGGACAGGGGCATAAGGGAAAGGAACAGGGGGTGCATACAAGATTTTTGGTTTGGCAACATATGGGAAGGGCATGAGGCTGGCTACGTTTATTTATTAAGAATATAAAAACAAGAGAAAATTGTTTTTTCATTCATTTTATGTTCAAAAGAAAAGAAATGAAATAGATAATTTCATTTCAAATGAAAGCACATCCCTAGGAACCACAAAGACAAGTCTCAGAAAAAGAAAGTAATAATCAAAGGAACATAATAAATTTTAAAAAAGTAATATGACAAGGAAATATCCCAATAGTCACAGATATCACTAATCACATCCCCCAAATTAGAATTTTGTAAAATTCTGCAGATTAATTTGTCATCATAACACAATATAATTATCCCCTTTGAGCAATAATTCATTGAAGATACAATATAGAAAAAACATAATCAAAGATGCAGAATTTTATATAGTTTTTGTGCAGAATTCCTTTATCATATCCTGACCTTTTTTGCTGTCTCCATTACTCCATCTTTATCCTTCCTTTGGCCTGATCTTCCCACAATACACACACAGCTTCTGTATAATATATGTAAACCGCTTTGATTGTACCCAAAGAAAAGTGCTATATCAAATCCATGACCCTTTACCCTTTTACCATTTCACTCATCCACCTCCAGACTCAAAAGCCCCCTCCCAGCTTTCTATCTGACCCATCAGGGCCGACCAGACTACTAGGCAGATTAGGCATCTGCCTAGGATGGCAGAGTCATAACAATCAATATGTCTGTATTTAGCATCAGAGCGTCTGACGTCAGACCTATAAAAGGATGCCATTTTTTCCTGCTTGCTGTCTTCCTTTTGAGATGAGATGAGTAATGCTCTCTCGATGTACATGGGAAGGTTGAAACTTGTAAGTGCATACTTTAAGGGGTTTCTGGGTGCTCACTCCGTGTTTCTTTTTTTGACAGAATTCTTGACCGTTGAACCCTGAAGCAGGCAACGAAACATTGGCCATCGTAGGTCACAGTCTCTCATTTTGAGAAAGAAGAGTGCAAGGAAGACTGGGTTTGAAGCTAAGTACTCTTTCATACCATTGGGGAATGCAGTTTTGCAGTTTGTGCATATGATACATATGTGTATCAGGAGGTTTTTTTATGCCAATTTTCAAGCCAATGATGACGCAGCCCTGCTCTTGTTGCTCACTGCACTTTTGAGCTTCGTGAGGCTTTTTCCTTTTGTAGTAACTACTGGTTCTGTAAGTCAGACTATTAGGGAACTCTCATTATTTGTTTATGTATTGTTTATATATATATTGTACCCTTTTCAGGGTTCCACCCTATTTTTTGGTTTACCTTATATTTAGCATCCCCATCCTCCCCCAAGATGTTCAGTGTCCCTCCCGCTTCCAACCCGCTGCCGCTTTCGCCTACCTTTGATGGCGGGGGACCCCAACCCCCACCAGCTGAGGTCCTCTTCTTCTCGCGCAAGGCTTCGTTCTGTTTCTGAGTCTGATGTCCTGCACGTGTACGTGCAGTACATCAGACTCAGAAACAGAACGAAGCCTTGTGCGGGAAGAAGAGGACCTCGGCTGGCGGGAGTTGGGGTCCTCCGCCAGCAAAGGTAGGCGACAGCAGCGGCAGGGGAAGGTTGGCGGTGGGGGGGTCGAGAGGGTCATCTGCAGGGGGGTCCAGGGCCAAATCTACGGGGGCCCAGGCCCCCGTGGCCCCACTTAGCTACGCCACTGATACAAAATCCTCCCGAGCTGGCAGTAAGTTTCCAGCGTTGAGGGCAGCATCCATATTTACGTTGTTCTCTGAGCATTGGGAGGGAATAACAAATGACCTCATTAACATCCATTTGTGTACATTTAAATACAGTTTGCAGCCATCGTTGGCACGCATGTTGTTTCCCATGCTAGAGCCCTCGGAACATTCTGTTCACATTAACATGTGGGCTAGTCTGGTGCTAGGTTCTTGAAATCCCTATAACTGGTCCTTATTTCTTCTGGAGGAGTAGCCTAGTGGTTAGTGCAGTGGACTTTGATCCTGGGGAACTGAGTTCAATTCCCACTGCAGCTCCTTGTGACTCTGGGCAAGTCACTTAACCCTCCATTGCCCCAGGTACAAAATAAGTACCTGAATATATGTAAACCACTTTGAATGTAGTTCAAAAACCTCAGAAAGGCTGTATATCGTCCCATTTCCCTTTCCCTTTCTCCACTACCCCCAATAATAAATTGCCACCAGCCCCAAGTTGAAATGTTGAAGATCTGCTGCCCAAAGGTTCTGTTTGCTACATAGCTTCTGAGTAGCATGTTTGCAGGGTTTCATTTTGTTTCAAGTTTCTGGCAGTGAATGGATTTTGTGTTGCTGAGGTGACATCAGAATTTGAATATATATTTGTTTTATAGGGTAAGTGAGATATCTGGGACTTAATGTGTTGCATACAGTTTTTAGATATGGGATTGAGCAGTAGGCAAATTCACACTAAACTTACCCCCCCCCCCCCCCCTGTTTACCAAGCCATGCAGCGGTGCCAACACAGCACTAGGGCACAGCAGCCACTAGTGCAGCTTAGTAAACAGGGGGGGGGAGGCTTAATGTCAACAAAGAAATATTTAGATCTTTCATTCAGCTGTGAATTTTATTGTTCAGTTGCTCAGTGTGTCACACACATGGATATTGCCTGCCAGGTGTGTCACAACAGAAAAAAGGTTGAGAACCACTGCCCCACTCTCTTCACTTTTTCTAGTTCCGATATATTTTTTAAATGAGATAAGGTGGGCAGAACTATGGTAACACCAGAGACCAGTACAGAGGTATCATGATAACCTTAAGTTATTTCTTTCTGACATTCTAGGTTCAAAAAAAAGAGAGGGTAGTCCAGATATGGAAACTGGTATGCACACGTAGAGTGGTCAGTGAACGATGGTACAAAGAGATGAACAAATATGATCTTTTAAAAGACCTTTCGTAAGAAATCCGTGGATCCTGTGTGTGGTGAACTGTTGCATCTGTGCTGTTTTGTGGATATTAACATATTAGTGGCTCTATGGGGTTTCTCTTTTTTGTGGATTATTAAATATTCTTAAATACACTATATTATAAGTTTCTGCCACAGAGGGGATGATTTGGCATTTTTTGACCCATGCCCATAATCAAACCAAAAAGAAATCTCAATGCACCAGTTCATTACTGTTTTGCCACTGAGATATAAGTTGTTGTTTAAACAGTAAAGTGGATTTTAAAAAAGTACAGACTGCAAAACAAACTCATGCCACTTCTGTGGGTCTGTAGCAATATATGCACATTTCACATTTAGTCCATGATTTAGCTTGTGATGTAATCCCTGCCATTGCACGAAATACCTCCCTTTTATTGGCCGTAGAACCATAAGCTCTGAAAAGATTTTTTTTTTAATATTTAGCAAATTTTCATTATAATAACCAAGCCTGGACACTTGTAGAGAAATGCACATTGTTTCAAGTTTAAAACAAAATAAAGAAAAGAGAACAACATAGAAAAAATAATTGTACCAAACTGTACTTACCTGGGAGCCCTTTTATAGAATGGTGGTAAGCCCAATGCGGCCGTCAACATTAGTTACCTGGGGCCCGCAGGGGAGTAGCTAGGTGAGGCCATGGGGGCATGGCCCCGTGCAGATTTAGCCCTGGCCCCCCTGCTTTCACCCCCCCCCCCACGACCCTCCCCTACCACATTCAACCCCCTCCCCCCCGCCGCCAACCCTCCCCCGCTGCCGTCGTCAGGTACCTTTGCTGGCGGGGGGTCCCCAACCCTCCCGCCAGCCGAAATCCTCTTCAGCGACGGTTTCCGGCGTGTTGCTTATCTGGATTCTGTTTCTGTGAGTCCTGATGTCCTGCACTTCTGAAAGCCTTGAAAACAACATACGACCACCTAAATTTCCAGAAATCACTAAAGACCAACCTGTTTGAAAAGGCATACCCTACCGATCCAACCTAATAGCCAGATCTCTGCAACACAACAAAAGTAAAGTACGTAATGGACATAACACAACTCTTCCGTTGACTGCTCCACACGAACTTTTATTACCACAACACCACTTTGTATTTGTTCACACCAGAGTCTGCGAATGCATGTCCGGCACTATGTAAGCCACATGGAGCATGCAAGTAGGTGGGAAAATGTGGGATACAAATGTAACAAATAAAAAATAAAAATAAAGTTATACCACAAGATGGAGGGATATCAACTCCATAATCCTGCAAAATGTCATCCTCGGGTATAGACTAATAGCAAATGTTTTAAAAATGAGAAACATTTATAAAAAGGAGCTAGAAGAAGAGGATTATAGGCCATGGAGCAAAAACCAGCGTGAGAAACAAAAGATTCCTCACAAATTAAAAACTTTTTCATGTGCTCATGAGCTTGAGATTTGGCAAGTATAATGTCAGTATTATGCTAGCATTTATTCTGATTAAGCCACAAAATCTTATTGTGCAGGTACACGTCAAATCCTATCAGAAATAAGTGGGGCAGGAAATGTAATTTCCTGTGCTCTGTGCCCCCACAGTGCCTGCTAAAAGTCAAATACAGGTGTTATCAATCTTTGTAGTGTGCATCAAGTGACATTTATTGGCCTCAAAGTTTGGCAGAACTGGAAACGAGATGATAATCTCAAGTTTAGGCCCTAGAGCTGTTGATTTTTTTTTTTTTTTTAAGGAGTGCTGTGACAAAGTAGGAACAATAAGCACACATAGCAGAGGTTTAGGGCTTTTCCAGTCACTCTCTTGGTGCCCCAGCAGCCTTTCAGCACTAGGTGATCAACTCTATGGGAGCGTCCTGGAGTCTCTAGGAATAAAAAGGCCAGTTTCCAGGATAGTGCTGTGAGTGGTCCTGGGGAATTTTCAAAACAGAACAGTGACCAGTGAATCAGTTATTAGGGGATCAGCTGCTGCCTGGTTTTATTCATTCCTGCAGATTAGAATCTAGTCAGGGTGTAAGGGGCAAGACAGAATGACAAAAGATCAATTCCAGGGCATCCAGCCTTTGAAAGATACCTACAATACAATAGCCTATTTTTCTAGTCTAATGCAGTGCTTTTGATCCCTCTTGGAAGCACACCTAACTAGTCAAGTTTTCAGGTAGCGTGAATATGCATAAGATATTTGCATATGGCAGACACCTATTATATGCAAATCTGTCTCATGCATATTCATTGTGGTAATCCTGAAAACCTGACTGGCAAGGTGTGCTTCCAGGAGAGGGTTCAAAAGAATTGGTCTAGTAAATGTATTTTGGATTATCCTTTAATTTATGGTAACAACTGTTTTGTTGCTTGTTTTTAATTGAATAGAATTTACACACACATTAACCAGCATCTTACAGGAAGCTAAACCCATCACCCTTTTAACCACAAGCTCCGTAATAAGAAGAATTTGCCAGTTGTATAAAAAGTGATGAACTATGTTCAGATGAGAAATCTGAGACAGGTGGACGGACATACACACTCATTTTACTGCTAGGAGCAAACTTGCCTTCTCCGTAATGTGATAATACCTCCAGGAATGTGTCTACCTAGATCTGATGACCCTGTTCAGCAGGGAAACCAGCTACAAGTGTAAGAGATGAGCTGCTTTGTCTCTCCAAGTAATAAATGCTTCCTACTTTCTGCTTTTTACAATGAGTGTAGTATTTTCAGTATGACTGTGGAGGCAGATTGTCTTAGGGCCTTGCTGTTCAGCTTGACTCTAGGGCAACACACTAAGGGCAAGTTTACCACAGTTCCTACCAGGGGCGTAGCCAGACTTCGGCGGGAGGGGGGTCCAGAGCCAAGGTGAGGGGGCACATTTTAGTCCCCCCCCGGCACCACCACCCTCCCCGCCCTCCCTGCTGCCACTACCACCACCCCCCGCCCCACCATTGCCGACACCAACAACTTTGACCCCCCCCCCCCTGCCGACGACCTTCTCAACCCCCCTCCCACCGCCAACCTGCCGTCTGCTACTTTTGCTGGTGGTTGAGAGGGTCGTCGGCAGGGGGTTCCATGGCTAAATCTATGGGGGCCCAGGCCCCCGTGTCCCCATAGCAGCTACGCCCCTGGTACCTACATTTAGATTCCTAGACGGTACTAGTGTGGCACCTATTCTATAAAAAAAAGTAGGTGCCTACTTCCCTTTATAAAATACTAATGTGACAGGTAAAATGCTTGCTTATAATTTAAGCACAAGCATTTATGCCAGCTATAGAGTTGATGTAAATACTTGAACCTAAATGACTAAAATACATGCATAAATTATAGGGGCCCTTTTACTAAGCCGCGTAGGCACCTACACGTGCCCAACGCATGCCAAATTGGAGTTACAACCTGGTTACCGCATGGCCCTTGCAGTAATTTTAATTTTGGCGCGCGTCCACTACGAGCGCCTGAAAAATATTTTTATTTTCTGGCGCACGGCAGCAACACGTGTCAAGTGGCATTTGAAGCGCATAAACTATTACCGCCCATTACCACATGAGACCTTACTGCTAGGTCAATGGCTTGCGGCAAGGTCTCAGACCCACAATGGATGCATGGCAATGTTCATTTTGCTGCATGTCTGTTTTCGGCAAAAAGAAAAAAAAGGCATTTTTTGTAGGTTCGCTCAAAAATAATTCTGCATGCTCCCAAAACATGCATCTACACTACCGCAGGCCATTTTTTAGCACACCTTAGTAAAAGGACCCCATAGTATATTATAATTTACCTGCCTAACTGTGTGCCCTGCTCAGACTCCGCCCAAGTGTATGCCTGTATTCAAACTATAAAATCTAGAAAAGCTGGAGAGCAAAATCTAAATAGAAACTAAAACAAATCCAACAATTTGCTCGTATATTGGCTCCCACTCAGTACATACAGAAGATCAAAATGATTAACAAAAAAGAACCTCAACTGCCTGGGGTGCCCCAAACAATGGCTAAACCTCCAATAACGGCTACTATCATGGGTTCTAACCAACCTCCGAACCCAACTGCAAGGAAAGCAACTCATCAAGAGAAAAAAACCTTGCAGCCAAAAAAACGGAGGATCAATCAAATCTTCAAAATATTTAATGTAATGAGTGAGAGTCTATATATCACAAGAAAAATTCACAATATCAAAAAATGCAAAACTGTGCACAGGACAAAAAAAGATAGACGTGGAGGGGCATAATCGAACGTCGCCGGCCAAATAGATCGCCGGCGATCTATGTTGGCGGCGGTGCTACAGCTAGCCGGAACCGTATTATCGAAAAAGATGGCCGGCCATTCTTTTTTCGATAATACGGTTTAGCCCGGCCAAATGCCGTGGAGTTCGTCGGGTTTGAGATGGCCGGGTTTGTTTTTCAGCGATAATGGAAAGTTATGTCGGCCATCTAGGAGCCAGCATTTTTAGTGCACTGGCCCCCCTGACATGCCAGGACACCAACCAGCCACCCTAGGGGTCACTACGGTGGACTTCAGAAAAACTCCCATATGCATAGCTCCCTTACTTTGGGAGCTGAGCCCCCCAAACTCCCCCCCCAACCCACTACCCACAAATGTACTGCACCCACTAAAATTGCTCCAGGGACCTGCATACAGCCTCTAGGACTTATTGCTGTTGTATAACTTTGGCACACCAGTTCACACCTGAAGACTAATCTCTCTGAAAAAGTCCTTTCTTGAAATAAGCACGTTTATTCACAGTTAACTGCAGATCAGAGGTTGTGCCCCACTGGCAAAGAGTCCCCTGGTACTAAGATTAGCAGTAGGTCAGAGCTGGCACAATGGTGTACAATGCCCTCTTTCAGCACCATTCAAGGTAAGAACTACGTTCTCTAACGTGGGTAACACAGGAAAGGGAACTAAAACTGGCTTACAAAAATGGCCACTACCGCATGGACTACAACAGGAAACAAAACAGGGTACACTCTGACCCAGTTAGCAGGGGGGGAAAGCACCATGGGAGTAGAGCCCAGTACCCTACACCCACCACAATGCATTGCTAATGTGACTCTGCAGGGCACCTAACAGAAAAGGTGTCACACTCACCCGAGAGCCACATCGCAACCAGGGAAAGGCTGTCGGAGGATACAACACATTCTGCTGTCATGGAGGTGGGTACGGCATTTGAGGCTGGCATACAGGCTGGCAAAAAAGGTTTTTAGTTTTATTTTTTTAGTTTGGAAGGGGATTGGTGACCACTGGGGGAGTATGGGGAGGTCATACCCCATTCCTTCCAGTGGTAATCTGGTCAGTTGGGGCACCTTTTTGAGGCTTGGTCGTGAAAATAAAAGGACCAAGTAAAGCCAGCGAAATACTGCTTAACGCCGCTTTTTTTTTCCATTATCGGCGAAAGCCGGCCATCTGGTAGCCACGCCCATGCCCGCCTATGTCCTGCCTTCGCTAATCTACCGACACGCCCCCTTGAACTTTCGCCGGCGAAGTGACGGGAAAGCGGCGATGCAGTCAAAAATGCCGCTTTCGATTGTACCGATTTCTCCGCTTTTAAGAAATCGCCGACCATCTCCCGATTTGTGTCGGAAGATGACCGGCGATCACTTTCAATTATAAGCTGGTTAACCACCCAGGTGGTAATCGCCACATCTAAGTTCTTCGGGCATCCAACCAGGGCTTGCTTCTAAGTTCAAAGTCTGATATTTCATTGTGCCACATTGCAATCTGCTCGACAGATGGATCCCCCCTGTTTCGCATCTGCCTCAGGGGGACATAAACCATATTGCATATAGATATCCCAGTATATTTCTCTTCTGATCGTACTCCTTATGCACCTAGAAAAAGTGCTTCTCAACCCAGTCCTTGAGGCATACCTAGTCCCATCAGGTTTTTAGGATATCCACAATGAATATGCATAAGATAGATTTGCATGCACTGTCTCCTTGGTATGTAAATCTATCTCATGCATATTCATTATGGATATGTAGGCAAAAAAAGCAAGGAACAACAACAGATGATGGAAAGACTATGGGGCTCATTTTCAAAGCACTTAGACTTACAAAGTTGGAGGATCAACTAGGCATCTATTTTGAGGATATTTTATAAAATATCCTCAAAATAGATGCCTAGTTGATCCTCCAACCTAAATTACCCTACAGTAGGGCTAATTTAAAACAAGTTAACAGGACAGGAAGGTGCCATTTTTTTGCCTATTTTATAACGGCATGTGGAGGCATATTTTCAGAGCACTTAGGCTTACAAATTTACATGAAAGGGCATTTTCAAAATGATGTCTAAGTCCAACTTTGGACGTTTTGCACAAAACGTCCACAACCCGAATAGAAAATAAGGTCATTTTTGAAAAAAGAAAAAAATACATATTATGTCTGTATTTATGCACACAACTTAAGTCGCACTATCCCGGGGAATGTGTGTAATTCTGCATGCACAACACTCAGTTTTAGCAACTGCTACAAAAGAAAGAAAAGTTAACCAAAGAAAGTGAAAAGACTGGGTGATTCATCCACCCTGCCATAACATGATGACCCCAAGGTCTCACCAAGCCTTGGACTCAGCGTCATGAAGGAAAGGGAATATGGAAAAAGGCCAGTCCGAGAAAAAGAATGTTGAACCCTGCAGCTGCAAATTGGTTGGGGAGTAGGAAAAAGTGGGGGGCCCCATGGAGCAAGAGAAGACAGGCTGGGTAGGGGACCATTCTACAGTGGCTCACCTTGCTAGCAGCATCCCCCCCCAACACACACACACATACACACACACTCTACCCCACCTTTTGCGTACATAGCTCCTTAAGCCTTCTAGCATATTTGTTAGGCCAGTTATGTTCAGGTTGTTTGCAGAATTGTAATTTCATTTTAAAATGAATTTAAAGGACTTAAATACAAATCAACATATGCATCCTGCTTTTCCTACATTAGCACACAACTCTGGAACGCTCTACCAAGTGTCATAAAAACAACGCACGACCTAACAATCTTCCAAAAATTACTAAAAACCAACCTGTTCAAAAAGGCATACCACAATGATCCTTCCTAAACATCAAACAATGAAACTCTTCCAGAACTAGACAAAACCGAACTCTCTATACCTGACTGCTTAAACCACTCTGACAATAATGAACATTAAGGCTTTATCACCTAATCTCTCACGCCAGAAATGAACTGATTATCTAACTTACTCTATAAGTTACTCTATCATTAATGAACTTAATGAAATTTCACATTGTATTTCTCATTCCGGAAATTGCGATCGCCACTACGGCATACTGTATGCCACATTGAGCCTGCAAAAAGGTGGGAAAATGTGGGATACAAATGCAACAAATAACTAAATAAATAATTCATCGCAGCACATGGAGATTGCCATGCCAGTTGTCAGGGATATAGCATGTAAACAGGAAACGTGGTTGGCACTGTAAAGGTGGCAGTATTGAAAGAAGGCATCCTAAGTGGATATTTGCACCCCATGGGCCTACCAGTGAGGACAAGGGAGAGGATAAGGGAAGAGGGATTGCCACCATTGTAAGAGGTCCTGTAGCGTGGGAATTCTTCATGCAACACCATTTTTGCATGACCTACTTTGGTTCCCTATTTGAGCTAGGATCAAGTTCAAGCTCTTGACTTTTATTTTTAAGATCTTACATGGCTTAAGTCCTGTATATCTAACAAATTTACCCCCCTTACAAAGCCACGCAGCAATGCCAACACAGCCCATTCAAAGTAAATGGACTGTGTCAGGATTACCGCACCGGCAGCTGCTAGCGTGGTTTTGTGTTGTTTACAATCTTCTCAGGAATTTTTACTTGCAGTTCCATCATCTAATTGCTGTTGATTGCTTGGTACTAAAAAGAGTACACTCTCTGGCAGAGCTTATGAACGTTGGAATAATTTACCATCTGATGTCAGAAATGTTTCATGCTATATGATCTTCCGACATGCTGTTAAGACCTTGCTGTTTCAACGCTATCTTTTATAATTATAGTATTGATTGTGCCCATTCCATGATTATGTCATACTAATAATATTGAATGTTAGCCTTCGTGTATTGTATGATTATGTTGCTGTTGTAACCCACTTTGAATCTGGTGGTCAAGCGGGATACAAGTGCTTCTATTAAATTCAATTAAATGCTGGGCTCACGTGTGGCCGGCTGTCTTGTCAGCTCTGGAAAACAGAGCCTGGAAAAGTGGGTGGGTGCAGATGAGTTGTCGAAAATCAGCAGATAAAATGGTTAATTTGGCTCAGGTTTCCGATTATTTGCACAAGTAAAGATGCAGCCTATTTAATCCGAGAAATCTTATTACTACTACTATTACTACTATTCTTGGGCTGAGGAGTGGTGCAGAAATAGGATTAAAGGTGATGGGGGAAGAAATAAATGGAACATCAGGAGAGTATTTTCAGTGCCTATGTTAGATCGTTATTGTATTGGATATTGCTAGAGTCACCTTGTGGCCCAGGGGATGCTCTTCTACATCAAACCACTGGGTGACAAACTGTCCATCATTAAGAAAAAGTCCAGCTGTAAAATAACCAGGGCAAAACTTGAAGTTAAAGCCTATTGCTACTCCTGAATTCTTTTGTCTTCGCCCAATTCCTTTTCTGCTCTGTTAGCGTCTCAGTCCAAAGGCCTCACACCTACCTGCAGCTTTCCGAACAGGAGGTGAGCTCTACAGCAGAGAAATAATTGAAAAGGCCACTGCAAACAGTGAAGGCTAATCGGGAAAGCTGTTTTTAAATCCATAGCACAAGAAGGTTAAAACAAACTAATAAAACAGATCCTGGTGTAATGAAAAGTCTGGCCTTTAAAAAAAATAATACAACTCCCCCCTAAACCGGTCCTGACAGCTGTGAGACTATGGGCACTTATAGCTTTGATGTAACGCACATATTGTTGCACGTATAATGACACTGTCCTGTATGTACAGTATATATTTTACCTCTTTTTTTTTATTTTCCTCTCATACAGGTCCCAGCATTGTGAAGAATTACTCTTTTTACTCTATTTACTATTAACTTTCTCTTTGCTTCATGTACAATTTCTCATTCATAATAGATTTTCTAAATGTTAAACATCCATAGCTATCCCAGTATGTTTATGATACTGTATTGTAAAATTGGATTCTTACAACAAATTACTTTCTTATGCATTATTCTTTGTTATGTATCCTATACTGTTTATTGTAAGCCACATTGAACTCAAACTTGTTTGGGATAATGTGGGATATAAATGTCAGAAATAAATAAATAAATAAATTGTTACAACTATTATGTTTCTTTCGAGAGTACTCTTTTAGTCTGGTAAAACAGGCAGATCATATTTATGATGCACATACACTGTATTCACACACATAGCTGTAGTCTCTGCCAGTATTTATATGCATGTTCAATTCACCTTTATATATGATCCGCTTGCATGTTTTACTTTTTACTCATCAACTATGTATGTTATATCAATATGCACAGATCTACATATTTTTCTCTGTTATATTAGTATTTTATGCATGTAACCGTGGTGTATTATTATTATAATTTGCATTTATTTTAAGTATGTTACTTACTATTATGATACTCTTTTTATGTAATTTGACCTTTCAAATGAAAAGCAGTACATTATGTTTTTGTGTATGTTTATTGTTTTATTTTAGTGTATCAGTGTCTTTTTGTTAGACTCCTGAAGCAGGAAGACACGCCGAAACACAACCCGTGTCGGGTCGATTTAATAAAGGACTATCTATTGTTCCAGTCTTGAAGGCCCACTTGTGCTTTTTTCTTGTTTGCTGTTTCTGCTTGTGTACTTTGGGACCCTCTCTTCTGCTACCAGCTATGAGACTGTAACATTTGGAATGTGGATTTCCTGAGTGATTAGGGCACTGAAGGGGTCCTTGTACCAAGCTGTGGGAAAAGGGGCCCCCGCACTAGCAGCAGGGGCAGTTTTTCCCACATGCCAGGACCCTTTTTACTGCAGCGAGTAAAAAGCCCCCAGACACACATGACTATGTGGTAAGAGAAATCTTACCATGTGGCCATGCGGTGGGGAGCCCTTCCACCATCCATTAAGGTGGCGATAAGGGCTCCGGCAGTAACCGGGCAGCAATTACTGCTGGGTTCAGGGGTGTAGCTACGTGGGGCCCCCACAGATTATGCCCTGGCCCCATCTACATTTGATCCGCAACCCGCCCCGCATCAGGTACCTTGTTTGCTGGCAGGGGTCCCCAATCCCCGCGAGCCAAAGAGTTTTCTTCAGCGCTGGTCGACTCTGGTGCCTTTGTTGTGGGATCATCTGTTTCTGATGCCTTACGTCCTGCACGGGGCTACATGCACGGTGGGGGGGGGGGGGGGCTGCGATGGGGGGAGGCGGCTAAACAGTGCCCCCCACCTCAGGCTCTGGCCCCCCTCCCGCCGAGGTCTGGCTACGCCCCTGGCTGGGTTACTGCCACACAAGCCATTTTATGGAGTTTTCTTTTTCCCCTAGAAATGGCATGTGCTCAGGGTGGGACTACTGCTGGTGACCGCGTTGGGCCATCGGTGGTCCGGGAAAAGTGAATGGTAAGCCCGCGTAGGGCTTACTGCCGCTCTGTAAAAGGACCCCTGAATGACTTGTGCCTGATAGAGAAGAAAGCAATGTCCTACCAAAGGTAGGAATCAAATCGACCTGACATATTTTATCATAGTAACTACCCCACTAAATCATATACACAGCAGTTGCAGTGTAGCCTCTCACTAAGCATTTTCCCCCATAGACACAAAATGGAAGCTGTTTTGGGTGTGATGTGGAAGTGCAGATGTGTGTGTGTGCTGCAGGTTTGGGTTGGGTATGTTTCTGGTGTGGGATTGTGTGCTTACGGGAAGGATGTGTGGAAGGGGGGTTGTGCCTCTTGATTTATAAATGTTGAGGGTGCTAAGGGGCCCTTTTACTAAGGTGTGCTGAAAAATGGCCTGCAGTAGTGTAGAAGCATGTTTTGGGCATGCGCAGAATCATTTTTCAGTGCACAGAATCATCTTTCACCACACCTGTAAAAAATGCCTTTTTAAAATTTTTGCCGAAAAGGGACGTGTGGCAAAATGAAAGCTGCCACACGTCCATTTTGGGTCTGAGACCTTACCGCCAGCCACTGACCTAATGGTAAGGTCTCACGTGGTAACCGGGTGGTAATGGTCTATGCACGTAAAATGCCGATTACCACCCGATTACTGCCTGTGTGCCAGAAAATAAAAATATTTTCCGGTGTGCTTAGTGGGCACGCGTATAAAATAAAATTACCGCATGGGCCACGCGGTAGCTGGGTGTTAACTTGGAATTGCCACACGTTTGGCACTCGTAGGTGCTTACGCAGCTTAGTAAAAGAGCCCCTAAGGTTCTGCTTTCTAAATTGCAGAGCAGAGACCTCTAGTGGCTCTACCTGTAATAACACCTGCTTAGCTATGGACTTGGAAAGATCTTGTAGTTTTCAGAACAAGGGAGTCACCCTTTTGTAGGAAATCTGAGGAGGAGATTGAGAAGCTGTGAAGAGATCTGCCTGGAGAGGGGACTGAAGAGGGTCCTGGCAACATCTCCAAAGATAAAGAGATCTGCCATAACAGAATCCCATCTGAGGAAGAACCAATATACAAAAGAACTGTGCATTGAAGGCTCAATGGCCAAAAAAATCTCCAGCCTGGAACTGGGTAACTTGGTACCTCTTCTATAGTGCATGAGAGCAAGAAAAGGAGGAAGTGAGCAGTACCAGGTCCCTGTCCCCACTCCCCAGAAACAACACAGCTTGTGAACTCCTCCCTTTAAGTCTGTGGGTAATGGGAGATTTAATTCTGTGTGCTTATTCACATAATTGTCTTGGCAGCAGAAATCTCCTCACACAAGTGGGCAATGGACATGGATGGAAACTGGCAGGCACATAAGGTGTTTTTCCAGCACTTCCTGTACTGGAGAATGCCAAAAACTAAAAATGATACTCATTCTGTACAATAATTCAATTGTGCATGCATGAACAACATCCCACAATATCGTGTGTGTGCTCAACTGACCTACATGAGAGGATTTCTTTAGCTTCAGCTACTTCAGTGCCAGTCTACCCAAAGACCAAACTATGAATACTCAAGGTTTCAAACCACCAGTAAATTTACTGTCTGTATAAAATGAGCGAATTACATGAATAACTGCCCTTAATCTGTTTTCTATAAATAGAGTGGAAATTCCATAGTGCAAATGCAAGAGGGCGTAGCCCTGGCAGGGGCATGGGTGGGTTAAACTGCAAGAGGGCGTTGACTTGGGAGGGGCATAAGCAATAGAAAATTACAGCAGTACAAATATTCAAATAACAATGCAAAGTATGGCATAGTATACTGCTTACAATTCAACACAATCCTATATAATAAAACTCACCCTCAACGTTCTGAGGACACTGACGTCACTTCCTTCATGAAGGGTTTGTGGTGGTGAAGCCACTGAAAGCACCAAGTCTCTGGGCCCCGCCCTTGTGTCAAACGTGATGAGGTCGAGGGCGGAGCAATGGCGTCACGCATTGAGGGCGGAGCAATGGCGTCAGTGGCTTCAGAAACAAGAAGGTGATGAAGGTGCGTTCACCAGGTGTGGAGCAATGGCGTCAGTGGCTTCAGAACGACGAACGGGTGGGTAGGAAGGGAGGGAGGAAGGGGGGTGTTGGGGAGGAAAACCTTGCTAGCGCCCGTTTAATTTGCTCCAGAAACGGGACTTTTTTACTAGTATGTAATAAAACATTTTAATAAACAGTGTAGGGTATAAGCAAAGATGGAACATATAGATAAAAAAGAGTAAGAGGAGTTAGAAAATAAGGGGACTAATTTAAAGAAAGTTGCACATGAGGTCAAAGAGAAGATTAAATAAGATCTCTGCTAGGGTAGGAGCGGATAAACATGTCCTGCTACAGTAGGTGCAGCCTATGCTACTCCTTGTGTATGTGTGTGTGTGAGTGTGAGTAGTAAGTTAGTTATTTCTTCCATTAAAGACCTGGTTGAAGAATCACGCTTTCACCTGCTTCCTGAAGTAGAGATAGTCTTGTGTTAAGCGGAGCCTTTCAGGCAATGCATTCCAATGTGTGGGTGCTATCCGGAGAAGGCTTGCTTGTGGGTATCACATCATGTAATATCTTTTGGAGAGGGTGCGCTTAGGGATACTCCTTTGGGAGGACCTTAGTGTCCTTGAAAGTATGTAGAGGATGATCCTGTTCTTCAAGTACTTGGGTCCATTTCCTTTAAGGGCCTTGAAGATCACAGTTTTAAATTTAGCCCTGTATTGTACTTGTAGCCAGTGAAGATTTTGCAAAAATGGTGTGATGTGGTCACGTTGCTTGCAACCTTCTATTAGTCTTTCTGCAGCATTCTGAATCAACTGGAGCTGGTGCAGACCCTTTGTAGTCAGACCAGTGTAGAGTGCATTACAGTACTCCAGTCTTATAAAGGACAAGTCAATTACGTTGACACACTATACATGAATACGCGTTAGCACAAGCCATCACAACATGTCATATGCTGACATTACCATTCATTAATCTTTGCAGGCCTTCAGGCATGCCTTCATTGTACATAGCCCACATAACCCTTCAGTATGGCACCTACACAGATAACTTGTAACATAGTAAATGTCGGCAGATAAAGACCTCTATGGTCTATCCAGCCTGCCCAACAAGGTGTCCAGAGTTGTATCTGGCAGTCTGTACAGGTTCAACTTCTTCATGATTAAACAGTGGTGTCATGAACTAGCCTTGCTAACTTTATATGTGCAGTTTCATGATGCAATCTTTGAACATAATACCACAATACCATTGCCTTCAACCTTAAGAAGGTCTTCTCCTTCCCCACCACTGACTAACTTTACGATTCTACCTCTCCCCCTCATAGAGGTACACTGCACCTGCAATCATAGCATATGCTTTGAATGCGATACAGCATGCGCAAACTTACTTTCTAGCTCTCTCTGTCAATTTTGGGAAAAGACCGTAGAAGTCTACCTGGTGCCAGTTCTACTGTTGGGAAGTAGGACAATTACTTCTACCCTTATCACACGCTAATTGCCACACGTTAACACACTTTACACTGTTACACTGTTAACAGCACTGATTGTCTTATTGGGCCACTTGGGTTGCGTACGTTTTTGCAGAGTGCGCTTGGATTTTGGTGAGTAGCACTGGGCGCACTGTATAGAATCTGGGGATATATGTGCAACTTTCTTTAAAATAGTCCCCTTATTTTCTAATGCCTCTTACCATCTTACCTATCTATACATTCCATCTTTGCTTATACCCTACGGTGTCTATGAAAAGGTTCTCTTATGTCTTGTGCTGACATTGTAAGTAGTATACTATGCCATACTTTGTATTGTTATCTGAATATTTTTACTGCTGTAATTATCTATTGCTTATGTTTGATTTATTCTTACTAAGGTCCCAAAGTTAGGCTGTTAGTCAAAATCTAACTGATTGTCAAAAAATTGAGTTAACAGGCCTGTCTAAATTTCATTCTCCTTTGAAGACTGTTGCCCTCAGCAACAAACAGCAAACATTCCATAATCACACAAGAAAGAACGGCTTCAGAGAGACACCTCCTAGGGACAAACTTTCTGACAGTACATCGCAGTGTTTGTAATGATATGTTGATATCACAGTTGTGGTAAAAGGATTGCGATATGATGTAATTTTTATTCTAGATGATTCAGTAGCATAGCCAGACCTCAATTTTTGGGTAGGCTTGGGAGTGGACTGGGTGGGCATGACCCATGCATTTCCTCTTTGTTTACCCACCCCCCACAAAGATAAATACCATTACTGGCTGGGATCTCCGGGCCCCCACCAGCTGAAGAATCTTCTGGAGTCCCCCGAGGCCCAAGAAGTCTCATCCCCATGCCAGTCACCAACGCATATCCAGCAGCTGACACTGGCACTGCCCCCCCCCCCAATGCATGTTCAATTCAACCAGCATCCCCGTGCACACATGCAGTGGTGCCAATTGAACTGAGCATGCACTAGAGGTGGAAGGGTATAGTGTTAACGTCAACAGCTGGAAGCACTCTGCTGACTCATGTGGGATTCAGACTGCTCAGGGAACTCCAGGCAGAAACTCTTCAGCTGGTGGGACCCAGGGATCCCTGTCAGCTATACCAATGATGTGCGTGGCCACTGGGTGGGCCTGAAGTGAAACTGGGTGGGCCCCTGCCCACCCAGGCCCACCCATAGCTACGCCACTGAGATTATTAAGATACAGTGTAATTCTCCTAATATGAGGGAACCCTTATTGATGTAATCCACCTAGAATCTAGCAAGAACCTAGCGGAATATAAGAATTATATAACATAGCATAACAAAAATGCCAAGATACAGAAAAAAGGAGAATAATGTATTCTAAAACCTAATTATCATCATCCTTTCTCCCACAACCTATGGCACAGTATCAAGAATGCTGACTTGCTTCAGATTTGTTAGAAAAGGGTTGATTCAATCCATGCAGAGACTCTTGCCTTTGTAGGTAGATATTCAGCCGGCAGTGGTGAGAATTTTTTTAGCCGCCGCTGCTGTTACTCCCAGATAAAGATAGGATTGATTTGGCTGCTTAACTTATGTGGTTAAGTGCCGATACTCAGCACTTACTACTACTACTACTTGACATTTCTAAAGCGCTACTAGGGTTACGCAGCGCTGTACAATTTAACATAGAAGGACAGTCCCTGCTCAAAGGAGCTTACAATCTAAAGGGCAAATGTACAGTCAGTCAAATAGGGGCAGTCTAGATTTCCTGAAAGGTATAAAGGTTAGGTGCTGAAAGCAACATTGAAGAGGTGGGCTTTGAGCAAGGATTTGAAGATGGGTAGGGAGGGGGCTTAACTGCCTAAATGCCAACTCTGCCCTTAGACCACTCACAAAATAGCCAGCTCTCAGTTTGGTGGTCTATGGTGATTTTCAGTGGCACTAACCAGTTAAGTGTCACTGGGTATCTGCAGACTGCCCAGCACAGCCTATTCAACTAGCCAGAAGCCATTTCTGGCCAGTTAAATAGCTTTGAATATTGACCTCTTGATTTCTCAATTGTGTTCCGTCAGGAAAAAAAAAAGACTACAAATCTCTGCATGCAGTGAAATAAACCCAGGACTGGATTTAACCTACTGGGCAAACCTGGATCAGATAACAATCCTGCATAGCTCTTTAGGAGCCTCAAGATAAACACTTTCCTTACAACAATCAATCTGTAAGAGCTGGAGGAAAGTTACCACTTATTGCTAAGTTTGTCTTTAATTAGGTAATGAGAACATTGCTTGCTTCTGCAATGAATTTGATCCCTTCCTGTCTCCCCTGCATGGACTCAGTGTCTGACATGTCTGAATGGAGACAGAATATATTTGTGCACTCTGTCACTTCAGCATGCCAAAATCCTACCCAAGCTAGTATATTTTCATATAAATCTTCACTGTTCCCAATGAATCTGCTCCTGCCTTTCTATTTCTGGTGCCCTCCATATGTTATGTACGCATGACATGACCCCTAAAGCAGTATTATTCTGTGATCTCATTCCCTGGTGCCCCCTTACCGACAATAGCACATGCTACAAACAACTCGAGTCTTTCCATCTTTCTGTCAAAACTGGTTTTGCAAAACAACCCTCTGGACCTGAATATTCTGCTCTTTGTAGAGAGGACAGATCAGGCAACCCAGGTGGGTCCTTTTATATCTCCCTGGCTTCGGGCACTATGGTTTTTTGTTCTGTCCTTCCTAGTCTTGTCTTACCAATTCAGTCAATTTCAACTGCTTTGAGCAATTGGTAGAGAGCTGCCAGATAACGGAGAGGCAGCAGGTATGGCTTGAGCTCTTCTGCTGTTTTAAAACCTATTCTGAAGAACTCTAAAAAAAGGGGAAAAAAAGGTTATTAGTGGGGGGAGAGGGAGCAGGGCTGGAATTAGGGGAATACAACCAGGGTAATGGTCCTGGATATATGTCACAAGGGGCCCGGAACCTGCTTGATGTTCAGGGAGGCACGGTCTTCTTGTGGGTTTTTGTGGTCCTTCCCAAATTTGTGCTTTGGATACCAGCGTGTCCAGCACTGGACTTGCCTGGGTGAAAAATAACATACACTTCTGAAATGCAGTCTGCCACCGTACTGGATATTGAAGTTTGTTTCTGTAGCGCAGTAATTCTCCGGTTAACTGCATTTTCACAATTACCTGTAAAGACTCAACAAGTCACTTTCTAATGAGGCAATTCTTAACAGAACGTTCTGCCCATAAGGACATATTTTCAAAGTCACGATGTGTTCCTTCCTGGAGAGGTAATCCTTCTTGCCAGAAAACATCTCTTATAAGAACTTTCAAAGCCTGGGCATTATTCCTACTTTACAGAAGTAATTTCTTTCATAAACTATAGGTCGATGTTCAGCATGGGTTACCTAGGTGCACCGTTCCCTCTAAACTGAGTGGGAGTCGTCCACCTATAGTCCTGCCAGTGGGTGGTGCTGTTTCATTTTCACATTTTCAACAGTGAGGGAGAGGCAAGCTCTGCAGGACTCCAGGGAACCTGCCCGTTTCTAGGCATTGAAAAAACCATGTTGAAGCACCACCCCCCACTGGCAGCAATCAGATGAAGGGCTCCTGCTCAAAGAGAACAGTGCTCTGGTAGGAGAGTCAGAAACAAATTCAGCTGCACTTAACTGCCACTGGATAGCTGCTCTGACTGCCACAGCACTCTCTGTACCATGGGCCAGGGCTGCAGAGAGGGGGGGCAGGGGGGACAAAATTCCCTGGGCCCGGGCCTCCAAGAGGGGCCCGGTGCCGGGGTCAGGCCGCCAGCGCTGCAGTCCCCGGTCTCATCTGCCTGCCTCCTTGGCTCCGGGCCCCCTGCATTCGAAGCGGCAGTCGCAGATCTCCTCTCTTCTGGCCTTCCCTCCCTGTGTCCCGCCCTCGCGGAAACCAGAAGTTACATCAGACAAGGGTGGGACACAGGGAGGGAAAAAAATATTTCCTCCTATTTGTTTTAAGAGCATTTTCATGTAACTTCCTCGAGTGTCCCCTAGTCTTTGTAGTTTCGGAACAAGTAAAAAATTGATTTACTTCTACTCGTTCTACACCACTCAGGATTTTGTAGACCTCAATCTTATCTCCCCTCATCTGTCTCTTTTCCAAGCTGAAGAGCCCTAACCTCTTTAGCCTTTCTTCATACGAGAGGAGTTCCATCCCCTTTATCATTTTGGTCACTCTTCTTTGAATCTTTTCTAATTCGGCTAATCTTTTTTGAGATATGACAACCAGAACTGACCGCAATACTCGAGGTGCAGTTGTACTGTAACATGGGGTTAGGGAAAGAAGAAAAAAACAAAGTGGTAGCTTAGAATTTTGAGAAGGGTTTTGGAATGGGAAGCTAAGGAGGGATTACCTGGGAGACGGGGCTGGCTGGCAGTTGCATAGAGGTTCTGGCAACTGAAGAGAGTGGATGTGCTGTTTGATGTGGGACAGGCAGTGTGGAATTGAAGGAAATTAAAAGTTTTAGGAAGTGAGTTTGGCTGGCAGTGAAAGTATTGAGGTGAGAGTGATAGTAAAAGTGAGATTGATAAAGTGAGATTTGGGAATTTTGTGTAAATGTGAAGTGAATGGTGAAGGGAGTGAGTTGGACAGCCAGAGAGAGAGGAAGTGCTGGGATGTGGCAGAGTGTTTTTGATTGAGAGTAGCTGGTGTGCTGTGTGTGAGCAGGTAAAGGGTGATTTGGATGAAAGAGAGGGGAAAGAAAGATTTTAAAGGAATTTTGGTGATTGAAGGTACTAAAGCAGCTGTAAGACAAGGGTGTTTGTTTGTAGAGGAGAGCGTCTGACAGTGAAAGCGTGAGGCGGTGCTGCTGTGAGTGGGAAAGTCAGAGGGGAAATTTGTGGAAAAGAAAAGTGTTGGAGAGAGTTTGGGTGGTAATAATAGTGTTGTGGTGAAAGTGGGAGTGAAGGTGTGATTGGGGTAGAGTTTGAAATTAATTTTCTCTTATTTGAAGAATTTTGAGAAATTTTTGGATGAATTGCAATGAGACAAGAGCTGTAGTGATTGAATGAAAGCTAATTGATAGCAGGGTGAATGGGATAGGTGGAAACAAGGAAGAAAAATAGGAAGGGTTTGGATGATTTAGGTATCTGTTTGAGATGTAAAGGGGATATGAATGGAATGTTGAGTGTGATACATAGTGGCTGTCAGTCACTCTTGCACAGTATAGGGAAATAAAAAAAACAAATTAGCTAGGCTTGGAAGTGTTAGGGATTGTTATAGTTAATTTTATTTTGTTAGATTGTAACTGGCCACAGTATTTGTTAATATGCCCCACCAGTGAAAAGGATGTTCCAGAAAGTAGGAAAGACAGGGTTTTGCCCACTTTGAGTTGCTTAAGTGTGAGGTTTAGATGGAACCTTCGACCAGACGGGACCGGCTGGTGATCAGAAGACGACAAGGGCCCCGGCGCAAGAAAGACTTCTGTGAACTGCGGCAATACCTGACAGCTAAGTGAACTGGGTTAAATAGAGCAAGAAAAAAACAAATACAAACTTACCTGAAAAGTCTCCCGGGAGTGAAAACTCTAGACGAACCTGTAAGAGAAAAACACAAAGAATCAAATTCTTTATAATAATAGCCACACACACACATAGAAATGAGAGAACGAGAATGGAGGGGGGAAAACTGGTTATTTTGAAGTCATTGGGTGAAAAACATTAAGCATTTGGACTCCTGTGGTTATTTAAAGGGTTATTTTAAAAAGTAAGGGATAATTGAACATATGTACTATCTGAATTTCTTTCATTGTGTTGACATTGGAAGAGAGTTCTGAAACAGAAAGAATGACAAAATGTTAAAAGGATATTATTTGTGGAAACGTTTAAAAAGTGAAGGGAATTATTCCAAAGGATGAAAGTTTAATTGTCAATCTTATTTGATAACCTTTGTTTTAATATATTCTTATAGACAAATAAATTCAAACTTTATTAATTTCATCAGTAAGTCTGGTTATTTCCCTAACCAGGGTAAATCCAATTTTAGTTTTTTTCCCCTTTCATTTCACGGGAGTGAAAGGCGAGGTTAGTGACCTGTAAGTCCCTCAAGTTTCAGCGGGGTGAGTTTAGATGTCGGTCATGACTACTAACAACAGATATTCTGAGCACACCCATCTTCGCTGAAATTCAGGGAGTCCATTACAGTTTTGGCGTAGTCGGCAGGATTTTTCCTGTTTTGGGGGGTCACCAGTGGGGTAATCTGCAAATACAGAAGTGTAATGGACCCATGTTCAAGATCTACTGAGTCAAGGCATTTTGCGGCAGAGTTTCAGTCCTTGGGCATCACCAGCAGTAGTTATTAAAAAGAAGGACGGCAGCCTTCGTTTTTGCTGCGACTACAGGAAGCTGAATGCCGTGACAATCCGGGATGCCTACCCACTACCCCGGATTGATGAATCCTTAGATGCTCTGGGGGCGGCAAAATGGTTCTCATCCCTCAACATGACATCAGGTTATTTCCAGATGGGAATGTACCCGGCGGATAGAGAAAAAACTGCGGTTACCACACCCTTCGGGTTGTTCGAATGGACCCGTATGCCGTTTGGTCTCTGTAATGCGCCGGCAAGCTTCCAGCATTTAATGGAGACTGTCCTCAACGAATACGTTCTCGTCATCTTGTTGCTGTATCTTGACGACATACTGATCTTCGCTTCAACATTTGAAGAACATCTTCGAAGATTGGAGTTAGTTCTTTGGAGAATGAGGGAGTGCGGCCTAAAGCTAAAACCATCCAAGTGCAGACTGTTGAGTCGAGAAGTGTGGTTTCTTGGGTACATTGTATCAAGTAAAGGAGTGTCAGCGGACCCCGAGAAAGTGAAAGCATTACAGGATTGGAAAGTTCCGTCTAGCAAAACTGAAGTGCGAAGCTTCATGGGTTTTGCTAGTTTTTATAGAAGATTCGTGGAAAACTTCGCTCAGATAGCGGCTCCTCTGCATGCTTTAACGGGGAAGTGTGTGAAGGAGGGAGAGCTGTTCAATTGAAATGAAGACTGCCAAAGAGCGTTCAATATTTTGAAGGAAAAGCTATCATCTGCTCCGGTTCTGGCTTATCCTGTCTTCACTCAACCATTTATTTTGACGACTGACGCAAGTTTGAGGGGTCTGGGAGCTATCTTAAGTCAGATGCAAGATGGAACAGAGAAAGTCATTGCATTTGCTAGCAGGGGTCTTAGAAAGTCGGAGCGAAACCCGAGTAATTATTCAGCTTTTAAGCTAGAGTTGTTGGCTCTGAAATGGGCCGCAACCGAAAAGTTCCGTGAATACTTAATTTACCAACGATTTATTGTAAGGACGGACCACAACCCCCTAAAGTACCTGGAAACTGCTAAGGTACAGGCTGTGGAGCAGAGGTGGCTGGCTCAGTTAGCTGAGTTGGACTTCCAGGTGGAATACAAGCCTGGAAAGAGCAATGTGGTCGCAGATGCACTTTCTCGATTACCGGAGTTTGAGGAGCCGGAGAGGGAAAAAAGTGATGTAGAAAAAGATTTCCTGAGATTACCCTGTGCTGGGATTGCGGTGAAGAAAAATAAAGGAAAAACTCGTGCTCGCAAGGAATGTAATAGTGTGTTCCCAGAGGGAAAGAACGTGGAAATTTTTAGAGCTCAGCATGAAGATGATGTTCTAAAAACCATTATATTCTGGTTGGAGTCCAATCATCAACCTGAAGGGGAAGAATTGAATGTCACTGGGAGAAGGTCCTTGTGGAAGCACCGAGCAAGACTGCGACTTAAGGAGGGTGTGTTATTCAGGTCGTATGAAAACTGTCGACATGGGGCGGATATATTGCAGCTGGTGGTGCCGGAAAGTCTGAAAACTGAAGTGTTGGAGAGATATCACGATAGTATGGGACAATATGCCATAGAAACAACATTCAAGAATCTCAGAAAAGACTTTTTCTGGGTCAACATGAGAAAGGATATTGAAGATTGGATCCAGCGTTGTAAGAGATGTTGCTTTGCAAAAGAACTTTTCCCAAGAGAGCGAGCGGAGTTGGGCTGCTTCAGTGTAGTACAACCGCAAGAGGTCGTAGCAGTGGATTATACGAAGCTGGAGAGAGACAGCGCGGGATTCGAGAGCGTGTTGGTAATGACAGACATGTTCTCCAGATTCGCTGTGGCTGTGCCGACCAGAAACCAAACGGCTTTAACAACAGCTAGGGTGTTGGTAACGAACTGGATCGCAGTGTATGGGCCCCCAGAGTGGATACATTCGGACCAGGGACCAGCATTTGAGTCTGCAGTAATCAAAGAGTTATGCACCTGGTATGGTATCTGAAAATCAAGAACGACACCTTATCACCCACAGGGTAATGGGAAGTGCGAGAGGTTCAATCGCACGCTACATCAGATCTTGCGCACTTTTCCTGAATCAAAGAAGAGAAGCTGGTCCAAGTACTTGCCGGAGCTGAACCAAATCTATAACAGCTCAATCCACCACTCCACTGGTTTCACTCCAGCGGCTCTGTTCCTGGGTAGGGAGTCCATACTTCCTCAACCCTTATTGGTGAGAAAGGAAGAGGATTGGAATGCGGATGAAAAAATTGAAAATTTGGAAGATTGGGTGCGGTCTCACCAGAAAAGGATGGAGAATGCGTATGAAATAGCGCGGAAGTGGGAGCTACAACAGAACCGACAAATGAAACAGCAGTACGATAAAAAGTCCGGAGCTGAACCAGTCAAAAAGGGGGATTGGGTGTTGCTTCGGAGGCAGAGGTTCTTGGGGAGACATAAGATCCAGGACGTTTGGGAATCTCGTCCATATAAAGTGGTGGAAGTTTATGGGGAACAGTCAAACGTATTAAGTGTTCAAAATGTTTTGGGGGAGAGGAAAACAGTGCATAGAAACACTGTGAAAAGGTATGTTTGGGAAGAGGGAGAACCCGAAATGAATCTAGGCTTAAGTAAGCAAAGGTTGCGGAAGGACCTGTGCCAGTTGCTGAACCAGAAACTAAACCTCTCTGGTATACAATTCATACCGAGTTTATTATTAACCCGGTCGGGGTGGAGAATGAGGTCACAGATACTTGTAATATAAGGGTATCTAGTAGAGAGAACAAAGGAGTGGGTTCAAAATTTTTGCAGGAAAATTATCTATTAGGTTAAATTTGTGATATATACCCTGTTTTGTAAGGTATGTGTAAATGAAGTTGGTTACTTCGTATCTCTGCAAGGGGAGAGCTAAGCTGGTGGGTACGGGGTGTAATTATAACAGGGGGTTGGAGAATTTTTGGGCCAACATTCAGTTCCTGTATTCATACGTATTCTTAATCAAGGGAATACTGTTTGAAGTAATGATGATTATTGTATTATTGGAATGTTAAAAGGTGTTTTTGAAGTGAAAAGTTTAGTTATGTGCATGTTTAAAGTAACCTGGTTAGCTGGGTTGGGGAGTAGATTGGATGAGATTAATAAAGAGGGTTGGGTTGGTCGGTAGAATGGTTGGTATGGGTTGGTTGTTTGGAAAGGATGGATGAGTAAGATATAGGGTGATTATATGGGTGTAAGGTATGATTGAGGAGAGAATTTGAGAAATGTTGGGGAATGATTTGTTGTAAAAGAAGGGGCTGTGAATGTTTAAGATGTGTTGGTATGAAGGAGAAGTTTATGGTTGAATTTAAAGAATGATGGTGTGGGTGAGAATATTGGGGACAATATTCATTTTAAGTCCGGGTGAATGTAACAGGGGGTAAGAGATAAGGGAATAAAAATTAAAAATTTAATACTTACCTGAGGGGCCGTTCTTAGGGCTCTGAAGGGTCTCTGAGGTCTGCAGGAGCAGGCTGGGTGTCTGTGGGGCATCTGGGGGATGTTTTCGGGTTTGGCTGGGGCTTCCCTGTATTTTGGGGCTCCGGGGCCATTTGGGGGGGTTTGGGCCGGTTTTGGAGAGGGCCCTGGGGTTTTTTTTGGTTGGCGCCGGTTCCAGGGATGCTGAGGGAGGCAGCGTGAGGTTTTAGACTCCCGGGGACGATTGAGTACATCCCTGGGAGTGAAGAGCTGTTCGGGGCATTTTTGGGCCAGGTTCAGGCCGATGGGAGGCCGCACGGCAAGTTTCTGGGCCCGGGAGCGTTGGGGCATGTTCCCGGGTCTGAAGAGGGGAACCAGAGCGAGAGGAGCGCTTCGGGTCGGGTGAGGTGAGCGGGGCCTTTCCGGTTCATGTCGGGAGGTTCGGGCAGGAGAGTGGCGGCGGTGGATAGCGGCGCGGTGGCGGTAAGCAGCGCTGCGGTCCGGAGAGAGGGGCGCCGAAGAAGAGAGCCGGGGAGGAGAAAAGAAGATGGCCGGCAAGAGGAAAACGTCGGCGCGAGTGTGCATGAGGCGGCGCGCCTCATGCACATATCGGGATCGCGCGTCTTCACGTTTAGGCCGAAGCCGGGGCCTAAATTTTGGGCCGGGCTTCGGTAGTTTTTTTGTTTTCGATCCATTTTCGTTTGTGGACGTCCGGGACCGGAACCAGGGGAAGTCTATACGTGTGGGGAAAATCTACATTCAGGTAAGGGGGTTTTTAACCCGAAATTTTAATTTATTTATTTTTAAATTGTACAACTATGGTTTTTTATTTTTAAATCAGGGATTTGTTTAATTTAAATTTGGTTTTCAGTTTCGGGTTCAGGGGATTTTTCCTGATTTTTCCAGTGGGTTACATTTTGAATTTTAATATTTTAAGGGGGTCTTTTGGGAGGGGTCTGGTTTTAAGGGGTTAATTAAGGATTAATTTTTTTAATTCGATAGGGTAGATCCGGGAGGGGAGTTGGAAATTTTTGGGATGGTTTTTGTTCGGATTTAGGGATTTTGGAGGGGTTTAGAACAGTTTATTTGAGGGCGGACATTGGAATTTGGGATCTCTGTGGCACTCCATTGTTCACCCTCCTCCATTGAGAGAAATGACCATTTAACCCTACACTCTGTTTTCTGTCCAATAACCAATTCCTAATCCACACCACTCTGGCTGAATATCGGGCCCATTATGAATAGAATCTGTGTCTGCATGGAAGCCAGCGACACTTAAAAATATAAGGCCATATTCTGATCCAGAAATCTTCCAGGTCTTTTGCAAAACCAAGGATCTAGTCTCACTTCCTCAATGTTGACCCATCAAACCCTTCTAACTGATTGGTTCATCTACATATCTTCTATATGATTTTACAGCCTCTTTCTTCTTCCCAGCATAGTTATAGGTCTGTTCTTTCACCTTTCTCATAGAGATGACTCACCGAACATCCTTCATATATTTGGCACCATCTTTATAAAACACATTTCGTACTGACTTAAGAACAGAAACATCCTATGCTAAGTTTAAAGCAGGTGTTAAAACAAGCCTTCAACACAAATGATCCTTTATGCTCTTAAGTGGAAGCACTACGTGAGCAAATCTGTTTGTTCCTCCTCTTTGGGCTTCTTGTCCACTGATTCCTGTCCCTTACCTTTTAGAATCTGTATTGGCCCATTTTAGAAGCTCTTTTATGTTTTCACTGTATTCTGTACGCTGCTTTGTTATATTACTAGTGAAAAGTGGTTAATCAAATCAAATAAATATAAACGTATCAGCCCGGGGCCTTGCGATAACTCAGACACTGACCAGCATTCAGAGCTTACCAGAGACAAGATGGAATCCTTCCCTGCACCACAAAATAATACATCCTGCAGGCAGGTAAGATTGACCTGACGTGCAGCCTGCATTAATCCATAGGCAGATGAGCAATTCATATTCCTTGGCACCTACTGGCACTTCGGATGCTTTCCAGCACAGGGCAGGAAGACATCCTGCTTGCAACGGCTCCCTGAACTTTTCAAGACGGAAACCCTCCCAAGCCGGCAGGGCACAGATGGCTCTGATATCAGGTGGTTTCAAACATCCAAATCAATTGTGATGTTGTTGGGATCGCTAAGCCAAAGTGGCATAAATTGTTAATTATCTAAAAATGAGATTTGGGGGGGGGTTCCAACTATCAGTGCAAACTGCCTTGAAACATTAATACTGACATGCAGTAAGCTGTCAGCATCATTTCAAGCCTAGGCATTACTGGGCAGTGTGGAATGCGAAACAGCAGACAATTCGTCTAGCCTTGTCAAAACCAAGTGCTTTCATTCCTCGGAGACAAAGCCATCTCTCTTATGTCTCCGAGTGGTATTGCCGCAGAAATCCAGAGCCGTTATCAATACGTGCACATATTTGAAATGCTGATTATATAAATAATATTCAAGCCCATTCCTGCTAATTACAGTATGTTTGTCATGTGGCAAAAGGTACAACTAGTTTCATCATGGCTTGGAGGAAGCGTCTGTAGTAGACAATCATTCCTGGAGGCTGAACTGGCAGTGATAGGTAGAGAACATGCACAGAGGCCCAAGGGGTGATGAGATCCTTTGTAGAAAAGTTCATGGCTAAAGAGGGTTTCAAAGAAGTTAGGGGAGGGAAAGACTGGGGATCAGTAGGACAGGGAAAAGGGATTAGGTGTACTAGAGAAGACAGGAAGGTAAGATAGTGTGGTTGCCATGTTAGTACACTTGAAAGCGAAAAACTAAAAGGTAAGGTGATACTTTTATTTTTGGACTAACTTAATACATTTCCTAACTAGATCTGGGAACCTTCACTTCTTTCAAGAGTTAAGAATAGAACTAGCAAAAGATGGAAATGTATTAAATTAATCCAGTGGTTCTCAGCCAATATGTTGGAACACATTGTTTGTCACACAGCTAGGAGGTAAGTCACCAGAACTTTCAAGTGCCCTGGGACTATGCTTTCCATAACAACCACATGCAGGGAGCCAGGTATTTCAAATTCCCATAACTTTCCCTAAATCTATTTTCTTCCATCCCCAATCATAACTGCTGCCACTAGCCCTAGCAGGTCTGATTCCCTCCTCCCCCAATGGGTGATCAGCACCACTGCATCCTAAACCTGCTTCCACCAGCACAGGTTGGATATACTGCATCCTGCTCCCTCTCCTGTGACCACAATCTCTGCTGCCAGCCTGGTCTATAAATGAGGTCCTGCTCCGTCCTTTGTGACCATGATCATTGTCATAACCAGCTGCAGAGAAGGAGGTGATAGCCTGAGGAACCTTATCCTCCCCCCCCCCCCCCCCAAGACACACTCTTTCTCCTTCTGCCAACTCCAACTCTGATCACTGGGTGGAGCGAGTGAGTTTTAAAAGGGGCATTGGTGGGTAAGGGAGGGTGGTGAAAGGGGAAATAAAAAAGAGAAAAAGAATATGCATGAAGAGGGAAGAATGGATCGTTGAGAGAGGTGGGTTGAGCTTGATGCAGAGGTATTGGTACAGGAGGGAACCCCCAGGGGTGATACATACTCCACCCCAAGAAAAATGCTTTCTGTTTGAAATTAGATGGAGACATGGGGATGAGGGAGAACATGGACTTGGAAACTGAGTGGGAGTGTGAGGACTTTGGCTGAATTGGGTTGGTGGGAGTGGGGACTGAGAGACTGGGTAGGGATTCAGGAATTGTGGAGCAGTGAAGGCAAGACACCTGGGTGGGAGTATGTGTAAAGGAGTGTTTGATGATCTGGAATATTTGGCACAAGGTATAGTAGGGTAGGATGAGGTGGGATAGGGTAGAGAGATGGTGTGAAACTGTGAAGAATGTGGAGATACCAGGATAGGGGTAAGAGAGAGGAAAGGGACAGATATGTGAAAGATGACAGAAGGTGGAAATGGAGGAGCTGGAAAGTAGGTGAAAGAGAGTATGGGAAGATAAGTAGGGAATAAGAGACAGAGAAATGAGCTGGAGGTCAGGGAGAGGGATGAGTGACAATGAAGGACCTCGAGGCAGAGTAAGGTACATGAGGGCTGGGGGTGCTCTGAGGATTGAGTGAAAAATATTCATCGTGGATATCAAGAAACCCCGATGGGACTTGGTGTGTCCCGAGGACTGGGTTGAGAAGACTTGAGCTATAGTAATTGACTTCTGATTTGGCTAAGAATAAATTCCTGGTACAAGGAACGAACCTGTCTGTGTATAGTGGAAGTGTTGTGCAGTTGTACCTCTGTTTCCCAGAGCATTCCAGAACAGCATCTGATTGGGTCCCACATGGCATTGTGATAGCATAATTGGCATCACAGATTATCTAAATTCTTGACTGCACTACTCCTGTTCCTGGCCTTGAAAGAAGTTCAGAGTCCACCTCCTGGCTTCCCAGTCAGTACCATTCCAAGGACTTAGGATGACTGCATATTACCCATGGACAAAAGGTCCATCAGGAATACCTTACTGCATTTACAAGGAGACATCAAAAAGCACTGTTTTCCCCACTGACTACCCTGTCATAGTAGTTATTTCTCTTCAGATAAGATTATGTGTAATCCAATGTCATCCTGATATGGAGGCAGCCAGTTTCTTTATGCCCACAATACCTAAAGGTGAGGCCAGTTTAATATTTAATGCAGCCTTTTTGTGATATAAAGTCTGCATTTTTATGGATTCCAGATCAATTTGACATTTCCCTTATGCTCCTTGGAACATGCAGCCTGCATAAAGATGTAGAGAAAGAGATGTTTTCCTCTGCTTAAATCCCTGATGAGGCTCTGCATGAATAAATGTTTCAGAGAGAGAGTTGTACTGGCCTTGGATTGTATTATTTGACTGTAAGAAAGGCTGCTGAATGTTCTGTTTCTCTATGCCCAGCTGTGTTCAGTCACTTTCTGTCTCCCCTGCATGGATACCAGCTCTCATATTCTCTACTGGTTAACTCATTCCATTAAGCATAAGAGATATTGCCAGAGAAAGACTGCTTGATCCATCCAGTCTGTCTGTTAGCACCTGCTTACCATGGTGCCTCAGATCACACTCAGACTTTAGTCGCTTCCTTCTCTTGCCCTGCACTGAATTTTTTGTGTCTTCTACTATTTTGTAACCTAATGACCTCACTGGAAGCCAACTCCCAGGTGCCCCCCCCCCCCCTCCCTGTCTTCTCTTCTGGTACATGGAATGAACATACAGATCAGATGCTCAGGATCAGATCGGTGAACCACTGCACGGCTTCAGTATTTTCAGCATTAACATGATTTCTAGGATCTAGTCCATCTGTGAATGAGGACAGGGTACCATTGCTTGTAGTGTGATCCACTATGAAGTTTGGATGGCCACCCCCAATCATGTTTTGGAGAATAATGTTACACAGATCTCAAATCATAACGCATCTGTCAATGTTCCCATTGTACTGTAATAAAGAGCCCCATAACCACATTTTGGATTGTCTTTGAATTTCCACTTGTGGACGAGATGAGGGCAGTGTCCAGCTGAGGTTCTAAAGCATCTTATGTAGCACTATTATTGTTGAGAACCATATTAGGATGCCCAGCAGAGTTCCACAGTGCCTGCATGGCTCAGATATGGAGCTGTTTGCCTCTAATTCATTTCACATGCTGCCAGATTTGATTACAAAACCTGAGGCAGCATCAAGAAGGGCTGAGCAATGTTGCATTGCCTTGGCAGAAATTGGCAGGCATGATGTTAGTCAGGACAGGTACTCACTCTGTTGAAGTGCTTTCAACGTATTCATTATCATCTAAAGAACACAGTTAATCTGAATATCTAACTTTCTTAATACATTTGCTTGATGCCCACGTTGGTCTTCCTTTTCCGATATCTATTTTTTATATAATTCCTACAAGTAAGGCTTCTGTCATGCATTACACCAGAATTCTTGATCAAGTTCCCTTACGAAAAACTTACAGCTCAGTGTTAGACTCATCGTTGTTGAGAAGGGGGGAAGGAGACCATCATTTTTGATGGGTTCAGTAGTCCCACTCTACAAAAGTAATTTAAAGAGATCCTTTCAGCTCTGAAGGTATGGCCTGTGTTATTAATACCTTCCCCCTGCCTGACTGGCTAAGGTCAAATCAATAAAAAAAATAAAAACAAACACTGAATAATACTTTCAGCAATATCACATATTCAGACCATCAAGATCATTTTCATCTTAATATTTTGTCTGTTTTATTGTCTAATGATCTCACTTGTATTTATAACTTGTGAATTGAAAACAGTCCCCTCCCCCCCCCCCCCCCCCCCCCGATATTCAAAACTATGTAACCGGCCAGGAACAGCTCCTGGCCAGTTATATAATGTTTAAGCGCCAAATAGCGGAAATTCAGTGGGAGATAGCCAGTTATCTCTGCTGAATATCCTAGTTAGCGGCTTGATAACATGGGGCCTGTGATTCCTCTGTTTCCTCTACCTCTGCAGCTTCTTTCTTCGACCCCTCTTTGCTCTAAAAGGATGTTCCTATTATCACTTCCACTTGATGAAGTTGAGGAAGAGTCTGAATCTCCTTGACTAGGTCCTGAGATTTTTCGTTCCTTCTGGTCCTACTAATTGGTACATCCAGTGATACACTTTATTGTTATTATAGTCGTTTTCATCTCTTTCAAACTTCTTTTGATTTAGTTTTCTCAAATTGTCTTTGTACTTACCAATAGATCCCTGAATATCTTTATATTGTAAATCAAATTTCTCCTGTCCTAAAGACGTTTTAAATCTTCTAATGCTGCTCTTTGTATCTACAGTTCTTTTTTACTTTTGTCAATTATCTATAACATTAAATCTAAGAAACATCAATTTAAAATCATGTTCCACTTTTCTACAAATTCTACATCTGATTGGAATATCTGAGGTCCTGTATTCATTCTCAGATCTCTTGGTATTCTTTATTTTTTTACAATAATTTATAAAATAGCCTCCTATGTGATATTACAAAGTTTGCATTTTACGTAAGAACATAAGCGTTGCCATACTGGGACAGACCGAAGGTCCATCAAGCCCGGTATCCTGTTTTCAACAGTGGCCAATCTGGACAAGATCCCAGAACAGTAAAACAGATTTTATGTTGCTTATCCTACAAATTAGCAGTGGATTTATCCAAGTCCATCTTAATAATGGCTTATGGAGTTTTCTTTTAGGAAATTATCCAAACCTTTTTTAAAGCCTGTTAAGCTAACTGCTTTTACCACATTCTCTGGCAATGAATTCCAGAGTTTAATTACATATTGAGTGAAGAAATATTTTCTCCAATTTGTTTTAAATTTACTACTTAGTAACTTCCTTGCGTGCCCCCTAGTTCTAGTATTTTTGGAAAGAGTAAACAAGCAATTCACATCTATCTGTTCCACCCCAATCAGTATTTTATATACCTCTATAATATCTCTCCCCCCCCCCAGCCATCTCTCCACCAAGCTGAAGATCCCTAGCTGCTTTATCTTTTCTTCATAGGGAAGTTGTCCCATCACCTTTATCATTTTTGTCACCCTTCTGTGTACCTTTTCTAATTTTGAGATGTGGTGACCAGAACTGTACACAGTATTTGATGTGAGTCACACCATGGAGTGATACAAAGGCATTATAACTTTCTCAGTTTTGTTCTCTATTCCTTTCCTAATAATTCCTATCATTCTATTTGCTTTCTTAGCCGCCGCTGCTGCTGCACACTGAGCAGAGGGTTTCAACATATCATCAACAATGACACCTAGATCCCTTTCCTGGTAGGTGACTCCTAATGTGGAACCTTGCATAACGTAACTATGGTTTGGGTTCCTCTTTCCCACATGCATCACTTAGCACTTTGCTCACATTAAAAGTCATCTGCCATTTGGATGTCCAGTCTCCCAGTCTTGTAAGGTCCTCTTGCAATTTTTCTCAATCCTCTTGTGATTTAACAACTTTGAATAACATTGTATCATCGATACATTTAATTACCTCACTAGTTATTCCCATCTCTAGATCATTAATAAATATGTTAAAAAGCAGCGGTCCCAGCACAGACCCCTGGGGGAACCTCACTATCTATCCTTCTCCATTGAGAATATTGACCATTTACCCCTACTCTTTGCTTACTATCTTTTAATCAGTTTTTAATCCACAATAGGACATTTCCTCCTATCCCATGACACTCTAATTTTTCTATAAATGTTTCTGTTTTTATTAGAGTCTTAATATACCGCCTGTTTCATTTTCACATTTTCAATAGTGAGACATAGGCAAGCTTTGCAGGTGTCCAGGGAATATGCGTGTCCCTAGCCATTGAAAACACAATATTGAAGCAGCACCCCCCCCCCCCTCCCAAACACACACACTGGCAGCAATGTAGTTGGAGGATTCCTGCTCAGATTAGAGGGAACGGTGCCAGGAAGCAGAAATGGGTCTTCATATGAGCTCTAAAACTTTAGGTCAGACCTGGTGTCTGAAGGCCAATGGGAGGTAGCGACAGAGGAAAAAGGCTGAGTGCTTTCTGAAAATCTAGATACACTACATCAAGCAGCTCACCTTTATCCACATGTTTATTCGTGCCACCAATTTGCTTCGCTTCTTTGAAGGCGTGAATAAGCATGTTGATAAAGGTGAGCCGGTCGATGTAGTATATCTAGTTTTTCCAAGTGTGTAGTTGTACAGAGTGTTTTCTCAGCGTGATTAGATGGTCAGGGTATCTCCCCCCCCCCCCCCCCCCCCCCCCACACACACACACACTGGCTACCAAGTCCCCGTTTACTGATTTTTCTTTGTGTACCCTCATAGGGTTGGCAGGTCAACACTCCGCCTCCAGCAGAAACTGGGTTACACAATATTGATGTTGGAACTGAACTGCAGCATTTTCTCACATTCCTCTTTGAGTTACCTTCTGTTCGGCTTCATAATTGTCCCTGAATCTCCCATTCTCTTAGAAGTTTTACCTTCTGTAGTGAGACCCTGCTAAATATTTGACTATTTCTTAGCAGCTGAATATTTGCAAAAAGGAATGTGGAAACATCTGGTTCTGACAAGCAGAGAATCCCTTTTTTATTATTAGGGACGTGCAGTCAATTTAGACATGTCATTTTCCATTTGAAATCACAAAAAAATGCATGAAAATATTTTTGGTGTCTCTCCATGTTCTCCATGTCGTTGGTGGAGAAATAATGGAAGTGTTTGCCACAAACTTGCAGTGTGTGAGTGTGTGTAAAATTCATGACCTAGCACCTCCTAGCTGTTGATCTTAAAGCCTGCAAGATCAGCATAAGTTGACAACATTTTGAAAGAGTAGAACCCGCCTCTACCATGCTCCATCCCTACCCCACACTCTATCTCTGCCCTCACCCCAACTGTAAACTGCAGTGAGGGCAGTAGTACAGGCTTCACTGCTTGCAGGCTAAACTGACAACTGGAGGATGGGGGAATTACAGGAGGTTGCTCTCTTCAGCTCCCACTGAGCCACACTCTCTCAATACACATACGCTTCCCCCATATATTACTAAATCCAGCTGCAGGTGGGCCTGGGTGGGCACAGGCCCACCCAATCTTGACTCAGGCCCACTCAGTTGCAGCGCCACACTGCTCTGTTCCCCCCCCCCCTCCACCGCAGCGACCCATACCTAACGAACCACGTAAACTTCATGTTACAAAACGGACTTTTCCCAAAGGAAAAAGGAAAAATTCTACTCACCCCAATACCTAAAGATACAAAGAAAAGCGCAAGTGAAATAACCAATTACAGACCAGTAGCATCTATACCACTAATAACCAAAATAACTGAAGGGATGGTAACAAAACAACTCACAAACTATCTAAACAAGTTCTCAATACTGCATGATGCCCAATCAGGATTCCGGTCGAACCACAGCACAGAAACAGTATTAATTACCCTAATGACTAAATTTAAACAAATGATTGCAACCGGCAACAATATACTCCTCCTACAATTTGACATGTCAAGTGCCTTTGATATGGTTAACCACGGAATCCTATTACACATACTTGAATATTTTGGCATCGGAGGAAATGTCCTAAACTGGGTCAAGGGGTTCCTACCCTGCGCTCATATCAAGTCACATCAAATTCAACTACGTCTGCTACATGGACACCTGAATGTGGAGTACCGCAAGGATCACCCCTCTCACCAACTATTTTCAACCTAATGATGATCCCCTTGGCAAAACTCCTATCAAACCATAATCTTAACCCATACATATACGCCGATGATGTAAAAATATACATCCCTTTCAAACAAAACATTAAGGAAATCTTCAGTGAAATCAACCAAAGTCTACACATCATGAACACCTGGGCAGATGCATTTTGATTGAAACTAAATGCAGAAAAAACTCAATGCCTGATACTCATCTCCCAATACAACACGAATAAATTTACCGCTATAAACACACCAAAAATAAACCTTCCAATCTCAGAAACTTTAAAAATCCTTGGAGTCACTATTGACTGCCACCTAACACTCGAAACTCATGCAAACAACACAACCAAAAAGATGTTCTACTGAATGTGGAAACTGAAAAGAATAAGACCATTCTTCCCAAGATCCGTCTTCCGCAGCCTAGTGCAATCCCTCGTACTCAGCCATCTGGATTACTGTAACTCACTATGCACAGGTTGTAAAGAGCAAATACTGAGGAAACTTCAAACAGCCCAGAACACAGCAGCCAGACTCATCTTCAGAAAACCAAAATACGAAAGTGCAAAACCCTTACGAGAGAAGCTACACTGGCTCCCACTCAAGGAACGCATTACTTTTAAAGTATGCACATTAGTCCACAAAATCATTCACGGTGAAGCCCCAGCCTACATGTCTGACTAGACGGCCTGAAGATAGGACCCGAAGTGGTGAACTGGATTAGGAACTGGTTGACGGACAGACGCCAGAGGGTGGTGGTGAATGGAGTTCGCTCGGAGGAGGGAAAGGTGAGTAGTGGAGTGCCTCAGGGATCGGTGCTGGGGCCGATTCGGTTCAATATATTTGTGAGTGACATTGCTGAAGGGTTACAAGGTAAAGTTTGCCTTTTTGCAGATGACACCAAGATTTCCAACAGAGTGGACACCCCGGAGGGTGTGGAAAACATGAAAAAAGATCTGAAGAAGCTAGAAGAATGGTCTAACGTTTGGCAATTAAAATTCAATGCGAAGAAATGCAAAGTGATGCACTTAGGGAGTAGAAATCCAAGGGAGACGTATGTGTTAGGCGGGGAGAGTCTGATAGGCACGGACGGGGAGAGGGATCTTGGGGTGATAGTATCTGAGGACCTGAAGGCGACGAAACAGTGCGACAAGGCGGTGGCAGTAGCTTGAAGATTGCTAGGCTGTATAGAGAGAGGAGTGACCAGCAGAAGAAAGGAGGTTTTAATGCCCCTGTATAAGACGTTGGTGAGGCCCCACCTGGAGTATTGTGTTCAGTTTTGGAGGCCGTATCTTGCGAAGGATGTTAAAAAAATGGAAGCGGTGCAAAGAAAAGTTACGAGGATGGTATGGGATTTACGTTCCAAGACGTATGAAGAGAGGCTTGCTGACCTGAACATGTACACCCTGGAGGAAAGGAGGAACAGGGGTAATATGACACAGACGTTCAAATATTTGAAAGGTATTAATCCGCAAACGAATCTTTTCCGGAGATGGGAAGGCGGTAGAACGAGAGGACATGAAATGAGATTGAAGGGGGGCAGACTCAGGAAAGATATCAGGAAGTATTTTTTCACGGAGAGGGTGGTGGACGCTTGGAATGCCCTCCCACGGGAGGTGGTGGAGATGAAAACGGTAACGGAGTTCAAACATGTGTGGGATATGCATAGAGGAATCCTGTGCAGAAGGAATGGATCCTCAGAAGCTTAGCTGAAATATGGGTGGCGGAGCAGTTGGGGGGAAGAGGGGGTGGTGGTTGGGAGGCGAGGATAGGGGAGGGCAGACTTATACGGTCTGTACCAGAGCCGGTGATGGGAGGCGAGACTGGTGGTTGGGAGGCGGGAAATACTGCTGGACAGACTTATATGGTCTGTGCCCTGAAAAGGACAGGTACAAATTCAAGGTAAGGTATACACATATGAGTTTGTCTTGGGCAGACTGGATGGACCATGCAGGTCTTTTTCTGCCGTCATCTACTATGTTACTATGTTACTATGTAATAGACCTACCACCCAGAAACGCTAAAAGATCATCCCGAACTTTCCTCAACCTCCACTTCCCTAATTGCAAAGGCATAAAATACAAAGCACTGCACGCATCAACCTTCTCTTATATGAGCACGTAATTCTGGAATACACTACCACGCAACCTGAAAACGATCTATGAACTAACCAACTTCCGCAAATTATTCAAGACTCATCTCTTTGATAAAATTTATTGAAAGGATCAAAACACATGAAGTCCACACACACTGTCAGTAATGCATCAATACACTCTCTTGGAATTTTCATCCCCCTTTAATATTACCACATTTATAGCTTTACTTACAGAGAAATGTTATACCGAATGATCTCCTACTATTGTTTTGTTGCCCTATCAGTTTCCAGTTGTCTCTTTCCATTGTTCCATTGTTCTTTTCCCTCAACGATACTCTGACTTTGTCTTCGCATAACTCCTCACAATGTAATCCATAACCGAGTTGTAACAAATTGTATTTCCATCATTTACAATGTATTGTAAGCCACACTGAACCCGCAAATAGGTGGGAAAATGTGGGATACAAATGTAATAAATAAAAATAAAATAAAATAAGTCTCCTGCATTATTGTTTTTCCTTTCTACCTAACAATCGCTTTGATGGGTCCACTCCTAAGAGGTATTTCAAGATACTGAATAAACTTGAAACTTCATAGTGCAGCAGTACGGAAATTTTAGAGTTCCACCAGGATACAGTAGGGATGGGCTGTCATTTAAAATTAATGTTGTCTGATGTTAAGAGTGCACACTATACCCCAGATTCTCTATAGGTCACCCAAAATTGCACATGCAAATTTGGTTGTGGATCCCAGATTCACGTGTAAACTAGTTAACAAGCCACTAACAATCAATAATTGGTGTTAACAGAGTTGAAGTCTCGCGAGGCCGCTTCAACTCTCGGCGGCCATTTTGAATCCCGAGACCGTCACACAGCAACAGGATGCAGGGCAAAAGCAGCGCTCTGGACAGGAAAGAGGGGGCTCTTTCCTGTCCCAAAGAGGTCACTAGACCACTGGGGCAGTAGATAGTAAGTAAGGGAAGGGAAGGGGAGGCTAGGATAGGTCCGGCGCCTGCCCACCCGTTTGTCCAGAAATCTGGACAAACGGGCGGACTGGCAAAACCCACCCGGATGCCCAGACAAATACGGATGTATAGTAACCCTAGGTAAGCTGTATTGTAGAAAGCATTAGTATTGTAGCAATGTTATTTGAATGTTCTAATTGTGAGCTTAGATATTCCATCACTATTATGCTTGCATCATGTTATTTTATTTATTTAAGTTACATTTGTACCCCGTGCTTTCCCACTCATGGCAGGCTCAATGTGGCAGGCAATGGAGGGTTAAGTGACTTGCCCAGAGTCACAAGGAGCTGTGCCTGAAGTGGGAATCGAACTCAGTTCCTCAGGACCAGAGTCCACCACCCTAACCACTAGGCCACTCCTCCACTCTGTTATATCTCTGTTATTTGAATTTCAGTGCTGTTAAATGTGTATATGTTTATGATACTGTTTCAAGGTAGTCTTATTATTAAGTTTTAATTTGCTGTTTTCAAGTTTCCTCATTCATTGCATTTATGTTCATACTTGTACATTTTCTATTGTCATGCTGTTAACAGAATTGTAAGTTTGATGTTAAACTGTACCTACTGTACACCGCCTTGGGTGAATCTCTTCCTAAGGTCGGTTAATAAATAAATAAAATAGAGTCCTTTATGTGCCCAACTGCCATTAGTTGCATGCCAGCATCTGCTTAAGCAGGCATAATTGTTGCACCCAAAATTAGGCATGAGATCTGCAATACGATAGCATTCTGCAAAGGGCAGTCTACTCGGAGCACCTTCTACAGAATACTATGTTAGGGCAGATCTTCCCAGCATCTAACTTTGGCACCATTTACTGAATTCCAGCCTATATCCACATAGTATACGGTCTTCTTAGAGTGCACACGCTATGTGCATATAGGACTAGATTCTATAAATGCCCTGAAAAATGTAAGCACTGAGCACTATTCTATAAAGACCTGCATCTTTTATAGAATAGCGCTAAGCTTATAAACGACGCCTAACTTTAGACACAGGCAGTGGCGTTCCTAGGTCGGCTGGCACACAGGGCGGATCGCCGCTGCGCACCCCTCCCCGGGTGCAGCGGGGTCCGTTCCCCCAGGGTGCAGCACGGCACCCCCCCCCCCCCAGCGCAATGACACCCCCCCCCTCGGTGCATCAATTCCCCCCCCAGGTGCATTCATAGCTGCTGGGAGCAGCCGCGCAGCAGCCGCGCAGCTGTCGGCTCCGCTGGCTCCCTCTGCCCCAGAGCAGGAAGTAACCTGTTCCAGGGCAGAGGGAGCAGGGAACCAGCGGAGCCAACAGGCGCGCAGCTGCTCTCTGCACCCCTCCAGCGCATGCACCCGGGGTGGACCGCCCTGCCTTTGCTACGCCACTGGACACAGGCAATTATGCCTGCTGAGAGCAGGTGTAAATGCTGGCACCTAAGTTATGCACCAATTTAGTCTAATCTGTAACAATGCATGCAGGGAAAACTGGGATCATATAAATATCCAACCTGGGGGACGAAGGCTCTTCATGTTTAGTTTTTGATCCACAGTCAGAGCACCTACAAGCAAGGGGACCCTGGTTTAGTTTAAGAGCCCCTGGCTATTCCCTTTCATCTATCAAAGGGACTAGAATAACTTTTAACCTTTAAGCTGCAGTGTCATCTGCTCCATCAAGGACAGATCTTATAACTAGCACAGATGAGGATCCAGAAGAGCCAAGAGTGGGAACCTGCCTCAGAGCCTGCAAACCTGCTGGATGGTTCAAGGGAATGTCAGGCATGGGGATCCTGCCTTCCATCATTGCTGGGAGAACTGAAAGGAGCCACAGAGAAGAAATCCTATAAAATACAGTGGAGTAAAAAGGTTCTCTTTACACTCAAGACTGTCAGTGAGAAGGAGATTAAGGGAGAAGAACATGCAGGAGTGTTACTTATACTAAATATATCTGTTGGACTTTACTGGAATATACTAAGAGATGTTAACTAAGTGTTTTAAAGGAAGTGACCTCCTCTTGAACTAAACCAGTTTGAAGTAAACCCTGCATAGTTGAAGCATACCTAACCGTGTATACTGTTTATTGCCTGGGAGAAGCTTGCTGCCTGAGTGGATTATGGGCCAGCCAGTCTCTTAGTTTCGCTAATCCTGGCTCTGCCCTCAAACCAGTCCATACAAATATATTTGTACAGCCTGTCGGATGATCACACCTAACCCAGGGCTACATTTCCATACTGTCATTTATGAAGCCTCCTCTAGCAGATGCAGTGAGCTGATTATTTCTTTGCCGTATGTGAAAAAAATCATTTTTGATTTATGCATAATTGTACCTAGAACGGCATCGCGTTTTGGCCTTCTGACCCACTGTATTCTGCTTTTTGTTCACAGTTCTCATTACTAGTTATATGACAAGGTATTTCTGTGATCCGTGCCTTAGAGGGAGCAGGTCACTGACACGAACCACTGTGGGAAAGTTGCTTAACGCATCCATGCTCTCTGTCTCACAGGTGCTTCACATCCCAGAGACTTCTTAATAGATATGAGAGAGACTAATCACAACCTTGTTATTCCCTGTTGCCTTTCTGATTGCAGCACGTGTTGTGTCATTCTCATCCTACCACCATTGTGTGAGGGGAACCAGCCAGGGCATAGGCGGCCACAAAGGATTGGTCCCTTAGTAATAAGCAATGCATACCACAACAGGTCCAAAGGCAGTTTAATTTTCACTAGCCTCACAATACATAGGTTATATATATCTGCAGAACTATGGTACAGTGGGCTGGATCCCTCAGTCACCCTTTTTGAGGAGTCCATGGGTAGACATAGAACATGAAACCTAATCCATAGGCAGGAGCACTGAGAAGAATCCAAGGATTACATGACAAATGGCCAGTTGGAATGGAAACAGACTTGGAAGAGAGGAGCATAAGCACAGGCACAGGAATCATGGATAAGTGGAGACTCAGGAGAGAGAAAAGAACCAGGAACATGAGAATCACCGGGACCATGGATATCAAGAGTATAATAATTAATGACCCAATGCTGGTCCAACCCAGAAGCAGTCACACAACAAAGAGTAATGGGCCCACAGGCCGACAATATAAAGAATGCACTATTTAAAGTTATATTAAAAATATATTACATTTATTTAAACATAAATATCCAACCTGTTTTGGATAACACCTCCATCAGGGATACATTAGTATACATTAAATACAGAATCAATAGCCTATGAATACATGGTGAGGACAACAATATGATGACAAACCCTAGAAGGATTTAAAAAAAACCATCCTATAATTATTGGGAAATGAAAGGAAGGTTCTGGTGTATGCACAGATGTTGTAAGGGGGATGGACTGTTCAGATAGAGAATTTGTGTTTGGAACCAGAGACTAAGACCAACAAAATCCGGGAGGCCATAAGCAGTTTCATCACACATACAGCACACTCTATTCAGTCAATGAAGCAGAACATTCCAACGAATTTACTTTAAAGTCTCTTTAGGCAGTTAACAGGAGCAATAATAAGAGCAGAGGCCGTAACTTTGGCAGAGATGGTATTCAAACAGTATTTACATCTTTTATTCTCTTTCTTAACCCTTCCTCTTGAGGGTATAGTAAATAGTATAATTAGTTTCAAGAAAGATATCACTTACCCATGGATTCTATATATGGCACCCAAATTTGAGCATACTGCCAAGATGTGTGCACAAATTAATTGGCTAACGAGCTCTTCACCATCAATAAGTAGGTGCCAACGACCAACTATTGATATTAATTGGTATTCATTAAAATTTGGGCACACATAAGGCAGGGCGCCCTCCCATAGTGTGTATCTCATAAGGGGCGTGGTCATGGGAGGGGCATGGGTATGTCAGGGGCGTTCTGAAAAGTTACACTTGTAATTATAGAATACTGGGTTAGTGTGCCTAACTTGAGCGCCAGCATTTACACCAGGTTTCAGCAGGTGTAGGTCTAGCACACCCTTTACAGAATAAAGCTTAGTGATGGGTTTTTTTCCACCCATTTTTGAGCGCTATTTATAGAATTTCCTCCTTATAGTCTTTGTTAGGGGTGCTGGGAGGCTCATGGGTTCTGAATCTCATAAGCAGCTCTGCAGGTAACTTGGTCCTGGTTGGATGTGAGATGGCCCAAGGAAACATGTAGCCATAAATGGTACTTATTTCTTCAGTCATCTGAGTGGCTGCAGGATTCTGAAGAGATGAAAGGAGGTCCTGGGTGCCCTGCTGAAAGTGCACAACTATATCAAACTTCTTCCTTTCTCCATTGCCCCAGTTCTAGGAGCAATACAGAGCTTAGGGGTCCTTTGGCCTTAGAGCGCCCTCACAAGAGTTTTTCCTGCATAGAAACATAGAAACATGATGGCAGATAAGAGCCAAATGGCCTATCCAGTCTGCCCATCTACAGCAATCACTATTTTCTCCTTCTCCTAAGAGATCCCATGTGCCTGTCCCACGCTTTCTTAAATTCAAACTCAGTCCTCGTCTCTACCACATCCACCAGGAAGTGACTCCACACATCCACCACCCTTTCAGTGAAAATGTATTTCCTTAGATTACTCCTGAGCCTATAACATCTTAATTTCATCCTATGCCCTCTCACCTCCTATACATTAATGCCACTGAGGTATTTAAACATCTGTATCATATCCCCTCTCTATCACCTTTCTTCCAAAGTATACATATTGAGAGCCTGAAGTCTGTCCCCATGCACTTTATCAAAGAGACAACTGACCCTCTGGACCAACTTCATCCTGTTTATATCTTTTCATAGGTGCGGTGTCCAGAAATGCACATAGTATTCTAAATGGGGACTCATCAAAAATTTATAAGAGGGCACTGTCACCTCTTTTTTCCTGCTGGCCATTCCTCTCCCAATGCATCCGAACATCCTTCTGGCTTTGGCCATCGCTTTTCCTATCTGCTTGGCCACCGTGAGATCATCACACAATCACCCCCAAAGTCTCGCTCTTCTTTTGTACACAGAAGTACTTCACCCCCTATACCATACCTTTCCCTTGGATTTTTGCAACCTAAGTGCATCACCCTGCATTTTTTTAGCATTAAATCTGAGTTGCCAATTGCTGGACCATTCATCAAGGTTTGCCAGATTGCTCCACATGCTATCCATGCCCTTTGGGGTGGTCTGTCCCTGTGTGGCAATACTTAAAGTTTGGTATCATCTGCAAAGAGACAAACCTTACTAGACAGTCCTTCTGCAATATAACAAAGATGTTATAAAGAGCTGGCCCAAGGACTAATCCCTGCGGTGTACCACTAGCAACATCCTTTCCCTTGGAGCAAAGTCCATTTACCACTACCCTCTGTCTCCTTCCACTTAACCAGTTTTTAACCCAGTCAGTCACTTTAGTGCCCATACCGAGGGCACTCAGTTTATTTATCAGTCACCTGTGTGGAACCGTATCAAAGGATTTGCTAAAATCCAAGTACTCCACATCTAGTGTCCCTCCCATATCCAACTGTTTGGTCACCCAGTCAAAGAAATCAATCAGATTTGTCTGACATGACCTGTCTCTAGTGAAACCATGCTGCTTTGGGTCCTGCAGTCCATTTCATTCTAGAAACCTCACAATCCTCTGCTTTAGAAGTGTTTCCATTAGTTTTCACACCACCAAGGTCAGACTAACAGGTCTGCAATTCCCAACCTCCTCTTTATTTCCACTCTTTTGCAGAGGGACCACATCTGCCCTTCTCCAGTCCTCCGGGACCACTCCAGACTCTATGGAAACATTGAAGAGGTCATACAACGGAGCTGCCAAAACTTCCCTGAGTTCTTGAACACCCTTGGATGTATCCCATTATGTCCCATCGCTTTGTCTATTTTTAGTTTATCTCCTCACAAACACAGTCTTGGTCCTGGTCTACCAAAAATCCATTTGCATTAGCATTTGTTTTCTGCAGTCCTACCCCTGACCTTTCATCTGTGAACACAAAACAGAAAAAATTAGGGGTGGGTAATTAACTTGCTAATAACGCTATTATGTTAATATTTTAATGTGTTAATAGCTTTTTAATGCCAGCTGGGTTTTTTTAACGCGAACCCACTCTGCATTTGCTTCAACAGCTCGGCCTCCGGATTTTCCCTTCTTTCTCTCTGCCTCAAAGTCCTTTTGTTTCCCCTGCATGGTGCGGCTCATGTAGCTACAAAGCCCAGCTGTGCAGAGGAAGAAAAAGGATTTTGAAGCAGCGAGAAAGAAGGGAAAATCTTGAGCCCGAGTTGTTGAGGTAAATGGGGGGGGGGGGGGCGGTGTTTAAAAAATCTGGGGGAGCATGAGAGAATCTTGATAAAGGTTGGGGAGGGGAGCATAAGAGAATCTGGGTGAAGGCTGGTGAAGGGGGCATGAGAGAATTTGGGTGAAGAATGGGGAGGGGGCATGAGAGAATCTGGGTGAAGGCTGGTGAAGGAGGCTTGAGATAATTTGGGTAAAGGTAGGGGAGGGGCATGGAGAAACTTGGTGAAGGGGGCATGAGATAATTTGGGTGAAGGCTGGTGAAGGGGCATGAGTGAGAAAGATAGAGACAGATGATTACGTTCAAAAGGAGAGAGTCAATAGAAAGGGTGACAAAAATAGGCAAAATGAATGCCGAGATTAATCGCAATCAATCATGCGATTAACATTTCTAATCGTTGCTCATCCCTACAAATTGTTAAGCAGTTTGGCTTTACCCTTATCAGCTTCTACATATTCCTCCTATCACTTACATATCTAAAAAATATCTTGTCCCCAGTTTTACCATACTGGCTATCTTTACTTCCATTTGCATCTTTGCTTTCCTGACAGCTTTTCAAGCTTCTTTTAGCTTTTTTAGATGTTTTCGCCTGTTCTGCGTCGTCTTCTTACTTATTAAAGCTAACCTTTTTTCTCTTACCTTTTCAGCTACTATATTTGACAACCAAATCAGCCGTCTTTTCCTCATGCTTTTACATACTTTTCTAACATGAAGGTTTGTCAGTAGAGAGACAGAGTCTGGCGCCAGGCCCCCCCTTAGAGGCTGGGGAGGAGCAGACACAGGATTCCAAATTGGGTTCGGCTTTGGGGCCTCTGGTTTGACTGGCGGGGTTCCCCAAGCCTGAACTGTTTCTTGCCAGTTAAATTACTTTGCATATCAACCTCATAGATGCCAAAGTTGTTATTATAAAATAGCCCCAAAAGAGGTGCCTACTTTTATTAATTTTTGATTTTGACTTCGTACCTAGACAACCTGTAATGTCATTACCGTCAAAAATTGTCCAAACAATGCTAGAGGGCCAATATTCAGACCATGGGGGGTACATAAGAACATAAGAATAGCTATACTGTGTCAGACCAATGGTCCATATAGCCCAGTATCCTGCTTCCAACAGTGGCCAATCCAGGTCACAAGTACCTGGCAGAAACCCAAATAGTAGCAACATTCCGGAATCCCAAATAGTAGTAACATTCCAGAATCTCAAATAGTAGCAACATTCCATGCTACCAATCCCAGGGCATGCAGTGGCTTCCCTCATGTCCATCTCAATAACAGTCTATAGACTTTTCCTCCAGGAACTTGTCCAAACCTTTTTTTAAACCCAGTTACGCTAACCACTGTTACCACATCCTCCAGCAGTGAGTTCCAGAGTTTCACTATTCTTTGAGTGAAAAATATATTTTCTTCTATTTCTTTTAACAGTATTTCCATGTAATTTCATTGAGTGTCCCCGTGGCTCATACAAAGCAATGATTTGCTACCATGCTGCATTCCCTGAGTAGCTCCTCTTAGGTGTCCTGCTTTCCAAGGTCCTCATCGCTACAGATTCATTTCAGAGCTAAACTAAATCCTCAGCTCAGTCTGTAAACGTGCAGCTTCCAAATTTGCACATTAAGTTATTAGGTTAGTTAAATTGGCTTTCCTGGCACGGAGCATTTCTTCCTCATCTACAGGAATATTCAAACGACATAGAATATGAATGGAGCCGTTTATCACACTCTTCAATACCTTTAATCATCCAGAATGGGAAGAGCATTCAGTGATGGCAGCCAGAGCAGAAACGGGAAAGCAAGAGAACAGGGCAAACATCTTTTATACTAAAATATCCCAAGCAGTTTTACTGTTACTAATAAACGACTGATAAAAACATTCAGAAAATTTTTATTCATAAACTACTTTACAGTTTAAAAGTCCAATTTCAAAATATTACAGAACAAATAGCCACTGAATCCTGCAAGACTGGCAAACAGCAGGTGTTTTATGCACTGTCGTTTTTGCAAATGAACCCTACGGAGGGAAATAAAGTCCAGACTTGGTGAATGTCCAAACCAATATCCCTAATGCATATCCCGCTGACGTCCTCTGAGAGCAGCACTTAAGACATGGTCTTCCTGCCTTCTTTTTCCAGATGAGAACAAGTGTCAGAAGCAATAGCTACAGTGATATTTTCAACTCCTCAGGCACCAGCAGCTTACGAAATGTAAGAGAGAGAAAGCGGAGAAAATAGAATGTATAACTGAAAAACTGCAAAAAAAAAAAAAAAAGAAAACCTTTGTTTAGCATGATTAGGTGAGAGCCAAACACAGCTGGGTTCAGAACAGCAGGTCAGATCCAGGAGCTGGTCTGGAAACAAAGGACTAGATTCTAGAAATGGCATCTAAAAAAGTGGCGCTGAAAAAAATTGCACTTAGCACAGTTCTATAAACTGCGCTTAAAGTTAGACGCAGTTTATAGAATAGTGCTTAGTGCCAGGAACCGCAACTATATTTCGGTATGACCATTTACACCAATGAAAACTTGGTGTACATCCCCGTGTGTAAATTAGGCGTGGAGTCCCCCTAATTCTATAATAATGTGCATAAGTTGAAGGAATGCCCCCAACCTACCCATGCACCTCCCATGACCACACCCCCTTTTCAGATCAGCACACTAGAATTTACCTGCTCCTCTTTATAGAGTTCACCTAAAATGATGCATGTGTAATTTTAATTAGTGCCAATTAGTGCGGATAATTGCTTGTTATTGCTCAATTATCGGCACTAATTGGCTCGTTATTCAATTTAGTTACCAGTGCAAATTGAACAGGTGTCCAAATTTGCATGCACAACTCAAAGCACCATATATAGAATCTTGGGATAAGGGACAATTCTATACAGTGCGCCAAAATTCTGAGCAATAAACGCAAATTCTATAACAGTATCTGGGCATCCAGATTCCATTATAGAAAACTAGCTTAAGATGGCATTAACGTGCCAAGCTACACTGAGCCTGTGTCAGGGGTAAATGCATGTGCCTAAATGTGGCATGTTAGCGTGCAAATGACACTATTCTATAACATGCACACATAATTGTGGAAAACGACCATAACCTGCTCAAGCTCCACCCATGTGAATACCTCTTGCATTTGTGCGCTGTGCATGTTGCACACTAAGATTACAAACAAAAAAAGCAACACTGTGCCTTCAAGACTGGACAACAGGAGTTCTTTATTGACAGGTGACCCGACACGGGCCGTGTTTCGGCGTTAAACAATGCCTGCCTCAGGGGTCAAAGTTTGGTTCTGCAGTATGCAAGTTGTATAGGTCTAATGCCTCAACAGATGGAAGGGTGTCTGTTGTAAATGATCGCTGCAATGCTAATATAAAGCTCCTGTGAAAGCCTTCTCGTTTGCAAAAAGGAGCTTTATATTAGCTTTCGGGTCACCTGTCAATAAAGAACTCCTGTTGTCCCAGTCTTGAAGGCCCAGTGTTGCTTTTTTTGTTTGTATACTTTCTATGTATGCTCTATTACCCTCTCTATTTGTACTGCACACTAAAATTACAGAATACTGCGTAGTGCCCAACTGCCACTTACACATGAATCTGTAACATAAACATAAAGTGCTGTCTGAATTCACAAATGGCACTAGAGTCAGTAAATGGCACCCAAATTTGGGTGCCTAAAAAAAATCCACGTGGAACACTATTTTGTAAATGGTGCTCTGAGTTCCGCTCCATTTATAGAAACCTGGTGTAAATCCTGGCACATAAGTTAGGCGCAGATCCTCAGTATTCAGTAACACTGCGCATCTTTCGTGAACGACCCTGACCTGCCCAGGCACCTTCACATTGCCAGGCCCCCTTTTGAGTTGCATGCTATAAGGTGTGTGCACGTATATTTATGGAATAGCACGTGCAAATCCAAATTGTTGCCAATTGATTCCAATAATTGTTAGCACCCAATTAATGACATTAATTGGCTTATTAGCCAATTTAGTTGCATACATCTTAGAATAGCGCGCAATTTTACATGTGTAAATTTGCACACCATTTATAGAATCTGGGAGGTGGAATTTACACTTAGGTGTTCATGTAATAGAATGATGGGGCAGGGCTGCCGAGAGACAGAGCCGGGCCTGGGGCAGGGCCACTGCAGCTGCTGCCACTCTCCACTTGGGCTGCAACCGCCACTCCCTCCCCCCCACTCAGGCCATCCCTGTTCCCCTACCTTCCTGTGTCTGCTTCTCTCTCAGTCTGTCAGTCTCCTGCTCTTGTGTGCCGGGACCGTGTAATTGCGTTAATACAATCACCCAGGTCTCAACATACAGGAGCAGTAGAGTGACAAACCGAGAGAGGAGCAGACACAGGAAGGTAGGGGGCAGGAATGGCCCGAGTGTGGGGGGGGGCGGTGGTGGCAGCCCAAGTGGAGAGTGGCAGCAGCTGCCCTGGCCCTGCCCCAGGCCCGGCTCTGTCTCTCAGCAGCCCTGCCCCATCATTCTATTACATGAACACCTAAGTGTAAACACCACCTCCTGTTCAGCTATCTGCCGATTTTTAAACTGCTCCTGTGTGCTGGGACCTGGGTGATTGTGACACACAGCAGTAGGAGAGATACCCCCATGCCAGGCCTCCCTTGGACGCCGGGCCCGGGGAATCTAGCCCCCCTCTCGACGACCCTGCTTAGAATTCAAGACAGCTTGGGACAAGGAAGGGATAGTAGATGTCATGGATGGGCAGACTGGGTAGGCCACGTTGTCTTTATTTGCTTTCATTTTTCTATGTTTCACTATTTCTAGATGCATTGAACTAGAACACAAATCTGGAGCAGTCTTGGGGAGGACAATCATATCCTCCGTCGATGGTTCCTCATGCTTAAATAAGCAATGTTGTTATCTTTCTCAAGAGGTAAAACTGGTACAAGGAGCTTTGACCAGACCTGGGTTTTTTCACATAATGATCAGAATGCTGCTGATATCTCCTCCCAAATGATATATTGCACATTCCATTCACCTAGATTTGGACTATTTCTACCTGTTCAACTACCTCCCCCCCCCCCCCCCCCCCCCCCCCCCCCCCCCCCCCCCCCCCCCCGCAACACAACTACCTCTCCTCAGATCTCCACCTCCCACAGGCTCCAGATTAAGAAGTCTCTGTATCCTGAATCAGCATCTTTGAACATCTATCTGTGAGTAAATTATCTGTGATTTATTCAATAAAAGAGACTTCATAAAATAATAGAGACTTCAGGTGATTGCTGTGCCAGGGTTATACTCCATGATATTGGGGCTTCTAATTACCAAGCTCCAAGAGTCATGACAGTTATACCATATGACATGGTGCTCATAGCTGCAACATGAGGCATAACACCACCTCCAGTCTGCTCTGTACAGAGAGATGGCAAATTCATATCAAGAACATTATTAACAAATCTTACATCCATTTATGGTGAAAAAACAAATCTTTATAACAAATCTGTGAAGGTTTAGGCTGTATTTGGAAATGTGTTTTGATATGATGGCCTGAAGTAATATTCCTTTAAAAGATTGATTTCATATGCCTTTCATTTATCTCCTTATAGAACTTCAGGATATTTCTGGCTCCAGAAACACATTATCTCTGATCAGAAGCTTTTTATATAGAAATACACATATACTCCTCATTCTATAATCTTGCACTCTAACTTTCGCACTTAGCATGTAAATGGTGCATGCAGGTTATAGACTAGCGTGAGTATGCATGTAAGTTAATTTCCTAATTAGGTGCAAATTGACACTAACAACCATAATCGGTGATTATTGGCCCTAATTGAACCTAATTTACAGCTACAGGTGTAACTATATTTAGGCAGTAATCTATAATATTCACGCCTAAATGCTGTAGGACTAGATTCTATATATCACGCCTAAAAAATTGGCGCCAAAAAAAATACATCTAGGCATATTCTATAAAGTATGCCTAAATTTAGGCAAACTTTATAAAATACGCCTAAATTTCCATGTGGTTTATAGACTATACTGAACGCCCGTCTGTGTGACTAAGTTAGTTGTAGGCAATTACGCCAAGTAAAACTTGGAGTAAATGCTGATGCCTAAATTAGGTGCCATTTGTATTTTATAGCAATGTGCATAGATTTTAGAAATGCCCACGACCCACCCATTCCACGCCCATGACCACACCCCCTTTTCAACTATGCGACTTTGAATTTGCACACATCACATCACAGAATACATGTAGATAGTTGTGAGCATAAATTCTAAAGAATGCCAATTAGTGTCAATAATTGCTTGTTAATTGGCAATTATCAGCGTTGATTGACATGTTAACTAATTAAGTTGCATGTGCAAATCCAGAATACGACCAGATTTGTGCACACAACTTAAGTTGTGCCATATAGAATCCAGGGGATAGCACGGAACTGTGAGAGGGGAGTAGGTATTGGAAGGTCAGGGGTGTGCCAAGCAGTTTTGCACTGTGGGTCCATAATTCAGCGCTATTTAATCAGCCAGGAATGGCTCCTGGCTAGTTAAATAGTGCTTTACTGGCTAAGTGTTAATATTCAGCGGAGATAGTTGGTTATTTTCGCTGAATTACAGCGCTTACCAGCTAGCCACCTACCAGTTATGTCACGAGACTCAGCCGGTTAAGCATGAATATTGTGAAGATCCTTCCCTCTGCCCGAGGGTCTTCGGGATCTTGCCTCCACCCTGGCCACTCAGCCTCCCAGCCCACTGCAGTCCACAGGGCAGGGCTCAAAGAAAATAAACTCCAAATAGGTAAAAGTCACCAAGCTCCTTTATTGTCAGGGATTCACAGTCCAGTAACTTTCAAAAGGAATCCTGCAGCCCTTCAAAACAGTTGCTCCTGTTTTTCTCTCAGGGCCCAGGTACAGCAGAAACACAAACACGTCCCCTTCCAGCTGCTGCACAAATCAGTTGGAGCCAAATTAACAGTCCCCACAGATAGGTTCCTCTGTAGTCCAACTTCACACCCCAAAAAGAATCCCTGTATCTTGTCCACCCCCACGGGGTTTCTGCAAACAGTTCAAAACACACAGTTCTGGGGGCCTCAGCCCACAAAAAGGAAAAAAAAACACTGTAGCTTACTTTCCCCTCCCCCACACAAAAGAAGGTTTATTTTACCAACAGTTCAAAATCCACAGTGCTTAGTGCCTTAGCACTCAGTTCAGACACACAGTCTCTTCAAGGAACACAGCCTGAACTCTTTTGGGAAAGAGGAAAATACCCCACCCTTTCTGGGTCACTCTATTACTTCACTGATCCTTCTCCTGCATGACCTTTTCCCTTTCCACTTTCAGCCCAGCTGTGACACCAAGAGTTCACCTGGTTTTTCAGTTTAGCTTTCAAGGCATGAGCCCAGGCAGAAAGGTCCATGGGTTCCTCAGAGCCTACTTCCTGCTCCTTCTCTCCGGCAGCTTGCCAGTCCATGGGCTCATTCACCTCCAATCTGGCCGGCTGTTCCTCTCTTACTCGATTATGTTCCAGGTGCCCCTCCCTTGCCTTGTCAGAGCCTTCTCCCGGAGATGCTGGGAAATGTAGTCCTTCTCCCACCTCCATTTTCTAGGGGGCACTACCTTTTCCCTTCTCTCTCTCTCTCTCCCTGAGGAATGATTAAAGGTAAGGCTCTGTTCTGTCTCCCTCGGCTCCTGAGCCTCCTTCCTTCTCCCCCCTCCACTTCCATCTGTTCAAAACCCTTATCCTCCCCTTCACAATATTCAATGCTAAACCGGCTAAGCTGAGTGGTTAAGATAGGCCTGCTTTTTAAGTGAATTATCTTTAACCTCTATTAACGTAACCAGTTAGCTCTGAATATTCACTTAGCCAGTTAAGTTGCCACGGCCAAACCTGAAACTGAATATTCAATGCCAGTTGCCAGATATGGCCCGGCATTGAATATCCAGGGGCAGCAATGGCAGAGACAGCTAACCACATTGCCTGCCACCAGATGAATTTCGGGGGGGGGGGGTGGGGGGCTAAGCTCTTAGAATGCTGTCAGTTATATACTTAAGTGCTGCCTTTAGGTTTGAGCATTGATACCTGCCACAGATCTAGCATAAGTGCTAATGTCTAAAGTTACACATGTAACTGCAGAACATGCACAGAAGGGCATTGTCCTGTGACGGTAGCAGCTAACGAAAACGGAATGCAGATGAGCAAATTAGTATTATAATGAGTAAAATTCGTATCGTAATGAGATGCACTACCGTTTTCCAGATACCCTTATCTGAGAACTGATAATCTTCTCAAAGTCAACTGATAATCCTGTCTACACCTTGCAGTAGGAATAAGGATAAGGAGAACTGTGTTTAACTCTTGCCACTCTTTGTAGTAGAACGTGGGAGAGATAAGAGTAAAGCACTGCTGATAACAGGAGTGAACTATTTGATAAACTTTGTATATTCTTTTGCCATTGTTTCTGTTGTAAGTGATATTAAAAGTAAAGATTTGGTTCAGAACAACATATCTGAATTACAACAGCATATCTGAATTAATGAGTGGATTTATGCAAAAGCCTGGGGGGCCCTTTTACAAAGGCACGTTAGGTGCTACATGCGTGCAGTGTGCGCCTAAACAAGACTACCGCCAGGCTACCACACCCCAGGGGCATAGCCAGAGCCCGAGTTGGGAGGGCACTGTTTAGCCGCCGACCCCCCACCACCACTTTGGACCCCACCACCGCAATCGCAAAAAAAAACCCCGCCACTTTGGACCGCCGCCGCAACCGCAAACCCCCTCCTGCCTCCACCCGCCCCGCCCCACCCCGCCGCATCAGGTACCTTGTTTGCTGGCAGGGGTCCCCAATCCCCACCAACCGAAGAGTCTCTTCTTCAGCACCTTCGTGCTACATGCACGGTGCAGGACATAAGGCGTCAGAAACAGATGATCCCACAATGAAGACGCCGGAGTCGGCCGACGCTGAAGAAAACTCTTCGGTTGACGGGGATTGGGGACCCCTGCCAGCAAACAAGGTAAGTGATGCGGGGGGCGGGCGGTGACGGCGGGGGGGTCAAATGTAGAGGGGGCCAGGGCATAATCTGTGGGGGCCCATGCCCCCATGGCCCCACGTAGCTACACCACTGCCACACCCCATGGCAGTAATTTTAGATTTGGCGTGCGCCCATAATGCCTGGATGATTTATTTATTTATTTATTCCCACGTGCATTGTTTCTGACGGTAATCAGCAGTTGGCACACATTGACCGGTCACCGCATGTGTAGTGCATGAGCCTGTACCACTAGATTAATGGGTGGCATTAAGGGCCAGTTTTGAACCTGCGCTGGTTTCAGTTTTACCGCATGCCCTTTACCCGTCCCATTAAAAAAAAAGCCATTTTTGCGGATGCGATAAAAACTGGCCCGGTGCGCACCCAATACACATGCCTATACTACTGCAGGCCATTGTTTACCGTGGCTTAGTAAAAGGACCCCTTAATTGCTTATTCGGCCTTCTGGATTATTCCAGTCCCTGCCATGGTCCCACCAGCCAATAAATTTGTGAACCCATATCCCACCACTCAAGGCATACACTAGGCAACTGCCTAGGTGATCACATATAAATGGGAATGTGCATGTGTGCACGCCTTATGTGTGTAAGTGCACAGAAGTGGCTCTTATGCTTATAAATGCACTATGCACTCTTCTAAAAGGGAGAAGGTAAGTGCTATAGCTCGTATCTGCAGCGAGTGATTTTCTTGTAAAAATACATTGGGATACGAGAATCATTTGTTGGTGGGAGACATAAATTTGCGTTTAGAGTAAACATCAGATTCTAAGTATCAGACCTATTGGATTTCCTGTCGTCTTTACGATTTACAAATGGAAGATGTTCTTTTTAAAAAAAATTTTGTTACATTTGTACCCCGCGCTTTCCCACTCATGGCAGGCTCAATGCGGCTTACCTGGGGCAATGGAGGGTTAAGTGACTTGCCCAGAGTCACAAGGAGCTGCCTGTGCCTGAAGTGGGAATTGAACTCAGTTCCTCAGTTCTCATGAAAAGGGCCATTTTTGGGGCTTCATTATTCATGTTCACAAAATTCCTTTATTTCAAACACTTTATGTGACTGGGTACCCTGGTCTGATCATTTCCTCTTTGAACTAACTTTAAATTGGAAAGATTATAAACTGCTGTTTAATCTACAATTTAAACAGAGGGTTAGTTCTATGGGTAAAATTGATTCATTGGAATTCTGGGAAAAAAGTGGACAATGTATTGTATAAAGATGTTAAGAGTAAGGTATGGATTAAGGACTGGGAACAATCTTCCAAGAGTGTGCTCAATGAGATGGCCCCTTTGAGAGTGAAGAGTTATTTTGTTAGAACATCCGATAAATGGTTCACTAAGGAATTACTTTTGTTAAAAAAAAAAAAAAGCATTGGAAGAAAAATCCTACACTGGAAAATAAGATACTTTGGAGATCAAAGATTGGGAAATATAAACAGTCTCTTATTGCAACTAAAATAGATTATTTCTCAAAACTAATTCAACCAGATCAATTAGATTCTTCCATGTTATTCAACCTTTCTACATTCACTTACATCCGTTACAGACAGTATAGAGAATTATGATGTCCCTTCTTCATCTACATTAGCACTTTATGTTAAGACTAAGGTACATAAAATTAGAGGTTCATTGAGTGGTAAGGGGGATATTTATGATTATCTTTTTATTCATCCCTCTGAAATTCTAGCAGATAGGGTTTGGGATGTTTCTTAAGACTCCTGAAGAAATATGCTAGTTCTCATTGTTCATTGGATATATGTCCTGCTTATTTGTTAAGATCACCTAGTTTACTGTTTGTGAATTTATTTACAGATTGGCTTAATTTACAAATTCAGGCTGGTTGTTTTCCGATATCAAAGTATGAGATAGTGCTTACTCCTATTTTGAAAAACCCAAAGGGAGATGTGCAGGAACTGTTTAATTATAGACCGGTGGCATCAGTTCCTCTATTGGTTAAACTGATGGAGGGTTGGGTTATGGAACAATTGGTTAATTATTTGGAGAAACTTCAAAAATTGCACCAGTCACAGTCTGGCTTTCAGAAGGGTTTTAGCACGGAAACCGTCCATATTTAACGACTTACTACAGCTCAGAAGATATTAAGTTTAGGACAGAAGTGCTATTGATTTGGTGGATCATACTCTTTTGCTTCGTCTGTTAGACTTTTTTTGCATTTCGGGCCCTGTTCTTGTATTGGATCAGGTTTTCCAGATAGATTATATAAGGCGAATATGTATGGGGGAAATGGCGGAGCCCTGGAGAGCTACTTGTGGGCTCCCTCAGGGATCCCTATAGTCCCCTACACTGTTTAATACCTTGATGCAACCATTAGTAAAAAGTCTAGAGAACTGAAAGATCCAATCCTTTATATATGCAGATGACATTACTATGGTATTGCCTTTCATTGTTGGAAACATAGGACATGAATCTACTCTTTGTGCTTGTTACATTTAGTTGATTCATGGGTTTCTGCATATAAATTGAAGCTAAATTAAGAGAAAACAAAGCTTATGAGTAGGTCCACCATTACCTTTGAGTGATATGATGTTGCAAGTTAATAATTTTCAGATAAAACTGGATTTCTCTTCCACAATTCTGGGAGTTGAGGTGGATAGTCAATTATCTTTAGGAACTCAGGCTCATAAGGTGGTAAGAGATTCTTTTCTGTTATTAAAGAAATTAAGAATTATTCAGAAATTTTTTTATTTGTCTGTTTTTAGGTTGTTGGTTCAGGTTTTGAAACTTTCAAAACTGGACTATTATAACTCAAGGCACAAAGTTGTTGAGGTCTAAATTACAATGAGTAAAGAATGCAGCTGCAGGAGTTATTTTTGCTGCAGATAAATATGATCGTATTACTTCTTTGTTATTCCATTTGCATTGCTTACCATTGGAGGCAAGATTTCAATTTAAGGTATCACCTTTGACCTATCATGCATTGTATGGATCAACTCCTGCTTATTTAGGTGCTCATCTTGTTTTTCTAAATGATTTTATTTCTAGATCTACCTGTATGAGAAATCAATTTTTACAAAAATTTCCCTCATTTCGCCATGTAAAGGCAAAGAGGATTTTTCAATCTACTTTTTCCTATCAGGCTGCACAGTTTTGGAATTCTCTTCCTTCTTTTCTTTTAAGAATTTGTGGTTATCTTCAGTTTAGGAAAGCTCTTAACACATTTTTTTAAAAGAATTTTACTAATTTGTGGTAATGGTGTATTTTTTGAAAATTATTGTACACTTTGGTTTAAAATATTGTAATTCCTGATGTTTGTTCTGCTTTTATCTGTTATTACCTGCAGTGAACATTTGGTATTTTACAGATTATAAGACTGTAGTAATAATAATTATAATAATAATGTGTGTGGAGCACGGAAGGGGCATGAGCATATCTCCTATTTATGCATGTAACTTATAAAAATACTATCCAACCAATATTTCATACCTTTTAACCGGCCAGGAATGGCTCCTAGCTAGTTAAACAGCATTTCACTTGTTTTCTGCCAATATTCAGTTAGAGATAGCCAGCTATCTCCCACTGAATATCGCCGGTTAGCAGATAGTGGCTAGCCAGTTATCTCTTGAGATATAACTGGTTATTCACCAATATTCAGCGCATCGCTGGCTAAGTTTGGCAGACAAATTAGGTCACTGAAATAGCTGGCCTATCTTCGGCCAGTTTCAACTTAACTGGCCAGTGCTAAATTGAAGCTAAATTAAGAGAAAACAAAGCTTATGAGTAGGTCCACCATTACCTTTGAGTGATATGATGTTGCAAGTTAATAATTTTCAGATAAAACTGGATTTCTCTTCCACAATTCTGGGAGTTGAGGTGGATAGTCAATTATCTTTAGGAACTCAGGCTCATAAGGTGGTAAGAGATTCTTTTCTGTTATTAAAGAAATTAAGAATTATTCAGAAATTTTTTTATTTGTCTGTTTTTAGGTTGTTGGTTCAGGTTTTGAAACTTTCAAAACTGACTATTATAACTCTAGGCACAAAGTTGTTGAGGTCTAAATTACAATGAGTAAAGAATGCAGCTGCAGGAGTTAATTTTGCTGCAGATAAATATGATCGTATTACTTCTTTGTTATTCCATTTGCATTGCTTACCATTGGAGGCAAGATTTCAATTTAAGGTATCACCTTTGACCTATCATGCATTGTATGGATCAACTCCTGCTTATTTAGGTGCTCATCTTGTTTTTCTAAATGATTTTATTTCTAGATCTACCTGTATGAGAAATCAATTTTTACAAAAATTTCCCTCATTTCGCCATGTAAAGGCAAAGAGGATTTTTCAATCTACTTTTTCCTATCAGGCTGCACAGTTTTGGAATTCTCTTCCTTCTTTTCTTTTAAGAATTTGTGGTTATCTTCAGTTTAGGAAAGCTCTTAACACATTTTTTTTAAAGAATTTTTACTAATTTGTGGTAATGGTGTATTTTTTGAAAATTATTGTACACTTTGGTTTAAAATATTGTAATTCCTGATGTTTGTTCTGCTTTTATCTGTTATTACCTGCAGTGAACATTTGGTATTTTACAGATTATAAGACTGTAGTAATAATAATTATAATAATAATGTGTGTGGAGCACGGAAGGGGCATGAGCATATCTCCTATTTATGCATGTAACTTATAAAAATACTATCCAACCAATATTTCATACCTTTTAACCGGCCAGGAATGGCTCCTAGCTAGTTAAACAGCATTTCACTTGTTTTCTGCCAATATTCAGTTAGAGATAGCCAGCTATCTCCCACTGAATATCGCCGGTTAGCAGATAGTGGCTAGCCAGTTATCTCTTGAGATATAACTGGTTATTCACCAATATTCAGCGCATCGCTGGCTAAGTTTGGCAGACAAATTAGGTCACTGAAATAGCTGGCCTATCTTCGGCCAGTTTCAACTTAACTGGCCAGTGCTAAATATCGGCTTGGCCAGTTAAGTTAAAACTGACCAAGATACGCCCAGATAGTCAATGCCAGTCACTGGAAACAGACCAGCACTGAATATCTGGACTCAGCGCTGACCACAGGAGGCTATCTCCTATGGTCTGAATATTGGGCCCTATGAGTTAATCATGTTGCATGGCATGCTTAGGTGCATTCATTTATGCCTGCCAGTGAGTATTCAATATCAAAATCAGGGCACCCATATACAATTATAGAAGAGGGACTCCCCGACATAGCATTGATGCACTTAAATGGAGGCGCCTTGTTATAGAACTGCCCCCATAAAGATCTCCAGCCCTTTTTTGTCTTTCATTTGTGCTATGCTTAATAATTATTATTTCACCTAATATATTAAGTTGAGCAGCAGGGGACTCTTTTTACTAGTCTGTGTACCATAGGAAATAAAGTTAGGAGAATTGGAGTCAATTTTTGGCCATAGAGCCTACTATAATTATTTTGTACCATTTCTGGAGTAACCCTCAGCCCCAGTACACAAGAGCTCCACTCTTCTCATATCTAGGGAGGATACTAGGAGCCAACCACATGATTTGACTTACAATCCACAGTCATGGCAGCAAAGTTGGGGATATGGATGCAGTGCAGGATAGGATATCTTCTAAGAAATTACCAAGGAGAGAATTCTGGCCAAGAAGCCATCCATTTAAGAGAGCTCCTTAAAAGCCTTTGTCAAAGAGCAATGTGGAGGTGATCCATCTTCCAGGCAGTTACAGGCTTTATATTTAACTCAGATTTCATACATAAAATGCCTTCTCTCTCTTCCTGCCTTCAACACACATCCTTTTCCCAGTTTATTGTATCACTGGTAGATTTGATCACGGACAGATCTGAGGAGCTCTAAGGTTTAATGAGTCTCCAAGAGTTTAATAAGTAAGAAGGTTGCAAAAAATATCCCCCCCCCCCCCTCCCCAAAAAAAAAAAAAAAAAACTTTTCAGCAGCCATTAGAACCACAGCCAACAGACTCATGTACAGACCACTCAGGTTCAGCATTTGCACAGTTCTGGAACCTTCAGTGCTCTACCAGAAGAAAGCAGTTTCAATAACTCCTACAAGTCCCAGAACAGAGGCTAATCCTTCCCTGATGACTGGGAAGATCTAGCCATTGGAAAGAAACCAGGGCTCATATAAATACCCAGCCCAGGGGGAGGATCATGGCCTTTAGTTACTAATCCCTGGCCAGAGCACCACTATGCGGGTGGATCAGGATTTGGCGGAGTTCATGTCCATGGGAATTAAAAGAACTTCTAACCTCCAAGCTGCAACATATTCTTAACTCCCAAAGGAAAGGGTTTTGACTAGAACAGTCTTAGATCACAAGGTAGTAGAAGTGAGATTCTTCCTCAGAGCCTATAAATCTGCTAGACTGTTTCAGGGAATACAGGTATGGGGACCCTGTCCTCCAACACTCCCTGCATGAAGCAGAAAGAAGAAGTACATAAGTATTGCCATACTGGGAAAGACCAAAGGTCCATCAAGCCCAGCATCCTGTTCCCAATCCAGGTCACAAATACCTGGCAAGATCCCAAAAAAGTACAAAACATTTTATACTGCTTACCCCAGAAATAGTGGATTTTCCCCAAGTCCAGTTTAATAATGATCTATGGACTTTTCCTTTAGGAAGCCGTCCAAACCTTTTTTAAACTCCTCTAAGCTTTACCTTTACCACATTCTCTGGCAATGAATTCCAGAGTTTAATTACACGTTGAGTGAAGAAACATTGTCTCCAATTCGTTTTAAATTTATTACATTGTAGCTTCATCGCATGCCCCCTAGTCCTAGTATCTTTGGAAAGCTTCACATCTACCCATTCAACTCCACTCATTATTTTATAGACCTCTATCATATCTCCCTTCAGCCGCCTTTTCTCCAAGCTGAAGAGCCCTAGCCGCTTTAGCCTTTCCTCATAGAGAAGTTGTCCCATCTCCTTTATCATTTTTGTTGCCCTTCTCTGCACCTTTTCTCATTTCACTATATCTTTTTTGAGATGCGGCTTACCAGAATTGAACACAATGTTCGAGGTGCGGTCACACCATGTAGCGATACAAAGGCATTATAACATCCTCATTTTTGTTTTCCATTTCTTTCCTAATAATACCTAACATTCTATTTGCTTTCTTAGCCGCAGCAGCACACTGAGCAGAAGGTTTCAACGTATCATCAACGACAACACCTAGATCCCTTTCTTGGTCTGTGACACCTAACGTAGAACTTTTCATGTATGCTTTTGTTATGAAAAAACCTTCAATAAAAATATGGAAAAAAAAGAACTTTGCATGACGTAGCTATAATTCGAGTTCCTCTTTCCCACATGCATCACTTTGCACTTGCTCACATTAAACGTCATCTGCCATTTAGACACCCAGTCTCCCAGTCTCGTAAGGTCCTCTTGTAATTTTTCACAATCCTCCCGCGATTTAACGACTTTGAATAACTTTGTGTCATCAGCAAATTTAATTACCTCACTAATTACTCCCATCTCTAGGTCATTTATAAATATGTTAAAAAGCAGCGGTCCCAGTACAGACCCCTGGGGAACCTCACTAACCTTCTTCATTTTAGAATACTGACCATTTAACCCTACTTTCTGTTTTCTATCTTTTAACCAGTTTTTAATCCACAATAGAACATTCCCTCCTATCCCATGACTCTCCAATTTCCTCTGGAGTCTTTCATGAGGTACTTTGTCAAACACCTGAAAATCCAGATACACAATATCAACCGGCTCACCTTTATCCACATGTTTGTTCACCCCTTCAAAGAAATATAGTAGATTGGTGAGGCAAGATTTCCCTTCACTAAATCCATGTTGACTTTCCAGCTTATTTTTGAAAGAGAAAAACACCTATAGTGTGACCTAAGTCGGGAGATAGACATTTGTCTCGCAAAGGCGCCACAATCGGTATAATCGAAAGCCGATTTTGGGCGTTTCCAACTGCACTCCGTCGCGGGAACGAATAAAGTTGACGGGGGCGTGTCGGAGGCGTGTCGGAGGCATGGTGGAGGCGTGGTGGAGGTGGAACTGGGGCGTGGTTATCAGCTGAGGAGAGATGGGCGTCTTTAGCTGATAATCGAAAAAAAAGGCGTTTTTACCGTGATTTTGGGTCACTTTTTTGGGCCCTTTTTTTTCACGAACAAGTCCCAAAAATGCTCCAACTGCCCAGATGACCACTGGAGGGAATCGGGGATGACCTCCCCGGACTCCCCCAGTGGTCACTAACCCCCTCCCACCAAAAAAAACCCCACTTTAAAAACTTTTTTTCCAGCCTATATGCCAGCCTCAAATGCCATACCCACCTCCATGACAGCAGAATGTGTTCTATCCTGTGACAGCCTTTCCCTGGGTCAGATGTGGCTCTCGGGTGCAGTACAGGGTCACATCAGCATTGCATTGTGGTGGGTGTAGGGTATTGGGCTCCGTGATTTCATTAGCTTGTGTTACAGTCTCACGATGTTGGTAGTTGGTAGGCTCTTCTCCCATGGTGCTTTTTCCCCTGCCTACTGGGTCAGAGTGTGCCCTGTTGTGTTTCCTGTTGTAGTCCATGCGGTAGTGGCCATTTTGTAAGCCAGTTTTAGTTCCCTTTCCTGTGTTAGCCACATTAGACAACTTAGTTCTTCCCTTGAATGTGGTTGAAAGAGGGCATTGTACAGCATTCTGCCAGCTCTGACCTACTGCTCATCTCAGTACCAGGGAGACTCGTTGCCAGTGGGGCACAACCTCTGATCTGCAGTTAACTGTGAGTAAAGGTGTTAACTGGTGTGCCAATGTTTTATAGCAGCAACCAGTCCTAGAGGCCTGCGTGTATGCAGGTCCCTGGAGCACTTTTAGTGGGTACCGCAGTGCACTTCAGCCAGGTGGCCCCAGGCCCACCCCACCCCCCACCTGTAACACTTGTGCTGGTAAATGGGAGGCCTCCAAAACCCACTGTACCCACATGAAGGTGCCCCCTTCACCCCTAAGAGCTATGGTAGTGTTGTACATTTGTGGGTAGTGGGTTTTGGGGGAGGGGGGTTGGGAGCTCAGCACCCGTGGTAAGGGAGCTATGCATGTGGGAGCTTTTTCTGAAGTCCACCGCACTGACCTAGGGTGCCCAGTTGGTGTCCTGGCATATCAGGGGGGCGAGTGTACTACGAATCGTGGCCCCTCCCACGACCAAATGGCTCGGATTAGGACGTTTTTGAGCTGGGCGTTTTTAGTTTCCATTATCGCTAAAAAAAACAAACGCCCAGCTCAAAAACGTCCATTTTTTCGAAAATACAGTTTGGTCCACCCCTTCCCGGACCCGTTCTCGGAGATAAACGCCCATGGAGATAGGCATTTTCATTCGATTATGCCCCTCCACGTCTCATTAATCCATGCTTTTGAATATGCTCTGTAATTTTGTTCTTAATAATAGTCTCTACCATTTTGCCCAGCACCGACGTCAGACTCACCGGTCTATAATTTCTCGGATCTCTTCTGGAACCTTTTGTAAAAATTCCTAACACTTGAAAGTTTTGAAGCCATAATGGAACAAAACAAAACCATCTAAGACTAAAACTAAGACATTTTGAGATAGACAAAAAAGTGTCCTAAATGACCAGATGTCCACTGGAGGGAATTAGGGATGACCTCTCCTTACTCCCCCAGTGGTCACTAATCCCCTCCCATCCCCCCCCCCAAATGTGATTAAAAACATTATTGCCACGTCAGCCTCAGGTGTTATACTCAGGTCCATTAGAACAGCATGCAGATCCCTGGAGTAGTCTAATCATGGGTGCAGTGCATTGCAGACAGGTGGGCCCAGGCCCATAGCTCCCCCTACCTGTTACACTTGTGGTGGAAACTGTGAGCCCTCCAAAACTCACCAGAAACCCACTGTACCCACATAGAGGTGTCCCCTTCACCCGTAAGGGCTATGGTAGTGGAATACAGTTGGGGGTAGTGGGTTTTGGGGGGGCTCAGCACACAAGATAAGAGAGCAATGGTGAAATGTGTACCTGGGAGCATTTTATAAAGTCCACTGCAGTGCCCCCGAGAGTGCCCTATTGCTTTCCTGGGATGTCTAGTGGACCAGTCTACTAAAAATGATGGCTCCTCCTACATCCCTATGGCTTGATTTTGTGTGGTTTGCACTTGGACTTTTTTTTTTTAATAGACCAAAAAACAAAACGTCCAGATCACATAACTTTGTTCAAAGTACTGTTTTTAAAAATAAAATAATAAAAAAAGATAGACGTTTTTCTTTTTTGAAAGCTTATTCAGATTTTTAGACGTAGAAATCATATCAAAAATGCCCCTCTTTGTAGTCTACTTGTTCAATGAGAAATATCTGAACAGAGAGTGAATTAAATGCCAACTGGCCTCCTAGCATCGCTAGGCTTTGCCCTCAAACCAGTGCCAAATATATTTGTGTAGCCATGGTTACACTCAGATTATACAATATGAAAAAAAGAATGCAGTCTTGTTATCTTGTAATTCCCCCCAAAAAGGTATATTATTTCTTGCTCATTGACAAGTCTACCATGAGTCCCCACCTTTGGGTTCAGACTCAGAACAGGGTGAAACCACTCCTATATCCCACAGAAGTAGCATTTCGCCATGTAACCTAACATCCTGCAATATCAGCCACATATTAATTCTGTTAGCATCAGAATACTGAGAAGCTGGAGCTCCAGTAATCATTCTGCACTCTGTTTCCTATACCATGCATCCACGTTCAGGGGCAGGGAGTCATCCTCATGGCCCCCCTCGTCTCCCTTTCTCTTCTGTGTGGGGAGGTAAAGTCTGAATATACCTCTGTTCAGGTGCAGAGGGTTCCTGCTACGTGACGGTACATGAGGACTTTCTTAGCCACCAGTTTGATTTTCAATGACAACAATAAGATTATTAATCATACCATTCTCCTCATCAAACCTGGTGAGAATAGAATCATGGAGCTGAAATGGAGGGAAAATGAGAAGAACATTATAGCAGCTGCTGAAGATTATTTGCTATTATGTCAAATAAATGACTTTTATCAGCATCTCTGTCATCTTTTCATTAGGAGTCATATTAATGGCTATCTCCCATAAAAAGAACAGTCAAGCTAACTCCAGCTTAATAAGCAAGGCCCCTGTCACTGTGATTCAATTATCTGCTGCCTGGGAGCGCAGGAACCATGGAGACATTAGCGCAAGAGACATTGTTGGTATGGCATTCAGGACAAAACCTGAGCAAGAGAGGAATGTGGATCCTTTGCTAAGAAGGTTGAATATGCGCCATCGCTCCCCTGCACCGCCAGCTCTCTTCTACAGCAGTGAGACCAGCCAGGGTGTTGTAGGGGGCGAGATGAGCAGAGAGGCGTATATATATATATATATATATATATATATATATATATATATATATGGGAAATACAGATTAGATGCAAAAAGATCAGTGCTGAAATGTGGTGAAGGTTGCCTGTCAAGTGATAGAAAATTAATTTACTAGAATGCACATAAAGGTCATTCTCTTAATGTTAGAGGTAGTTCAGTTTTTGAAAGTGCATGTAAGGTACAAAATATTCTATGTGTATAGACAGGAAGAGAAAGAAAGGGGTTTTTTCTGTTTCTTTTTTTTTTGTTAATTGGCTGCCATGAATTTAATATGCAGTTTTGTAATGTGTCATTTATTTCACAGCCTTTGGAGACCATAAAGCAGTGACCAATGGCAAGACAGCTTTGCTCAATTCCTCCTCCTCTTCCCCAGGACATCAGGATATGCTGCGGGTCTATTTTTAGAATTTCCACAATGAATATTCATGCAATGTGTGCATTTATTTTGTCTAAAAACTAAGGGGTCCTTTTATACAGCTGTGGTAAAAAGTGGCCTGCGGTAGTGTGGGCGTGTCATTTTGGCATGCCCTGGGCCACTTTTACCACGACTGTGGAAAAGGCCATTTTTTAATGGGCCAGGAAATGGGTGTACGCAAAAATTAAAACTAGTGTGTGCCTATTTGCGGCCTGAGCCCTTACCACCAGCCATTGGCCTAGCGGTAAGGGCTCACAGGCTACCCATGCGGAAACCATGCAGTGCACACTAATGTAGCCGCACTGCTGATTACTGCCGGGAATGCCCCCATGGTAGAAAATAGAAAAATGTTTTCTACCACAGGATTTGGCATATACCAAACTTGGAATTACCACCGGGCATAAGCGCTACCCCAGCAGTATTGCCATTTGGTGTGCGCTACCCGCGTGTTATCTCTCCCGCGGCTTTGTAAAAGGGCTCCTTAGGTAAGTCTCATATCTTTCTTATTGTAAAAGTGAAACCGCTGTCACCCTGGACAAAAGGAACTTGAGGGGACCCTCCAGTCATATTCTTGCAAGTTTGTGTGTGTGAATTCTCTCTCTGGTAATAGGGCGAGGGTTTGTGTGAAGCTGTGCTGCTTCACATAGCCTCTATTAATCTTTTACTAATTCAGTCTAATTTTTCTTTCCACCTGGGAACTCAAAAAGTCTATTTGCAGCTTCTGGAGGTGACCATAAGATAACCTTATTGAACAGAATGACTTTTCCATACAGATGCTGAGTGTGTCTATTAAAGGGAACTATTAAAACTGAAATGGGTAGACCACACAACTCACGATAATTCATAATTCTGATCCTTTATCCCTGGGTTCTCCAAAGTCAAAAGGGAGTCTGGTGGCCAAAAGAACAGAAAATCAGCAAATATAAATGCCAGTTTTCTGCTAAACATGACTGTCTCAACTTGCATTACACTTTCCCTGTGCCACAGTGCCATAGAAACCCTGCCCCTTGACTGGCAGCAAGACCCACATTTAACTGTATGTCATCTCCTGCTGCCACGGGACTGATCTTGTGATAAGCTGTGACACTGGCCAAGCAGGATAGCATGGCTCCTGTTATCAGCCTGGGGGATGTGCAGTGAAGACGTCAAACAGCTCCACTGATTAGGTATCCCCATCAACTCCAGGGACTTATACAGAGTCAGTCATTGATTCCATCCCCCTCCCTTTTGGGGTGGTGTGCTGAAGGAGAGCTTTAGGAAAAGATAACCTCTTCTATTTCTACCTCAAATCTCACTTAAGTGAGACTAGGGGAAAACCCTGGAAGGAAGTGATGATGGTGGCAGGATGGATGAGGGTATAGTGGAGGTTACTTGAGAGATGAATAAAGCTTGGGGTGGACACTGGGGAAGGTGGAGTACACTGCAGCACTATGGGAAGAGGACTGAGGCTTGATGGGAGGAGAAGGACTGAAGAAAAGATGATTGAGATTGGAGAGGATGAGAGGTATAGGGAAGCACTTGGTGGGGATGAATGATGCTTGTGGGTGAATACTAGGGAAGGATGAGTGAGAGTGAAATGTGGGGAGCACTGGAGAGAGGATGATTCAGGCTGGGGAAAGAATATGTGAGACTTGGGAAATAATAAGTAAAGCTAGGGGATAAATGGGGGTGGGGAGGGAGAGAAGGAGACTGAAAAGGGAAAACAGGTAAAGGCAGGGGCGGACTGACCATTTGGGCAACCGGGCAGTGTTTAAGGGCCCAGAGGCTCTGCCTGGATGCCTGCCACACATTACAGCCCTTCCCAGTCATACCTTGAAGGGCCCTGGTGGTCTAGTGACCTCTGAGGGGCAGGAAAGAACCCCACTCTTTCCTGCCCACTGCTGCTACTCTGCATGGTGGCACTGGTACCACCGTGTTTTAAAAATGGCTGCTGAGACTTCCTACAGAAGTCTCACGAGACTGAGACCCGAGAGACTACCACGGTAAGTCTGGGCAGCCATTTCGAAAAACACAGCACTGCCGCTGCCAGGCTCAGTAGCAATAGTGGGCAGGAAAGAGTGGGGTTCTATCCTGCTCCCGAAGAAGTCACTAGACCACCAGGGTCCTTCAAGGTAGGACCAGGGAGGGTGGCAGTTACTTAGCTCCAGTACATTGCTTTGTTGTTTACTATCCTTCTTGTTCTGAGCGGACGCATGACCAACGGTGGCCAGCTGTTTCGCCTTACTGCTTCAAGATCTATGGATCAAAAAACTAGAACAAAAAGAGAAAATAATCATCAGCTTGCCTTCAGACAGCTCTCTGCTGTAGCTATGCTTTTTTCACATACTTCTCAATAGCACTGGCAAAGATCCAACTGGAGAAGGATAGGCAAATGCAACTGGTTAAATATGTCCCCTTCTTAGTTTGATGGCGTCAGACACTATTACATATCTTAACCAAGTACCGCGTGAGAGTTTATTTCTACTTTTGCACGTATGCCACTTGTTGATGTCTTTTTTGAGTCTCAAGAATCGGCATTCTTCATCGATGGTGTTGACATAATTGAACTTGGTGACTACTGTAAGACCCCTAATGCAGGCGGTTTTACCGAAACACGGACCGTGTAAGGTCCGATTAATAAAATTCTGAGTTGATGCCCTAATCTTGAAGGCCCCTTGTACTTTTTGGTTTGGAGTCATCAGATCTCTGCAAGTATTAACGTATACTAGGATCTGAAAACCAGTCTTTCAGTAAATGTAGATTTCCAATTTAAGAATTGCATTCTTTAGAAAGGAACCTCTAATATGGAAAGTGTACAAAAACAGATTCTTAGTCCAGAGCTGGAGGCAAAAACTTGGTAGATATATTTGGCATTTTCAAACAGTTTGGGGAGTGTTTTACACTAACAGTAGTAGCACATTTTCTTCAAAGGTTCCCACAAGCAGTATATTTTATTTTCTCCCTTAGGCCCTTCTTGCAGCAGGAGCATGGATATATTTGTAGGCAGAGAGATGGATTGTGTATCATTGTATACAGTATATAACAAAGTCTGATTGACAAGATGTATTAGAAAGAAGTACAATAGCTCTTCCTGTTTGTGGGTTATTAAATATTGATGTTATCATCATAATATTACACAATTGTGTATCATTGTGCCTGCCACTGCCCCAGAACTATTGATTAACCAGTAAAGACTTGTTTTGGGTAATGATGACCCTGCTACCATGGAGGTAAATAGGAAGAACAGTAACATAAACACACGTCAACATCTTTCATTCAATCAATCTTAAGGATTATATTCAGTAGCTAGGATTTATTGCATCTGTAGCAGACTGCCAAAATGTAATGTAATTGCAACTGCAGGGGAGGCCAACTGAAACTGCTTTTTTCAATTTTGGCCAAAACCAAAACTGCCACCAAAACTGTCTGAAAGCTTTTGGCAGAAACCAAAGCTGCAGCTGAAACTCATCATCTGATTTCAACCGAAGCTGAAACTAAAGCCAGAAACTCAAATTTTGGTTGTGTAAATGTGATCCAGTGAGGGTTGCTGAGGATTGTCATAGGTTGCAGTCTGCATCTCTCTGCTAAACCCACAGTATCCAAGCCAGAATATAATTTAAATAATGAAAGACTATATTTTATCTCCAAGCAAAATAGCCTCCACACGGACACAGAATGAAAACTGAAACTACAAGCCACAGTTCGTTTACAGTGTCTGCCTTTGCGCTACACTCGGAGTAACAACTGACTTTATAACATCACAGAAAGGAGCTTATCATCCCAAATTTACAGGCTTAAATTCCATCTAAAATTTTATATCAAAAGCATTTATTTGGCGCACTGTATTTACCATATAAACTATTGTGCAAAATCATAACTGCATTATTTGCAACTGCAGTACAAAAAAAGCCTCCCTTCCCCAGGACTACCTTATATTCCCTGGAGATCTAGTAGTGTAGTCAAGGCAGGAGCAATGCCCCAGTCATGGCAGCCATTTTGAGAGCAGGCAGAATGGGTAGGAGTAACAGGATCTCTCTAGACTACTGGGGATTGTAAAATAGGCCCAGTGTGGTCTCCAGGTGGGGTGGGGTGGGGTGGGAGGGGGAGGGAAGGAGGGAGACAAATGGAACAAAGCACAAATTTTTAGATTCCACTGAAAACACATGACATGGTCATTTACAGTCAAAACCAAAAATATGACTGAAAATAGACCTTTTGTCCAAAATCAAAACCGTTCAGAAAAGGGATTTTGGGCGGCACTATAACTGAAATTCAGAGAGCCTCTAAACTGCAGACAGAATATTCTGACCCCTGCTCCAGAAATAATATACCAATCAAAGGGTAACAGTAGGTGGAACACTCAGAACCTCTGATCCAATAGGATTCAAATAGTAGTTTTGGAAGGAAGTATAAGATCCAGTTACAAGGCCCACAGCACCCACAAGCCTACAAGCAGTGACATTGGTGAGTGCTAATTTTCTATCTGTATCAGAGAGTATTTCACCTACCCAGGGATTTATCTTTCACCTGTTCACAAAGAGAAGCTTCCAGCACTCAGAAACCCATAATATCTGAACAGAATTAACTACCACCCCAGGGATAAGAGGAGAATCCTGTCACCACCCACTCCAAGAGGTTCAATAAACCAGTTAAAATAATATTACATCTAAACTGAAAGGAGAAAGGGTACAGATCAATTGGGAAAGACTTGGAAATAAATACTAACGAGCAAGGAGTTACATCGATCTATCACCTACTAAAGGCATGAGGGATGCTAAAGTTGGAAGGGTATGCAGTTCCTTCAAAGAGACCTTCTAATGATGAAGTGTTATACCCAGGGTTGTCATCAATTTCCCTTAATACTACAGCCAGTTTGCCTTTCATTTCTCTTCTCTTGTGTATATTTGTTAAATACTGGAGTGCCCATTAAAGGGACTTTTATCTTAAAGCCTTTCTGATCTCCAGTACTCTTTTTGCTTTTGATAATTTTCTGTGCCTAACCCCTTATTGCTATAGTAGGGGAACCCTTTACTATCTGTGTGCTCAGGTTTAATGTTAAGAGGAAAGAGAGTATTTTAGGCCACAGATATTACAACATGATTATGTATACTCCTCATGGGTGACTTTCACTCCCAATAAATCAGAGGTCTGAACAGGGACCCTACCCAAGAGTGTTCTCTTTTTTATTATTATTATTTTAAACTTTGAATTTTTGATAAAATCATAAGATGGCGTCCGTGAGAGGGTGTGCTGTTTGAATGCTCCTGAACTTCCAGAACATACCGTCGAGTTTCCTTCCTCTTTCTCCTAAATATGGGGAAAAGAAAGGGGAAATCCAGGGTTAAAGCCCCTCTTACCCCCGGTGAAGCTCCAACTCTCCGGCAAATGACTCTGGAGGCTTTCAGAGTTCAAACGCCTGGAGAGCAAACACCGACCTTGGTTGGACCTTCCGGTTTGCCGGGAGATCTTAGATTAGAGGTGGCGTCATTCAGCCCACCTCTCCAAACAGCCCCACCGCAACCCGGAGGAGAGTTGACGCTGACAGGAGAGCTACGGATGGAATTTCCGATAGCTAGAGGTGGCCCTGCTGGATTTTCAACGCCAGATGCGTCGACAATGAATGGAAGTGCAAGGAGTGAGGGCTCCTCGCCTTCTCCCATCGTGGCAGCTTCATCTGAGGGAACCGGAAAGTGAGTGTGACCGGCTGTTATTACCTTAGAGGCCCTGTGGGATGCGATTCAGACCTTAAACCCTTCACTCCTACAATCTAATAATTTCTTTAAAACTGAAGTGACTGAAATTAAGCAACATCAGCAATCCTTAACTTCGAGAGTAAAAGAGCAAGAAGATAAATGTGAGTTAAATGTATTAGAGATTAAGAAAATACAGAGTTTTGTTGGTAATATAGTTGTAGAAAGAGATAATTCACAAAGAAAAATAGAATATCTAGATAACCAATTGAGACATAACAACTTAAGACTTTTAAATTTTCCCAAGACACCTCTAATACCTGCAATGGAAATGTTAAGGAAATACTTTATTCAAGTATTGGGTATTTCTAAAGAAGCTTTACCTCCCATTGTTAAAGCATACTATATTACTGGAGTTAAAGCACTATCATCAGAACCAGCTTTGGACTTAAATTTAACAGAATTTCTTGAAACTTCATTAGAGACAATTACTGAACACACAACTCTACTTGCCTCATTTGCCTTTGAAACCGATAGAAATAATATATTCAGGCTCTACTTCAGATTTATATCTACTCAATTTTATGGATCAAAAATTCAAGTATTTCCTGATATAAGCAAATCTACTCAGAAAAGGAGAAGGGAATTCCTGGGACTAAAACCACGAATTCTCGCACTCGGAGGAACTTTTACCTTAAAATTTGCATGCAGATGCTTAATTTCCTTGGATAAGATCAATTATGTATTTTTTGACCCAGGAAAATTACAACAATTTATTATTGCTAAAGAAAGGGATGGAGAGGTGGCCTTTACTGTACCTACAGAAAGCTAAAACCGCTGGTTGGATTTTGTGCTTCCCCCTCTCAGTACTGATTATATTTTATTTATAGTCAGATATTAATTTTCTTTAAATAATTTCTTTGTATCTTGATCGAAATATGTGGTCTAAGTATTATCAAAATTTCCATGTTATTGGCTCTGAGTAAAGAGTAATTCTTGCTTTAATGTACAATTTTCAGATTTTCAGACATTTATCATATGTGAATGTAGAAGGGAAATGTATAAAAAAAAAAACCTTTGAATTTTTGCTGAATTTTGTACCCCATTTGTCCACTTGGTGTCTGAACATAGGGGCCTCTCTCTTGAACAGTGTACTTTCTATTTTTGCCATTTCTGTGATTTTTGCATGATGTGCTTTTGGCATCCAAACAAAGAACCATCCCTGAAGAGTTTACCTTACCTTCTTGATGGCTGCTATTTTCTTTAAGCCTTCATAATTTGGATCCCATTTGAACTTTGTCTTAATAGAGCCCAAATATAGTGCCTTTGGACTACTGTACAATTTAACCCAAGCAGGATCTATTCCCAGACCTTGCTCCGTTTTGTTGTTTCTGTGGCAGAGCTTTTATTTTTCTGCCTGGTCGCCACAAAGGTAATAGTGAACTGAAATAAAAACTAAAGGCTCAGTGTATAGGTGGTGTTTCCTAAGAATGCTGCAGCTGGAGGTTTATTGTGCTGTTCCTACTCTACTCCTTTTTTGACATGATTTTGCGGTTGATGTATCTCAGGATTTATCAGAGCCCATAGACTTCAATAACAAAGATGGTGATTGGACTGAAGGGAAAGCCCCACAAGTCCCCCCAAAATTCATACCATCAGAGAGAGAAAGACTTGCAAGTAGAGTAGAGCAAGTATCCCATAGTAACAAGTCGGCCAATCAGAGGTGCTGTGACATCGGACTTGCCCAGTTCAAAATATGATCATGTTGAGCCACGTGGAGGTGACCAACCCACTAGCCTAAGTACAGCTCAGCATTTGGAGAGAGAAGGGCCAAGCCTGCCTTATCTACTAACCACTTTGGAGGAGTGGATGGCTGCTACTAGTAAATATCCAGGAGAAATCCAAACTTTGGCATCTACAACCTGCTTTGCAGAACTTACCCACCAAAGTTCAAGCGAATATGGATCACCGTGGAAAACCGTGATCCTAATGGTTGGGTGGAGTGTACATAATGCTTCAAAGCACAGGCCCTGCTTTACCTCAGGACCCTATTTGTAGATTGTTCAGGAGCAATACAAATTCTAGAGCTACAACTTGGTCTGCTTTCCCCTTTCATCTTCCATCCAAAGGAGAATAAACTGCCAGCACCACCTGAAGAGAGGAGAGGAGAGATCCTGTTGTACCTGAGGCTAGAGCACTGCACACAAGTGGTGTCATCAGCCAAGCACAAAGACAGCTTTAGCTATACTCAAGTGAGTGTGACAATTGCTCTCGGGTTTTCTAGAGAGCCACCAGAAATGCAGGATGAAGAGGAGACAGGCATACTGCGACCAAGTCCCATCCTACCCATTCAGTCATCGCCACTGCTGTTTGAAGAGTCAAGTCGGGAGAGTGGATTGGGAACCCTGTCTAATGGGCCGAGAACGAGTGTGCCAGGGAGTTCAGTGACAGGACTGGAATCAGCCTTTTTGCTATCCAGATATTGTCACTGAATATCTACAGATAGCAACACCTAAGGCATTAATCCAGATAACTGTCTTTGAATATAGAGCCCATAAAACGATATCAAAGCAGTTACATTAAATGAAATATAACAGTAATACAATATTACATAAAATAACTGATCAAAATCTGCAGGAGGACAGTGTGATCAGAGAATTATTAGCTGCTAATAAAGATGTTTGTGATACACCCTAAGCCATCTTATATTCTTTTAAAAAAATTGCAGAACTACAAAATTATTCTTATCTGAATATTTCAACTCTTGTTTTCGTCAGGGTGCTCCATGGCAAAGGTTATATGTCCTACTTTAATGGTTATTTTGGTCTAATATAGTTAAATAAAGCCAGGTGCCCAACATACCCTTGACCCTCCCCTCCCCTATAGAGCACACAGTATAACAGTGATACCCCATTAAGGGAGAGCAGAACCGGGAAAGGAAAATCCAGCAAAAATGAGATCCTTCTAGAGTTTAAAGGGACAGCAACCCTTTTCCTGGATGCCAAAAAATATTGATTAGTAATTTTAAAAGGAAGAGTATGATAGAATTTGAGCCACAAATTGAAAATAACCTTTATTTGGTAGAAACATACAGCATCTTTTGAATGAATACCAAGACAAAGAATTTACCAGTCTAAAACCAGAACAAAGAGCAGTATTTCAGAGATCAATGACTCTAGCTGTGAATATTAAATATAGTACAATTACTACCCTTACATGCAAGTGCTGATAAAGGGACTCATTTACTAAAGTGTATTAAGCACTCATTGTACACTAGCAATTACCACATGGTAAACTGTGTGTTAAGCACTTAACACACAGTTTACCATGTGGTAACTGCTAGTGTACAATTGTGGTAAAGGGTTTTGTTGTATTCTAGAATTTACTATGCAGTAAATTGTGCATTATTCTCCTAATTCTATAAACTTGCATGCACAATTTCATGCTTAGCATGAAAGTTGCATGCACAAGCTTTAGAATAGGGTCAGTTATGCACCTAACTTAATTTAATTATTAGCTGCTAATTGGTGTTAGCAACCAATCATTGGCTATAATTGGTGTAAATGTGTGCTAATTGGCACTAATTAGAAGTTACACACATAACTGTCCAAGTCAGTATTCTCTAAACTGTGTACACAAAATCCAAAGTGTACAACTGGGATGTGGACCTGGCAGGGGCATGGATGGGTCAGAAATGAACCAAGCACTTGCACAAACATGTTATAGAATACTAGCATTTAGCATGTACATCAGCCATTGAGCTAGCATAAGCCCCCACGACTGGTTAGGTGCTTAATTGCAGACTTACACTAGTATTCTATGATGGCATGAGAGGGAATGGGTGGTATAAGATGGGGTTTCCATAAGGACACTCCTTCACTGAAGTTGGAACTAAGCACTTTAAGGCGAGGCTCAGGCAGAGAGAAAGAGGAAGGGATCCTTCCTGGCTATTCCACACAGAGGCTGCAGTACCTGAAGAAGAGGGGAGCAGGGTGGATTTTCAGCAGTCACCAGCATCACCTAGCTGTAAACAGCAGAAGCTTACTCTAGGTAGGAGAAAATTTACCTGGAAATCCTATGAGTTACTAACCCTTAATGTGGAACCTGTCAGAGACAGGGCTGTGAGAAAATTATAGAAAACCCTCACTGGACGATATTCAGCGCTCTTTAACCAGCCAGGAACGGCTTTTGGCCGGTTAAATAGCACTTAACTGGCTATCCACAAATATTCAGCAGGAGATAGCCATTTATCTCCCGCTGAATATTCACGGTCAGTGCATAGTGGTTAACTGGTTATATTGTAGATATAACCAGCTATCCATGAATATTCAGCACTTCAATGGCCAAATTGGGCTGCCGACATAGCAGGCCTATATTTGGCCGCTATAAACTTAACTGGCCACTGCTGGATATTGACTTGGCCAGTTAAGTTTATAGCAGCCAAAATAACTCCGAATATTCAATACTGGTCACCGGCCCAGCACTAAATATCCAGACTCACCACCAACTGCATGAGTTAGCCAGGCTACCTCCTGTAGTCTGAATATTGGCTCCTAAGTGCATATGAAGTAAGTATACATAGGAAATCAAATACGTTAGCATTTAACTTTAAAAAAGGAGACTATGATAAAATGAAAAGAACGGTGAAAAATAAAACTTAGAAGAGTGACTGTGAGGGTCAAAAATTTACATCAGGCATGGATGCTGTTCAAAAACACCATCCTGGAAGCCTAGGCCAAATATATTCCGCGTATTAAAAAAGGTGGACAGAAGACCAAACGACGGCCAGCGTGGTTAAAAAGTGAGGTGAAGGAAGCTATTAGAGCTAAATCAAAATCCTTCAGAAAATGGACTGAAAATAATAAGAAACAGCATAAGGAATGTCAAGTCAAATGCAAAGCGCTGATAAGGAAGGCTAAGAGGGACTTCGAAAAAAAGATTGCGTTGGAGGCAAAAGCACATAGTAAAATGTTTTTTAGGTATATTAAAAGCAGGAAGCTGGCAAAAGAATCGGTTGGACCGCTAGATGATCGAGGAGTAAAAGGGGTGATCAGGGAAGACAAAGCCGTAGCAGAGAGATTAAATGAATTCTTTGCTTCGGTCTTCACCGAGGATGATTTGGGTGGGATACCTGTGCCAGAAATGGTATTCAAAGCTGACAAGTCGAAAAAACTTAATGAATTCTCTGTAAACCTGGAGGATGTAATGGGCAGTTCTACAAACTGAAGAGTAGCAAATCTCCTGGACCGAATGGTATTCATCCCAGAGTACTGATAGAACTGAAAAATGAGCTTGCGGAGCTATTGTTAGTAATATGTAATTTATCCTTAAAATTGTGCATGGTACTGGAAGATTTGAGGGTGGCCAATGTAACGTCAATTTTTTTAAAAGGTTCCAAAGGAGATCCGAGAAATTATAGACCGGTGAGTCTGACGTCGGTGCCGGGCAAAATGGTAGAGACTATTATTAAGAATAAAATTACAGAGCTTATTCAAAAGCATGGATTAATGAGACAAAGACAAGGTCCAGAAGAGCAACCTCGAATTCACCACCAAACCTTCTCCTCCTCATCATCCTATAACCCACTCTCTCAACCAACCTACCCAGGCCTCCTTCTCCTCTTTTCCTGCTATCACCGAAGAGGAAACCGCCCATCTCCTCTCCTCCTCGAAATCCACCACCTGTTCCTCAGACCCCATCCCCACCAACTTACTTAACACCATCACTCCTACTATCACCCCCACCATCTGTCATATCCTCAACCTCTCTCTCTCCACTGCAACAGTCCCGGACACCTTCAAGCATGCTGTGGTCACACCACTCCTCAAAAAACCATCACTTGACCCTACCTGTCCCTCCAACTACCGCCCCATTTCTCTCCTACCCTTCCTCTCCAAAATACTTGAATGCGCCATTCACAGCCGCTGCATTGATTTTCTCTCCACTCATGCCATCCTCGATCTGCTTCAATCCGGCTTTCGCCCCCTACATTCGACAGAAACGGCACTATCTAAGGTCTGCAATGACCTGTTCCTCACCAAATCCAAAGGTCACTACTCCATCCTCATCCTCCTCGACCTATCCCTGTCAATCACAACCTACTTCTTGACACACTGTCCTCCTTTGGGTTCCAGGGCTCTGTCCTCTCCTGGTTCTCCTCTTATCTCTCCCATCGTACCTTCAGAGTACACTCTCATGGTTCGTCCTCCTCCCCTATCCCGCTCTCTGTTGGAGTTCCTCAGGGATCTGTCCTTGGGCCCCTTCTTTTTTCAATCTACACTTCTTCCTTAGGCTCCCTGATCTCTTCTCATGGTTTCCACTATCATCTTTATGCTGACGACACCCAGCTTTATCTCTCCACAACAGAAATCACTACGGAAACCCAGGCCAAAGTATCGGCCTGCTTATCCGACATTGCTGCCTGGATGTCCAACCGCCACCTGAAACTGAACATGGCCAAGACTGAACTTATTGTTTTCCCACCCAAACCCACTTCTCCTCTCCCTTCACTCTATATCTCAGTTGATAACACCCTCATCGTCCCCGTCTCATCTGCCCGCAACCTCGGTGTCATCTTCGACTCCTCCCTCTCCTTCTCTGCACATATCCAGCAGATAGCCAAGACCTGTCGCTTCTTCCTCTATAACATTAGCAAAATTCGCCCCTTCCTCTCCGAGCACACCACCCAAACTCTCATCCACTCTCTCATTACCTCTCGCCTTGACTACTGCAACCTACTCCTCACCGGCCTCCCACTTAGCCATCTATCCCCCCTTCAGTCCATTCAGAACTCTGCCGCACGTCTTATCTTCCGTCTTAACCGATATACTCATATCACCCCTCTCCTCAAGTCACTTCACTGGCTTCCGATCAGATACCGCATACAGTTCAAGCTTCTCCTACTCACCTACAAATGCACTCGATCTGCAGCCCCTCCTTACCTCTCTACCCTCATCTCCCCTTACGTCCCTACCCGTAACCTCCGCTCTCAAGACAAATCCCTCCTTTCAGTACCCTTCTCCACCACTGCCAACTCTAGGCTTCGTCCTTTCTGCCTCGCCTCACCCCATGCTTGGAACAAACTCCCTGAGCCCATACACCGGGCTCCCTCCCTACCCATCTTCAAATCATTGCTCAAAGCCCACCTCTTCAATGTCGCCTTCAGCACCTAATCACTACACCTCTTCTCAGGAAATCTCAACTACCCCAACTTGACATTTCGCCCTTTAGATTGTAAGCTCTTCTGAGCAGGGACCGTCCTTATTCGTTAATTTGTACAGCGCTGCATAACCCTAGTAGTGCTCTACAAATGTTAAGTAGTAGTAGTAATAATCGAACGGTGCCGGCCAAATCGATGGCCGGCCATCTTCAGGGCTGGCTCCGCAAAGGGGCGGAGCAAACCGTATTTTCGAAATACGGTTGGGGCCGGCTAAATCGATCGCCGGGTTTAGAGCAGGATCGCCAGGTTTACATGAGATGGCCGGCTTCGTTTTCCAGCCACAATGGAAACCGGGCCCAGCCATCTCAAACCCGGTGAAATGCAAGCCATTTGGTCGTGGGAGGAGCCAGCATTTCTAGTGCACTGGTCCCCCTGACATGCCAGGACACCAACCGGGCACCCTAGGGGGCACTTCTAAATATTTTTTAAAAAACCAAAAATAAGTGCCAGGAGTATAGCTCCCTTACCTTGTGTGTTGAGACCCCAATTCCCCCCCCCCCCAAAACCCACTCGCCACAACTCTACACCATTACCATAGCCCTAAGGGGTGGAGGGGGGCACCTAGATGTGGGTACAGTGGGTTTTGGGGGTTTTGGAGGGCTCAATATTTATCACCACAAGTGTAACAGGTAGAGGGGGGGATGGGCCTGGGTCCACCTGCCTGAAGTGCACTGCACCCACTAAATACTGCTCCAGGGACCTGCATACTGCTGTCAAGGAGCTGGGTATGACATTTCAGGCTGGCATACAGACTGGCAAAAAAAATGTTTTATTTTATAATTTTTTGGGTGGGAGGGGGTTGGTGACCACTGGGGGAGTAAGGAGAAGTGATCCTCGCTTCCCTCCGGTGGTCATCTGGTCAATTGGGGCACTTTTTTGAGACTTGGTCCTAAAAATAAATGGACCAAGTCCAGCCGGCGAAATGTTCGTTCGAACCGGCCACTTTTTTTCCATTATAAGGCGAAGCCGGCCATCTCGTACCCATGTCCCCGCCCTGCCCCTGTCCCGCCTTCACTACCCTACCAACACGCCCCCTTGAAGGTTGGCCGGTGCCGCGACGAAAAAGCAGTTGGGGCCGGCCAAAATCGGCTTTCAATAATACCGATTTAACTGGGATCAGGAGATTGCCGGCGATCTCCCGATTTGTGTCAGAAGATCGCCAGCGATCATTTTCGAAAATGAGCTGGAAAATCAACATAGATTTAGTGAAGGGAAATCTTGCCTCACCAATCTATTTCTTTGAAGGGGTGAACAAACATGTGGAAAAAAGGTGAGCCAGTTGATATTGTGTATCTGGATTTTCAGAAGGCGTTTGACAAAGTACCTCACCCAGGCCCATGCTTGGCTAAGCCACTGGAAGGAACTGGATCAGACTTAATGAAAAGAAACTAATCTAGTGATGGCTGAGATGTGATTGGTTAATGTCGGTTCGGTGTCCAAATGGACCCCCAAATAATTCATTGTGTTCACAAAGCGGATTGAACATCCACGGAGGATGGTGGAAGCAGTAGGGGCGAAAGGCCAGCCTGTCAGAAACATGCCAACGTATGAAGATAAACCCCTTTATATTCTTCCTCAGACTAGTGCCAGAGAGACCTGTACTTTCAAAGCTCAAGTTATTGACTTTCTGTTATACCTATGATTCCTTTTTTCAAATTCACCAAATTCATATTTCCTCCAAAAAGGCAATTATGATCAATCCCAGCTATTGAGATCTCCAGGCGTTTTCAATCTAAATGCAATCACATATCTCAGAGCAAAACGATGACAGAGAGATTAATTACTGCCGCTTTCCTGCACACAAAAATTCACAAACACACACATGCACATTCAAATACGAACATTTGTTTCAAGTCCTTCACTTCAGACTGCCACCTCCTTAGGGGACCTTGAATAATGAGGGCAAAATGCTAAATCACACTGCTCTAAGCAACTGCATCATTATTATTTAATAATAATTTAATGTAATTTAATATTGGAATTTATTATCCAAAAGGGGTTCTAAAGCAGATTTTAGGTAGTATGTAGAAAGGGTAATTCCCAAAGTATCTTACAAGAGGCTCTGCCAAACATGAGTCCTTTTACAGACCCATGGTAAAAAGTGGCCTGTGGTAGTGGCACATGGGATTGCCATGCACAGAGGTCACTTTTTATCACAGCCATATAAAGCCTTTTTTTTCGATTGTCATCCTTAACCCATTAGTGCCCAATGTTCCCATAATAATCCTGAATCTCCACTACCCTAGCTGCAAAGGACTCAAATACAAAACAACCTATGCTTCCAACTTCTCCTATATAAGCACGCAACTATGGAACGCTCTGCCAAAAGCTGTGAAAACAATCTACGACCATCTAAACTTCAGGAAATCACTAAAAACCTACTTGTTCAGAAAGGTGTACCCTACTGGCCCAACGGCTCCAACCTTATTATTGAAACGAAAGATGGCCAGCCATCTTGTTTTGATAATACGGTCGGGACGCCGCTTTTCAGGGCCGGCCTTGAAGATGGCCGCCCTTATAGATGGCCGACCCCATTCAATTATGCCCCTCTATATAACCCTCCCTATCTTCTACCCCCTAATGTGCCTGAAACATACCTACCTAGTCAACCCTAACATCACATTGTATTTGTTCCTTTACTGGACTTGGCGAACGCCTTTACGGTACTATGTAAGCCACATTGAGCCTGCAAATAGGTGGGAAAATGTGGGATACAAATGTAACACACAAATAAATAAATATGGGAACAAATTGATGGGAACTTTGGGCACTAATGAGTTAATAGCCATGCGCTAATTTCATAATGTGTGTGGCTAATACTGCCTGAGCCCTTACTGCCACCTATTTACTTGGCAGTATAGGCTTGCATGCTAATCCGCCACGAGCTGCCTGATTACTGCCAGGCATGCCTACTCGCCACCCCCAGCTCTAGAAAATATTTTTTTCTAGTACAGGAAACGGTAAGCAGCAAGAGCAGAAATACCACAGGGCACCTGGGCACACCTGGCGGTAGTGCTGTTTTGATGGGCCCTACACGCATGGCAGCCCTACTGCCCTTTAGTAAAATGACCCCATAGAGCTTCTTGCAAAATAAGTACAGGACAGCACATGTATGTCTTTGCATATCCAGAGGGGGCAGCAACTTTAAAAAGCTGCCCATGGTGGAAAAATGTGCAAACAGTCCCTACATATGTGTGGGATCAACTTTTTAAAATTGCTGTTCCTGCTGTAGATGGACAGACTAAACCAGCAGGAGGACCAATGTTCTCCCCCCTGACATCAATCCCCCTTGATACCCACAGAATACAACACCCTGTCAGCAAACACGCCTACCCTCAAAGCATCAGATACTCCTGGCTACAGCTATTCCAACAAAAAAAGCCCTCACCCTAAACCCCCAGCAACAATGACCCCCCCCCCCCCCCATCAAGCCCCTTCCAACAGACCTCCTCATCCTCTGATCCCCATCTGTCTAGTAGGACAGAAGTGATTCTCAGTCATTCCTTTCTGTTATGGCCACCGATGACCCCTAATAGTAATTATCCAGTACTACTGCAAGGGGTCAGTATCATGTGATTACCACTAGGAGTCTTGGGCCCCACTATGCACTTATGGTTGTAAAAGCAGGAGCTACTGGAGATCGCTCCTGTTCCTTCTAGACAACAGGGATGCCTAGTAAGGATGGGGATGGGTATGGGGGAGGAGGTCTGCTGGAGAGCTGTTAAGGGGAAGTGGTGATAGGAGGAAGTGAAAAAAATGGCATTGTGAGACTCAAAGGTGAAGGAGAGGAAATGTAGAAGCTGATAAAGATAAGGCAGAATTGCTTAACAAATTTTTCTGTTCTGTGTTCAAAGCTGAAGGGCTGGAAGCAGGCCTGCAGAAGGCAAACATAAATAAGAATGGAGGGGTGGTAGTCCTCCAAGAGAAAAAGGAAACCGATATGGTTCTCCAAGCAAGTGGCTGAGAAAATAAAGGCTAAAGAGTTGGCATTCCAGAAATACAAAAAAACTCATGAAAAGGGACACGAGGAGGAATACCGGATGAAACTGAAAGAAGCCAAGAGAGAGATACGTCTGGCGAAAGCGCAAACGGAAGAACAAATGGCTAAAAATGTAAGGAGGGGTGGCAAAATTTTCTTCAGGTATATTAGTGAAAGGAGAATGACTAAAAAGGGAATTGTGAGACTAAAAGATACTGCGAACCACTATGTGGATAATGATGAAGAAAAAGCAAGTTTGCTAAATAGATACTTCTGTTCTGTTTTCACAGAAGAAAATCCTGGAGAAGGACCGCGATGGACTGCAAAAAGTACAAATGAGATTGAAGTGGATAGAGCACTGTTCACGGAAGAGAGTGTATATGAACAACTTGAAAAGCTAAAGGTGGACAAAGCCATGGGACCGGATGGGATCCACCCTAGGATATTGAGGGAGCTCAGAGAGGTTCTAGCGGGTCCTCTTAAAGATTTGTTTAATAAATCCTTGGAGACAGGAGAGGTTCCGAGGGATTGGAGATCGGCGGATGTGGTCCCTCTTCACAAAAGTGGTGATAGGGAAGAAGCTGGAAACTACAGGCCGGTAAGCCTCACTTCGGTTATTGGAAAAGTAATGGAAGCGATGCTGAAGGAAAGGATAGTGAATTTCCTGGAAGCCAATAAGTTGCAAGATCCGAGACAACATGGATTTACCAAAGGGAAATCGTGCCAAAATGGGTACACCGCAACAGTTGGCATTTGATAGAAGCAGCAGAAATAGAGACTTGTCAGGTCTCTGATCACGCTCCTATGTTCTTTGATTGGGTGACAGGAGAATTGAATCAGGGACGAGCTATGGACGTAATCTACTTAGATTTCAGCAAAGCTTTTGACACGGTTCCCCACAGGAGGCTCTTAAATAAACTGGATGGGCTGAAGATAGGACCCAAAGTGGTGAACTGGATTAGGAACTGGTTGATGGACAGATGCCAGAGGGTGGTGGTGAATGGAATTCACTCGGAGGAGCGAAAGGTAAGTAGTGGAGTGCCTCAAGGATCGGTGCTGGGGCCGATTCTGTTCAATATATTTGTGAGTGACATTGCCGAAGGGTTAGAAGGTAAAGTTTGCCTATTTGTGGATGATACTAAGATCTGTAACAGAGTGGACACCCCGGAGGGAGTGGAAAACATGAAAAAGGACCTACGGAAGCTAGAAGAATGGTCTAAGGTTTGGCAATTAAAATTCAATGTGAAGAAATGCAAAGTGATGCACTTAGGAAGTAGAAATCCACGGGAGACGTATGTGTTAGGCGGGGAGAGTCCGATAGGTACGGACGGAGAGAGGGATCTTGGGGTGAGAGTATCTGAGGATTTGAAGGCGATGAAACAGTGTGACAAGGCGGTGGCAGTAGCTAGAAGGTTGTTAGGCTGTATAAAGAGAGGTGTAACCAGCAGAAGAAAGGGGGTGTTGATGCCCCTGTATAAGTCGTTGGTGAGGCCCCACCTGGAGTATTGTGTTCAGTTTTGGAGGCCGTATCTTGTTAAGGATGTAAAAAGAATTGAAGCGGTGCAAAGAAAAGCTACGAGAATGGTATGGGATTTGCGTTACAAGACGTATGAGGAGAGACTTGCTGAACTAAACATGTATACTCTGGAGGAAAGGAGAAACAAGGGGTGATATGATACAGACGTTCAAATATTTGAAAGGTATTAATCCGCAAACGAACCTTTTCCAGAGATGGGAAGGTGGTAGAACGAGAGGACATGAAATGAGATTGAAGGGGGGCAGACTCAAGAAAAATGTCAGGAAGTATTTTCTCACGGAGAGAGTAGTGGATGCTTGGAATGCCCTCCCGCGGGAGGTGGTGGAAATGAAAACGGTAACGGAATTCAAACATGCGTGGGATAAGCATAAAGGAATCCTTTGCCAAAGGAATGGATCCTCAGGAGCTTAGTCAAGATCGAGAGGCAGGGCTGGTGGTTGGGAGGCGGGGATAGGGCTGGGCAAACTTATACGGTCTGTACCAGAGCCGGTGGTGGGAAGCGGGACTGGTGGTTGGGAGGCGGGGATAGTGCTGGACAGACTTGTACGGTCTGTGCCAGAGCCGGTGGTTGGGAGGCAGGGCTGGTGGTGGGGAGGTGAGGATAGTGCTGGGCAGACTTATACGGTCTGTGCCTGTGCCAGAGCCGGTGGTTGGGAGGTGGGGCTGGTGGTTGGGAGGCGGGGATAGTGCTGGGTAGACTTATACGGTCTGTGCCCTGAAGAGCACAGGTACAAATCAAAGTAGGGTATACACAAAAAGCAGCAAATATGAGTTATCTTGTTGGACAGACTGGATGGACCGTGGAGGTCTTTTTCTGCCATCATCTACTATGTTACTATGATATTCAGAGGACTGTATTCATGATTTGCTGGCTAAACTAAAGGTGAACAAAGCGATTGGGATGGATGGCATATATGTGAGGGAACTGAAGGAACTTAGGGAAGATCTAGCGACTCTGCTGGCTGACTTTTTCAATGCTTCTTTAGAGTTGGAAGTGGTCCTGGCGGACTGCAGAAGAGCAGATGTGGTCCCTCTGCACAAAAGTGGAAGTAGATGTAATCCCCCATTATAATGGGGATCACTAAAGAACATGAAAGAACTCTCCAGTGTTGCTGAGGGCAGGGTTCTGAGGTTGTGGGTGGTGAAGGATCCAGGCCAAGGGGGTGGATTCCCGGGTAAGTTGCAGAGGGAGATATGGTAGATACATTTAAATACCTATGCAGCATAAATGCACAGGAGGCGAGTCTCTTTCAATTGAAAGGAAGCTCAGAAACAAGGGGGCATAGGCAGTGGGATGATGTGGTCTCTACGTTTGGCACGACAGAGCACTCTAGCTGCAGTTTTCTGTAATGTTTGAAGCAGTGACGATCCTAAGTTGGCTGCCACCCGGGGCGGATCGCCGATGGGCCCCCCCCCCCCCCCCGGGTGCAGCACGACACCCCCCTCCGGCGCAATGATATCCCCCACCCGGTGCATCAACCCTCCCCCCCCCCCCGTGTGCACGCTGCTGGAGGGGTGCACAGAGCAGCCACGCGCCTGTTGGCTCCGCTGCCTCCCTGCTCCCTCTGCCCCGTAACACGAAGTAACCTGTTCCGGGGCAGAGGAAGCAGGGAACCAGCGGAGCCAACAGACGCGCGGCCGCTCTCTGCACCCCTCCAGCAGCGTTCACCCAGGGCGGACCACCCCCACCGCCCTCCCCCCCCCCCCCCCCCCACCTTGGTACACCGCTGGTTTGAAGTTTCCTTAGTTCAGATTTAGAGATACCTGCAAATACCACATTACAGTAGTCAAGTCGGGAGTCAATGAGAGCGTGAAATAAAGTATGGAAACTAGCATGATCTAAATAACTATGAACTGATCTTAATTTCTAGAGAACCATAAAGCCTGACTTGAGAACTGATGAAACCTGTGTTGAGAAAGTTCTTTTGGAGTCCAAGGTTACTCCAAGATATTGAAAGGCACGTAACTGTTTTCTGTAGTCAATTGCTTGTTAGCTAATTAATTTATGCATATCTTCAATCTGTGCGCAAATTTTGGCAGCCCAAATTTGGGCGCCATATATAGAATCCAGGGGTTTGTGTTTTGTCACTCACTGATAATAGGTTGCACTATTTGTAAATAGTGTGCACTGTGTAGAAAGAGGGTGCACTGTTTCCCAATAGTGGAACCATCATGCATATGTAAACCATTGCACATGTGCAGACTTGGGAAAAGAGTGGGCCCTCTCTCTCTGAAATAGTGCACACTATTTCCAAAACGTGTGTAGATATTATTGCAAACTGACAACATGGCCAGAAGAACCCTAATAAAACAAAGGTTCCTATAAACCACCTGAGAAATGGCACGAAACAAAAATTTTCTAGCTGCCCTTTCCTATTGAGCACATCCATAAAAGCGTGGGGGACAGATTTCAGGATTCACACCAAAATACTCTGTTCCAAAATCCTGCATCAGATCAGCATATGCCACAACCTCAGGGTACCATTTCACTGACAGACATGACAGGCAATACATACCCGGTACCCCATTCCCAAGATGGAGAATCCTGCCTTGCAGACCACACAGGCCATAAGGGAAACATAAGGTTTCTGAGTTACAGGGGAAGAGAAGACACCAGGAACCCATCTGCTTAGTCCTGCTCGAATAACTGTTTCATATCACTCAGCAGATTCTGCAGACATAAAATATTCATTCACTCCCCAGGCTAAAATGGCCCTGATTAAAATGAATACTTTAGCTTGCCAACACATGCAGAGCAGAAATGTATAAAGCCTGTTCCTCAGTGGAGTTGTATGCTTTTTGTTTCAAGCTCAAGTGTGTTTGCAGCTTGAATAGCTGCAAATAGGTTTTGCCTGAATATGTCTAAGACTGAAGCATGACTCTCTGGCCAATCATCATCAACATTCCCTGAGAAAATTATCATCCATGACACTGAAATTTCAATCATCAGGGAAGTATATTATCTAGGTATCACGGCTGATTTTTCATCTTTATGATCGCAACTTAAAAGTACTGTTAATAGATTTTTTTTTCTCAAGTTAAGAGTAATTAGAAGATTTAGGGATCTGCCACAACCTGAAAATTTTAGCACAATAATTCAGAGAATCATAACATTATTGCAATTCATTGTACTTAGGGCTTCCATCTTACATGCTATGCTTTTCACAAATAGCTGAAAATGTCGCTGCTAGATTACTGTCAGGTCTTTGATTGTATCTCACCCATCTTACAAAAATTGCATTGGTGATAAGGGAGGAGGGAAAGGTAGGCGGAGGGAGGGAAAGGGGATGAAGGGTGGGGAGGGAGAGGGAGGTTTTACTGTACAAAACGTTGTTCAGTCTTGAGAGTTCATATATAGTAAACATAGTAGATGACGGCAGAAAAAGACCTGCACGGTCCATCCAGTCTGCCCAAGAAGATAAATTCATAGGTGCTACTTTTTTATTTGTACTGTCCTCTTCAGTGCACAGACCGTATAAGTCTGGCCAGCCCCATCCCCGCCTCCCAACCACCAACCCCGCCTCCCAACCACCAGCTCTGGCACAGACCCTATAAGTCGGCCCAGCACTACCCCTGCCTCCCACCACCGGCTCTGGCACAGACCGTATAAGTCTGCCCATGTTATTTTGATGTTATATTGATTTAATAACAATATTATTCTCTAAACATGCCAATGATATAGGCCTATAATTAAGTGGATTTAACTAATCCCATTTTTGATCTTTCAATATTGGGTGAATGCATGTCATTTTTAACTGCTCTGCTAACATTCTCAAACTCAAAGGTTTATTAACAATCAGCTGTAGGGGCTCTGCAATACTCTGCTTCAAAGATTCATTGGCAATGAAGAGTTGTTTAAAGATGTTATCACTATAGCAATTTGTTCTGAAGTAACCTAAAAAAAAATTTACATTGGCTTTCAACTCCCTGGCGCATACAATTTAAAGTATTAGCTTTGATTCACAAAGCTTTTCGTGATGATGCTACATTGAGATTGTAACCTATTTTCAAATGTATTGTCCTGCTCATTCACTCCGATTCTGCAGAGAAGTCACCTCAGGAGTTCCTTCATTTCATCTGGAAGAATACTGAACATCATTATTCTGTACAGCTGGTCCATTACTGTGAAATTATCCTTCCTTTCAAACGCTGTAGTATTAATAATTTTGATCATTTCAGGAAACACCCTAAAGTATAAACTATTTAGCAAAGCTTTTCAATAACCCCCTCCTATCTGAATACTACTAATGCTGCTGCTGGTGATTTTTCATTGTTTATCATTCATTGTTATGTGTGTTGTCTCATATCATCTAGACCAGGGGTGGGCAACCAAGGTCCTCGAGGGTCACAATCCAGGTGGACCACAATGACTATGCATGACATTGATTTGCATACATTGCTTCCATTGTGTGCAGATAGATCTCATGCGTATTCATTGTGGAAATCTTGAAAACCCAACTGGATTGTGGCTCTCGACGACCGTGTTTGCCCACCCTTGATCTAAACAATAAGGTCTGTGTGATGCTTTAATTTGCACTGTTTTATGTTATGGTTTTATTTTGTTCCCTGTCTAGAATGGCAGATAGTACAGGCTATAAACTTTTATATCAAATACATTGTAAAGTTTTAAGTCAAATAAATTGTAGCCAGTCATCTTTTATCCTGTGGAAAGAAGCAGCAGGGCACTGCTTAAACATGTGGAGTGGCCAGTGGCATTCCTTGGTCGGCTGCCACCTGGGGTGGATTACTGTCCCCCCCCCCCCCCCCCAGGTGCAGCATGACACCTTTGGGTGCAGCATCCCCCCCTGTTGCATCACCTCCAAGCCCCCCTCCCCCTGGTGTGTTCTTCTTGCCTGCTGGGGTGCTGAGAGCAGCTGCATGGCTGTTGGCTCTGCTGGTTCCCTGTTCCCTCTACCCCGGAACAGGAAGTAACAGCAGAGGGAGCAGGGAACCAGTGGAGCCCATAGCCATGTGGCTGCTCCCTGCACCCCTCCTGCAGTGTGCACCTGGGATGGACTGCCCCCACTGCACTGCCCTCGGCACGCCACTGGGAGTGGCATTTTAGAAACTCAGAATATGGACCTCTAAGTCTGTACATCTCAAATAGACATCCATTTCTTATGTATTTTAGAACAGGATCTGCGGACCTACAGCCTGTTCTAAAATACATGAGAAATGGATGTCCATGTGCTGGTGAGATCCAGCATGAACATCCATTTTACAAACTGAAAGGTCCAAACTATTAATGAGGCAAAACAAGGGATAAGGATAGTTTTGTGGCAGCATAGGGACATCCATAAAATTGCCACATACACACTCCTGCAGAGAAGAGTAGTTTAATGGTTAGAGCAATGAGCTAAAAACTAGGGGATTCAAGTTCAAATCCCACTTCAGATGTTCATGATTTTTTTTTTTTTTGAGTCCATGAATTTTTACGGAAATTTTGCAATTTTGAAACAAGGTAAGCAAATTGTCAAAAATAATAACAACAAATTTAACATGTTACAATAAAATACTAGCACTAAGATTAAATGCCTCATTCATACAATTTATTATGAAAAGAAGATTAGTATAACAAGAGTGTTGTAACCTGACAATAACTACAAAGAAAAACAAGACTCTAAATATTTATCAATAGGAGACCAAAATTTAGCAGTCCAACTTGTCTTGCCCAATTTTCCTGCTGATAGTTCAAATTTATGAATTTGTAAAATTAGGTGCCACCAAAAAATAGAGTTAAGATTAGAATTATCTTTCCAATGCATAAGAACCATTTTAAGTGCAGCAGTAAGCAAAATGTTCAGTAATTTTTGTTGGGAACTATCCAATTGGTCCTGAACTAGTACTGAACCAAGAAAGATAATGGGAAACGTGATTGGACCCTGTATAGGAAGAATATTAGTTATAAAAGTCCATATTCACTCCCAAAATTCCTTAATCTACATTCAAAAATGTATTAGTGTCAGTGGCGTACCAAGGGCGGGGCCGTGGGGGCGATCTGCCCTGGGTGCACACTGCTGGAGGGTGCAGAGAGCAGCCGCTCGCTTGTCGGCTCCGCTGGTTCCATGCTCACTCTGCCCCAGAATAGGTTACTTCCTGTTCCGGGGCAGAGGGAGCAGGGAGCCAGCGGAGCCGACAGCCACGCGGCTGCTCCCAGCAGCTAAGAATGCACCCGGGGGGGGGGGGGCTTGATGCGCCGGGGGGGGGTGTCATTGCGCTGAGGGGTGTCATTGCACCGGGGGGGGTGTCATGCTGCACCCTGGGGGGACGATGCCGCTGCACCTGGGGGGGGGGGGTGCGTAGCGGCGATCCGTCCTGGGTGGCAGCCGACCTAGGATCGCCGCTGATTAGTGTACCAGGATACAAGTGGCAAGACCAACATTTGTTATTAGTAATGAGCCCAGCTATAGCCATCTTGTGGGGAGTCCAGATTGCCCTGTGACGAAAGAAATATAAGGATTGCATATAACTGGCTGACATTATAGGTTTGTTTGATTTAGACCAAAGATACAGAAAAATACCTACTATACCTGAATGTACACTGCTTCAATAGCCTTCAGGCTACATTCAGAACAGTAGGTATTTTTCTGTCCCTGGATGGCTCAGAATTAAAAAACAAAAAGCACAGAGAAGCAGTAGGACTTTAAACTGGGTCCCTTCGCTCTCAGCTTACTACACTAACCATTAGGCTACTCCTCAATTCTACATGGATGTCTATTAAGAAGTTAATTTAAAAAGACAGGACCATAAACATCCATAGTTACCAATAGCGTCATACAATATCCCTTGCTAGTTTCACATTCAGGGGAGGGAGGGAAACAGCAACCACTGGGGGATTAGGGAGGTGACTTGCCTTAATTCCTCCAATATTGAATTGCTCAATCAGAGCACCTTTCTGTAACATGAACGTGCCAAGAGTATCAGGTTCATTTTTTTTTTTAAGTAGACATCCCTTCCCCTTCTGAAATTAGAATTGGACATCCATATTTAGGCCCCTCCCTAGTCCCATCCAAAATACACCTAGACCAAACCCCCTCTTGCCATATGGATGTATTCATTATTTCTCACACGAGGTAAAAGCGAGGCGAAAGAAGTAACACAGCAGTAGGAGGAAGAGGTGACAGGAGATCATGGGTAGTTTTTTAATGGGGGAGGAGAACTGGATACTCAGCCATTGGAGCAATAACAGGTAGGCAGGCCAGAACACAGTGGCTTAGTATGAACAAATGCTTGTCTAGAGCTGCTAGAACCTGCTCTCCCATTCAGTTTATGACATCTGAGGTTTCAAATGTTGACTCTTGATTTGCTTCCAGAGCTGAGGGTATGCAAGTGGCAGAGCATCTCATATTGGCTTTGCTGCATGGGGTTGCCATAGGCTTGGAATCTGTGAGTATCAGGCGATGTGGAGAAACCAAGGATGAGCAGGGAAAGCAGTGCAGGAAATGATCCAAAGCTAAGCTGTGGGAGATAGGAAACTGAGAGATGAATTAAGTCTACAAATGAAAGTAAGTCTCACCTGTAGGGGAAAGTGAGAAATGGAGAACAGTGAAGCAGTGGCGTAGCCACAGGTGGGCCTGGATGGGCCAGGGCCCACTCACTTAGGGTTCAAGCCCACCCAACAGTATCACGCGTTTAGTGGTAGCTGGTGGGGATCCCAAACTCCGCCAGCTGAAGACTTCCCCCTGATGGTAACAAAAACGCTACTCTCCATGATACCAGCACCTGCGCATGCTCAGTTTTCAGCGCATGCTTGCTGCAGACTGCCAAGGTGAAAGGAAGCATTTTCCCACCAGCTATTTTTTTGGTGTGTGTGTGTGGGAGGAGGGGGAGAACACTTGATGCCCCCCACTTCTTGCCTAGGCCCACCCAAAATCTGTTGTCTGGCTACGCCCCTGCAGTGAACAGATGGTTGAGCGAAATCAACATGGAAGGGGCGCCATCTAGTGAGGAGTATGTTGGAACCTTCAGGGGAGTTGAGGGAAACAGAAAGCTAGGTCAAGGGAAAGTGAGGTCAGAGTAGGCTAAGAGACTGTAAAAAGTAGAGCAGGTAGATAGGTATTAAGTCCACCAGTCCAGACTCCAAATAAAAAAAAAAATCATGCTATGTAGTACATATGGAGGCTTATTTTCAAAGCACTTAGCCTCCCAAAGTTCCATAGAAACCTATGGAACTTAGCCTCCCAAAGTGCTTTGAAAATATGCCTCATGGGGAAAAGAGGACAAGCAGGAGAAATAAGGAATAAGAAATTAAGAGAATGTGAGAGCATGGGGGAAGAGAGTGTGGTGTAGATGGCAGCAGAGGTGAAAGAGAAACTGGTAGGCATGGCTAGAGGGAAGTTGTGGTATAGATGGACTGAAGGAAAGGAGAGAGTTCATGAGTTCAGCATCCCCAATCATTTTCAAACGTTAACTTTTAAGAGTGTTCCCTGCAAATCTCACTATTTAAAGCTGACCAGAGAAATTGCTTTAATAAAACTCCGTGCTTCTAAAGTGAAGGGCCATGTTTCCCTACATGATTGAGTATGGATCCCTTTCCTGATGTAACCTGGGTCCATCGCCATCAGCTCAGTTCCTTTCTCACTGACCCGGGTCACAGGGATCAATCCACACTTCAGCTTTCTCCACACTCACCATTCAGCAAAGTCCTTCTAGTTCGAACATGGGAGTCGGTCAAGATATGAAATAGAGATCTGGGGATTGGGAAATCAAGGAAGGCTTCTCAGTGAGACCTTACCAGTTCAGGGAGCAAGCATTTTCACTCCCACTTCAAAGAATAATCACACAGCACTCCAATGGTTTCATTTGATGCAAACTAAACGTTACTGAACTTTCTGCAACTGGCAGGTAAATCAGCTTTTATACTTCCTCCTGTACAACCGAACTCCTGTCCATTCAAGATTGTGTTATTACAACCTCAAGCCTTTTTCAAACTCGATCTTCTTGGTAACCACAATATTTACACATTTACAATAACCTCCTGTCCTTTACTCATCCCAGAGTCTAGTAATAATCCAAGGCTGCTCCTAAATTTCTCTGATCACAATCCACTTGTTTGAGGCACAGATCCTTTAGGCTGTCCTTCTTCCAGCGATGCACTTCTCGAGCAGCACTCTGGCCTTGAACAGGCTTCCCATATCCAGGTTCCTGCTTGGGGCCAGGTTCCCCTTACCCACCCTCAGCTCTGTCTCTTTCACAGTTGCCACTGTTATGGGCAGCAACTACTCTTCAATTCATCCTGAGTTTATTTAGCCACTTTAAGATCCCCCTTTCCTCCAAGGGTCCCGGCAGGGGTATAGGCAACCAAAGACCACTTTTCTCCACAAGTCAGAGCCTTTATTACCTCCATCTCCACCGCCCTCATAGATCAAAATAATGAACCCATTTTCTTTCTGCAGTTTATTCGTTCAAAATATGTACCCTAGCTCCAGGGGTGTGCTGGTAAATTTTTAACAACAGGCTCTTTCTCCGGACATAGCCAGATCTGCAGTTGGAAGGGCCAGGGGCGGCCGGGGGAGGGGGGGGAGCAACACTTGCCTCTCTCTCCTCCCTCCCTTCATGCGGGCACGCTAGGCATACCTTTGCTGGCAGCCAATAAATGGACTGCCACCACTCCCAACGTCTTGCTCTGAGCAGCATGCTGGTATTTCTCTCATATGCTCGAGAAGTCCCAGCCTGCTGCCCAGAGCTGGAAACAAGGAGCGGGGAGCAGCAGTAGTCTATTTACTTGGCTGGCAGGGCTCAGCATCCCTACCAGCAAAGTAAAAGAGAATTCAGCAGGGGGCCCAAGCCCACATTTTGGGAGCCAGTTGTTAAAGTAGCCATGGAGGGCCCTACTTTAACAACCAGCTCCCAAAATTCTTAAAAACTTAACAACCGGCTCTTGCGAGCCTGTGAGAGCTTGCTCCAGCACGCCACTGCCTAGCTCACAAAATCATTCATGGAGATGCCCCAGCCTACATGTCAGACCTGATGGACTTACCACCCAGGAATGCTAAAAAATCATCCCACACATTCCTCAATCTTCACTTCCCCAACTGAAAAAAGGTCTAAAATACAAACTAACGCATGACTCTACCTTTTCCTACTTGAGCACACAATTCTGGAATGCGCTGCCGCACAGCCTGAAAACGATCTATGAACTAACTAACTTCCACAAACTACTGAAGACCCATCTCTTTAACAAGGCATACCACAAAGATCAACAAATGTGAACTCCTACAAATATACCCAGAATTGTCTTACAGCATTTGCTTGTCACTCTACTATCTTATTTCATCATTATCATGTTAAACAAGATCCTTATGTAATACTAAATGTATATTCTCTTATACATTTCCAACATTCATGATGTATTGTTAGCCACATTGAGCCTGCAAAGAGGTGGGAAAATGTGGGATACAAATGCAATAAATAAACAAAAATAATTCCAGCAACACACCCCTTGGGCAGGGCTGGATTTCCCTCCCACCCACCCAGAGCCATCCCATGCTCTCCTCCCCAGTGACTCCAGGGAAAGCTGTCATTACTCAGTAATCCCCATATAATAGGGGATTACACTGAGGTTTTACAATATTCCTTAAACTTTGACAACCTCATTTGTTGATACTAACTGGACGCCTTGTTGTAAAGATGGTGTGCTGTGTGTTGTGTTCTTGATTCTTTTAATGCACCCACTCCCTTGCTTGTTTCTCAATTGTTAAAGAAAGAAGGAAAGATTAATATAAAAGTCTGCAATAAAAGTGATCCCATCTTTTGTTTAAAAAAAAAAAGTATCAATGCAATTTGTTTTTCAAAAATTAATTCCAAGGACAAACTTGAAAGGGAAAAATTGGAAATCATGTTTCTTGAAAATTACATATTAAAGAAAAAAAGAAAAAGACAAAATAAATCATACATCAAAGCATTTCAAATCCTCTAAAGAAAATGACAGTCAAGACACACGCAAAAACTAAGAAAAACAAAATAACACCACCCCTAAACTGCCCCAACCTTTTAAATTACCTTCTACAAACTGTCAAAATCTAACAAAATACCCCCAAATGCCCCATTCTTAAAATATCAACTACCCACAAACTACTTTCAAATATTTGAAAGGTATTAATCCGCAAACAAATCTTTTCCGGAGATGGGAAGGTGGTAGAACGAGAGGGCATGAAATGAAATTGAAGGGGGGCAGACTCAAGAAGAATGTCAAGAAGTATTTTTTCACGGAGAGGGTGGTGGATGCTTGGAATGCCCTCCCGCGGGAGGTGGTGGAGATGAAAACGGTAACAGAATTCAAATATGCTTGGGATAAACATAAAGGAATCCTGTGCAGAAGGAAGGGATCCTCAGGAGCTTAATCTAGAATGGGTGGCAGAGCTGGTGGTTGGGAGGTGGGACTAGTGCTGGGCAGACTTATACGGTCTGTGCCAGAGCTGGTGGTGGGAGGCGGGACTGGTAGTTGGGAGGCGAGGATAGTGCTGGGCAGACTTATACAGTCTGTGCCAGAGCTGGTGGTTGGGAGGCGGGGATAGGGCTGGCCAGACTTATACGGTCTGTGCCCTGAAGAGGACAGTACAAATAAAAAAGTAGCACATTTGAATTTATCTTCTTAGGCAGACTGGATGGACCGTGCAGGTCTTTTTTTGCCGTCATCTACTATGTTACTATGTTATTTTCCACCCAAGAACTACCCTACCTGCTAATGACAATACACCACGAATGTCCCCAACCCCCAAAACTACAAGTGATCCATCCCCAAAAGTAGCCCCCCCCCCCCCCCCCACACACACAGCTATCTTTACATGATCCAAACTACCCCCTCCTCCCCAACTTTTCATCTCAATACAGAACAGAAATACAGAGACACACCTACACACATGTATACCCCAGAGATGCACACTCAGGGAATGTAAATAATTCCCCATCCCTCTATTTTGTTTCTTTGTTGTTAATTATACTCTGAAAACGACTTCAAGAATCATCTAGTTTTTTTATTGGTTGATATATGTATTGCCAAGGAACATCTTTTTCTATGAGCAGGGCTAGATTAAGCAGTTGGCAAACTTTGCACGCCAAATTCACAACTACCACTGTGCTCCTGTGCTACCCAGGTAGTAGGGCTGATTTGGTGCAGGTTGACACTATTGTACTTTTATTAAAGCGCCCCTTGTCAGGGAAATTATCCAGGTACCAGTCTCAACAACACTGGCACTCAGATAAGTGCCGGTGACCACATTATACCCAAATATTAATTGCTGGTATCTGGATACAGCCTGACATGAAATATCCAGGTATTAAAAAGACTGCAGCAGCCAGCATTGAAGAAAACACTAATCCCCATGATCTGAATACTGACCTGGTAGTGCCTTCTTTTGTATGATTCTTGCATGTGCATTTCTGAGAAAGCAGCTAAATGAACCAAGGTGGAGTTACATGCCTTATAAAATACATGTGTACACCTAAAGAGAAAATGCATACATGTACACTTTGGAGCAGGTGTAAATTTCTGCAAAACGAATTAAGTTTTGGAGTTAATGCAGTTAATGCAATTTAACGCAAGATTTTCCTGTGTGTTAATTGCAAATCTAACTTGGCACTGTTTAGGGCATTTTCATTTTTTTAAATTCAGGTTGTACACTAGTGATGCCATTAGTGCATGGTACCTGTGACGAGTTATGTGAACAAAGAAAAAACGCAATGCCTAATCCTCTCTTCCCAGCACTCCGCACCCCTCCCTACCAACCTTAACATCTCCGGCACCACAATCCCCATATCTGACAACTTAAAAATCCCCGGAGTGACATTAGATAACCATCTCTCGCTCAAAGATCACGCAAAATCCACTACAAAGAAAATGTTCAACATGATGTGGATACTGAAACGCGTAAAACCATATCTCCCCTTGAAAACATTCCGGAACTTGGTGCAATCCACAGTACTTACCCATGCCGATTACTGCAACAGTATTTTCTTAGGCTGCAAGAAACACATCCTGAAAAAACTTCAGACTGCCCAAAATACAGCAGCTAGACTCATTTTTGGCAAGCCACGATTTGAAAATGCAACACCTCTTCGAAAAAAAACTTAATTTGCTCCCTATCAAAGAACGAATCAATTTCAAAGTCCACACACTAATCCACAAGATTGTCCACGGTGAATCTCCAGGCTATATGCTCGACCTGATCGACCTCCCCACCAGGAACATGTCTACAACCTCACGAACTTACCTCAACCTACATTACCCCAATTGCAAAGGACTCAAGTACTACTACTACTACTACTACTACTACTTAGCATTTCTATAGCGCTACTAGGGTTACGCAGCAAGTACAAAACCTATTATGGATCCAACTTCTCCTTCTTAGGCAGCCAACTGTGGAATGCCCTCCCCAGACCAATCTGATTATTCAATGACCATCTGCCCTTTCGGAACTCACTAAAAACCCATCTGTTCAGGCAAGCCTACCCAAACAATCCAGATTAATTCCCACAAACCCATCTATTCATCACATATCCAGGAGACAATGACAACGACCTAGACTACATCTCCCGCCTCATTTTCCCCTGCTTATCCCCTGTTCTATCCCCTTTCGCCTCATCGACCCCTCCCCCAATGCTCACCTACCCTTACTCACACCTCTCCTCCCTTCACTCTTGCCTATTCCCCTCCGCCTCATCTACCCTCCAATTGCTCACTTACCCTTGCTCATACTTCTCCTACTCCCCTCATCCCTGCATTTCTACATTCCTATTTCTTTTATTACTCCAATAATACTCAACTTATTTCTCTCCACCAATACTTTGTAATCCCAATTACTATGTAAGCCCCATTGAACCTGCTTTGAGTGGGAAAGCACGAGGTACAAATGTAATAAATAAATAAGTATATTATCACGGGAGTACATACTGCATTCTATTTAGGAAGTGCTAAGGGCTCTTGTATTAACGTTGTATTATCCAGTTAGCGCATACTAAGCGTAATGAGCTAGCTGGATCATGCTGCCATGCACATTCCCCACTCATGCCACACCCCCTTTCTAAATTATTTTAAAAAAATCAGAAATATACAGGTTAGCATGCACTATGTGCTCGTTAAGGGCCTCATGCAAGGCCACCAAGAGGGGAAGGGGGGAAGATTCCTTAGGCCCAGCCTCCAAGGGAGTCCCGGCGCCAGAAGGTTCTGCTCCCTCAGTCTCTCTCTCTCTCTCCTGTTCCTGTGTGTCGGGACTCGGGTGATTGCATTAACGCGATAACCCGGGTCCAGGCACACAGGAGCAGGACAGTAACAGACCAAGGAAGCAGCAGAGGCAGGAAGGTAAGGAAGGCAGAGCAGTGGCGGCGGTGGCCCAAGTAGGGGGTGACGGTGGTGGCAGTGGCCCAAGTGGGGGAGCAGCGACAGCCCGAGTGGGGAGGTGGTGGCTGCGGCAGCCCTGACCCTGCCCCTGCCCCTGCTGCTGCCCTGGGCCCAGCTCTGTCTCTTGGCGGCCCTGGCCCCATGGATAATTATAGAAGTTGATTTTATAAAAGCACACAATCACTATGTTGCATTTGCAAAATACACACCCTTTTGTAAAAGTGTTGCCATACAGTCTCCTCTCTCCCCTTTCTCATCTTTTCCTAACACAGAGAACTCATCTCAGCAACAAAGAACATCCGTTTTATTGTGACATTTTCAAAATGTAAACTACCTGCTACTAATGGCCTCTGAACAGCTTCCATTTGCCTTGACATCGTTGAAAGGGTGAAGGAGAAACACGCACGACTCTGCTTTTCAGCTAAACATGCTGATGGTTATTTAGAAAACTGCCCAACATCCAGTGTTAGAATAGCAAGGAGGAGGAGAACTTATGATTCCACAGACTAAATTATACCGCGCACAGGAGTGCTTTCTGCCGTGGTTACATTTAAATTATAGCCTTTGCCAAGCAAACAGCTCATACTTTATGTGTGGATTTGAATTATGCATGTAACAGACAGTGTGTTTATGGAAAAGACAAGTCTTAGTCTTGCTAAACTGCTGCAGCATTTGCAAAGGAAAAGTTACAGTTCAAACATCGTACAAATTGAACCATTATTCTTTCTGTTGCACACTCTTGGCAAGGTCCTGTGAGGGGAAGGGGTTGGGGGTGAGAGGTTTGAGTTTCCTTTGAGCAGATGTATAGCCAGTTCTTCAAGAATCTTGGGTGGAGAGGGTTGAGGGATGAGAATAAGGGAGGGCAGTGGCAGCCCTACCATTAGGCCACTGAGGTGGGGGCCTCAGGTGGCACTCTTCTGAGGTGGCCTTACCCCGCCCTTCCTTCCCCAACCCCCTTCCTCGAACTTAACTTTTCTTTTCTTGGTTTTTTTAAAAGACAGCAGCTTTAGATACATATTGAGGTGGGGCCATCCTTTGTGGTAAGAAGTTGGAAGTCTGGATATCTCTCAGCAAGGGGAGGGGGGTAGGTGGGGGGGAGAGGGAAGGATTTTACTGTTTGTTTTACTGTTCTAATTTTTGATAACATTTTTGTTCCTTACTAAATTTCGAGAGTGGTGGAAGTTTGATATGGGTTGGGAGAACATATGAGTTCAAAGTAGACTGTTTTAGAGTGCTGGCAGGGGGGGAGGGGGGTGCTATACCAAAACATTGATGATAATGCTCTATGTGAGGTTTTTTCTTGAGCTGTGAATGTGTTCATTATCAGAGTCTACATTATGTTTTTCTGGGTACTGTTATCCGTATAATATCATCAATAAAAATTGTTGAACCATAAAAGACAGCAGCTACAGCAGCAGCAGCAATTCCCATAGGCTGCCCTGCCGCCGGTCCTTGGCCTCTTCTCTCTACTGCAGCCCACCTCTCTGACGTAACTTCCTGTTTCCTTGGAAGCAGGCCACCCGAATCGCAGTCGCCTCTACCTTTTGAAAAACAAGAAAAGAAAAGATAAAGTTGGGAAGGGGGATGGGGAAGAAAGGGGGGAGATGTCAGATCATGGCGGGGGAGGCACAGTAGGAGTCACGTTAGCGGAGAAGGAGCCGGGGCAGCAGCTCATTTCTACTACTACTACTGCTACTACTTATCATTTCTATAGCTTGCCTAAGGTGGCAGATTATCTTGGGCCACCTCTGAGGGAGGAGATATGTTATTATTTATTTAAGGGTCCCTTTAGAATGCTATGGTAAGAACTGGACTTAGCACGCCTTTACACAGGTCTTTCCCACGCACTAAGGCCATTTTTACCACAGCTGTAAAACTCCCTTATTTTCCATACATGCCAATCTAGTGCATGCTTTGACGACAAAGCAGTAACTTGTATGGTTTGGCAACATAAGAGAGGGGTTGATCCTTCATAAAGCTGCTAGTCCACAAACCATAAGTCATGTTGGATTGAAGAGAACCCCCACAGCTGACAATACAAAGTTAAGTAATATTATGTACCAGCCTTATTATATTAAAGAATTTGTTTGAAAAGAAAGAAGAAGAAGAATTTTCACATGAAACGTAGTTATACACTTAACAAAGAAAAAGTAAAAAAAAAAGACTTATAAGGACCGGTGACGATATTTGGGTGAATCTAAACCAGAATAAGCATTAAACTGTCTGATCCCCATACTGAGGTCCCAAAACAATTTCATTACAAGTTGTACAGATACAAGCTGCTTTCAAACTTACTCTCTGCCCCTGATATGCCCCCTCAAAAAAAAAATTACTAAAAAATAATTAACATACGGTTAAATCACACACATGCCAAAACTAATGCAGGACACTTTACAGTGCCCCACGTTAGGCTTTTATTGGGTTTTTATTTTTTTTTTTTTTGGCTGCATTAGGTGTGCATTAGTGCCCAGTGCTGCTTAATATGAGGATCTGTTAGTTAGCATTTCTGTTTCACAGATCTGGCATTGTTAATCTATGGATTACACCTTCTTAAATGTAAGACAAGAGTTTTTAGATACCAGCCCCGATATTGAGATAGTGGGAGTTAGACTGACTAACTCCCGTTGTTGCCGGCGAACCCGGAAATTCAATGCCGGGGCAGTAACCCACCAGCATTGAATTTCCGGGTTTTTTTAAATCACTGCAAATATATCAACCCCTCCCTCTTGTTGCCAAACCATACATGCTAGTGCTTTGTCATCAAAGCATGCTCTAGATTGGCATGTATGGAAAATAAGGGGGTGTTACAGCGGCGGTAAAAATGGTCTGTGTGCCTGGGAAAGACCTGTGTAGAGGTATGCTAAGTCCAATTCTTACCATAGCTTTGTAAAGGGACCCTTAAATAATTAAATATTCATCAGCTGACCGGCTAAGTTCTAGTGACCAAAGATAGACCTATCTGGCTGCTAAACTTAACTGGTCAGATGCTGAAAATCAGCGGTAGCCAGCTATGACTTGCGACATAGCCAGTGACCAGGCTATCTGCTGACTGGGATATTCAGCGGGAGATAGCCGTTTATTTCCCGCTGAATATTGGCAGATAGCTGGCTTGAAGGTAATTAACCGGCCAAGATCAGCACCTGGCCGGTTAAATACCTTTGAATATCAGGTGGACTATATTTAAAATGTACAAACCATTACTGAAACCGTTCTCCTTCCAAAGGCTACAATTTTTATTCGAACCAAAAACGTTCCACAAATAGGCCTGCTAACTGGCTCAATGCCACAGACTGGGGTCAGTCAGTGATTTCAGTGCTATTATCTAATGTTCCTGAAATTCATTGCAGACCGCTCCTGCGAAGTGGCAAATTATTCAAGTTAGCAGCAATATTCAATGCCACTATGAGGTCAGCTACCCAGGTAAATCAGCAAAAAAGCAATTAGCACCATATCTGGATATCAGCTGGTGCTGAATATTCAGTTATATGTTCAATAGGTATAGGTTTAAAGAAATGCTGAGTGTGGTATTTAAATATTGATCTATAAATAGTCTATTTCTTTGTCAAAAGATTGGTCAGTAAACTGGGATGTTCAGTGACATCCCGCCACTGCTCCCGCTAAGCTGAGTGGGAGTCCTCTAACTGCATTACTGCCAGTAGGGGGTGGTGCTTCAATATTGGGTTTTCAGTCACTAGGGACAGGCAAGTTCCCTGGAGTTAGTGAAACAGCACCACCCACTGGCAGGACTGTAGGTGGAGAAACTCTCACTCAGCTTAGAGGGAATAGTGCATCCCATTATATGTAGAGGTCTATGTAGGGCTTATGCGGATTTTCAGCATCGCTACACATATAAAAGCGGCAGTCATCACTATACCCAGATGTTCAGTATCAAGTATCCAGATATTTACAGGCAGCCAAATAAGGGAAAATGCCATTAATTGTCAGCCTAACCCCTAGAAATAGTACTGCAAGATTACCACTAAGGGCCATAGGCACCATTTTGGAACCAGGAGCCAAAGAAGCAAAAGCAAGTGGGGATTACTCCTGCTTTCACTAGGTACCAGGGATCCTATTAAAGCCAGTGATGGGATCTGAGGGAGATCTTGCAGAAGAGAGATCATCAGGGGGGAGGGGAGTTGTTCATGCGGCAGGGGTAATCAGGTGGGTGAGTCTATGGTAGGGGAGTTATTGAAGCCATGGAGGAGGAAGTCAAGTGGGGTCTGTTATGGGGGTGTTGTTGATGTTCTAGGAGTAATTGGGTGGTGGACTCATATGGGGGGTTGTTGATTCCATGGGGTTGATTGGGTGGTGGGTCTGCCATGTGGGGGTTGTAGATGTAATTCTAGAGACTATGGGGCTCATTTTCGAATGAAAGTTTTTAAAAAGTGGCATTTAGATTTTTTGCTTGGCAAAACGTCCAAATTGCTATTTTCAAAACCCATTTTCTAAACGTTTTTCTACACTGTTTGTCCGAGTGTGTTCAAATCACAAGGGGGCATGTCAGGGTATGTTAAGGACAGGATTTGGGTGCTCTTTGACTTGGACATTTTTCTACCATAATGGAACAAAACAAAAATGTCCAGGACTAAAACTAAGACGTTTTGAGCTAGATCTGTTTTAATAACAACTAAGCCACAAAAAAGTGCCCTAAATGACCAAATGACCACTAGAGGAATAATGGAATGACCCCTTTATTCCCTCAGTGGTCACTGACCCCCCTGCCCCCTCCCCAAAGATGTGAAAGAATCAGTACATACCAGCCTCTATGACAGCCTTGAATGTTATGGCCAGTCCTATTAGAGCAGCAAGCAGGTCCTTAGAGCAGCCTAGTGGTCAGTGCAGTGGACTGTAGAGAAATAGACCCAGGTCCACAATCCACTCTAACTGTAACAGTGTCAGCCCTCCAAAACCACCAAAAATCTACTGTACCCACATATAGGTGACACCTACAGACATAAGGACTATTATAGTGGTGTATAGTTGGGTACAGTAAGTTGTTGATGGGGTTTGGAGGGCTCCCCATACAATATAAAGGAGTAAGGGTGAGATGTGTACCTGGGACCTAATATATGAAGTCCACTGCAGTGCCCGCTAGGGTGCCTCACTGCTCTGCAGGGATGTCTGTGTGGCCAGTGCCTCATACTTACCTCCCAATACAACACAAAAAAATTTACCGCAATTAACACACCTAAACTAAAGCTTGGAGGCACTATTGACCGCCACCTAACACTTGAGACTCACGCGAACAACACAACCAAAAAGATGTTCTACTCCATGTGGAAATTGAAAAGAATAAAACCATTCTTTCCAAGATCTGTCTTCCGCGGCCTAGTGCAATCACTCGTACTCAGTCACCTGGACTACTGCAATTCACTATACGCAGGCTGCAAAGAACAAATACTGAGGAAACTTCAAACAGCCCAGAATACAGCAGCCAGACTCATCTTCGAAAAACCAAAATACGAAAGTGCAAAACCCTTACGTGAGAAACTACACTGGCTCCCACTCAAGGAACGTATCACTTTTAAAGTATGCACCTTAGTCCACAAAATCATTCACGGTGAAGCCCCTGCATACATGTCTGATTTAATAGACCTGCCACCCAGAAATGCTAAAAGATCATCCTGAACTTTCCTCAATCTCCACTACCCTAAGTGCAAGGCATAAAATCCAAAGTACTGCACGCATCAACCTTCTCATATATGAGCACGCAATTCTGGAATACACTACCACGCAACCTGAGAACGATCTACGAACTAACCGACTTCCGCAAACTATTGAAGACTCATCTCTTTGAGAAAATCTATTGCAAGGATCAAAACACATGAAGTCTATACACACTAATAGAAATGCATCAATACACTCTCTTCTGAGTTCTCTTCCCCCGTATTTTCACTACACTTAAAACTCTACCCACAGATAAAATTGTTATACCCTAATGTTCTTTTGCTATTGTTTTATCGCCCTATCAATTCCCATTTTAACACTCCATTGTTCTATTCCCTAATGATATTTTGACTCTGAATTTGTCTTCACATAACTCTTCACAATGTAACCCATAATCATACTGCTACAAATTGTATTTCCATTATTCACAATGTATTGTAAGCCACACTGAGCCCGCAAATAGGTGGGAAAATGTGGGATACAAATGCAATAAATAAATAAATAAAATAAATAAGAATGCTGCTGGCTTCTCCTACATCCCAATGGCTTGATTTTGTTCTTTTTTAAAAAAAGTCCAAGTTATAAAAGCACAAAATCAAGCCATTGGAATGTAGGAGGAGCCATCAGCATTCTTAGTAGACTGGCCAATTCAAAAATGGTCCAAAAAGATAGATGCAATGACCACAACAACGTCTAGGAAATGGCCATTTAAAAAAAAAAAAAAAAGATAGTCATTTTGCCAGTTCGAAAATGGTCATGTACGTTACTTGATTTTTGGACCTTTTGAGCAAAACGCCCAAAGTCAGATTTTAAACGTCATATCGAAAATGTCTTTCCATACCTCAAAAAAGATATAAGCCAAATGGAGTTGCTGCATGTTGGATTATTTGTAGTAAATAATTAGCAGATTTGAGTACACACAGCTTCAGCTTTAGAAATGTTAATTTCTTTCTTCATCTCTCTCATTCACCCCTGAATAATTCACTGCTGAGTCACTTTAAAGTTGAAGTAACAAAACATCTGTTTACTCACAGTTTGTAGTTAGATTATAATCAGACAGGCTTATATATACATATTATTATACATTTGTATTATCAGCTCCTTCCATGTGCTTAGATGGTAATGGATGCTCACACCACCATAGATCCTCTCAGGTTAGGAGAGATCATGAGCTCCATGTGCTCCATGTGCTGCATCTGACCCCCACAGGAAGTTGCATAGCACTGTGACCTCTCTAAGTAATTCACATCAGAGGTCACAGAGTAATCACAGAGAAATAATAGGTGACAGGCAATGCATGTAAAATACAATTACATTCCAACAAACCCCTTCTCATGCATAACTGTCATGCAATTATTTATTCATACAAAGTCCAAGCTTTATACGCAGATTCACAAAATGTTCTCTGGGTAACGGTTTGGTCATGATGTCAGCTGTCATCTCACTGGTGTGACAATAGTGTAGACTGATGACCCCTTCTTTCGCCAACTCTCGCACGTTGTGGTATTTCGTTGCGATGTGCTTGGTACGTGACTGAACCTTGTCATTCTGTGACAGTCGGATGCAGCTCTGATTATCTTCCATTATCTGGATTGGTCTCTTTTCTGCTATTCCAAAATCCAGCATAAGTTTTTCAATCCACATCAGTTCTCTGCACGCTTCCGATACGGCCACGTATTCAGCTTCTGTAGAAGACAAACTCACAATACTTTGTTTATGACTGGCCCATGAAATTTGTACATTTCCATACATAAACACATATCCACTTGTGGATTTATAATCAGAATGATCCCCTGCCCAATCTGAATCACAGTAACATATTAGTTTTGGATTACTATTGGCTGAAATCTTTAATTTACAATCAATGGTACCCTTTAAATACCTTACCATCCTTTTAACTGCAGTCCAATCTGATTTGGTAGGTGAGCTGACCCTTCTGCTCAAAATTCCTACTGCATTTGCTATATCAGCCCTGTATGTGGTAGTTAGATATAAAAGCTTACCTATGGCTGATCTATATTGGATGCTATCTGGTAAAGGTTCTCTTACTGTTTCATCCTTCAGAAAATCAGTGATCATGGGAGTGCTTACAACTTGGGCATCTTGCATACCTAAACTTTCAATAAGCTCATTTATTTTCTGCTTCTGGCTTAGAAGATAAGAACCATCATTTTGTTTCTCAATTTCTATACCAAGATAGTATGACACATTACCAAGTTCTTTTATCTCAACATTGTGGTTTAAACACTTTACAATGTCCTTGTACTCTTGCTCACTTTCGCTTGCAATGAGCAGATCATCAACAAAAGCTAAAATGTATGCATATTGTCCATTTGTGCACCTAGTGTACAAACATTTATCTGCTTCACCTTGCTTAAATCCTAAATTTGTCAATATTTCATGCAATTTATCATTCCAACATTCTGCACTTTGCTTTAATCCATAAAGACCTTTGTTTAATTTACACACTAGGTGTCTTTGTTTTGTATTTATGAAACCTGTTGGCTGTTCCATGTACAAGTCTTCAGTTATATCTCCGTGAAGAAATGCTGTTTTCACATCAATGTGGTTGACTTGCATGCCTTTTGAGACTGCAATGCTCAGAAGTGTTCTTATTGTCGTGTGTTTCACTACAGGTGCAAACACTTCATCAAAATCTTCTCCATATTTTTGAAGATATCCCTTTGCCACTAATCTGGCTTTATACCTTTCCACTTTTCCTTGTGCATTCCTTTTTAACTTGAATACCCATTTGCATCCTATAGCTTTCTTGCCAGGAGGTAATTTTGTAAGAATCCAAGTATTATTTTTATCCAATGCATCAATTTCTTCTTGTGCAGCTTTATGCCATTCAGCAGCTTCTTCTGCTGGCATTTTCTCAATCTCATCCCATGTTAAGGGCTCTTGAGCTTCTGCTGACTTTGTTAGGTAAGACAGTCTTGGGGGTGGAACACCTTTGTTTTCCCTGGATGAGCGTCTGACAACAGGTTGGTCTGACCTTTCCGCATCCTCTAAATCTGAGAGTTCTTCTCCAATTGATTCCCCTTCTCCAACTGTACTGTCTTCTTCAATGATCCTTTCTGTGTCTGCTTCCTCTGCCTGTTCCTCGTTAGATACAGATGAGTTGCTTTCAGACATCTGCCTTGGTATGGCATTTATATACACTGGCATGTCTATTATGGTTCTAGTTTCATATTCTGGATGATAAGGCTCATCTGGGATAATCCAGCCTTTATCAACCCTTTTGTTTTCATCAAAATATGTAACATGTCTTATGCCAACAATGCCAGTTTTCAGATTCAAAATTCTATATCCTTTGTGTCCTGGAGTATAGCCAACTAAAATGCCCCTTTCTGTTGTGGAATCCAGCTTATGCCTTCTTTGCTTTGGTACATGAGCATATGCTGTACTTCCAAATGTTCTTATATGTGACAGGTTTGGCTTCCTACCATGCCATGTCTCATGTGGTGTGCGCTCAGCGCCTTTAGTTGGCATTCTGTTTTGTAGGTACACTGCTGTGAGAATGGCTTCCCCCCATAGTCTTTTAGGGAGATTGCTATCTGACAGCATACATCTGGTCATTTCCACAATTGACCTAAATTTTCTCTCTGCAACAGAATTTTGCTCTGGTGTATAAGCTACTGTTGTGATATGCTGAATGCCTTCTTGTTCTAGAAATGTGCGCATGCTTTGTGAAATGAACTCACCACCATTGTCGGTCTGAAGAACCTTTGGTTTTCTTTCAAATTTATTGCTCACCATGGCTACGTATTTCTTCAGCATGTCTGTGACTTGACTTTTCTCTTTCAGCAAATAGGCCACACAGTATCTAGAGAAATCATCCAAGAATATTAGCACAAATCTGTTATTTCCCAATGATGGGATATTAAACGGTCCACATAAGTCACTGTGTATTAAGTCCAGCACTTTATTACTCCTATTTCCTGTGTATGCAGGAAATGAGGGTCTCACACCCTTTTGAGTAACACAGTCTATGCATTTCTCCATTTTACCAGCATCTGCACTTATCTGAATGCCGGTGGCCAGTTGCTTACTGTAAAGATCCTGGATCACCTTAGAATCACGATGTCCCAGGCGGCGGTGCCAGATTTCCAGACTACATTTACCATCATTCTTCCTTACTTGCGCCAGATGTGAGGCTTCACCTGAAATGCTCAGTTTATAAACATCATTATGCATAAAAGCTTCAGCATACACTTCATCATTTTTAGAGATTGTGCACTTACTGTTTTCAAAATGAATCACAAATCCCTTCTTATCTAATGTAGATACACTAAGCATATTGCAAACTGCTTGGGGAATATACAAGACATCACTTACAGGAATTTCTTTAACTTCGTTAGACACTTTGCATTTTAAGAATCCAATACCTTTTGCTTGGATCTTAGCAGTCCCTGCGTTTGCAGTTTTAAGAATACCTTCCTCTGGACACATTTCCTGAAAGAAATTCTTACAATTGGTTAAATGGCATGTGCTCCCTGAATCCAAAATCCAAGTACTTTCATTTGAATTATTATTTACCATAGTCAAAGATTTTTCTGCCATTAGAAAGCCCTTGTGTTTATCTTTGTCCTTCATACATTTCCTGGTTTGAAAATTCTTTAGTTCCATTGGCTTAGGTGAGCTAGAGGGAGTGTTTTGTGTTTCCTTACACCATTTAGATACATGTCCCTCCTTTCCACATGAGTAGCAAATCAGCTTGCCCTTGGGTGGAGTTTTCCCATAGCTCCGCCTTCCTCTGTTCTTTGCCAAGAAATTTGTTTCATTTCTCTCTGACTTGCTTTGAGAACACATCTCCTCAGAATCATTTATTATGCATTCCTGCCTTAGTTTTGATGTTGTCTGTTCAAAAGATTGCCCTTCAATGGCCTCATTTACAGACCTAAAAACATCAAACTTCTTTGATAGTGAGGTAAAAAGAAATGCTCTTTTCAATGCATCACACATGGGAATTCCAGAAAGTTCTAGCTTTTGAAATGAAGACATAAGATGCATAATGTGATCATTACATTTACTTTTATCCCTTAATTTGGTTTCATTCAACTCTGCCAACCAAATTGGTTGCTGCTTTGCATATGTAGTTGCATACATAGTTCTCAGCTTACATAAAATGTCCTTTGGTGTATCTTTTCCCTCTACTAATATGGCTTGTTTCTCTGAGAGAGCTTCCAAAAGCATGCACTTCACATAATAGTTTGCATTGTCCCATTCAGCCATATTTTCAGCTGTTCTGTCTTGATCTAAGCATATATATAATCCTTTTGCTCGAAGGAGACATATGAATCTTAGTTCCCACTGCTGATAATTAAACTCAGTTAATTTAGGCACCTTGAGAGAATAGAAAAATGGTGAATTTCTTCCCTCAGCCATTTTCTTAGCCTTCTGTCTGCTGTGTGGGGGGAGAGAGAGACAGACTGAATCTTTCCTTTAAAACTTAAGAGAAAAATGTGGCCTTTTTTTCTGCCTGGTAATATTTCTCTTCTTTTTCAATTCCTGAGCCCTGGGCCCGTAACCCTTTTGTTGGATTATTTGTAGTAAATAATTAGCAGATTTGAGTACACACAGCTTCAGCTTTAGAAATGTTAATTTCTTTCTTCATCTCTCTCATTCACCCCTGAATAATTCACTGCTGAGTCACTTTAAAGTTGAAGTAACAAAACATCTGTTTACTCACAGTTTGTAGTTAGATTATAATCAGACAGGCTTATATATACATATTATTATACATTTGTATTATCAGCTCCTTCCATGTGCTTAGATGGTAATGGATGCTCACACCACCATAGATCCTCTCAGGTTAGGAGAGATCATGAGCTCCATGTGCTCCATGTGCTGCATCTGACCCCCACAGGAAGTTGCATAGCACTGTGACCTCTCTAAGTAATTCACATCAGAGGTCACAGAGTAATCACAGAGAAATAATAGGTGACAGGCAATGCATGTAAAATACAATTACATTCCAACACTGCAGAGGGCAGTAACTAAATTGGTCAGTAATCAAGCATATAAATGACAAGGGACCGACTCACCCGCAAATGCGCAGTAGAGACTTACCTCTCTGTCCCGCCCTCGCGTCAAGAAGTGATTACGTCAGAGGGCAGAACAGAGAGGGAAACGGACGCTGACGCTGCCACTGGAGTCTGGAACATCGCCGGCGCACCAACCTCTACCCCCCCCATCCCTGACGTCGTCGCTGCCGCTCCAGCCCCCCTCCGTATCGGGCCCCCTGCACTGACATGACAGCGCCTCTCACCTCCGTGTGGAAGCGCTGCAGGCAGCAGCAGAGCAATCTGCTGCTGCCTGCAGCACTTTCACATGGAGGTGAGAGGCGGTCTCATGTCAGTGCAGGGGGCCCAGCACGGAGGGGGGAGGGAGCGGTGGCAAGGAGGGTAGCTGGACATGGGGGGAGGGCAGGGGGAGAGAGGAGGATTGCTGGACATGGGAAGACACCAGGGCAGAGAGGAGGGTTGCTTGACATGGGGGAGGGCAAGGGAGACAGCAGGGGGGAAGGCCAAGGGGAAGAGGAGGGTTGCTGGATATGGAGGGAGGGCAGGGGATAGAGGAGGGTTGGTGGATGGGGTAAGGCCAGGGGAGACAGGAGGGCTGCTGGATATGAGGGGGAGGGCGGGGGAGAGAGCAGGTTTGCTGGACATGGTTCGATGGAGGGGAGGGCAGGGGAGAGAGGAGGGTTGCTGGACATGGGGGGAGGGCAGGGGAGAGAGGAGGGTTGCTGGACATAGGGGGAGGGCATGGGAGAGAGCAGGGTTGGTGGACAGGGGGAGGCCAAGGGAAAGAGCAGGGTTGCTGGACATGGATCGATGTAGGGGAGGGCAGGGGAGAGAGGATGGTTGGTGGATGGGGGAGGCCAGGGGATACAGGAGGGCTGCTGGACATGGAGGAGGAGGACAGGGGAGAGAGCAGGGTTGCTAGACATGGATCAGGGGCGGGGAGGGAAGGGGAGAGAGGAGGTTTGTTGGACATGGATGGATGGAGGTGAGAATTATTACATTTTGCAAAGCACAAATCTTGCCCGTTTTAACGGGCTTAAAGGCTAGTCTTTACCATAAAGCATATGGAGTCCTGCTTAAAGATCAACAGATGTACACCTTGGAGGAAAGACAGGATAGGCGCAATATGACAGATACATCTAAATACCTCCAAAGTACAAATGCCCAGGTGGCAGGCCTCTTTCAATGGAAAGGAGGCTCAGGAATAAGGAGGTCATAGGATGAGAGAGATAGACAGGAGTAATTTAAGGAAATATTTCCTTATAGAAAGGATTGTGGAACTGCATCCTAGTGAAGATACTGGAGACAAGGACAATATCTGAATTTAAGAAAGTATTGGAAAAGCACAGAGTATATCTGAGAAAGTTGAGGGGAAAGTAGCATTGATTGTTTGATTTAGATGGACAGGCATTGATGATCTTTTTCTCACCATGTTCTCTGGCTCTGTATGTGCATGAGACCTATGACAGTGCAAACGGTTACCAAGGACAAGCTGATTTGGTCCTGGGGTTTAACTATCATGCCTATCGAATTGTAATTTCTCCTTCATACATATAGTAGGGGTAAAACCAGGACCAAATCCGTGTATTTCTGAAGATTTGAAGTTATCCACTAAGACCACAGAAGGGCATGTGCTGACTTAGAAATATCTTGTGAGGAGGGATCACAGAGAAAGGAGAAAATGAACAAAATTGATCCCTTTCTCCCAAAATAATAGCAATAACTTGCCATTGTAGCTTATGATATCATGATAGATATATAAACTCCTTCTGGAGAACTCATCTAACACCTTTCACCACATATAAATATATAAAACTACAAACATGCTGAAAATCCATAATTGTTTAACAGAGCCTATTAAACTATACTATAAGAATGAGCTTAATGAATAGATATTAATATCCCCTTAGCACTTCTCTGACCTCCTGTCTCTCTCAGCCTACATTTACATCTGGCTTGATGAAAGTTCTCCAAGTATGCAAAGCAAAAGGGCAAACCTGATTTATGAACAAGAGTTATTGTGGAACTGGCAGATTTGTATAATGAGAAATATATTAAATCTAATGAAGGGAGAGCGTGCTTACCCAGCCAGTAAGCCAGAGCCGGCGTGATTCAATACCCATCTTTAGCCACAGTTGCTCCCCTTTTCGCCAATGACAAATATTAAACAATGTGAATTATTTGTTTTTAGTTACAGTAAGAAAAGAAGAACTTGCTAACAGACTATAAGTTAAGCAGATAAGCTCAGAGATGCAAATGTGTTTGGGCTGATGGTGACAGGAGCAAGACAGATCCAACAATCCTTATTTGGTTTCTGCCTACAGCCACAAGAACTGACAAAGAACAGCATTTTCATCTCAGGTCAGCATGAAGAAAGTGATCCAGTGCCGAACTTTCTCCAATGTCTACATGGCGTTGTAGTTTTGATCTCCCTAAGAACAGCAGGGCTCCGTCTTCATGCATGCAGTACAGCAAAACCAGGAGTGGACCAGCCTCTTTCTGATACCCAGGTGAGATGGTGGACCATAGACAAGAACAGACAACAGACAGATTTTACTGACTCCATAGTCTTCCCTAGATAACAGAAGCCCCAGATGCATCAGTCCATTGAGCTAATTCTTGCACATGTGATTTCTACATGAATTTGACTATCGCAAAATTTAGGTGGTCATCCATAAACTCACTAACTTTTTCAGTGGAAGGAGTAAATTATGATTGGCTAAAATGCAAAGTCATCTAGGCTTAGTACAAAGTCAGGCAATGTCCATCTCCTATAGTGCTACCAACCCACTCTGTGAAATCCACAAAGCAAGTCCTTTCTTACAGGAAAAAAGCATATTATGCTAACCTCCTAGGCTTAGGGGCCACACTTGAGCAAAGCCACAGTCACCAAACTGTACCAAACTTTAAGCTGAAGCTTGTGATGACAGGTAGGATTTCAAGGTCAACCTTTAAATGCTATGCATTGCTCCCTAGACCATTGGTCTAAGTAACTTGAAAATGACCACAATTTTGTGACAAATAACTCCTTATGGCCCTGCATCTTCCATACTTCACCCACAGTGCATAGTCCAATAAGGGTGATGAAAAATAGATGGGGTCAACAAGGTTTAGATTATGTTTGTGTCCTGTTCACTGAAGAATGGAACGGAATGTTGAGCCATAGTGGAACATCTTGAAAATATAGACTTTAAATATTACTAACTACCTGTTCAGGCAACTTGTTCTGTCCTACAGTTTCTCTCAGAAGAATGCTATCTTCATTTATATGTTTATGTCCTCAGTGCTTCCCCTCTGAACAGGTAGGAGGCAACTACATTTCCAGAAGCTTCCAGCAAAATAAGGCAACAGGTAAGAGATGAGTACAGATTTGAGGATCTAAATAATTTTATACCCTCTTTCCAAAGAAAAGAAAGATGTAGAACCAAAGGACAAAGTTGCAAGGAGGTAGACTCAAAGCAATGTCAGTAAACACATTTTCATTGAAAGGATGTTGTTTGTCTGGAATGTCCTGCTGGAAGAAGTGTTAGAGGCATAAATGGTGGTGGAATTCAAAGGGGCATTTAAAAAACACACAATGAATCTTTTTATGGACGAGGATGGAAACATAGTAACATAGGAATATAGTAACATAGTAGATGACAGCAGAAAAAGACCTGCAAGGTCCATCCAGCCTGCCCAACAAGATGACTCATATGTGCTACTTTTTGTGTATACCCTACTTTGATTTGTACCTGTGCTCTTCAGGGCACAGACCGTATAAGTCTGCCCAGCACTATCCCCGCCTCCCAACCACCAGCCTTGCCTCCCAACCACTGGCTCTGGCACAGACCGTATAAGTCTGCCCAGCTCTATCCTCGCCTCCCAACCACCAGCCCCGCCTCCCAACCACCGGCTCTGGCACAGACCGTACAAGTCTTCCCAGCACTATCCCCGCCTCCCTAACACCAGCTATTCTATCAGCTTTGCACAGAGCTGCCACTGTCTCCTCCCAGATTTACCACTGCCTAAAGAAAAGGATAATGTCACATTCCACTGTTAGTCAACCTTCTCTCCTGCTTTCAATCATATCTTGTGGACTGGCCTAAAGAAAAGAGTGCACTTTCCCACCCTACCACAATTACAATGCATCTGTCACCAATTAAAAAGAGGGAGGGGATTGGATTTGTCCTGGAGGCTGTTGCTGGACAGGGAGGGAGAAACATGTCAGAGGGTCTACAGCTGGGCCAGGGGAGGTATGTGAAGCTGGGGGCAGGCTGGGGAGGGGAAAAAGGGAATGAAGTCTCTAGGCAAAGGGTTGGAGAAACAAGGGATCAGGAGATGCAGGGCAAGCATAAAGAGACACACATAGCAGGATACTGAGGGAGGCTCAGGGTGATACAGAGCAAATAGAAGAAGAAGTTGTTATGCAGAGTAAGGAGATGAGACAGTCATATGGATGCTTGGTAATAGGTGGAAATGAGATAAGGGGTTAGTAGGATGAAGGACAGAGGGGAGAAAGACAGGTATGCTAGTGAAGCAGTCTTTGGGAAGAGAAAGGTTTTTCGCCTCTTCCTGAAGCTAAGGTAGCTGTTTTCTGTTCTGATGGCAATAGGTAGAGAGTTCCATATTTTAACTCCAAGTACAGGGAATAGAGAGCTGAAAATCTTCTGGTTTCAATTTGTCTTTTGAAACAGTGATCTTTCAGTCTGTTCTGGACCAAATGTAGCAAAGCTGTCTTAGCAGTTCAGAGGCGAAACCCTATAAGATTTGAAAAACTAAACAAGCAGCTTTCAACTTGAGTCTTTCTGCCAGGTGTATTGAGGCAAGGGATGACATAAACAGGATAGGTGAGAGGGGAGATCCCTACAGGACCCCACAGTTAGGAGACCAGTAGTTGGAAAGCTGGTTGTTTTGTTTGACAGAATAGCTTCAATTTGAAAGGAATTCACTGAACTATTTGATCACAGTCCCTGTTGTTCCTATCTGTTCCAGGTGTTCGAGTAGCAACATGTGGTCAACTTTATCGAATGCTGCCGATATATCAAATCGGAGAAGAATTACTTGGTCGCCTTTGCACAGGTGGTGTTTGACATATGTACTTAGAACTAGCAGCAATGATTCCATACTATGTGACGATCTGAAGTCAAATTGTGACCAGTGTAATACAGAAGATATAAAGAGTTATTTACTGATGTAGGTTTCTAATACTTTAGTACAAACGTAGGGTTTGCTTGCCACTGGACGGTACTTTGCAGGTGATGTTACATCTAGCTCAGATCCCTTCAACAGCGGAGTGAGAACAATTTTGCCCATATCAGGAGGAAGAGAGTGAGTTTTTAACAGCTCACTGAGATCAAGTAACCAGGTATTTTGGGCATTGATCCAAGGAGCAGTTGGCTTGGGAGAATGTCAACAGCAGTGATCTTACATCCTCAACTGTTAGTGGTTGAAAGGCTTCCCAGTTTTGATCTGTTTTGAGTCCTTGGATTGTAGGATCTCTGGCGATTGAGGCTGAACTACAGGTTGGACTATTTTCCTCTGTTGGAGTACCTTTAGATAGTTTGGAGGATTTGGAGGATCATATTGGCGAAATGATCAGCAAGGTCTTGGGCGGTGGGACATGTTTTCTGCGAATGTTCATCATCATTAATGGAAGCTAGTCTTCTAACTAAGGAGAAAAGCTTTTTGTTGTCAAAAAGCTTGGCCTATTAGGCTGCTATAGTACTGATGTTTTGAATCAGCTATCTTCTTTTTGTAGCACTGGAAGGCTGACTTCCATTTGGATTTATCAGTAGTACCTTTGTTCTTTCACCACTGCTTTTCAAGGTGTCGACATTCCCTTTTCAGGAAACCAAGCATTGAGTGTCTCAGCTTAAAAGAGCAGTAAAATTACTTTTTTGTACTTCTAAGAAGATGGGGGTGGGGGTTAGAGGAAAGTATTTTGTTTGGAACAAAAATTATAACCTTAAACAAATGTATTGGGATGACTTGCATGGAGTCACAGTTATAGTCCTGAGTGAAGGCATGGAGGTAACCTGTATGGAGCAGCAGTTACAATTCTTAGTACAGGCATGGTGATAACCCACACAGAGCAGCAGTTACAATTCTGAGTGAAGGCATGGGGTAACCCGCACGGTGCAGCAGTTACATTCCTGAATGAAGGCATGGGGGTAACCTGTATGGAGCAGCAGTTACATTCTTGAGTGAAGACATAGGAGTAACCTTTATGGAGCAGCAGTTATATTCCTGGGTGAAGGCATGGGGGTAACCCACAAAGAGCAGACAGACAGTGTAAAATTCCATGCTCCAAAACTACTGATTAAAAGTTTAGAAAGCCTGTGGACATCATGCAGAATGAAGGCTACAGATACCCAACATTGATAATCTTAATTAAACTTTTCAGAAAATAGAGGCAGCCTGTGGTGATTACTCTCTATAACTGAGACTAATATCCCAATTAAGCTAATTCATCCCCTGATGCTCACACAGTTACAGGCTAAAGCCATATTTCTTCTTCCATGTCAACAATTGTTTTCTGTCATACTGGAAACTTCATGCTCTCGGTCGTAGAGCAGGGATTTTTGCTCTATGTTCAGACACTCCATAAAAGGCAGGGGCCTTGGACAGTTGAATTATTTAGAAAGCAGAGCTTTTTTCTGTCATGGGTTTTACACTTTGTCTTCTTTCCAGCTGGGCCAGCACTCAGAATTTACATTAATCACCATTTTAGGCCTCATTAAAACATTTCCTTCTTAATGATAATGAGATCCTAGTTTTTAATAGTCATGGCTTCTTGTTTCATGTGGAACTTCCATCTTGCCAGGAATAAAAAGATGAACTTTGCTTGAGAACATAAGAATAGCTATACTGTGTCACAGGGGCGTAGCCAGACAGCAGATTTTGGGTGGGCCTAGGCAAGAAGTGGGTGGGCACCAAGTGTACTCTCTCACCACCAAAAAAATATCTAAGCTGGTGGGAAAATGCTTCTCTTCACCTTGGCAGTCTGCAGTAGGCTTGCACTGAAAACAGAACATGCGCAGGTGCCAGTATCATGGAGAGCAGCGTTTTTGTTACCCTCAGGGGGAAGTCTTCAGCTGGCAGAGCTTGGGATCCCCAACAGCTACCGCTAAACGTGTGCTACTATTAGGTGGGCCTGAGCCCTAACTGGGCTCTGACTTGAGAAGCTCTGCCTGTGTTCCCATGGCTCATGAAAAAAGAGAGGTAAACAGTCATTTTCTCAAGATACCTTGTGTAAAGAATGCATAGACTGTTCTTTGGAATCCATTTCCAGTGAACAAAATTGGAAAATACGGCAGACTAAATAAAGTGGACCTGAAATGTTTCTAAAAACACACAGACATCTATCACCAGGAGAGCTCATTCATATTTATTGCACTAAGCCCTTGACCAAAGACCTTGTACGGTCATTTATAGCAAGAGAGGTTAAGTAATTTGCTCCAGGTCATGTAGTGAGTGATGGAGGTGGAACTGGAATCTGGATCTCCAGTTTCTCTGAATGGCCTGCTACCTGCCATCCAAAGTGCAAGAGAGGAGCCTCTGTATTCCCAGGATACCTAAAATATTCAAGGCTCATCAGGCAAAGAAAACTACTGCATGTCACCCCTGGCTTATAGGGATATGCATGTATTTGAAATGACATAACAAATGTCAACAACATTTCCCATGTCGTTTCATGTCATTGGCAAGTGAAAATAAGCAGAAAAACAAATTGTGTTCTCTCCTGTGTTGTCCATAGCATGCACTATTCCAAAACAGCGTACACTTTTTTGAAAGAGAGTGCATTATTCACGAAGAGTGCACACTCTTTCCTGATAGTCCTACTACCTACTAATCATTTCTATAGCGCTACTAGTGCTACTAGCACTGTAAACATTATGGGCCTTATTCTATAAAGGTTATGCTCCTATTTTACACTCCTAAATCTATGAGAGTAATAAGCCCTAAATTAGGAGCATACATTTACTGTAGGAGCATAGATTACACTCATAATTTAGGAGTGTAAATTTAAGATATAATAAGTACATAAGTACATGTAAGTACATAAGTATATACTGGGACAAACCAAAGGCCCATCAAGCCCAGCATCCTGTTTCCAACAGTGGCCAATCCAGGTCACAAGTACCTGGCAAGATCCCAAAAAAGTACAATACATTTTATGCTGCTTATAAGCAGTGGATTTTCCCCAATTCCATTTTAATAATGGTCTATGGACTTTTCCTTTAGGAAGCTATCCAAACTTTTTTAAACCCCATTAAGCTAACTGCTTTTACTCCAATCTCTGGCAGTGAATTCCAGAGTTTAACTACACATGAGTGAAGAAACATTTTCTCTGATTTGTTTTAAATGTACTACTTTGTAGCTTCATTGCATGCCCCCTAGTCCTAGTATTTTTGGAAACAGTAAACAAGTGATTCACGTCTACCCGTTCCACTCCACTCATTATTTTATAGACCTCTGTCATATCTCCCCTCAACCACCTTTTCTCCAAGCTGAAGAGCCCTAGATGCTTCAGCCTTTCCTCATACGGAAGTCATCCCATTCCCTTTATCATTTTTGTCGCCCTTCTCTGTACCTTTTCTAATTCCACTATATCTTTTTTGAGAAGCGGCAACCAAAATTGAACACAATATTTGAGGTGTGGTCGCACCATGGAACAATACAAAGGCATTATGACCTCCTCATTTCTGTTTTCCATTCCTTTCCTAATAATACCTAACATTCTATTTGCTTTCTTAGCCGCTGCCACACACTGAGCAGAAGATTTCAACCCAGTTCACCAGGATCAAAGCACGCTGCACTAATCATTAGGCTACTCCTCCACTGTTCTGACACTTTTGTGTTTAATTTTGATTCCTATCTATTGCCTTATTTTGCAAACCCTATCATCCCTGTTTTTTCCCTTGAAAAACGACAAAAACAAAAAATCTTTTTATCGCAACTCAGTTAATGTGCCTTTTTTGTCATGCATGTGTAAACCAGCCACACTCTTTGTGAATAGATTGCACAATTCTATAAAACTGAGCACCCAACTTTACGCTTAGGAGGGAATTCAATAAATGAAACTTAGGTGTCAAAAAATTCAGTGCTAAGTGCTGTTCTATAAAGGATGCATGCTTTATATAGAATAGCATTTAGCATGGATCCTGCACCTAACATTTGGGTGCCAGACTTATGCCTGCATCAGTGGCGTAGGAAGGGGGGGCGGGAGGGGCGGTCCACCCCGGGTGCACTCGCTCGGGGGGGGGGGGGTTCCGGCCCCACTGGTTCCCTGCTCTCTCTGCCCCGGAACAGGTTACTTTCTGTTCCAGGGCAGAGAGAGCAGGGAACCAGCGGGGCCGACGCAGCTCCGAGTGACGTGCACTCGGGGCGGATCAGCCCTCCCGCAGGTAAGAATGCGGTCCGGGGGGGTGCGCCGCAGAGGGGGGATCGCGCCGTGCTGCACCCAGGGGGGGTGCGCAGCGGCGACCCACCCCGGGTGCCATTAGCCTTCGCTACGGCACTGGCCTGCATGAATATGGGCACCCAACCTAGGTGCAGTTAGGCAGTATTCTGTAATTCCATGCCCAACTTTTCAGAATGCCCCGATACATCCATGGCTACACCCCCTTTTGAGATGCATGCCAATGGAGTTAGGCGCCGTGCCTTATAGAATAGCGCACATCCAGATGCATGCGCATATTTTAATGAATGCCAATTAACATCAATAGCTGGTTGTTAGCACCCAATTATTGATGGTTCAGAGCTCATTATTCAATTTATTTGCACGTGCATCTCAGATGTGTGTCCAAAGTTGGGTGTGAATAAGGCCAGTTGCATGTGTGTCTTAATTTAATGGCTTTTAACTGGAGTTAACACCCAATTATTGTCTTGAATTGGTGTTAATTGCAATTAATTGGCAGTTGTGCATGCAGCTGACCTTAGTCACTATTCTAGAAGCTGTACACAATTTCTGTCATGCTAACTTTAGGGGGGGTGACCACGGGAGGGGCATGGGCAGGTCAGGGGCATGTCTAGTGGTTAAGCATACATGTTAGAGAATACTAAGGGTTATCCCCTGGATTCTATATAGTGCGACTTGAATTGTGCGCCCAAATCCAGTCAAATTCTGGATTTGCATATGCAACCTAATTAGCTTAATAAGCCAATCCACGCTGATAATTGAACTTAACAATCAATTATTGACACTAATTAGCATTAATTAGAATTTACACGCACAAGTGCCTAAGTGTATTCTGTAATGTGATGTGCATAAATTCTAATATGCGGATCTAAAAAAGGGGGCATGGCCATGGGCGTGGAATGGGTGAGTCATTGGCATTTCTAGAATTTATGCGCACTGTTATAGAATATGCCCTTTCCATGTGTCATCATTTATACCAGGTTTTCATTGGCATAAATGGCCACAACTAAATATAGTTTCAGAAAGCATGTGTTGGGCGTATTCTGTAAAGCGTGCCTAAATTTAGGTGCAGTTTATAGAATACACCTAGGCGTTTTTTTTTTTTTGGGGGGGGGGCGGGTTGGTGCCAATTTTTAAGGGCTGATATATAGAATCTAGCCCTATGCACCCAACTGCTAACAGCTAGGTGCCAACACTCACACCAGCCTTTGCCATGGCATAAGTTCTGTTGCCTAAGGTTAAGCATGAAAGCGCAAACTTACACTAGTATTCTGTAATGGCAGTCCCGGGGCCAGGGCCACCGAGAGATGGGGGCAGGGGGTACAAATTTCTCTGGGCCTGGGCCTCCAAGAGGGGCCTGGTGCTGCAGTCCCACCCACTCGCCCTCGGCTCCATCGTCGACCGTCTGCCACCAGGCCGGGCCCCCTGCATTGAAATCATAGCGCCTCTCACCTCTGTGTGAAAGCGCTGCAGGCAGCAGCAGATCACCTCCCTTCGGGCCTCCTTCCCTCCCGGTGTCCCGCCCTCGACTGACATAACTTCCGAAAAGGGCGGGACACCGGGAGGGAAGGAGGCCCGAAGGGAGGCGATCTGCTGCTGCCTGCAGCGCTTTCACACGGAGGTGAGAGGCGCTATGATTTCAATGCAGGCGGCCTGGCCTGGTGGTGGACGGAGGGGGGCGGTGGCCTCGGGGGGGGGGAGTGGCGGTGACCTTGGGGGGGGGGGTCGGCCTTTCCCCGGGCCTGGCCCAGTCTCTTGACGGCCCTGCCCAGGGCTGAAATTTTGGCACCATATATAGAATTTACCCCTTTATGAATACATTGCACGCCTTCAAAAGAGTGCACTCTTTCCAAAAGAGTGTGCACTCCTACAAACATTGCTCCCATGATGGCAAAATGAACCTCTTCCCTCCCAAACAAAAATGAGTATTCCTTGAAATGGCATGGGAAACCACATAAAACCGATGTTCACACAGAAGAAACAAATCTCCGCAAAAGTATACAATATGAAGCAAAACAGCAAAGATGACTCAAAAGCAATGGACGACATTTCAGATAAGGAAAACTGTTTGAAGAAATTCGAGCATGAACCCGCAGCTAATGAGGTTTATTGCTCATTAACTGCGTGTTCATGCTCGAAGTTGTATTGTCTGCAATTGCTTTTGTTCTATTCTGGCACACAGAGCGCATTAACTTGTTTAAATACAGTGACGACGACAAATATCTGCAGTGGATGATTTCATTCAATACTAGAGACTCCTGATACAGGCCTAGTCGGCTGAAACACAGCTGTGTCGAGTCTCCATCATCCCTAATAAACAGTTTTCCTTATGTGAAACGTCATCCATTGCTTTTGAGTCACAAACCACATAAAACCACCATTTTTCTGACTTCACACCCCGACTAGCTTAGAGGTCTGTATACAAAAGGGTTTCTTTCTCTCTCTACTTTGTGTCTATGGAAAATGTGTAACTCTTGGGGTCCTAGGATTCCCATCACAGTTCAACAAGGAAGATATTAGGTTCTAGCTTCAAAGGAAACGGGGAATGAAGGGTTAGCAATAAATAAATTGGCATCTTTGAGCTTTGCCCTCTTCTAAAAGATTTACAGAGAGAGAGAGAGAGAAGAGCATGAAACATATTTCAGCATCTTTAAGCAGCAGGGAGCTCAATTGTGTTAGCACCGATGTAACAGAATCCCCCGTCCTCTGCTGATTAGTGACCCTCATTCCGAAAATGAGCTTCTGTAATCAATTATGTCTTCTGATTCACCAGACAGCGTTTACAAGGATTTAATTTTCTGCTACTACACCTTTCAAATTATCTTCAGGTGCTGTTCAGAGCATAAACACGTTTGTTAATTTCAACTTCATTAGCATTAAAGAGGCTCCTAATAATGGCATTAATTCTGGGTCATGGAATCGCAGACGGGGGCATGCCGCTCATCTATTTTTAGATTGAACTTCTATCTGCCCCAGACACGCAGCTTCTGGATAAGTTTCCTGCAAACTTCTCAGCCAGAGATGAGGTTAGTTCCCAGACTGTCTCACCACATCTTTTGATAACATAGTGACAAGAGTAAATAAAGGCAGAAAAATACTATCTGTCTCATTCACAGTCTGCCCAGTTATCATCCTTTCCACAATGCTAAGAAACATCCCAGCTGCCAGGAAAGGAGTGTGATCACCGGCAAGATTTCTCCTTACCCGGGACAGTGTTTTTAGCCTCCTCTCTTGCACTTCACCATCTTGAGAAGAAGGGCATACAGGATCCTCACTTATGGATTCTTTTACTAAGCTGCGGGTATTTCCTGTGCACAAGGACACTTTTACTGCAGTTGGAAAATGGACGATTTTCTGTTTTTCTATTAATGGCCATGTATTAATGTTGCCATTAGGTGGACTTTCATAGTGTTGAATCACTGTATTTTGAGTGAAAATAACTCATCTAGTGTTGCTTGACTTGACCCCTGAGGCAGGTGTTAGTTATGCTGAAACAAGGCCCATGTCGGGACTTCAATAAAACAGATTCTTGAGAGCCCTTTGTGCTTTTTTTTCTGGACTGCCATTACAGCATGATCACTTACCGACACCTATGTTGCTCATGCAGTATTCCTGCACTAACCAGTTAGCATGTGGTAATATAGCTGAACCAACTGATTACCATCACTGGAGGCATCCGTGCACTACAAAATGTGATAAAGATGTTATTAAAGAATTGAGACTGAAGGATTTTAAAACATCTTTATGCATTGTATGTATAAGTTGAAAAATATATATTGAAAGTTATAACAATAAATAACAGATTTTCTACTGAAATGATCAAGTTGGTTGGAATGGAATTAAAATGTATTTTAAAGAGCAACAAATAACAAATAATTTTATAGAACAGCTGGGTTGAAGATTTACTCTTATTCAGTCCTTTGGCATTTCAGTGCACTTCTACTATACCCCATTTCCCCATCTTCCTCTTCTCTGGCTCCACTCCATGCTTGCCTTGAGGCAGTTGCGAGCTGGCTTAAGGAACACCAGTTAGTACTAAATGCCAATAAAGCAGTAGCATGTTGGTTCTTGGGTTCACCTTTATCACCACTGTGCTCTATTACTCTTTTTGGTACATCTATTACCCTGGTACCTTCTTTACAATACTTAGGAGTCATCCTGGACTATTCCATTTACTCTCCTCGGCCTATCCTGTTCTCTACATACCTCATGTGATGTAAATTTTCCACTTCTTCTCTTGTTATATTGAATTATTTCTTCTTTAGCCTCTGAAATGACTGTACTGCTTTCCTATAATTTAATGGAGTTTCTTTCCTTCTTTATTTTTAGTCTGTACACCGCTCTGCTCTGCTTGTCAGCGAGAGTGGTATAGAAAGTCCTGGAAATAAATAAATAAATACAGCAGGCCTATGATGAAGGGGATGGTGTTCGCCAATCTAGAACTACCGCCAGGCTACCACAGGAGCCCGGCAGAAGTTCCCACCCTTAGCAGGTGCCATTTCCGCTGTTACAAAAATATTTCTGTAGCGCTACTGCTTACCCTATGGTAATCGGGCAGCGCTGTATGCTGCCCCAGTTACCACCGGGGAAGAGCGGGAGCCCTCACTGCCACCTCAATGGGTGGCGGTAAGTGCTCCCCCCACCTCCAAAATGGCAGCACAGCAAGTGGTTCACTTACTGCATGCGCATTTCTTTTCCAGCAAAAAAGAGAGCCTTTTACCCGCTGCAGTACAAGGGGGCCTCAGCGTGCATCAAAAAAACACACGCTGACGCTAGCGCAGGCCCCCTTTTCCTGCAGCTTGGTAAAAGGACCCCTAAGTGAACATTGTAACCTGTGCAACTGACAGTGTTCAATACGTCGCATGCTTCACTTGGTGATACAACCATGAGCCACCCATACTGCACCCACATTTTCACCCCTTCGCAGTGATTTTGGTGCATGCGTTATAGAATAGTGCCTAGCCTTTGCATGCGTAAGTGCCAATTATTGGTGCCAATGATGCACATAGGTGCTAGTATTCTATAACCAAAATATCTTCAAGTGGGGGTATATAAATGCTAATTTATCTTACAAAACTCACTGACGACAAATGTCACTATGCTCTTTATCCTGGACTTCGGCAGCGACTCATAAGAATCACAGTCATTATTATTTTATTTATTATATTATTATTATTATTATATCTTTTTGTAGTATGATTTGAATATATTACTGCTGTAATTGCCTATTGCTCATGTTTGATCTATTCTTACAGTACACCGCCTTGAGTGAATTCCTTCAAAAAGGTGGTAAATAAATCCTAATAAATAAATAAAATACATTTTTTTGTTATTAGAGGTACTACCATTTTCAGTCTTCCATTAATAAAAATTTAGAAAATTGACACTTATCTTTATATGCTATGAATCATTAGCAGGACCCTAGCCGCATCAGGGCTCAGTCCTATAACCTGTGCCCAGTCTTCCAAGGTCTTCCTGAAATCTTTCACAGTCTGCATGCACTTTAATAATTTTGAATATTTTTGTGTCATCATTTATAAATATGTTAAATAGCACTGGTCCCAGTACCGGTCCCTGGGGCACTCCACTATTCACCCTCCTCCATTGAGAGAATTGGGCATTTAACCCTATCCTCTGCTTTCTATTATGCAGTTCCCAATCCACCACAGAACATTACCTCCTATCAATCTTTTTAATTTTCTCAGGAGTCTCTCATGACAGACTTTGTCAAAAGCTTTCCGAAAATCCAGACAAACTATATCAACTGGCTTACCTTTATCTACATGTATATTCACGCCTTCAAAGAAATGAAGCTAATTGGCGAGACAAGATTTCTCTTGGCTGAATCCATGTCCCATTAAACCATGTTTACCAATGTGTTCGTTAATGATATTCTTTATAATAGTTTCCACTATTTTACCGGGCACTGTATCACCCCTGGAACACTTTTGGCCTCTCCTGGAAACAGGATACTGGGCATGATGGACCTTTAGTCTGACCCAGTATGATAACTCTTAGGGGCCTCTTCACAAAGCCGTGGGAGGGCTAATATGTGGGTAGCATGCGCCAAATCGACTCTACCGCCAGAGTAGTGCGTGCACCTGGCGGTAACTCTGAGTTTAGCGCTTGTCAAATCCTGCGATAGGAAATATTTTTCTATTTTCTACCACAGGGGTGTTCCCGGTAGTAATCGGCAGCTCGGCCATGTTGGTGGTGCATGCTGCATGGTTACCAAGCAGGTAGTACGTAAGCCCTTATTTCTAGGTCGATGGCTGGCAGTAAGGCCTCAGGCTGTGCGTGCCCATTTCCTGGCCCATTAAAAAATGGCCTTTTTCCCTGCTGCGGTAAAAAGTGGCCCAGCACACGCCCATACTACCGCAGGCCACTTTTTACCATAGCTTTGTAAAAGGACCCCTCATTTTCTTATGTCCACAGGTACAATTATCAGTCCAAGGCCGAATAAACTTGGGTCTGATGTCATGAAGTTACCTGGCTGTTCTAGCTGAATCTCACAAGTACAGGATCTATATGCATATTAAACTCAACAGGTATTCTGGAGCACTAATGAGATTCACTTAACAGATAGCCACTGAGGTCAGAAACCCAGGGCCTGAAATTGAGAGATTTTTAATCCATGACCAGCACGGACTGAACTTGATGCAGATAATCAATGCGGGGCCTAGTATACATTTGGGCCTTGCTTGGCTGCTGGAAATTATCCGGGTGCTTGTTGATATTCAGCACCGGACCTGGATAGCTATCTGGACAAATTAGGATAGCACCAAATATCAGCGGTGCCAGATACCTTCTGAGTCTGCCCCAATTCCACTCCCAGACTGCTCTGGCATCAATCACAGCATCAGAGCAGGGCCGCTGAATATCTGCTCTAGGCCAATCAGCATGATTTAAGCAGGCAGAAGCCTCTTCTCCCTGATTAAATGTGTTTTACTATTGACCCCAGCCCCCCCCCCACCCCACCCCACCCCCATTTTAAAGTAATAATAAGAGCCTGGATAATTTACAGGGATTTTTGGAAGCTAATGGAAAGTAGCAGCAAAAGACTTCAAGCAGTGGCCTGTGCACACACACACAGATCACTCACACACACACACACACACATACATCACAGTATATCTGCATCTATCACCATGGCTCTCAGTGTGTGCAATGGGGAACAAAGGAAATTAAAAGGTAAAGTCCACTGGGATTCTGTTTTAGGACACTTTTTGTACTCATAGGTTGTTAATTTCCAGATCACAGTTGCCCTGGGATATGAATTAAGGAAACAGATGAATAAAAAAGAGAACCCTTTAACAGCACCACAACTGCTACACACACTTTACTTACGCTTTTTGATGAGAAACATTAAACATTTTTAATTTAGCAGATCAATTTGAAAATCTAATTTTTTGAAAGCTTTGTACCAGCTGCAGACTCTTTCACGGTTACTGTCACAACCATAGAAGAATTATAAGAAACTTTAACCGCTAAAAGTAAATTAAAAAAATCTCATTTCAGCTCCTTTATAAAGAGGGGAAATTAGATTTTGATTAAAATCACTCACACATACAATTTTAGGTAAACTCATTTAGAAAGGCTGGTAAATAATTTTCCTTTCTCGGTATATGCCTTTAAGCCCAGCTGTCCTGCTACCACTACCGGTTATTCAGAGGCTGTTGAAACTAAAAGGGAGCTGTTAAGGCCCCATTAAGCAGTAGCCCCCCCCCCCCCCCCCCCCCCATAAAGAGGAGACCAGTCTTTTCATCAAACTACACATATCTACTTATTACAGAAGGGCTGCCCTTGTTTCTGACTGTATTCAATGTGTGTCAGTGGTGGGGGCAAGGTTAACATGGGAGACCACTAGGATGGCTCCTCCATGTCACTCACCCATGATGGCATCCATTGATAGTAGTGGCAAGAGCCTCATTCCTTATCACTCTACGTTCCTCCCATAAATTGTTGTCGGCATACAAAACAAGGCTGCCGAGAGGGGGGCGGGGGAGGGGAATTCCCCGGACCCAGTCTCCAAGTGGGGCCCGTTGCCAGGGTCTCTCTCTCTCTCTCCTGCTCCTGACAGGACCCGGGTGATTGTGTCCCGACAGGAGCAGGAGAGAGAAAACTCCGGCACCGGGCCCCCCTCCAGTGCTGCTCTTCGCTCCGCCTCTACCGCCGTGCTGAGCGGCTGCTTTTCCCTTCAGGCGCATGCTAGGTTTTGAAACCGAGTATGCGCAACAAGAGACAAAAGCAGCTGCAGCGGCAGGGCAGGCATGGAGTGAAGAGCTGCGCTGGATTCTTCCACTGGCGGGGCCTCAGGATCCCCCACAGCCACAAGGTATTTGCGTTGCGGCAGTGATCCTGGCGGGGGGCGGCAGCGGCTACAATCCTGGGGTGGACGGTGGTGGCCCTGCCCCGGGCCCAGCTCAGTCTCTCGGTGGCCCTGATATCAAAACCTCACTGACCACATATCCTACTCATGATCTTACAAGATCATGAACAGGATGTGTCACCTGTGAGGTCGTGATGCACCCATGGTGCCAGCAGCACATGTGGAGAGATGCTCAGGAGCAATTCAACTGGTGGGCCTTGAGAACCCCACCAACTGTGGTAATATTCCCAGTGCACTAAAGTTGGGCTGTGAGGCCCCTGATATGTGTTGTGAAAGATGATCAAATACAGTAATTACACCACCAAATCATTCCTGATTGCCATGCACAAGCCTCTGTTGTTTTCTAATTAAGCATGCATGGGGGAAGCACCTTTACTGACTAGGAATGTCATTGACTACACATATGGGGGTAGATTCTACAAAAGGCACCAGAAATATGGACACTAAGCATCAATTTTGTAGCAACACTTACGCCATGCAGTAGCATAGCTACAGGGGGCCATGGGGGCCTGGGCTCCCCCAAAATGGGTCCCCAACCCCCATCACCTGAAGTGTGCATTTCTCCAGTGCTGCTCTCCTTACATTGCCTGCACTGCTTCCCTCTAGCGTGCATTCAAATCGAGCATGCATGACGTGAGGGGAGGCAGGGCAGGCAATGTGCAGAGAACAGCGCTGGAGAAAGGCCAAGGTATGTGGGGTTGTGGCAGGGCAGAGGGGCAGAGGGTGCAGGGAACCAGCGGAGCTGACAGCCGTGCAGCTGCTTTCTGCACCCCTCCAGCGGCGTGCACCCGGGGCAGACCGCCCCGCCCTCGGTATGCCACTGACACGTAAATTAGGTATTGATTTGTCAAATTCTATAACAATGCATGCAAATTCTAGGGAATCCCCTGACCCACCCATTAACCTCCTATGGAGAGTTGAGGTCCCCATGACTTTGATGTCTCCAGACTACCTGCTTCTCTTCCAGTAGCAGAGCCTGACTTCTTTGCCACTCCTCTGACATTTGCTCTGCACATGCACAAAGTTATGTGTATAGATGGATGGGCAAGCAAAGAGCTGGGTAGACCCTCCTCAACAGCCTCAATAACCTGAGTAAGATGCATGCAACTCCGAGTGCTAACCAGTGGCGTAGCTACAGGGGTCCACGGGGGCCTGGGCCCCCCAAAATTGGCTCTGGGGTCCCCCACCAGCTAAAGTATTTGTCCTGTGCTGGTCTCACATTGCCTGGTGCCCTGTCCTGTTTTCAGTTGCTGTGCGTGCTCGTTTTAATGAAACTGAGCCAAGGTACCTTTGCACTGGTGGGGGGGGGAGTGGTGGCAGGGGGCAAAACAGGCGGCAGGAGGGTCGCGGTAGGGAGGCGGTAGCAGCAGCGGGGGCGGAGGTGGCAGCAGGAGGGCAGCGGCGGGGAGGCGGGCCAAAATGTGCCCCCCCACCTTGGGCTCTGGCCCCCCTCCCTTCAAGTTCTGGCTACGCCCCTGGTGCTAACATGATATTTTTGTGTGCAAGATATAGCTGCCACTAGTTCAGCTGAGACTCACGTGGACATGTGTCTGGTGCAGCCTCTCATGTTAATGCTCATTTTTATTTGCACCAGCCCTATTTGCACACTAGGGGTCAGATTCTACATAAGGTGCCTAAATAATCCATGTGGTAAACATTTTCGCCTATGCGTATTCTATAAGTGGCAGCTAGATTTAGGCACGGTAAGTAGAACACACTTAGTTGATAGCCCAGCGCCTGAATCTACGCGCCTCCATTTACACCAATGACAATGTGGCATTAATCCCTGCATGTAGATTTATGTGTACTAGGGAATATTTTATAACCACACGTGTAAATTTTAGAATGCCCACAAAACGCCCATTTCCCCGTCCATAGCCATGCACCTTTTGAACTGCGCATATTACAACTTAGGTGCAGTTCATTATAGTGAGTTGTGTGTGCAAATCTAATGATTGCCAATTAGTGCTCATTATTGCTTGTTAAGTGCTGTTATCAATGCTGATTAGCTAGTTAAGTCAATTAAATTGCATGTGTTGTTATAGAATACACCTGGATTTCAGCGTAGATCTCTAGGTACAATGGGAGTGGAGGAGTGACCTAGTGACTAGACTACCAGTCTTGTAATCCAAAGGTGGCTGGTTCAAATCCCAATGCTGCTCCTTGTGATTTTGGGCAAGCCACTTTACCCTCTATTGCCTCAGGTACAAACTTAGATTTTGAGCCCTCCTGGGACAGAGAAATATCCAATATACCTGAATATAACTCACCTTGAGTTATTACTGAAAAAGTTATGAGCAAAATCTAAATAAATAGGCTCACTATATAGAATCCATCAGTATTTGGTTACTGCACTGGGGAAGCAAACTACAGTGTTACTGTTGTAAATGAAACCCATAAAATCTGTTTTACAGTATTACTCACACTTGTTCTGTATCTTTCTCCAAATCCTTACACCAGTGTTGCTCAGCACTGTCCTGAAACCATACCCAACCAGTCTAGTTCACAAGATATCCATAATAAATGTGCATGAGATGGATTCTGCGTTCACTGGAGAACCACAGGATACAAATCTGCATCGTGTATATTCATTGCAGATATCCTGAAAACCATGCTGGATAGATATGCCTCTAAGAAAGAGTAGCAAAACCCTACTTTAACGCCCCATCCATGTGTCTGTCTGGAGTTTCTTTACCCCACATTCTGTATCTCTCTCCAGATTCTTTATAGTATCACTTAGCGCTCTGCTCACTAATTTTTCATGATGTCCAATAACAATTTGTAATTAAGTGGAGATAATGCCTGGCAATAAATAATTAATAGCTTCTCTTGTTTCTTCCAATGGCTTTGGAATGCCTTCAGGAAATGATGCATAGAAATATCCCTAATTAAATTAGTGGATGTGCTTCCATTGCTCTACTATCTGTATCTCATCTTGGCTGTTCTCTCCGCCCAGCGGACAGTTCTTGGACCGGGAACTTAGAGGATCTGAGATACCTGACAGAATATCACATTTAAAGCAGACACCCAGACCAGAAACAAAAAGCCCATGTAGAAAATTTTAACAAGGTAACATTTTCTATCATCAGCACTTGTTATTCTCCTAACAGCTGGACTAAAAATAGGTCTGCAGTGCTGAAAAAAATATGCTAATTTTCTATCAGGTGCTGCTGCATATTATTTAATTGTATTAATTAGCATAGGAGCATGTTTGAGAGTTAAAAACATAACACCTACTTTCAGTTTTGTAATTTATTGCTGAAAGAAAAAGAAAGCAGAGAGAGCCTGAACTCTAGGCAATACTGCTGTTTATTCCTACCCCAGTCCTTGGATAATTAATCTTATGTTTTGGGAACTCAAAACTTCTCAGACTGGAAACTTGAAAGTATATTGTAGCTTAAAGTGAGCAAAGAACTCCATGTCTGTAGGAAGTATATAAGTACATAAGTATTGCCATACTGGGAAAGACCAAAGGTCAATCAAGCCCAGCATCCTGTTTCCAACAATGGCCAATCCAGGTCACAAATACTCGGCAAGATCATAGTAACATAGTAGATGACGGCAGAAAAAGACCTGCATGGTCCATCCAGTCTGCCCAAGACAAACGTATATGTGTATACCTTGCCTTGAATTTGTACCTGTCCCCTTCAGGGCACAGACCGTATAAGTCTGCCCAGCAGTATTTCCCGCCTCCCAACCACCAGTCCCGCCTCCCATCATCGTCTCTGGTGCAGACTGTATAAGTCTGCCCTCCCCTATCCTAGCCTCCCAACCACCAACCCCTCTTCCCCTCACCTGCTTCGCCACCCAATTTCAGCTAAACTTCTGAGGATCATTCCTTATGCACAGGATTCCTTTATGCATATCCCACGCATGTTTGAACTCCGTTACCGTTTTCATCTCAACCACCTCCCGCGGGAGGGCATTCCAAGCGTCCACCACCCTCTCCGTGAAAAAATACTTCCTGACATCTTTCCTGAGTCTGCCCCCCTTCAATCTCATTTTATGTCCTCTCGTTCTACCACCTTCGCACCTCCGGAAAAGATTCGTTTGCGGATTAATACCTTTCAAATATTTGAAGGTCTGTATCATATCACCCCTGTTCCTCCTTTCCTCCAGGGTATACATGTTCAGGTCAGCAAGTCTCTCTTCATACGTCTTGGAACGCAAATCCCATACCATCCTCGTAGCTTTTCTTTGCACCGCTTCCATTTTTTTAACATCCTTCGCAAGATACAGCCTCCAAAACTGAACACAATACTCCAGGTTGGGCCTCACCAACGTCTTATACAGGGGCATTAAAACTTCCTTTCTTCTGCTGGTCACTCCTCTCTCTATACAGCCTAAAAATACAGATCCCAAAAAAGTACAAAACATTTTATACTGCTTATCCCAGAAATAGTGGATTTTCCCCAAGTCCATTTAATGGTCTATGGACTTTTCCTTTAGGAAGCTGTCCAAACCTTTTTTAAACTCCGCTAAGCTAACCGCCTTTACCACATTCTCTGGCAATGAATTCACACGTTGAGTGAAGAAACATTTTCGTTTTAAATTTACTACATTGTAGCTTCATTGCATGCCCCCTAGTCCTAGTATTTTTGGAAAGCGTAAACAGACGCTTCACATCTACCCGTTCAACTCCACTCATTAATTTATAGACCTCTATTATATTTACCCTCAGCCGCCTTTTCTCCAAGCTGAAGAGCCCTAGCCGCTTTAGCCTTTCCTCATAGGGAAGTCGTCCCATCCCCTTTATCATTTTTCTCACCCTTCTCTACACCTTTTCTAATTCCATTATATCTTTTTTGAGATGCGGCGACCAGAATTGAACACAATATTCGAGGAGTGGTCGCACCATGGAGTGATACAAAGGGATTATAACATCCTCATTTTTGTTTTCCATTCCTTTCATAATAATACCTAACATTCTATTTGCTTTCTTAGCAGCAGCAGCAGCAGCACACTGAGCAGAAGGTTTCAACGTATCATCATCGACGACACCTAGATCCCTTTCTTGGTCCATGACTCCTAACATGGAACCTTGCATGACGTAGCTATAATTCGTGTTCCTCTTTCCCACATGCATCACTTTGCACTTGCTCACATTAAACATCATCTGCCATTTAGATGCCCAGTCTCCCAGTCTCGTAAGGTCCTCTTGTAATTTTTCACAATCCTCCTGCGATTTAAGGACGTTGAATAACTTTATGTCATATACATAACATAGTAACATAGTAGATGACGGCAGAAAAAGACCTGCACGGTCCATCCAGTCTGCCCAACAAGACAACTCATGTGTGCTACTTTTGTGTATACCCTACTTTAATTTGTACCTGTGCTCTTCAGGGCACAGACCGTATAAGTCTGCCCAGCACTCCCATCTCTAGGTCATTTATAAATATGTTAAAAAGCAGCGGTTCCAACACAGAGCCCTGGGGAACCCCACTAACTAGCCTTCTCCATTGAGAATACTGACCATTTAACCCTACTCTCTGTTTTCTATCTTTTAACCAGTTTTTAATCCACAATAGAACACTACATCCTATCCCATGACTCTCCAATTTCCTCTGGAGTCTTTCATGAGGTACTTTGTCAAACGCCTTCTGAAAATCCAGATACACAATATCAACTGGCTCACCTTTATCCACATGTTTGTTCACCCCTTCAAAGAAATGTAGTAGGTTGGTGAGGCAAGATTTCCCTTCACTAAATCCATGTTGACTTTGTCTCATTAATGCATGCTTTTGAATATGCTCTGTAATTTTGTTCTTAATTATAGTCTCTACCATTTTGGCTGGCACCAACGTCAGACTCACCGGTCTATAATGTCCTGGATCTCCTCTGGAACTTTTCTTAAAAATCGGCGTTACATTGGCCACCCTCCAATCTTCCGGTACCACACTCGATTTTATGGATAAATGACATATTACTAACAATAGCTCCGCAAGCTCATTTTTCAGTTCTATCTGTACTCTGGGATGAATACCATCCGGGCCAGGAGATTTACTACTCTTCAGTTTGTAGAACTGCCCCATTACATCCTCCAGGTTTACAGAGAATTCATTGTTTCTCCGACTCGTCAGCTTCGAATACCATTTCCGGCACCGGTATCCCACCCAAATCTTCCTCGGTGAAGACCGAAGCAAAGAATTCAATTAATCTCTCCGCTACAGCTTTGCCTTCCCTGATCGCCCCTTTTACTCCTCGGTCATCTAGCGGTCCAACCGATTCTTTTGCCGGCTTCCTGCTTTTAATATACCTAAAAAAAATTTTACTATGTGTTTTTGCCTCCAATGCAATCTTTTTTCGAGGTCCCTCTTAGCCTTCCTTATCAGCGCTTTGCATTTGACTTGACATTCCTTATGCTGTTTCTTATTATTTTCAGTCGGTTCCTTCTTCCATTTTCTGAAGGATTTTCTTTTAGCTCTAATAGCTTCCTTCACCTCACTTCTTAACCACGCCAGTTGTCATTTGGTCTTCTGTCCTCCTTTCTTAATACGTGGAATATATTTGACCTGGGTTTCCAGGATGGTGTTTTTGAACAGCATCCACGCCTGATGTAAATTTTTGACCCTCACAGTCGCTCCTCTAAGTTTTTTTTTCACCGTTCTTCTCATTTTATCATAGTCTCCTTTTTTTAAAGTTAAACACTAACATATTTGATTTCCTATACTTACTTCAAAGCTAATATCAAATCCGAACATATTATGATCACTGTTATCAAACGGCCCCACTGTTATCATTACCTCCCGCAGCAGATCATGCGCTCCACTAAGGACTAGGTCTAGAATTTTTCCTTCTCTCGTTGGCTCCTGTACCAGCTGCTCCATAAAGCTGTCCTTGATTTCATCAAGGAATTTTACCTCCCTAGCATGCCCCGATGTTACATTTACCCAGTCAATATCGGGATAATTGAAATCTCCCATTATTATTGTGTTGCCCAGTTTTTTTGCGTCCCTAATTTCCTTTAACATTTCTGCATCCGTCTGTTCATCCTGGCCAGGCGGATGGTAGTACACTCCTATCACTATCCTTTTCCCCTTTACACATGGAATTTCAATCCACAGTGATTCCAAGAAGTGTTTTGTTTTCTGCAGAATTTTCAATCTATTTGATTCAAGGCTCTCATTAATATACAATGCTACCCCTCCAACAATTCGATCTACCGTCACTACGATAGAATTTGTCCCCCGGTATGACAGTGTCCCACTGGTTATCCTCCTTCCACCAGGTCTCAGAGATGCCTATTATATCTAATTTTTCATTTAGTGCAATATATTCTAACTCTCCCATCTTATTTCTTAGGCTCCTGACATTCGCATATAGACATTTCAAACTATGTTTGTTGTTCCTATTTACATCATGCTCAGTACTTGACAGTATTAATTTGCAATCTTTTGTCTGATTTTTATTTTTATTTAAGGACGTCTTATCTACTACGGTTTCTTTTGCAACCTCACTATCAGGATACTCAGTCTTCCCTGTTTTGGTGATACCTTTGAAAGATACCTTATCCCGAACCATGCGTTTGTGAGTGACTGTCGGCCTTCCCCCCCGAAGAGAGACTGAACCAGTCTGGCTTTTCCCTTATTGTATCTATGTAATCCTTCCCAATTTTTTCAAAAAAAGCAGGGTGTAAGGGGTAAAACCAGGACTGGTTCAGCCCTTCCCTTACAACATGGAGTTGGTTGGTCATTAGGTACATTGTAAACATTTGGAAGCACAACCTAGAACAGGGTTGGGCAACTATGGTCCTGGAGGGTCACAACCCAGTCGAGTTTTCAAGATTTGCACAATGAATATGCATGAGATCTATTTGCATACAATGGAAGCAGTACATGCAAATCAATCTCATGCATATTCATTGTGGATATCTTGAAAATCTGATTGGGTGTGGCCTTAAAGGACAGTGGTTGCCTACTGGGACACAAGGGAAATCTCTGATGAAAGTATAGAAAGCATAGAACAGGGGTGACCAACCTCGGTCCTCGAGAGCAGCAACTCAGTCAGGTTTTCAGGATTTCCCCAATGAATATGCATGAGGTCTATTTGCATGCACTGTCTCCCTTGTATGCAAATAGATTTCATGCATATTTATTGTAGAAATCCTAAAAAGTCGACTGGGCGAGGCCCGGGGATGGACACCCCTGGCGTAGAATATATATTTTAAGTAAGGTTCCTGAGTATAGTCTGTGGATGCAGACATCACAAAAGCAAATTGCATGCCTTGATATCTAAAGATGGCGGACAAGAGCCACATACAAAGTCTCAGGGACCTTTCGTAAAACGTATATTCTACACCAGGGATGTCCAGTTTACTGCATGCTCTGTGTTTGGGTTGGACAATATTTAACGCCATTTACTCAAGTGAAATGGCTTGGCTGAAAATTGTTCTAGCTCAGCTAAAACAACCCACAAAATATACTACTACTACTACTATAAATCATTTCTATAGCGCTACCAGTCGTATGCAGTGCTTCACAATTAGCAGAATTAGAAAAGGTACAGAGAAGCTCAACCAAAGGGGATGGAAGGACTGTCATATGAGGAAAGGCTAAAAAAGTTAGGGCTTCTCAGCTTGGAGAAGAAAAGGCTGAGGGGAGATATAACAGAGGTCTGTAAAATTCTGAGTGGAGTAGAAAAGATAAATGCAAACTTGTTGTTTACTGTTTTCGTAAATAAGAAGACTAGGGGAAACACCATGAAGTTATTAAGTTGTGCATTTAAAACAAATAGGAGAAAATATTGTTTCATTCAGTGCATAGTTAGGCTCTGGAACTCATTGCTGGAGGATGTGGTAAAAGCAGTTAGCATAGCTGGGATTTAAAAATGATTTGGTCTAGTTCACAAACCATTATTTAGACAGATCTGGGGAAAGCCACTGCTTATCCCTGGGATCCTGCCAGGCAATTGTGACCTGGATTGACCACTGTTGGAGACAGCTAATTGCGCTTGATAGACTTTTATATATTGATTTGCTTGAGCTTCTGTAGCAGATGTACTTTTTTCTGGACTACAAGAAGGTGCTCCCAGAGGCGTGTTTAGATGAGGGGAGAATGTGTGCTACTTCTCCCCCTCCCCCCCCCCCACCTCCCTTAGCTACTGGCATAGAACAGGTGCAAAGTATGCAGGCTGTCTCAGTACATTAATTTCCAAAGAGAACAGGGGGCAGGGGGTGGGGAAGAGAGAGGACTGGTTTCTCTTTCAAAATTTTCTTAATATATAGGCACTAAAATCACCCATGTGGTTTGCAGCTCTGCAGGCTACTGGAAGTTGCCCGGGCCCCTACTGCAAAATCACCTTACCTGTTTAGATGCTGTTAGAGCCTCACTTGTAACTTTCACATATGGTTGAGGTCTCCATTGAAAGTGGAAAGACCATAGGGGCAGCTCTAGAAGGTGCATCTAAAGATAGGTTCCAATAACATAGGCATAATAGCACTTACACATGTGATTGATGCAAATAATTGGCAGCTATGTACGTAGGCGCTAGGCGCTATTCTGTAAAATGTGTGCTTACAACCCTCAACACGCAGCTGCATGGGAGGCATTAATGTGGGCAGAATATGGGCATATTTGGGTGAATTCTATATATGGCGCTGAAAAAAATAATTGCTGAAAATGATCAATTCTATAAGTCGCGCTTAAAGTTAGGTACAATTTATAGAATAGTGCTTAAGCCTGGAAATCATGCCTAACTTTAGGAGTGGCCATTTTACCAACTGAAATGTGGTGCAAATGTATGCACTTACATTATGTAGAGAGAGATATGTCTGGCGAAAGCGCAAGCGGAAGAACAAATGGCTAGAAATGTAAAGAGGGGTGACAAAAATTTCTTCAGGTGTATTAGTGAAAGGAGGAAGACTAAAAAGGAAATTGCGAGACTGAAAGATGCTGCAAACCGCTATGTAGATAATGATGAAGAAAAATGCAAATTTGATAAATAGATACTTTTGTTCTGTTTTCACAGAAGAAAATCCTGGAGAAGGGCCGCGATTGACTAGCAGAAGCATGAATGAGAATGGAGTGGATAGAGCACCGTTCATTGAAGAGAGTGTGCTATGAACAACTTGAAAATCTAAAGGTGGACAAAGCCATGGGACCGGACGGGATCCACCCCAGGATATTAAGGGAGCTCAGAGAGGTTCTGGTGGGTCCTCTTAAAGATTTGTTTAATAAATCCTTGGAGATGGGAGAGGTTCCGTGGGATTGGAGAATGGCGGACGTAGTCCCTCTTCACAAATGTGGTGATAGGGAAGAAGCTGGAAACTACAGGCCGGTAAGCCTCACTTCGGTTATTGGAAAAGTAATGGAACCAATGCTGAAGGAAAGGATAGTGAATTTCCTGGAAGCCAATAAGTTGCAAGATCCGAGACAACATGGTTTTACCAAAAGTAAATTGTGCCAAACGAATCACATTGAATTCTTTGACCGGGTGACCGGAGAATTGAATCAGGGACGTGCTATAGATGTAATCTACTTAGATTTCAGCAAAGCTTTTGACACGGTTCCCCACAGGAGGCTCTTGAATAAACTTGACGGGCAGAAGATAGGACCCGAAGTGGTGAACTGGATTAGGAACTGGTTGACAGACAGATGCCAGAGGGTGGTGGTTAATGAAATTTGTTCGGATGAGGGAAAGGTGAGTAGTGGGTTGCCTCAGTGATTGGTGCTGGGGCTGATTCTGTTCAATATATTTGTGAGTGACATTGCCGAAGGGTTAGAAGGTAAAGTTTGCCTTTTTGCGGATGATACTAAGATTTGTAACAGAGTGGACACCTGGGAGGGAGTGGAAAACATGAAAAAGGATCTGCGGAAGCTAGAAGAATGGTCTATGGTTTGGCTATTAAAATTCAATGTGAAGAAATGCAAAGTGATGCACTTAGGGAGTAGAAATCCATGGGAGACGAATGTGTTAGGCAGTGAGAGTCTGATATGTACGGACGGGGAGAGGGATATTGGGGTGATAGTATCTGAGGATCTGAAGGCACGAAACAGTGTGACAAGGCGGTGGCCATAGCTAGAAGGTTGCTAGGCTGTATAGAGAGAGGTGTGACCAGCAGAAGAAAAGAGGTTTTAATGCCCTTGTATAAGTCGTTGGTGAGGCCCCACCTGGAGTATTGTGTTCAGTTTTGGAGGCCGTATCTTGCTAAGGATGTAAAAAGATTTGAAGCGGTGCAAAGAAAAGCTACGAGAATGGTATGGGATTTGCATTACAAGACGTATGAGGAGAGACTTGCTGACCTGAACATGTATACCCTGGAGAAAAGGAGAAACAGGGGTTATATGATACAGACATTCAAATATTTGAAAGGTATTAATCCACAAACGAACCTTTTCCATAGATGGGAAGGCGGTAGAACTGGAGGACATGAAATGAGATTGAAGGGGGGCAGACTCAAGAAAAATGTCAGGAAGTATTTTTTCACGGACAGAGTGGTGGATACTTGGAATGCCCTCCCGCGGGAGGTGGTGAAGATGAAAACGGTAACGGAATTCAAACGTGCGTGGGATAAACATAAAGGATTCCTGTTCAGAAGGAATGGATCCTCAGAAACTTAGCGGAGATTGGGTGGCAGAGCCGGTGGTGGGAGGTGGGGCTGGTGCTGGGCAGACTTCTACGGTCTGTGCCCTGAAAATGGCAGATACAAATCAAGGTAAGGTATACACAAAAAGTAGTACATATGAGTTTATCTTGTAGGGCAGACTGGATGAACCGTACAGGTCTTTTTCTGCCGTCATCTACTATGTTACTATTCTATGTTTGTAGGAATGCCCCGATTACACCCATGACCCTCCCATTTCTGTACCCCCTTTTTGAACTCACATGTAAAATTTAGGTATGGATCCTGTGCCAATTTTTCATGCAAAGGTTCTAAGAAAATCTAATTAGTGCCAATAATTTCTTCTTAAACATATCAGCGCTAATTATCTTGTTATCGGTGCGCAAATTGGGCGCGTCAAAATTTGCACATGCAATTTTTAGCGACTTTTATATAATTAGGGGGATTATGGATGTACCTACACACTATTATAGAACTGACACTAAGCATGGCTTTTGTAGTGTCTAATTGAGTAACTGAGTAGCCTAGTATTTATTTATTTATTTATTTATTTATTTATTTATTTATTTTATTTAGCACATTTGTATCCCACCTTTTCCCACTGATAGCAGGCTCAAAGTGGCTTACAAATATATTGTAGTAAGTTACAATACAAGAAGTACAATTTTTCAAATTTAGCAGAATAAGATAAATAACAGTTAAACAACGATGGGTATTGAAGTAGGATATAAATAACAATTAATCAGTAGTAAATATGAAAGATAAGATGTAATTAGAGTCTATTGGATCTTATAATAGTAAGGGATAATTCTGATTATGTTGAACCTGGGGAATAAGCCTTCTTGAACAACACTGTTTTCAATGATTTCCTAAAGTTTAGGTAGTTCTGGGTAGTTTTTGTTAATTTGGGTAAGGCGTTCCACAGTTGAGTGCCAATGTAGGTGAAGTTTGAGGCGTAAATTGATTTATACTTTAAGCCATTGCAGTCTGGGTAATGTAAGTTCAGATAAGATCGTGATGAACTGTGGCTAGTGGCTAGTGCAGTGGACTTTGATCCATGGGGAACTGGGTTTAGCTCCCACTACAGCTCCTTGTGACCCTGGGCAAGCTACTTAACCCTCCATTGCCCCAGATACAAAAATAAGTACCTTTACATATTATGTAAACCACTTTGATTGTAACCGCAGGCAGTATATCAAAGTCCCATTCCCTTTCCTAATTTATGACGGCAATTTATAGAATTGCTGCTTATGGGCCCCTTTTACCAAGTTGCGGAAAAAGGGGGCCTTCGCTGGCATCAGTGTGTGTTTTTGACACATGCCGAGGCCCCCTTCTACTGCAGCCGGGTAAAAGGTAGGTCTTTCTGTTTTTGAGGAAATGGCAATGCAGCAAGTGAAGCACTTGCCGCATGGCCATTTCAGGGGGGAGCCCTTACCGCCACCCATTGAGGTGGTGGTAAGGGCTCCCACGCTAACCTGGTGGTAACCGGGTAGTGCATGGCAATGTCCGATTACTACCAGGTACACACCGACACTACAAAAATAAATATATTTTTGTAGCTCCGAATATGACGGTATGCTAGGGGTTGGAACTACCGCTGCTTTGTGAAAAAGGTCCTATGTTTTTTTGTGGAAAACTCTGTGGGTGTGGGTAGAGGAGAAAATGGAAGAAGTGTAAATGAACAGACAAAAGTTTGTGTCTCTGCAGATACTGCTAACATTGTGGAAATGGCCTCTGAAGTTTGCATTGCCAGTTTTCTTTTCCACAGGCTCCTAGAACAGAAAGTGTCAGGGGGCATCCAAGGAATCCTCCCCTAAGCTCTGGGAGAACAAAAGAGGATGTCATTTTAAAGAATACCCTCAAAGGGTCTTTTATCTAAAGATTAGCTTGAGTTATCTGCAGCAGGGCCTATCGGAATAAAATGGGACCTGCTGCAGATAACTCGAGCTAACCTTTAGTAAAAGACCCCTCAATTTTTCTATGGTTTTACACTTATTCATATATACACAACTCCAGTTTTGGCAATCTATATATATCTGCATTTGGCCCCTCATTTGGTAAGCTGTATTGTAGAAAAGCATTAGTATAATAGAAATGTTATTTGAATGTTCTAATTGTGTGCTTATTAGATATTCTATCACTCTTATGATTGCATCGTATTATATCTCTGTTATTTGAATTTCAGTGCTTTTAAATATGTATATTTTGGATCCTGTTTCATGTCAGTCTTATTATTAGGTTTCAATTTGCTGTTTTCAAGTTTTCCTCTTTCATTGTACTTATGTTTATACTTGTTCATTTTACTATTGTTACGCTGTTAACAAAATTTTATGCTAAACTGTACCTACTGTACACCACCTTGGGTGAATCTCTTCTTAGAGGTAGATAATAAATCCCAATAAATAAAATAAATAAATGTTTCAGGGTGAACTTCCTTTTCTTCTAAAGTAGCTTGCTTGTCTAATAGTGAAAATATAGAATCAGGAGGAGAGCATAAAGCAACCATAAGAGAACAGGAACTGTCTCTACCAGAGCTTCTAAGAAAGATCAGATGATCATTACTACATTGAACTATCCTTGCAACTATGAAATGACCCCAATGGATGGGTTAGTTTAAGAATGCTTCAATTTTCTACATCCAGCAGTGATTTGCTAATATAGCAGAACAATGCAAATGTTTATCCCTTGTATGTAACAATGTGTTATTTTAAATAATTGAATTGCTTGTTATGAATAAAAGGCATATAATTAGCTACAGTTTTATGTATTGTTGCTTGCCTGTATTCCAAATCCATTGGAATAAATATCAGCTCTGGTGAAATATTTATTACAAATGTGTTAAGGCATCCTAATTGCAAACTGTGATTTTAGCATCATGATGTATTTTGCATATGTACGGAATGTCTAGTCATATGTGTATTTGTGGATTGCAAATGTGAACTGATAATGAGGCCTAGACTGACTCCAAGCGATATTTCACAAATAATGAAAAGCATAGGTGAAATAAACCATGTTAATTGGGAACCCACAAGAGGGAAGGTCAGCCAGACAGTGAGGGGAGAGGAGAAATCTAAGCATCCCATGCTTGGTATCATTGGAGAAGTGAATTATCTTCCTTTCATATTTCGAAACTTCTAATGCAGCCAAATAGAAAAGAAACAGGACAACTGTAGTGACTGACAGAGAAGTCCATTTTCCAGAGACTAAAAAGAAGGGTAAAATTGATGTCAAAGAGCCAACTGATAGATCGTCTTCAAAGGAGTTTAGATAGATAGGAGAGGCTTTTGCCCACTTAAACCCTGATCAGAGGACTAGGAGGAGATATTTAGCAGCACTTAACCTGCTGAATATCCCCTCTGACTACAGCAGCACTGTCTGGATAGTGCCAGAGTGGTCTGTGGGTGGAGTGAGAGCAGACCCAGAAGATATGTGAGCACCCGTGATATTCATTGCTACATACCTAACTGGACAGAAAGGATCATACAAAAAGCAGTCCTATCTTTGCCCAATTAGGTATGTAGGGTCAACGCTGAATTTTGGCCAGCACTGCAGAATTTCTAGGTCAACTGAAAACACAGATTTTCAATGCTAGTGCCTGTACATAGCCCAGCATTGAATATCCAGGTCTAATTCAGCCCACAGGTGTCAACAGTTACCACTATGGGCTGAATTTCACTCAGTAAAGGGTTAATCTTATAAAGAGCTGCCTAGTTTTAGGCATCAAGAACATGCATAAATGGCGGTATGTCAGTAGCGTAGCCAGAACAACTTTTGGAGGAGTCTATAGGACCATTGGTAGGCACCCCATCTCCTGCCACCCCTTTACTCTTCCCTCCTATCCCCCCTGTGACAGAACAGTGTGTTTTAAATCTGTAAAGTGTATTGGGTATTTCCTAAAGTATATTTCTCTAGTTTAGTCAGCAGGTGGTGCATGTTTATGTTTTGAAGCTGCTGCAGAACCAAGGCTGTTTTCTTTGTTTAAGCCTTTTGGAAAGGCAGTCTGCAGTATATTTTCAAAGTTGTTGTTCTGGGCTCTGATTGGCCCAGGAGCTCAATTTAATTTGGATTGTAATGGCTTTTGCCCCAGTTTCAGCCAGGGGAAAGAGAGAGAGAAAGATCTCTTTGCTGAAGCCCTGTGATCAGTTATATTTGATAATCTGTGACCAGCATATTTCCTGATCTCCCCAGGTACTTTTTAGAAAGTAAACAAATGTTTTGATAGTTGTATAATTGATTAATACTTCAATTACCTGTTATTGTTTGCTGAATGCACTTTTTCTGTTCATTGTTCAATATTTTTAAGAAAGTAAACAATTTTCAGTTTATTTCCTCTGCCTGTCTGGACTGATAAGAATCCTGGTGGTTTGTGTGTTAGGTCTGTGAGTGCTTTCTTGGAACTGTGGGACCTCTGTGAGTGTGGCCTCCAGTAACCTAGAAATCACTGGGGATAATTTGAGAGCGGGAGACTTGCCCAGAGGCTGTTGAGACCCAGTCAGTGGAAGGAGGGTGCTAGTGTAGAGCGCAAGCAGCAGGTGCAGTCAGACTTGAGCTATGCTGGGGATAGACCATCTAAGTGGCCGCAGTAGGAATCTGTATCAGTATGTTGCCCAGTAGTAAGTTTATTGGTGCTCTAGGGTGCTGTGTAATATTTACAGCACTGTCTGATGGGTTAGGCCTGTTATGGTTTGATAAGTTTGTTATATAGGTATTGAACATGGGTGTTGCTTGGGGGTTCGAGGGGGGCATTGCCCCACCAAACGTTGTTGGACTAGGGGCCTCATTCATCTTCACCTTCCCCACGTGTCCCAGCATAAACCTTTCTTTCTTCTCTTGCTTCCCATCAGCAGTATCCCTTCTGGCTCCCCTACCTCCTGTGGCCCACCCCTCTCCTTCCTTGCTTCAAACCTGTGGCTCCTTCCCGCAGTGGTTCTGAACTCTAAAAAGAAAAAAAGCTTCTGGAACAAAATTGTGTGCTGCAACACAGCCAGGCTCTGCTGGAACCTCCCCCTGTTACAGCACTTCCTGCAGAAGATGGATGGGATGGGGGGGGGGGGGGAGAGAAGGAGAATAGACAGAAGATGGATGGGACTAGGGGGGAAGAATAGGAACAGGGTAGAACATGGATGGAACTAGGGATAGGAGAAGGAGAACAGAGCAGAAGATGATTGGGACTTTGTGATTGAATGGGAGAGTGCTAGGGAGCAGAGCAGAGAAATTATGCATGGGTGAGATGGAGTGGGAATTTCAAGCGGATAGTGAATTCTTGGCAATTAGTGGGTATGAGTGGAGGTATGTTAATGAGTTGGAAGAATGAGTGAGAGTGGAAATGAGAAGAAAGATAATGAGGATAAAATGTGGGGAAAGTTTGAGATGTAGTGTGAATGACCTGGAAGAATAAATAGAGGATGAGAGGCATTGAAAAAGGATGAGGATACTGGATAAGGATATGAGAGGAAGGGGATGGGTCTCCCAAGGGATTGAATGAGGGTGGAAATAGGGTTAAAAAGATGATGAAAGAAAGACAGTAGGATAGGGGTATAGAAGAATGGCCTGGAGGCAAGGAAAGGAAGGAGAGGCAGGGATGGAGCTGAAGCTGGGGGTGGTGAGGGGATGAGAGGCAGTAGAGAGCAGATGAGTACAAAAGATGGAAATGGGAACTGAGGAGGGGAATAGGAAACTTGAGAAAAAGAGAGATAGAGGGGGCAATAAATTGCTGGAGAGGGGATGAGAGGGAGTTGGAAAAAGCTGGTAGGTAGATGAGAGGCAAAATGGAAACTAAATTAAAGGGTGATAGGGAGAATGAGGGGTAAACATCATATAAAAGTGGATATAGAGGCAGAGAAAAGAAACATCAAAAAAGAAAGATTAGTGCCAGATAGATATAGAGAAGAAAGGGAAGAAGGACATGAGAAAAGAGAGGAAATGGAAAGGCAGACCTGACAAGAATCAGGGCGGTCTTAGGCAGGGGTGACAAGAGCAGTCGCACAGGGCCTCGTGCTCCCAGGGGCCCCCCGGCGGCCTTGGCATCTCCCTCCTGCTCCTTCCTATTGCCGTTTCCTCTCCTGTTTAGAGAACTGCACGGGGGGGGGGGGGGGGGGGGGGGGATGCACGGCAATCTAAGCTTTGCCTCTCCTCACGCAGGGTGTCCTCCCAGCATATACCTCAAGCTACCCTGGTGGTCTAGTGGATTCTTCAGGGCAGGAAAGATCCCACTGAAATGGTCTGCACAGGGCCCTGCAATTGCTAAGACCAGCACTGACAAGAATTTAGGAGAAGACCAACACAAAAAGTGGAACAGATTGGGACCAACCCAATTTAGAAAGTGCCTAGACAACAAAGGTAGAAAAATATTTTTTTATTTAATTCATTTTAATGGCTGGAATATGTCCGTTTTGAAATATATACATCTTATCAATTTTTGTATTTTAGCAGATACTATCAGGCTCATTTTCAAAAGAGAAGGATGGCCATCTTTCGACATAAAGATGGGCGTCCTTCTTCCAGGGTCGTCCAAATTGGTATAATCGAAAGCCGATTTTGGACATTCCCAACTGCTTTCCGTCGCAGGGACGGCCAAAGTTCAAGGGGGCGTATCAGAGGCGTAGTGAAGGCAGGACTTGGGCATGCCTAACACATGGATGTCCTCGACCCATAATGGAAAAAAAGGGTGTCCCTGACGAGCACTTCGACGACTTTACTTGGTCCTGTTTTTCTTATGACCAAGGCACAAAAAGGTGGCTGAAATGACCAGATGACCACTGGAGAGAATCGGGGATGACCTCCCCTTACTCCCCCAGTGGTCACTATCCCCCTCCCACCCTCAAAAAACATCTTTCAAAATATTTTTTGCCAGTCTCAGATGTCATACTCAGCTCCATCACAGCAGTATGCAGGTCCCTGGAGCAGTTTTAGTGGGTGCAGTGCACTTCAGGTAGGCGGACCCAGGCCCATCCCCCTCCCTACCTGTTACGTTTGTGGAGGAAACAGTGAGCTCTCCAAAACCCACCACAAACCCACTGTACCCACATCTAGGTGCCCCTCTTCACCCATAAGGGCTATTGTAGTGGTGTAGAGTTGTGGGTAGTGGGTTTTAGGATGGTTTGGGGGTTCAGCAGACAAGGTAAGGGAGCTATGTTCCTGGAAGAATTTTATGAAGTTCACTGCAATGCCCCCTAGAGTGCCTGGTTGGTGTCCTGGCATGTGAGGGGGACCAGTGCACTACAAATGCTGGCTCCTCCCACGATCAAAGGGCTTGCATTTGGTCGTTTATGAGATGGGCGTCCTTGGTTTCCATTATCGTCAAAAATCAAAAACTACCAAGTCTAGGGACAACCATCTGTAAGGAAGACCAAAATTTCAAGATTTGGGCATCCCCGACCGTATTATTGTAACGAAAGATGGACGTCCATCTTGTTTCGTTAATACGGGTTTCCCCGCCCCTCCATCGGGACGTTTTGCAAGGACGTCCTCAACAAAACTTGGGCGTCCCTTTCGATTATGCTCCTCCACATAAACTACTTTGAATGTAGTTGCAAAAACCACAGAAAGGCGGTATATCAAGTCCCATTCACATTCCAGCAGAATACAGGAGAAAATGCATTTCTGTTTCTTTTCCCAGAATTGCACTGCATATAGAGTCTGGGTTTCTTTGGCAGAGGGGAAGGGGGTCTCCATTTCAGTTTTTGCTTGTTTGTTTTTTTGTGGTCCCCTGTTTTGTATGAGGTGAGGGTCTGGAAAACATAGAACTAACCCATCTGAAGACATTACTCTGGAAGATATGAAACTACTTTCTATCATTTTGCCTCCCCAATGTTGCATTTCAACATCTAGAGCCTGTATATTTCTAAGGTCCACATTGTGAGGAGGAGAGAAGTGCTGGGAGGGAGGAAGGGAGAAAAAGCTGGCCTTTGGAAAAGGAGAAAAGGTCAAGGTGGTGGTGTCAGGCCTAGGGAAGGGGGACAAGGAAAGTGTGCTGTGAATGTGAAAGGGGGCATAATGAGAGAAATTTCCATTGTTGGCTAATTTTCCCAGGTCCACACCCCCTTGCGGTTTTGACTATGGAAATTGCACTCCCAGTTTATAGAATACTGACTAAGGTCAGTTACAGGCCTACTTGCCGATTATTGACAATTAACAATAATTGGCAATTATTTTAAAGCCAATTAACATCTAATTAACCAATTGAGGGGCACTTTTACTAAGCTGTGTTAACCTTTGTTTTGTTGGGATTTAGTTTTAGCTTATTATTCAACAAAGGTGAAATATTGCTGGCAGCTGAGAAAGGGAAGACTATCCTTATAGTTTAAGCTGCAAGATATTCTTTGACAATTGAGTCTAGTCCATTGGGCAGCAAGAAAATTGAACGCTAGTGTGCTGTATATGTTTGCTTGACTTCCTCTTGATTACTAGGGTAGGGTTAATTTAGGGAGCCAAATTAGCCTTTGTTTTGGGGTCACAAGCCCCAAACTGGACATTTTAAACACCTAGCTAGGAATAGGCTGCTTTTGTTAATTTATGTAAAGATAGGTCAGTAAGTACACAAAGTGAAGACTTCTGGGACTCGGCAAAGAAAGAGTGTTGGTACCCAATGAAAGAAAGGTGAAGAGAGGAGAAGAATTACAAATTACAAGAGAGCCTGAAAACCAAGCTAAGTCTTCCAAGCCTAAAGAAAGATGCTGTCATCCACTTTCTGTAAATTACCAGCCTGGATGATGGTAACGCACATGTTGTCATCATCTTCCACAACTGGCACTTGGCAACAGCATTTTTCTCCTCTGGCCTAAGAGGACAAATCATGGATGAGGAAGGGATGAAAACAGAAGAAAGGAAGAGATAAAGAGGCTTATTTTCAAAGCACTTAGCCTCCCAAAGTTCCATAGAAACCTATGGAACTTAGCCTCCCAAAGTGCTTTGAAAATATGCCTCCATGTCTCCAAGCTGCAGAAAGAAAAAAGTTTAAGGGACATAGACTGAGGCGACAGAGCTGAGAGAGAAAACCTAAGAACTACAGACAGAGGAAAAGCAGAGGGGATGGAAGAGAAAGCCTTGAGTCTGTAGAAAAGCTAGAGGGGAAAAAGGCTGGACATGAAAACCTTGAGTCTGTAGAAAAGCTAGAGGAAGAGAAAATAGAAGAGAAAACCTTTGTATCTGTAGAAAAAGCTAAAGGAAGAGATGATAAAAGAGAAAACTAGAAGGAGAGGGCTGGAAGACAGGGGCAACTTGGGTCTCAAATTTCTCTGATTTGTTATATCATAATGCATCTTCAACACCTTCTCCATTAATGAAATACATGCTCCAAGGTTCTCAAAAACAAGGGCTTGTTGTTTTATTCTGGTGAGCCACAGTCCTTTTATTCTTCAACAAAGACAGAGAACACAGGGAGGGGATGCAAAGAGACAGAGACATAACAGAAAACGGAGACAACATGAGAGAGAGGTGACAAACTGCAGGAGAATGGGACAGAAGAGAAAATGAGACAGTCCTGGAAACAGAAGCAAAGAGGAAAGAGAAGTGATTGCATTTATGAAGGGGATGCCAGGCACTTTCCCCTGAAAATTCTTCCACCTGCACTGATTTCAAAGTACCTGTGGCTGTCACCAGAGCAGCCTGTGGGTTCCCCGGGTGGCAGGGTTTGAGACAGGCAGATAAGTGGGCTTATCATAACAGAGAGCACGCTAATGGATGTTAACATTCATGGGGAGAGAGGTGAGAAACATCATTTAAATCTAATACATTCAGAAGTAACATTTACCAAACAAACTAGGAATTGATGTTTTGCAAGTATTCATTTTGTTGGCTGCGTCAAATAATTTCAGTTCAATCTTGCATAAAGCTAACTAGTATTCTTTGGCGCTCACTGACTGTAACAGCTTTCTAATGAGCCAGGGTTGATGAACTTGCTCATAAAAATGCAGGCATCAGCTTGCAGCAAAGCTTCATGGGTGATAAATGTAAATGACTTTGAAGGATTTCAAAACTAGTTGAAATTCAAACTCCACAACTGGTCTACATATAGATGATAATAATACTAATGTCTTATGAAATAAAAGCAGCCAAGTTCAACATATTTGTTAATTAATTTATGGCCATCTTCTGGGACACTGCAAACTGATAAAAATCTCTTCTTTGTGTTTCTTTATTGTTTCAGAACAGTGATTACAGTACTGGTGAAAGGTAATAGATGTGCAAAGAACAGAACCACCGATATTCCATATATTCAGCTTTGATGTCAACTTTAGACTTCTCTTCTGTCTGTAGGAAATATATCTCTCTGTCAATCACAACTGGTCTCCCAAGGTCCAGAGCTAAAATTGAGAGAGATATACAGACCTCCCACACCCACCCAATCTCTGCCCACCACAGGACAAATGCAGCATAGGTGTCAGCAGTGCAAGATTCAAACACACACACACACACATGTAAACAAACTGCCTACCAGGAGTCAGGTACAGCATAAGCAGAGGCAGTGCAAGCTTCAAACATCAGAGACATCTGCATTGCCACAAAACTTGAAAAAAAAAACCCAGTCTATTTCTGCCAATATCTTTTCATTCACAGATGTGGCTTAAGGTTTAGAGAAGTGGGCTTGAGAACCATAAAAAAAGAGAATCTACATCCCCCACCGTCTCCATCACTTCTTATAAAGTTACCAAATGTCCCTAATTTTCAGGTATTGTCCTCAAGTTCGAACCTGCGTCCCTGGATTCATTGTCCCCAACAAGATTCTGTCCCCGATTTCAGCGGGGAGCAAGGTGCATAATGTTCTTCTCTCTCCCTCCCCCCCCCCCCCCCCCCCCCCCATTAAATTGTGTAACCCTCTGGATGTGGTGAATAAAGATGTACTTATGGAGAGCTCACCTAAGTCATGATCCCAAAAGCTAGTTTTGTAACCCCATTTGGGGATCTAACCCACAGTTTAGGAAGGCTCTATCTTAGTCCTTTCCCTCCTCCCATGGCATGCAGTATAAGCAGCACTAAATTGTGCTTCAGCTTCCTGTTCTCAAGCCAATCCTCAAGACACACTTAACTAGCTACATTTTCAGGATTCCCACAATGAATAAGCATGAGATAGATTTGCATACAGTGGAGGTAGTGCATGCAAATTTGTCTCATGCATATTCATTGTGGACATCCTGAAAACCAGATGGGGGGCTGGATGTGTCACAAAGACTGTGTTCAGAACCCCTGATATAGACCAGTCTTTCAAGACTAGCTTCGCACAGCACAAGAAGCCGATGCATTAAGCACCATTCTTGCTGCCTGCTTGGAATATAGTTTCTCTCCATCACTGAAAGAGCTAGAGAGGAACAGTACTACAGTTCTGATTGTGGTAGCAAGGAGAGCTTTTCCTTAGCTCTGTAATGCAGTGAGAGCAGGTGAATAGGAGTGGCTTAGTTGAACTAGGGTAAACATATTTGCAAAGATGAAAAGAAGCAACAAAAAAATAAAAATGGTTGCTAACTCCTTTAAAGAAATATTTAATCATAGCAAATGTTTAAGTGGCTGTTAGTTAATGAACACACATCAAACAAAGACTGACTTACAGTACAGCAGTAGACAATAATCTACTTTTCAAAAACTTTCAGATTTTAGTTTGACTGAGTCTGAGTCCATGTGTAATTAAGAACATAAGGCTAGCCATATTGGATCACATCAATGGTCCATCTAGCCCAGAATCCTTTTTCTAACAGTGGCCAATCCAAATCACAAGTACCTGGCAGAAACCCACATATATACATCTCAATAGCGGACTATGGAATTCCAGGAACTTGTCCAAACCTTTTTAAAACCCAGATATGCTAACTGTTGTTACCACATCCTCCAACAACGAGTTCCAGAGCTTAACTATTCGCTGAGTGAAATATTTTGTCATATTTGTTTTAAAAGTATTCATTGAGTGTCCCCTAGTCTTTTTGAAAGGGTTAAAAAAATGATTCAATTCTACTTGTTCTACACCACTCAGGATTTTATAGACCTCAATCATAACTGCCCTCAGCTCTCTTTTTTCCAAGCTGAAGAGCCCTATCCTCTTTAGCCTTTCCTTATATGAGAGGAGTTCCATCCCCTTTATCATTTTCGTTGCTCTTCTTTTAACCTTTTCTAATTCCGCTATGTCTTTTTTGAGATACAGCAACCAGAACTGAACACAGTAATCATGGTGAGGTCACACCATGGAGAGATGCAGAGTCATTATAGTATTCTTGGTCTTGTTGTCATCCTTTCATAATAATTCCTAGCATCCTGTTTGCTTTTTTGGCCACCGCCACACACTGGGCAGAAGATTTTGATGTATTGTCTGAAATGACACCTAGATCTTTTCCTTGGTTGCTGACTCCTAAGATGGACCCTAGCATCAGGTAACTATGATTCAGATTATTCTTTCCAGTGTTATTTACTTTGCATTTCTCCACATTAAATTTCATCTACCATTTAGATGTCCAGTCTTCCAACTTCCTAAGGTCTTCCTGCAGTTTTTCACAGTCCACATATGTTTTAACAGCTTTGAATTGTTTTGTATCATCTGCAAATTTAATCACCTCACATGTCATTCTGATTTCCAGATCATTTATAAATATGTTAAATAGCATCGGTCCCAGTACAGATCCCTGCAACACTCCACTATTCACCCTCCTCCGTTGAGAAAAATGGCCATTTAACCTTACCCTTTGTTTTCTGTCCAATAACCAATTCCTAATCCACAACAGAACATTGCCTCTTATCCCATGACACTTTAATTTTGTCAGGAGTCTCTCATAAGGAACTTTGTCAAAAGCTTCCTGAAAATCTAGATACACTACATCAACCGGCTCACCTTTATCAACATGTTTATTCACACCTTCAAAGAAATGAAGCAAATTGGTGAGGCAAGACTTCACTTGACTGAATCCATGCTGACTCTGTCCCATTAAACCATGTTTATCTATGTGTTCTGTAATTTTATTCTTTATAATAGTTTCACTATTTTGCCCAGCACTGTCTGTAATTTCCCGGATCACCCCTGGAACCCTTTTAACAAATCAGCATTATGTTGGCCACCTTCCAGTCTTCAGGTTCTACAGATGATTTTAACAGCAGGTTACAGATCACTACCATGATCTACCAGTTCCACAGATTCCCTCACATGTGTTCTGCTTCTTATGTACCTGAAAAAGTTGTTACTGTGAGTTTTTGTCTCTGCGGTAAGTTTCTCTTCATATTCTCTTTTTTGCCAGTGATGAAAAAAATAAGTGATCAATTTGATCCTTATAGCTCTTTAAATTTGTTTCGATCTTGAGCTCTTTGAGGCTTTTCCTCCTTTTTTGAATTACTCTTCATAAGTTATTTTTCAGTGAGTGGGTTTTTGAGTCAGTTTATTTTGTGGCTTTTAAAATGTATTGATATTATGATAGGAGGCCCAGGGGATCTTGTACTAAAGCTTAGCTCAAGTTATCTGCAGCAGGGCCCATTTTATTCTTGTGGATTCTGCTGCAGATAATTGAAGCTAAGTTTTAGTAAAAGACCCCCTAATGTGCTTGTTTGCATAGGGCTCACCAAAGGGTTAATTCTGCCCTAGCAACAGGTTCGCACAACTGTTTTATATGGATAAACCCTCCTAAAGATATGCATTCATGTATTTAGTCCATTAGTGCAAGGTTAAAAAAAATTGTGCGTGCAAAATCAATTTGACATATTAACCTACAAATTTATGTGTAAAAAATCAATGCATATTACAAATTTTTATTAAATCATATGTGTAAAATGAACTGAAAAATATACCTGGAAATTGAGTTGGGTTTTTTATTTTGGTCTGTGTGTCCATCACTATCCCCTGCTAGTCCACATGTATTTCCATTTCTCATCCACACACGAATTTACCAGCAGGAGATCTGAGATTAGAGCTTGATTCAAGAACCAAGACTCTCTCTCTCTCTCCCTCTTTCTCACCAACATTTCCCACACGGCCTACAGTCCTTTCAAATGTGGCTTCAGGAGCAGTGGCACCTAATATAGCCAGCACTGCAGTGCAGCAGGAACTTCTAACAGCATCTGAGTGGAGTGTCAGCATAATGTCCCTTTCATAGGCTGGGACAGCTGTGGAGCTGCCATTAGTGCACTGAGGGGCAGGGCCGCCGAGAGACTAGGCCGGGCCCGGGGCTAGGACACCCCACCTCTGCCCCCGCTGCCCCGCCTCCACCCCCCCCCCCCCCCGCCGCTGCCGCCCCCCGTCGCTCCCCCCACTGCTGCAGTCCGTGGTCTCACCTGCCTGCCTCCACGGCTTCGGGCCCCCTTCATTCAAAGTGGCAGTCGCAGATCGCGTCTCTTCTGGCCTTCCCTCCCTGTGTCCCGCCCTTGTCTAATGTAATTTCCAGTTTCCGCGAGGACGGGACACAGGGAGGGAAGGCCAGAAGAGAGGCGATCTGCTACTGCCGCTTTGAATGAAGGGGGCCCGGAGCCGTGGAGGCAGGCAGGTGAGACTGAGGACTGCAGCGCCGGCGGCCTGACCCCGGCGCCGGGCCCCCCTTGGAGGCTCGGGCCTGGGGAATTTTGCCCCCCCCTCTCGGCGGCCCTGCTGAGGGGCATAGGCGCCTACACATGTCCAACGTGCACCAAATTGGAACTACCGCCCGGCTACTGCACGCCCCGGGTGGTAATTCAATAGTGTTTCCTCCTTACTCCGTGGGCCTTGCAGTTCTGTCACTTTAACATTAATACTATATGGCACGGCAATCTCTCTGAAATGGTGGCAAATGGTGCTTTCGTGGGACTATAGTTCTGTGAAGTGCATAAGATTTAAATTGAGATAAGGGAAAAAAGTCTCAGAGACCAGCATGAATCTTGTGCACTTCACAAAACCATGGTCTTGTAACAGTGTTGTTTGCCATCATTTCGGAGAGATTGTTGTGTTATATAGTACTAGTACTCTCTATTCCTTGTTGCGAGTAGAGAGTATCTCTTATTTGTCCTGTTGGTCTGTCCTAATTAGATTGTAAGCTATGTCGAGCAGGGACTGTCTCTTCATGTTCAAGTGTACAGCGCTGCATACGTCTAGTAACGCTATAGAAATGATAAGTAGTAGTAGTGATGCGCACCTAAAACACAAGGTAGAAAATGTTTTCTATTTTCTACCGCGTGGCGCTTACCTGGCAGTAATCGGCAGTTTATGCAGTAATCGGCAGTTTACGCGCGCTGGCCACTTACCGCCCAGTTAGCGCTTGAGACCTTACTGCTAAGTCAATGGGTGGCAGTAAGGTCTCATCCCGAAAATGGATGCGCGCTGGTTTTAATTTTGCCGCACATCTATTTTCGGCCACAAAAAAAATGCCTTTTTTCCAGGTGTGCTGAAAAATTCACCTGTGTGCGTGCAAAACATGCGCCCACACCATTGCAGGCAACCTTTAGGCAAGCCTTAGTAAAAGGGCCCCTGAATCAGTGAATGAAGAACTCCCTGTGTCCTCGCTAGCTGCCAGGCTAGCACAATCAATGTGAAAGAGTTAAAAAAGAAAAAAAAGACAACAACATTCAACCTGCCACTTGCTAAATACAATGAGATTTGATCCATCTGGGGAATAGCATCCAGTTATGACAAGAGTTGTGCTGTGTGTGAAACATCTGTCTATTCAGTAGCTGGAAAAATACATTTCTCTGCCTCTTTACAGACTTATGCCTCTGTTTACTAAGCGGCGCTATGGGCACGTTAGCGTTTTTAATGCGCATAAATGGTGTTAAATGCTAACATACCCATAAAAATGCATAGGCCGTTAGCGTTTAACGCACCTTAAATTTACAGGCACGTTAAAAACGCTAGCGCACCTTAGTAAACATACTCCTTAGGGCTTCTTTTACTAAGCTGAGGCATCCCGTGGTAAGTTCCAAATGTACACGTGCAAACCAAGCAGTAAATAATTTTTCAGAATTTTTCTCAGAGGAGGCGTGTCTGGGGCAGAGAGTGGGCGTGATATTGTGAATCAATTAGCACAGCTATCTTGTTGCGTTTTGATTAGTGTGGGATTAGCACGTTAGCTCTTACCGCCTGCAAAATAGGTGATGGTAAGAGCTGACACGCTAACTTTTGATAATGCCCACATGCTAATGGCTGCTCTCTTCTCCTTATCACCTTCCACATGGCTGGGTAACTCTGGATAGGCACCTGGCATACACTTTCCACTACTCTTACATAGCTTTTTGTCCTCTGCTGGAACTCAGATCAGAATCTTCTCTCCCCATAAGAGCCAAACTCAGAGTGAGAGCTTCTCTCAGAGCAGTGATACCCTCCACTCTGTGACTGGATTGCTCAGGAACAGCTACTTAAGAGTAAAAGGCCTGAAGCATCACTAAAAGGATGTTGTGGTGTGGCCCTCTGCTTCCACTAATGGAAATCAGTGGAAGCAGAGGGCTTCTCCTGCTCCACACTGGTTCTAATTGCAAACAGGAATCAGAACTATTAATAACCTGGTGGTGCCTCTTCTTCCCACCTGCAAATTTTCTCAAATAGATAGACAGGCCTTCTTCCTCTCTTACTCTACACCTTCTGACTAGAGTCTTCTGTGGATTCATTGACCAACACCCTGGAGGGGCATATTACGTAAAATATGCTTTACTGAGACTCCCTCAATATCTCCTCTTCTGGAGGAAGCGTTGACCTTAGTAAAAGGTTCAGAAACGTAGCTCAATAAAAAGCCCCAAAATCCCACAAGCTCTCTTGTACCAAAGCACTTGAAATTGTGTCTTCTTCAGGGCTTCACCTGAGAGTGCACCTTTTTTTTTCTGTGTAACTAGGGAAGATCTAAACCAAAAGGGTACTTCAATCTGTCCCCTATCATCCTTCCTCTTTGACTTAGCAGATCTGAAACATTTCCTCATTGTTTTTTGCCCACTTTCACTTTATGAGGTGTTTCCAGGAATGAGTTGAGGGAGAGATGTCACTTTTCTGGGGTTCCTAGTGTAAGTGCTAGTTTTGAGCTAACGCATGCAACCTGATACTAAGTTAGAGAAGAGTGATGGAGAATTAAATGCTGAGCAGTACTTTGTTTACATAGAGTGTACGTCACTGCAATGATCAATGTGTGTAGTCAGCAGATATATGGTTTCAATTTTCCTTCTGAAACATGGATCCAGCAATGTTCCCAACACCTATTCTTCTCTGTCAGACATCTAATTTATTTTGGAGGCTGTAGACAGATTGAGAGCTATTGTCCTCTGGGAATGGAACTGGAGTCATAGTGGGTGGGCCATTATTTTGCTTCATGAAACAGGTCTGCAAGGTTTGAAGCAGATGATTCACACAAAGGTCCTGATTTACTAAGCCTCCTTCTTATGGTCACTGAAAGAGAAACTTGCCCACTCAAAACAGGCAATAGGTTAAAAACATCTGCCTCTAAATGACTGCTCTGCTAGAAGTAAAACGGTGACACATAGATGCCAACCTCAGTGGCGTTCCGAGGGGCGCTGACACCCGGGGCGGATCGCCAATGCGCCCCCCCCCCCCCGGGTGCAGCACCCCCCCCCCCCGTGCAGCACGACCCCACCCCAGCGAAGGGACACCCCCCCACCCCAGCGAAAGAAACCCCCCCTGGGTGCACGCCGCTGGGGGGGTGCCGCGCGCTGGTCAGCGTTGTTCGTTTCCATGCTCCCTCTGCCCCAGAACAGGTTACTTCCTGTTCCGGGGCAGAGGGAGCATGGAAACGAATGACGCTGACCAGTGCGCGGCACCCCCCAAGCGGCGTGCGCCCGGGGCGGACCGCCCCCACCGCCCCCCCCCCCCCCCCCCCCCCCCTTGGTACGCCACTGGCCAACCTTTGTAATCCTGCATTCGTCCTGTGAGCCTTCTAGACCTAGAGGTGACAGGCTCTGTATCCTTGTGCCCATCTATAAGCATTAACAATTAATGCACTGGGCTGAGAACTGGTGGAATTGGGTTTGATTCCCACTGTGGCTCCTTGTGACCCTGGGCAAATAACAACTCTTCATTGCACTGAGTACAAAACTTAGATTGTGAGTCGACTAAGGATAGAGAAAGTGCCTGTGTATAATATGTAGGCCACTTTGGTTATATCACAGAAAGGCGGTATATCAATATCTAATAACATAAAAACATACATAAAAGCTCTCTGACTGATATTCAAAGTGATTTAAGCAGGCTGGAGAGGCTCCGGCCTGCTTACATCACCTGGGGATGCCCAACTGATATTCAGCCGCACTGAACCGGGCAGTGCCACTGAATATCAGCTCTGACTGCCTATTAAAAAAATGGGTGGCACTGGAGAGGAGCTGGCGGTTTTGCGAGTGCCAGCAATATTCAGTGCTGGCACCCGCATAGCTAGGCAGGTGAATTTAGTGCAGCTCAAAAGCTATCCTAATTTGGCCTGCTTAGCTATGCAGGTGCCGGAACTGAATTTTTAGTGCTGTGAGAGGTCCTGCCCCCCATCAACCCCCACTGGACTACCATGGATATAATGTAGGCCCGGAGGGGCCTATCTAGACTGGGGGGGGGGGGGGGGTTGGAGATTGAGGGATGTTCTGGGAGGAGGGGGGATGTGACTGTTGCAGGCTGGGAGGAAGGGAAGCAGGGAGGCTACATAGGGGAGTGGGAGGGATAGCTGGGAAAAACAACAACAACAAAAAGGTTATATTGATCCCTGCCAGTATTCAGCCGGGACCCGCATAATTGTCTTATGCAGGCCCCAGCTCAATATCGGCCAGAACCCACATAAGCTCCGGGGGCCAGCCCCACCGAAATTAGCCCTTGATAGTCATTGCCTGTGCCCGGACATATCCCAGCACTGAATATCTGAGGTTAATTCTACCCACAGTTATCAGTATTCAATTAAATACTGACTGCCACGGGTTGAATAGTACCCCTTTGTTCCTTGTGGTGACAAACTCAGTATCTCTGTGCCCATCCATTGAGCCCTTCAGTCTCAGAGAAAATACACTAGAAAGACCATTTTTGAAGGATCTACATATGTATAATCCCCCATTGTAATTGGGATTACTAATGTCATCATGATAGAGCTCTTCTGAGCCTTAGGAGGGCTCTGAGTTGTGGGAGGAATGAGATCTAGCCCAAAGGGTGTGAGAATGGGATAAGTTGCAGAGGGAAATGTTTCTAGTTACATTAGCCAACAACTAAGCAATTGTTAATCAGCGTCTTTACAAGACAGAGGATAAACGAAGGATTTTGATTGCCAGACCCATGTATTATATTTCTCCGTTGTACAGTACTATACTGCAACACCAGAGATTTACCAAGACCCCTGAGGCAGGCCTTCGGGCCGAAACATGGCCATGTTGGGTCGGTTTTAAAGTATCTTTAATAAAGACTTCTTTGTTATCCTCCTTGGATTTTCCTCACTGTCTTTTTTACGTCTCACGGCTTTGTGAGGTTTTTTCCCTCCTTTTTGGTTTATTTATTTATTTATTGCATTTGTATCCCACATTTTCCCAACTAAGTGGTTGTTTTGTCTAGTTAATGACTGACAGTAGAGATGGAGTTTGAAGGTAATAAAAGTTCTTGTTTGTCTGAGCACATGGTCTTTGGTTGCCTTCACCCCTGCCAGGACCCTTGGAGGAGAGGGGGTATCTGGAAAGGCCAGATAACCTAAGGCTGAGTTAAGAGGAAGGTATTATCTGCCAAAGGAAGTTACTGTTCGAGAGAAGTGCTCTGAGTGGGCAAGGAGAGCCCAACTTGAGAGCAGGAGCAGAGGAGAGCCTGTTCAAGGTCAGAGGGAGCAGCCCCGTGAGGTGCAACTTAGAAGAGAGGAAAGACAATGATGTCTGATCCTGGAGAAGTTTGCTGGTAACTACCAATGTTACCAGCACAGCCTTGGATTATACAGCCCAGAGGGATGGGTGATGGACTGGAGGAGTTCTAAATTTGTATATACTTCAGGATTTGCTATAAGAAATTGTTTAATTACTGGATAAGACTGTACCAAATATTCTTAGATGGACAGAAAACCTCTTAAACCAAATTTATGGAATTTGGATTTACTGCCTGTTGCAGAGTTCAGTAAAGTTTTGCATAAAAGGTAACTCCTTGGAGTGGCAATATTCTTCGAGTGAAAGAGAGTGAAGAACCTGCTCCTGAACTGTTAAGGATATTTAAGCTAAAGCCCAGCTTAATATCCTATGGTCTTTCTGATCTTTATCTGGCCCCAGCCTGCACCCAAGCTCTATTGAGAAAGACTGAACAGTATGTGGAGAGTGAGTAGTCTTCTTTTTGTGGCTCAGGTCAGTTGGAGAGAACTGAGCTGGTTAGTGAAACCCAGGTTAGATATTTATTTACAGCACTTATATCCCACAATTTCCCACCGCTGGTAGGCTCAATGTGGCTTACAACATTTAAATAACAAATAAGCGAGTACAATAAATGGAAAGGTAAAAGTGGGTTGGAGAGGTAAGGATAAAGGAATGGGTCAGTCCATAAGAGCAGTGTCCTGAGGTCAGTGAGGCTGGACAGGATCTATAGGGTACGCTTGCCCAAATAAGCAGGTCTTAAGTGACTTCCTAAAAGTCAGATGATCCTGAACCGTTTTCACTGATTTAGGTAGTGCATTCCACAAGTGAGTACTGACGTAGGAAAAGGTGGAAGCATACATGGTTTTATACTTGAGTCTAGAACACGCAGGGTAATGGAGGTTTAAGTAAGAATGGGCAGTTCTGAGCGAGTTTCTGGGTGGTAGGTGGGCAAGGGCATCCATGTACACTGGGGCTGCTCCATAGAGAATCTTGAGGACTAGGGTACAGATTTTAAAAGTTATACGCTCCTGTACAGGAAGCAAATAGAGATAGTTACACATGTAGATTAGCTACATATGTAAAAAGCCCTTTCAGAAAGTCACTTTTTACCAGTGTTGATGGTCAGGATGCAGATATTTCAATGGAGTATGTTGTGGGCGTGGTTTGGGCAGGTTGAAAACGTATGCGTTGTTATATTTTTTGATGGGAATATACGTACTGTATATTTGAAAAAAATTGCCCATAGTTTTTTGCACCAGCTCAAAGCATACATAGGAAGTGCTTGTTTTGGTCAGGGCTGTAAACGAAGGATTAATGGGGTAACTTTCCTTATTCCGCTGGTTTTTTATGTTTGCCTCATAAGTAAGAGAAATACCTTTTGCAGCTTTGCAACTTCAATTGTGTCACTTATACAAATGGGGATTGATATTCAGTTTGGTTTAAGTGGGCAGGAAAGGCTCCTGCCTGCTTAAAACATGTTGAGTGGGCCATCCACTGATATTCAGAGGCACTTAACCAAGTGGTTCCAGTGAATATCTGCTCTGACCACTACAGCACAATCTGGGCAGTGCCAAGGCTGTCCAGGGGCAGAGTCAGGGCAGAAAGAAAAGATATACAGGCATTGGCCATATATTCAGTGCTGGTACCCACATATCTAACCATGCAGGTAGGACCACATAAACCGCTGTCTATCTTTGCCCAGTTCAGTATTAGAACCCGACTGACACAAGGATCTTTAGTTTTGGCAGACACTGAATCTGCAAACGAAATTGGCTGCTCAGATTTGGCAGAAACCAAAACTTCCCTTTAACAGTCCCTACTCCCCAGGGCCGTGCCAACCCAGTAAGCAGGGTAAGCACATGTCCGCCTGCGAGCTCTACACCCGGGTAAGTGAAGCGGGGAATCTATCTCTTCAGCTGCTCAGCGAGCGGCAGGGGGAGGGGCGCGATTTATCTCTTCAGCTTTGCTTAGCGGGCGGGAAGGTGCGGCCTTAGCTTCCTTGCTGCTGTTTCCTGAACTAGTACCGAGGCAGGTGTTGCTTGTGGTGTGGCAAGTTCTCACTCTGACCGAGTCGAGGAAGACCGGGAGCGGATGGGGGGGCCATGGGGTGGAGCGGCTGCTTGTCACAGTCAATGTGGGCTCCATGTGTGACAAGGTGGGTATCGGGGGAGGGAAGGGTCCACCCTGAGGAAGGCCTGTAGTGTCCACGCAACTCCAGCTCCTGCAGATGTGAGTCTGCAGCGGGGGGGGGGGGGGGACACAAAGCACAAACCAACTCGCCAAACTCTTTTCTGACAGTACGTCTCCTGGACGTAGTGAACACGTTTGTACTCTCTGCTGACAGTACTCTTTCCTGGACATGCTTGAACAAGTTCGTGCTATAGTGGTGATGCTCAAGCAACCACTGCACTCATACAGTTGACATTTTTGACAGATAGGACTAGCTGTTCGTTTATGTGCTATTAATTTTACTATTATTTTGTGCAACTAGATTTTGTTTGAGTTTATTATATTTGTTGTGACTCATGGCTTTAGTACTGGGCGCCTGCCTTCAAGGGTGGCGCTGGTAGACGAGTTCTATTTCAAAATTTAAAAAATAAACCGTACCGTACCGCATTGAGAGAAAGGTGATGCCACACGGGGGGAGGGGGGGCACCAACTGATAGTCTGCAGGGGGCGCCAGAGACCCTAGGCACGGCCCTGCTCATCATGGGGCTGCTGTGGGAAGTCCCAGCAGCTATTTCAACTGAGCAGTAACACCAAACAGGAACAAGTGGGTTTTGTTCTTACCCCCAAAGAGGCCACTAGACTACCCCAAGAAGGCCTACAGGTGGGCAGATGGGATAGGGGAAGCGGAAAATGATTATGGGAGGGGGGAGAGTTTTAGTTTCATCCAAAAATTCACTTGGGGCATTTTTATTCCAGTCATTGCCATCTTGTTGCCAGTTTGAATGTCTGAAATTTTTTTTTCTTTGGTGGATTCCTCCTGAGGCAGATTTGAAGCAAGGGGGCCCCTTGACGGGGATTTATACAGTGCTACAGTTGTTCTACCTTTGTGAGCTAACCCGTATGGATATCTTCACTAATATGCATAAATTACGGAGACCACCCGGGTGAAGAAGATAAGTAGTAGTTTTTTGCTGTGCACTTGTAGTTATTATATTTCTTTTTCAGCATTGGTTCAACATTAACCATATGGAATATTGTTTTAGTTTATTCTTTTGCTATAGAATTCCTCTGTTTTTTTGATTACAATAGTTTTTTTTTTCTCTGGGTAGGAGTTGTTTTCTATTGTTGCTAGTTTCAGAGGTTTTGAGAAACCCGTGATAAAAACCATTTAAAGGAAGACCATCTTTGTAGGCATCCCTGGTAATTGAGGTTTCTATTATTTAATTAGTTATTTACAATTTCCTTGGCTATTGTTCAGAGCAAATTTAATAGTTTTGGTTTCATAGTGTATTTTTGCTCTTCGGCATGTTTTGATTTTTGATGTATACTAAAATGCCATTCCATATTATGCAAATAAGTGGGATGTGGCATGTCTACTAAAGTCCAATAGCCACATGAGCTAGAAACATTAATATTGAAACTCGCTTGTTTCTCTATATCTGCTATGTAGCATCACTCTGATAAAATAAGGTCTCCAACATTACTAAACGTGGAGAAAAAAAACCTCAGCTATCCAAATGAATGCTCCATAACTCACAAATGCACAGAGCTAGAGCACACCAAAAGCCATCACAGGTTTAAAAAAAAAAAAAAAAAAAACCTTCCACTTTAAAATATTTCAAACTTATCAAAAGAGTGAAAATTGCAATAGTGTCAAACAGGAACAGAGCTCAATCAGCTAGGCTAGCGTGTCATATCTAGCTCACAGCAATTAATGTAACGTCTCCATATTGTACTTATCTTCAAAGTACTCGAAGTTCATCAAACGCTTGCCTATTCCATCAAAAACCTGACAAGGAATCCCCGTTTCGCCTGTGCTGCTCCAGGGAAATTACTCCTGTTCCTTGACCACAGCGACCTTCAAAACGGTGGCAAAGAAACTAAAATGCCAACCTTTAAAACATCCCCATAAGGTCTTCCTCCTTTCAACCAATCCACTAGGAGATCAGAAGTTTTCTCATTTTATAAAAAAAAAAAAAATGCCGACCATTCTATATGGATATTCAAACCATGTGGTTCAACTGATCCAAATAAGTAAATCCACTTCTGTTCACTTTGCCTGAGATACCCACCAAAATCTCCTCGGCACTCAGAATATTGTAATAACTCTAGTATTATGCAACACAGAGAATCAAATCCATGGAGTTGTTGTTTACAATGAGCTTCTAATGAAGCTTTCATCTTGCCTAAATATAAACAAGACTGATGCTCAATCAGCCTCGTTTTAAGGACTCTAGAAGTCTGTCCAATATAAATCAATCCACAGAGACATTGAATCAAATTAATAACTCCCGCCAATTCACACGTAGTGGAGCACTTCAATTCACAACTTTTGCCAGCCTTAGTGTAAACATAGGTAGAATCTTCCATCATCACTGAACACGCCAATGGTCACATTTTCTGTAGCCTCGATTGCTCAATGCTGGATATGATCTGTCTGTCCAGACATCATTATGACTCAATCAATCATCCAAGTTGCAATTCCACTTGTACGAAAACAGAATCTTAACATTTTCCAAGCTTTTGCGTGTTTGCAACGAAGATAGAGGATTTTTAATAGCTTTGCAGAGTCCTTCAGATCCAGAAGTATATTTCAACACAAATGGAAGAATTTCTTCTTCTTGCTGTTTCACTTTATACTGTGCAAACACAAAAATAAGAAGAGGGTAGGCCAATGTAGTTCCAAAGCAAGTGGTTTATTGATGAATAATGGCTAAAAATGACTCGACACAGTCCTGCGTTTCGGCACCTGATGCAGCTGCCTCAGGAGTCAAGTATATATATTTCTGTAAAGTAACAAATACAGTAAAAATATAAATTTAAAAATCAAATTTAAAAACTTAGCTAAAAACATAATATTAAATACAAAACAAAACACAACACATTTTAATATGTGGCTATCTAAGATTTTTTTTATTTAGGTTTTATTTGGTGTTTTTTTTTTAAGAATAAAGAACCTATTGCTGCAACTATCAGTCTCCCAGGAGGATTAGTCAAGGATTTATGGATCTTAGGTAATATATTGATGGTAGGTATCACCGGGTTCTTTACTGTAAGAAACTCAACTTCAGAATATCAAGTGATATTGCAGACATTACACGGCAATTCATTTCACAAAGCCAGGCCCCTACCAGTTAAAGTTCTGTATCTGGTAGTCAATTCCTGAGTTCTGAAAGACTGCACTCTGCAAACAGTACACACTCTTTCAGAAGAGTGCACACTATTAACATGTAAAAAAAAAAATCAGTTTTTTTCTTGTTGTTTGAGAGAAAAAAAACCCACATGGCATGGGAAATGTTGTTGACATTTTCCATGTCATTTCAGATAAATACACACCCCTACTGGTTACTTAGTTGACGTGGCTACCCAGGTATTAATGTACTCCATGGTTTTCAAAGAAGCTGATGATTTTGAAGAATATACTCCATCAGGTGAAACAGCAGAGGAAAATTCTGAAGTGGTAGAAGTGAAAAATAAATATGTGGTTTGTTGGAGGGATTGTATTTGTTTTATTAAGAGAGGGAAAGGTTTTCTTTTTGAATGAAATTGTTAGGTCATTGAACAAACCAAAAGAGTTGTATAAGACAATGAAATTCTTGACCAAGTCCCAGTCAGTGGTTTATAATGAAAGTAAGTTAGATTTGGATACATTTCAGGAATATTTGCAGGTACAGTTGGCAAGGTTACAGGAGTGTTTTGGATATGAGGACGTAAGTGAGAGATTGGAAGGGTGATCAAACTTTAGACCAGAGTTGTTAGATCATGTTTGAAGGGTGATGGTAAAGGTTAAGTCATAATGTAAAGAGCTGCATTTTTTAGATAAATGATTTGTGTCTATAAATGTGATAGTCAATTTATCCATGGAGGAAAGGTGTTTGCTCTATGTTCTTAAAGTGACCTTTATTAGGCTTTTGTGAATACAAGGGGCCTCTCAGAATAATAAACCTGCTAGCTTTTGTCCATTTCAAGCCTTTTTTTTAGGAAACGTAATAGAGCAGGTTGTGTTGGAAACATGCTGGAATCTATGGAGGATACAGAAGTTATGCATCTCTTTCAGTCAGGGTTCCATGAGGAACATAATACAGAAACTTTGTTTCTTTCACTCTCATACTCTCTGCTGTGGGGATTGATAAAACCTCTTATGTGATGAGATGTCAACATGTGCATTGATGGATTACAAATTGAAGTAGAGGTTGACCAATAGACACTCCAATGCAGGAAGTAGTGCTTATAAGATGCTTTATTTGCTGTTTGGACAAAGCGACCCGACACGGTCCGTGTTTTGGCGCAATAAATCGCCTGCCTCAGGGGTCACAAAAAATGCTCAAGAGGAAACAGAGCAATCCAAAAGGTTGCGTGCAGGAGAAATATAGGATGCACAGCTTTACCTGAATGTGTCAGCTACTTCGATGGATTCCCACATGTAATATCAGCAATCATAGAATACCATTCCATAAAGATTCATATATGACTTTCAATGGATCCACAGATGGTCCTTGAGCACTAAAACTTATGCTTCCCAGGTCCACTTCCTCATAGGTCCATACATTTTATTGAAAATTTATCTCAATAATTGATTAACTTATCTTAAGTCTGTAACATTTTGGATTTCGTGCCAGCTTTAGCACGAAAACAGTGCTCACTGCTTTAGTAAGTGAACTCCATAGTGACTTGACAAGTCTCTCTTGTTCTGTCGACAGTATTTGATCTTATTAATCACAATCTTCTCTTACACTGTCTTTCTTCACTTGGTATTGCTGGTGTGGTTCTAGATTGGTTTGCTTCTTTTCTTGGACAACAATCCTTTCAGGTAGTTCAGTCTTCATCCGTTTCTGCTCTTTCTCCCCTAACATGTGGTGTTCCTCAGGGGTTTGTGCTCTCCCTAACCCTGTTTAATTTGTTTGTTAGTCCTTTAGCTTTACTTGTTCCGTCTCTGGGGATTAGTTCGTACTCTTACGTAGATGATTTTCTTTTAGTCTATTATATGGTTGGCTTAAACAACATCATTATGTTTTAAACCCTGATAAGACGGTAGCCTGCTGGGTTATTGAGTCATTCTCTCTGCCAACTATTACTCCTTTTTTGTTTGGTAGGAACATCGCTCTTGTCCCATCTTTCCAGTATCTCAGAGTCATTATGGATTCTGCCCTCTCTTTCATGCTCAAATTTCTCAGGTTGTTAAAACAAGTTTCTTTTTCCTACATAAGTTGAGGTCAATTCATGATTTGAGGTACTTTGCTCCTTGTTTTATGTCTTCCTTCATTCTAGATATGATTACTTTAATATCGTCTATGCAAGGATCACAAAAAAATAACTTTACGAGATTGCAAACCTTACAAAACACTGTGGCATGTATACTGTCAAGCATCTTGTTTCGATCATGCCTCACCACTTCTCTGTCAGTTTCATTGGTTGCCCATTCAAAATTTTAACTTCAACTCACAAGGTTATATATAGTGGTTCCCCTGCCCATCTTGCTTCCCTGGTCATCCCCTAAAGCAGGTAAAAAAGAAAACCCCTGAAAATGGCTTGGACGGCAGTAACCCAGCGGTAATTGGGCATAGACGCATGCTGCCTGGTTACCACCAGGTTAGTGCAGGAGTCTTGGTGGTAAGTGCTTCCCATCACATGGCCATGCGGTAAGAGTTCTCTTACCGCATGGCGATGTGTGCTGGGGGCATTTATACCCACTGCGGTAAAAAGGGCCCTGGCGTGTAAGAAAAACGGCCCCCGCCGCCAGCACAAGGCCTTTTTTCCCATAGCTTGGTAACAGGTCCCCTAAATTTGGTGAAAACTAAACTGTTACCCATTTTACTAAGCTGTGGGAAAAAGGTCCCTGGGGGTAGTTGCAGGGGCCATTTTTCTCACACGCCATGGCCCTTTTTACTGCAGTGGGTAAAAAGTCCCCCCCAAAATTGCCATTGAAGAGTTATGCTAGCCCTTGCTCTCAGTGAAATACAGGCCAATGGCTCATAATAAGAGCTAGGCCTCTCTTAAAAATCAAAATCATCTCTGATACAAAAGAGAGCTAGCTTGTAAAAATCAGTGATCACCTTTGACACAGTTACATTTCACTGTGGCAAGTACTGAGATGAGGTCATTGAGAGCTGGCAAGGGTGGGGGCAATCTACTCTATAAACGAGACTGGCACCTGCAAGACGTCATGAGCAAGAGTTGCTATGGTTATGTAGAGATAGTACTGGGTCAGCTGCATCCCGGGTGAGAATATCCAAAGGGGGGGGGGGGCTAGAGGAAGGTTTGGGAACATGTGAAGTCATTCTGATCAACTGATAAGAACCAAGAGCCCTGGTGAGAGAGACTGGGGTCCATTGGAACCAATGAAGCCAAAATGGTATATAAGGACCAGTCTGGAGAGTATTAGATCAGACAAGAGGAGAAGAAGAACAGAGAAGGAAGACTCCAGAAGGCTAGAGAGAGAGAGAGGATGTGCCATGATATGCGGTTCCATTATGTGAATGCTTGACTTGCCTGTACTGCTATTGGTAAGATTATAATAAACTATCTTATTATATCTATTGAATGCTAGGTTCCTTTCTAATTACAGACCTAGCTACAGCCTGGTCTATGCAGACCTGCCATGCGCAGATACAGGATTGGGGTAATTAAGCATCTAGAGGGGATTTGCAGTTCTCTCTAGGATAGTACGGAAAGCCCATGGCTTCCGCTGCCCAAATGGGTGAGGCAGATCTAATTATATACACCATGCGGTAAGAGAACTCTTACTGCATGGCCATGCAGCAGGGAACACTCACCATCACCCATTGAGGTGGCGATAACGGCTCCCGCAGTAACCCAGCGGTAACCAGGCAGCACATGGTGATGCCCAGTTAGTGCCAGGTTAGCACCACACTAGATAAAAAATAATTTGCGGGGAGCATCAGAAATGGCATGCGCTCAACCTGAACCTACTGCCTGTGGCTGCATTTCCCCAGCGGTATCTCAGTTTTAGCATGCAGTAAGCCCGCATTTGGCTTACCACCGTATTGTAAAAAAGCCCCGAAGTAACTTGTAGAGTTCACTTTATTAAATAAAGGCTGTGGAGTTCAATATGGAGGTGTGGAATTTCGGGGTGCTTTGGGATAGTTCCCCACTATTTAAGAATCAAGTGATATTGGTAGCGAGAAAAGCAGTTCAGAATGTGGCTTAGAAGAAATCTGAAGTTTATTATATCAGGGCAAGACCTTAGACCTGTAATGTAGTCCTTGATATTGACAATTTTAGATTATTTCATAGTAACATAGTAGATGACAGCAGATAAAGACCTGTACGGTCCATCCAGTCTGCCCAACAAGACAAACTCATATGTGCTACTTTATATGTATACCTGACCTTGATTTATCCTTGCCATTTTCGGGGCATAGACCGTAGAAGTCTGCCAAATACTTGCCCCGCCTCCCAACCACCGGTGCTGCCACCCAATCTCCGCTAAGCTTCTGAGGATCCATTCCTTCTGAACAGGATTCTTTTATGTTTATCCCATGCATTTTTGAATTCCGTTACCGTTTTCATCTCCACCACCTCCCGCGGGAGGGCATTCCAAGTATCCACCACTCTCTCCATGAAAAAATACTTACTGACATTTTTCTTGAGTCTGCCCCCCTTCAACCTCATTTCATGTCCTCTAGTTCTACCACCTTCCCGTCTCCAGAAAAGATTTGTTTGTGAATTAATACCTTTCAAATATTTGAACGTCTGTATCATATCACCCCTGTTTCTCCTTTCTTCCAGGGTATACATATTCAGGTCAGCAAGTCTCTCTTTATATGTCTTGTAACACAAATCCCATACCATGTTTCCTAAAAACATGATTCATGTATTATGATTAATTCAAAATGTGACAGTTCAAGTCCTTATGGAATACACCCAGAGAAAATATGTGATGCCATATCTAAGGAACTAATATTGGTTGCCAATAGAGTTTCATAGCAGGTTTAAGGGTTTGGCCATTATTCATAGCGGAATGTGTAGTATAGCATCATGTTACTTGAGGAACATTTTAATTAGATATCAGCTAGGTGCATCTTTAAGATCAGAATTACAAGCTTTATCAGTAATTCCTTCAATTAGGAAGGCTAGATTAGCCAGGTCGTGTTCAAGAGCAGCATTGATAAAGGGTCCCTAGTTGTGAATTCATTACCTGAAGAAATTAGAGGTCAGACAGAATATCTGAGATTTAGGAACATGCTGAAAGCTTATTTTTTTTTTCCACTTGCTTATTTTTTTTTCCACTTGCCATTGCCATGGTCATTGCCATTGACGTTTAATGTGAGCAAGTGCAAGGTGATGCATGTGGGAAAAAAGAACACGAATTATAGCTACGTCATGCAAGGTTCCACGTTAGGAGTTACGGACCAAGAAAGGGATCTGGGTGTCGTCGTCGATAATACACTGAAACCTTCTGCTCAGTGTGCTGCTGCGGCTCGAAAAGCGAATAGAATGTTGAGTATTATTAGGAAAGATATGGAAAACAGGTGTGAGGATGTTATAATGCCGTTATATCGCTCCATGGTGCGACCACACCTTGAGTATTGTGTCCAATTCTGGTCGCCACATCTCAAGAAAGATATAGTGGAATTGGAAAAGGTGCAGCGAAGGGCGACTAAAATGATAGCGGGGATGGGACGACTTCCCTATGAAGAAAGACTAAGGAGGCTAGGGCTTTTCAGCTTGGAGAAGAGACATGATAGAGGTATATAAAATAATGAGTGGAGTGGAACAGGTGGATGTGAAGCATCTGTTCATGCTTTCCAAAAATACTAGGACTAGGGGGCATGCGATGAAACTACAGGATAGTAAATTTAAAACAAATCTGAGAAAATGTTTCTTCACCCAACGCGTAATTAAACTCTGGAATTTGTTGCCGGAGAACGTGGTTAGCTTGGCAGAGTTTAAAAGGGGGTTAGACGGTTTCCTAAAGGACAAGTTCATAAACCGCTACTAAATGGACTTGGGAAAAATCCACAATTCTGGGAATAACATGTATAGAATGTTTGTGCGTTTGGGAAGCTTGCCAGGTGCCCTTGGCCTGGATTGGCCGCTGTCATGGACAGGATGCTGGGCTTGATGGACCCTTGGTCTTTTCCCAATGTGGCATTACTTATGTAATGTTGGATTCACTGTGGTAAGGATAAAGATTGTTTTTAAGAGAGATTTTGGCTTTTAAGAATATCCTCGGTTGTGCCTGGGCTTGAAATGTATGTGATACTTTAACATGTGTTACAGTAAACCATTGAGAGGTTTTTCCTGGATGAGCAGTATATTAAGTGTCTCTAAATAAATAAACACCATCTGTTTGCCAAGAGTTGCTACATTTGTGACTTTAATTACAGAAGTGATACAATGCTCAAATGCATGAAGCTCCCTGTGTGCAACGTATATTTTCTTTTCATATTATGGCAATGTTGATATGGTGTCTTTTGCTCTCAACCTTGGTCATAGTCAGGGAGAGACGTGAAATCTATCCTTGAAGGTGTGGACAGAAATGACTGCATGGACCAAATGACTTTTTTCTACCATTACTGTTTCACCCCTCTGGTAATTAGATTCTGTTTACCTTTTCTTTCTGGTGCACCTGTTCCAAATGGAATCGATAAAGTCACAAAGGACATTACAAAAAAATTACCAATCTATATTTTTGTGTGCAAAACATAGATAAATGAAGGGAAAGCAGAGATTCAAAGGTTACTCTTCCATTCCTACTCATGACCTCAAAAGAACTTTATGTTATTAGTCAGAGGAACTGTATCAGCCTTCAGAAATCAGTGGAAAACACTAATCATTCAGTAATACTGTGGAAGTGCTAATGAGACTCCGCTCTGATAACATTCTTGGGTTGCTATGGTGACCATCCTCTTAAACTTTAGGATTGTTATCCATACTAATAGCATTCCTGGGTTTCAACAGTGACTGACCTCTTAAACTTTAGGATTGTTATCTTCTGACTAGTTTGAAAACCAATAGGTACTCAAGACCCATCGTTAATTTAAAAATGAAGATACTGGATTACTAAGAAGAGTCTTCTCCCTGTATCAGATCAGAAACAGTTATACACTACCATCACCAACCTCCTGCCAGATTTATCCAAAAGCCAGGTGGGCAGGCAGCAAACATCTTCTTTATTGACTCCTGGCCCTATGCATCAAAGACCACCCAATAAGTCTAGCTTTCAGGATATCCAGACTGAATATGTGAAAGAAAGTTTCATATTCATTACAGATATCCTGAAAATTAGACTTGGTGGATAAGTCTTGTAACCAGATACCTCTAAGTGCAGCCAAGGATAGAACAATCTCCTCCAGCCACAGGCTCCCAGTACTGTCAAGAAATAAATGTCCACCAGCAACTTCAATCTTAAGGACTTTATTCCATGTAGGTTTCTAGTAGACCTGATACACAGTTCCAACCGTAGCATTCACCTTCCATCTTAAGCATATATAAACCACCTGAACGTGTGTGGCAAATAGTCCCCTTTAAGCAGTAGGCTATCAGCACATACCAGGATTCAATACAGGCTCACAGTCAGCTCCAGTCTGGACTCTTTAACCAGTGCACAATAAACAGTAGTTCAATTCCAAATAGAAGCAGTTCATTCAGTTCATCATCACAATTAAATCACAAAGCAGCAGTTTCTACCTTCTACTCTCTTTACCTTCAGGAGGGGTTCCATACTTTAGGGATTTCTCATACCCCAAGGGATTCCCCTTTACATCGGCTTCACTGGTAGATTCAGTACTTTAGGGACCTCTCTTACCCAAGGGTTTTCAGCCTGCACAACTTTAGGGACTTCTCTTACCCAAGGATTTTCAGCCTGCATCTGCTTCACTCTACCCTCTTCTCTCCCTCTGCTTCTCTCTTCCCTGGGACTCCTTCCCACTTGCCTAATCAATCCCTGGCTTCTGCTAGCACAACCAATCATTCTCCTTCCATTAGCTTCCCCCACACCCATACCAGCTGAGTTAAGCATTAGACTAATGATGAGCTCCTGCACACAGGGTTTCCTATCTCTCTTTCCCCCTAGTGGCAGCAATCTACATGTCCTGCCAGCTTACACTTCATCTCACCCCCTGGCTCCTTGCTTGCAATGCCTTCTGGGACTTGTATTTCAGACTGAAACTGCCTTAACCCAACTATCCTGGATATGACTCTATCACAGTCTCAAAGTCCAATTTGAGAGACCAGTTCATGAATAGGGTTGCCAGGTGACTCTATTTTAAATGTAATTTCCAGGTTTTATATTCTGCTATATCCCAACAGGTCCAAAGTGGATTACAACTATAAGCATTCCATTCCATTTATCTACTGTGTTGACATTGACATCCACTTTACATGGAAGTTGTTCTCACTATAGAGAGAGAGAGGAGAATTAAACTGTGAGAATTTCAAAATTGTGTTTTAAATATCACATTTGGAACTGTTTTGCCTTGATGGTTTGACTGGGGCAGATTTGCTGGAAGGGTATACTTATCTCTTTTCTTTTATCTTTTTATTTGATTGATATATTTTTTTCCTTGTATTTTATGTGGTTTTATGAATTGTAAACTTCTTTGTTGGACTGATTTGCCTGAAAGACAGTATATCAAATAAACAAAACTAAGAAAAAATTACAGCATCATCAAATTAATATACAAATACAAAATTCTATAATACATACAGCATACAACATAACTGAAATAAACATAATAAAATTAATATAAAACAATTAAATAATAAATACAAAAATATAAATAGGAAAAGACCAAGGGACCATCGAGCCCAGCATCCTGTCCACGACAGCGGCCAATCCAGGCCAAAGGCACCTGGCAAGCTTCCCAAACATACAAACATTCTATACATGTTATTCCTGGAATTGTGGATTTTTCCCAAGTCCATTTAGTAGTGATTTATGGACTTGTTCTTTAGGAAACCGTCTAACCCCTTTTTAAACTCTGCTAAGCTAACCACCTTCACCACGTTCTCCGGCAACGAATTCCAGAGTTTAATAATGTGTTGAGTGAAGAAACATTTTCTCCGATTTGTTTTAAATTTACTACACTGTAGTTTCATCGCATGCCCCCTAGTCCTAGTATTTTTGGAAAGCATGAACAGACACTTCACATCCACCTGTTCCACTCCACTCATTATTTTATATACCTCTATCATGTCTCCCCTCAGCCGTCTCTTCTCCAAGCTGAAAAGCCCTAGCCTCCTTAGTCTTTCTTCATAGGGAAGTCGTCCCATCCCCGCTATCATTTTAGTCGCCCTTCGCTGCACCTTTTCCAATTCTACTATATCTTTCTTGAGATGCAGTGACCAGAATTGAACACAATACTCAAGGTGCGGTCGCACCATGGAGCGATACAACAGCATTATAACATCCTCACACCTGTTTTCCATACCTTTCCTAATAATACCCAACATTCTATTCGCTTTCCTAGCTGCAGCAGCACACTGAGCAGAAGGTTTCAGTGTATTATCGACGACGACACCCAGATCCCTTTCTTGGTCTGTAACTCCTAACGTGGAACCTTGCATGACGTAGCTATAATTCGGGTTCTTTTTCCCCACATGCATCACCTTGCACTTGTTCACATTAAACGTCATCTGCCATTTAGCCGCCCAGTCTCCCAGTCTCGTAAGGTCCTTCTGTACGTTTTCACAATCCTGTCGCGAATTAACGACTTTGAATAACTTTGTGTCATCAGCAAATTTAATTACCTCGCTAGTTACTCCCATCTCTAAATCATTTATAAATATATTAAAAAGCAGCGGTCCTAGCATAGACCCCTGAGGAACCCTGAGGCATGCACATCTATCTCATACATATTCATTGTGGGCTAGGTGTGTCCCGAGGACTGGTTTGAGAACCCCTGTTCTAGGTGCCAAATAATAGAATTGCCCTAATAACTTTTTTCCCCTGCCCTAAATCTGCCCCATTGTCACCTACTTTTTATGCTCCAAAACAGGGGAATATAGAGAAATTTTGAGTATAGATTTAGGCACGCAGTCCTATTAAATTTTTAAGAGGCCAATTTATGAGCATAACTCTCAAAGTAAATGTATTTTCTCTGTATTAAGTTTATAGGAAGATCCTGGTAACATCCCCAACATAGAAGCTTTGCAGTTATCATGCATTAATTTTGCCCTTTAGTGTGCTGTAACTGCAAAATTTTAATGTACTTTCGTAAAACTGGTCTTTAAAGACCTAAATATGCATACCCTAGTAGACATGAGGGATGTTAGAGACATTCAAAGGGCAATTTTTAAAGGCACATCCTTGGGTAAAATGACTTGTTTGATTATGACCCTTCACTGCCTAGCTAAAAATGTATGCAGGCATCAATACCACACAGTTTTCTAGACTGGTTTAAAAGAAGCATTCCTTTGATTGTGTTTGGGTCATAGAAGGAAAATGACTTTCATACTTGATATTTTCAAAAAGGATATGCACTATCCTATCCCTCTCAACCACCTGCACCTGTAGCTGAAGTGTGTCAGTGCTTCTAGTGTACATCCTTGTTGTCACTTATTCAGTTTTCAAAGCTTCCTTTCAAAATTAACTGCAGTGACATGGGCTAAAAGTGCCCATATACATTGCAAATAATGAAGTCCTAGCCGCTTTAGCCTTTCCTGATAGGGAAGTCGTCCCATCCCCATTATCATTTTCATCGCCCTTCTATGCACCTTTTCTAATTCCACTATATCTTTTTTGAGATGTGGCGACCAGAATTGAACACAATATTTGAGGTGCGGTGGCACCATGGAGCGATACAAAGGCATTATAACTTCCTCATTTTTGTTTTCCATTCCTTTCCTAATAATACTTAACATTGTATTTGCTTTCTTAGCCGCAACAGCACACTGAGCAGAAGGTTTCAAAGTATCATCAACAACGACACCTAGATCCCTTTCTTGGTCTGTGACTCCTAACGTGGAACTTTGCATGATGTAGCTATAATTCAGTTTCCTCTTTCCCACATGCATCACTTTGCACTTGCTCACATTAAACGCCATCTATCATTTAGACACCCAGTCTCCCAGTCTCGTAAGGTCCTCTTGTAATATTTCACAATCCTCCCGCGATTTAATGACTTTGAATAACTTTGTGTCATCAGCATATTTAATTACCTCACTAGTTAGTCCCATCTCTAGGTCATTTATAAATATGTTAAAAAGCAGTGGTCCCAGCACAGGCCCTTCCCCACTAACTACCCTTCTCCATTGAGAATACTGACCATTTTACCCTACTCTCTGTTTTCTATCTTTTAACCAGTTTTTAATCCATAACGGAACACTACCTCCTATCCCATGACTCTCCAATTTCCTCTGGAGTCTTTCATGAGGTACATTGTCAAACGCCTTCTGCAAATCCAGATACACAATATCAACCGGCTCACCTTTATCCACATATTTGTTCACCCCTTCAAAGAAATGTAGTAGATTGGTGAGGCAAGATTTCCCTTCACTAAATCCATGTTGACTTTGTCTCATTAATCTATGCTTTTGAATATGCTCTGTAATTTTGTTCTTAATAATAGTCTCTACCATTTTGCCCAGCACCGACGTCAGACTCACCGGTCTATAATGTCCTGGATCTCCTCTGGAACCTTTCTTAAAAATCGGCGTTACATTGACCACCCTCCAATCTTCTAGTACCACACTCGATTTTAAGGATAAATTACATATTACTAACAATAGCCCCGCAAGCTCATTTTTCAGTTCTATCAGTACTCTGGGATGAATACCATCCGGTCCAGGAGATTTGCTACTCTTCAGTTTGTAGAACCTCCCCATTACATCCTCCAGGTTTACAGAGAATTCATTAAGTTTCTCTGACTCATCAGCTTCGAATACCATTTCCGGCACCGGTATCCCACCCAAATCTTCCTTGGTGAAGACCGAAGCAAAGAAGTCATTTAATCTCTGCTATGGCTTTGTCTTCCCTGATTGCCCCTTTTACTCCTCTGTCATCTAGCGGTCCAACCAATTCTTTTGCCAGCTTCCTGCATTTAATATACCTAAAAAAAAATTTACTATGTGTTTTTGCCTCCAACACAATCTTTTTTTCAAAGTACCTCTTAGCCTTCCTTATCAGCGTTTTGCATTTGACTTGACATTCCTTATGCTGTTTCTTATTTTCAGTCGGTTCCTTCTTCCATTTTCTGAAGGATTTTCTTTTAGCTCTAATAGCTTCCTTCACCTCACTTTTTAATCACACTGGCTGTCATTTGGTCTTCTGTCCTCCTTTTTTTAATACGCGGAATATATTTGGCCTGGGCTTCCAAGGTGGTGTTTTTGAACAGCATCCACGCCTGATGTAAATTTTTGACCATCGCAGCTGCTCCTCTAAGTTTTTTTTTACTGTTCTTCTCATTTTATCATAGTCTCCTTTTTTAAAGTTAAACGCTAATGTATTTGATTTCCTATATATACTTACTTCAACTGATCTGGCATACAGCAGTCCTATAGTTCCCAAGGGTGGTATGGGGTTGCTGGGGGTAGCTTTATTATGGCAATGAGGTGGTATTTTAAGTACTGTTATGTAGGTGTTTGACCTCTTTCACTTCTGCCTTCTCTTTGGTTGGTGGGGATTATGGTTTCCTCTCCCACACACCACTGGGATCCAAGTGGTCTGCTGGACCAAGGCATATTTTTTGTGTCAGAAGCTAGTTAGGCAAAATTGCACTGGGTGGCACTGCAGTCCACCTTGTGGAGTTCGCCCAGTGGATCAGAAATCTTACTAGTTGGCAATGCAGGGTTAAGACTTTAAATAATATAAAATTACAGACCTTTTTAAAGTTGCAAATTCAGACCAGGCCTGTGAGATCAAAGGCTTCCAGCAACAGAGAAACAAATGGCTGTACTTAGCACTTCGATGTGCATTTCTTTGGAGACTTAATGCAGAGGGGGTTGATGGTTGACTTTAGTTTTAAGGAATCTAACAGATTCAGAATTTTAGAAAAGTTATATAGTTAAAATAAAACTTTAACTCACAGATTGTAGGTATGAACTCTGCAGTTTCTGGTTCTGATATGCTTGGATGGTCCGATTGATGCAGGTTGCTGTAGGCTTTTTCTTTGTTGTCCAGGAGGAGGGTTTGATGTAAATATAGATCTAGCTCTGATCACTAGAGTTATTTGTAATATGAAGGGAAGATAAAAATTTCTTTTCTCCAGCCAAAATAAATGAAAGAAGCTCAAAGTAAAATGGAGGACTGGTGCCTCAAAACAGACTGAGCAGAAGTCAGTAAAAGTTTGGGTTGTAAATAAGCAAAAAGTGTATTAGCACTTATCCCCAGCTGAATATCCGCAGTTAGTAGCTAGCCAGTTATCTTGCGCGTTATAATCGGCTATCTGCCGATTTGTAAAGCAAGTTTAGCGGCCATTTTTGGTCATGTAAAACAGTAAAATATCTTTGACTGGTTTCAAGATAACCTGCTAAGTCTGAAAATCGACTTAGTCAGTTATCTTGAAACAAGCCAAAAATAAACTGGATATTCAGTGCCGATCACCGGAAATGGCCTGGCATTGAATATCTGGGCTCAGGGCTGACCACGGGAGTTAGCCAGTCTAACTCCCGTGGTCTGAAAATCGGCCTCATGGTCTTTTTCTGCCTTAATTTTTCTATGTATTTTTTTCTCTGTTTGGCCAGATTTTCAGTGGCAATATTGGGCTCTATCCAGCCAATATTCAGCATGATTTAATTGTCCGGGATGGCCACCAACCGGTTATCTCACTTAGCAGCAGCTATCCAGTCATTTTCAGCGCCACTTAACTGGTTATCTTCACTGAAAATGTCCAGTTAATGCCAAAGTGCAAGCCGGCTATGTCAGGGGTGTTCTAGGAGCATTTCGGGGACAGAGTCGAGTTAGCTTCCAATATTCAGAGCTAACTAGCCAGTGTTAGCGCATATGTAGGACTGCATAAATAGCTACACTAACAAATGGCTGGTTAGCTTTGAATATCAAGTTAACCGGGTATGCACTAGCCAGCTTTAAAAAAATGGATATTTAATGCCTGTGTCTGAATATGGCCTGGCATTGAATATCCAGGTTCAGCACCAGCAGGGGAAATTAACAGCGTTGCCCACCGCCCGCTGAATATCAAGGGGGGGGGGGGGGTATGTTCCTAGTCTCTGGCACTTTAAATGCTGACAAGTCACTAGAAAATTGTATTGAAGAATACCCTCACCTGTGGTGCTCTTAGCCAAAGCTTGGGGCTTCTTCCATCCTGCTTTCCAGTACAAGAATGTACAAGTGTGTAGTGTTTCATGATCGCTCCTTGTCAGTGGTGGGATTTGGGGCTGGTGAACATCACAAACATTTTCAGTGTGCTCTTTACTTGCAGATAAGTTTACCAGCAGAAGTACACACATACATATAATCACACACCAAAGGCAACACATAATCATACAATACAGAACAAACTCTGAAATCATCCATTGAGTAGCCATTGATTAAATAAACCTAAGGGTTAATGAACCCTAATAGTCTATATTTCCCAGAGCAGGACAGAGTCTGTATGCCTCCTACAGCTCAGGGCATCTGAAAACTTAACAACAGGCTTCAATGAAACTGATTAAACCACAAGAGAATGGGAAGGAAGGTTGCTCACACATTTTTCAGTTATAGCTCAAGGGGTTAAATTTAGCTATAGTTGAGTAAATTTCTGGTCCCTGTAGGGATTATAATCTTTGTATATGAGGCAATTGATATTTAAATAATTTGCCCAAGATTAGAAGGTGAGGTGGGATTTGAGGCTTGCCTGGTACTCAGCCTGCTGCTCAAACCAATAGGCTACTCCTTCACTCTGAAAATAAAAATCTGTTGCACACATTCACCCCCAAACTGAAAGCAATGAGAATATTTAATGTAATATTTATATTCTGCACTGTGGAGGAATCTCTTCCTTATCAATGTCAACTGCTTTTTCCACAAAGAGTTGGGGAAAGCTGGAGGAACTCAGTGAAGGACACCACTTTTCCTTGCTCTTGACAGCTCTCATCTGCCGCCCCGAGTTCCATGTGAACAGGAGCAGACAGCAGAAGCCAGGATCTGCAAATCAAGTTTAAAAAGTGCCATCAGCAGCTGGCACAGCTTAAGGATGTTCACATCTCAGAACCCCTGTCAGACTGTGCTGAATAGCAGGTGCAGAGCTGAGGTGCTAATTGCTTCCACGGTGCCCTCACTACACCTGGTTCTAGTTACAATTTCTCACTGCAGTCAAGTCACCTATGCGATAAAAGGGCAGTTCTATAACTTGGATATGCCCAATACACACACAAATGTTTAGCATGATAATATTTATAGAGTGGAGCAGTCACTTCACCTTTGATTGTCGCCAGGACAAACTAAGGGGCCCATGCACAAAGCCTCATGATAGAGCAAGCATGTTACTGTGAAATTACAGCTATAAAAATACCATAACATATTTAAAAAAAAAAAAGCCAAGCTCCTAAATTTATCCTCCTAAATTTGTGCCCTATTTTTAGATGAAAATTCATCTTAATTTAGGAGCTTAAAAGTTATACTTACGGGGTCGATATTGAGCCAGCGGTGTCTGGCCTCTGGCATTGAATTTCCAGGTTTGCAGAGCTGGCTAACACATAGCCAGTTAAGCGCAATTTTCAGCACTTAGGGGCCCTTTCACTAAGCTATGGTAAAACATGACCTATGGTAGTCTGGATGAGTGCATTTGGCGTGTGCTGGGCCATTTTTTCCCTGGCTGGGAAAAAGGGGGGTTTTTCTTAGTGGGGCTGTAAATGGCCATGCACTAAAATTAAAAGCCACCAATTGACCTAGTGGCAAGGGCTCATGCACTACTCATGCGGTAATCAGTTAGCGTGCGCTAATGTGGCCATGCTGCTGATTACCACTGGGAACACCCCCACGGTAGAAATTAGAAAATAATAGCGGGGATGGGACGACTTCCCTATGAAGAAAGACTAAGGAGGCTAGGGCTTTTCAGCTTGGAGAAGAGACGACTGAGGGGAGACATGATAGAGGTGTATAAGATAATGAGTGGAGTGGAACAGGTGGATGTGAAGCGTCTGTTCACGCTTTCCAAAAATATTAGGACTAGGGGGCATGCGATGAAACTACAGTGTAGTAAATTTAAAACAAATCAGAGAAAACATTTCTTCACCCAACGCATAATTAAACTCTGGAATTCGTTGCCGGAGAACGTGGTGAAGGCGGTTAGCTTGGCAGAGTTTAAAAAGGGGTTACACCATTTCCTAAAGGACAAGTCCATAAACCGCTACTAAATGGACTTGGGAAAAATCCAGAATTCCAGGAATAACATGTATAGAATGTTTGTACGTTTGGGAAGCTTGCCAGGTGCCCTTGGCCTGGATTGGCCGCTGTCGTGGATAGGATTCTGGGCTCGATGGACCCTTGGTCTTTTCTCAGTGTGGCATTACTTATGTACTTATGTGAGTCCGTGCAAACCCAAAAGTGAAAGCACACATTGGTACCTGTTTTCTGTGCTTAAATATAAGCCTTCCAAGTTAAAAAAAAAAAAAAAAAAACACTTTTGAAAAGCTTATATTTAAAGGTGCAGTAGAGTGTCACCTATGTATGCTTCATGGTTGGGTTTGCCTGGCACATGAGCACAAGAGCTGCACTTATCATGAAATTCTTCTGTGCATACACCAAGCACATTCCTCCCCCTTGCTTTTGCTTTTACAACATGCATATAATTTGAATATCATTTCCTTTGAGACCTGGAGAGCTATTTTTCTGCGCTGTTGGCTTCACCAAAGGACTTCTGAGAATCAGGCTGAAAGTTAGGTGCATAAATCCTTTGAATATCAAAACCACCAAGCATGCAAATTATTGCTTGGTTAAAATTGTGGCAGTAATACACACCTTTTCTGTTCCTTTCCTGTCAGAGCCTGAGCAATGATTGGCTAGGGCACTGACAGGATGGGTGACACCGAAGGAAAAAAAAGACAAATTGCCAGCACCCTAACCCAGTTTTCTGCAGGGCCCTTATCCCTATCAGTCTAGCAACCTCCTTTCTTCAACCCATCCCAACTGAACCCCCCCTCCCCATCCCCCAAGATTAAAACATAAAGCATCCTGGTGGCACTAGCCTTCAGGCTACTGCAGAAAGCAATGTGCAGCAGGGTGGTTAGGCTGGAGAGAGAGAGGGTGCCAGCAGACACCCATTCCTCTCAACCAACCCTTGTATGCTACCTCAGACCTAGTGCAAAGTTTCTGTGCACAATGTGCAGGAAAAACTTATTTTATGCTTCATGGCTGTGGGATAGTTAATGACCACATCAACATGCATTAAAATGCAGTCTGTGGTAAGGGTTTCTGTGAGAGTGTTAACTCTCTGCATTACTATCCCTTCATAAAACTGTGTTAAACTCGCAGTAACTTCACTGGAAGTTATCTGCATTGGCCCCATAGTTTGTAAACTCTCCAGGGACATGGAAATACCTTGAGATACTACTGCAGAGGGTGTGAGCTAAATCCAAACAAAATAAATTACACACACATATACACACAAACAAACGTAAAAAGTTCTTTTCTACAAATACCCACTTAACTTACATGGCATATGTTTGCAAGGGGTATGTATTCATAGGTTCAGATTGGACAGATCATGGGTGAGTTCACACATACACATAACTTACAGAATACCATATGTTACATGTGTAACTGCAACACTTAGGTGCTACATAAAAAAATAAGCGGGTACCATACTGGGATAGACTGAAAGGTCCATCAATCCCAGTATCCTGTTTCCAACAGTGGCCAATCCAGGTCACAAGTATCTGGCAAGATCTCAAAACAGTACAATACATTTTATGCTGCTTATCCAAGAAATAAGCAGTGGATTTTCCATCTTAATAAAGGCTTATGGACTTTTCTTTTAGGAAGATATTCAAACCTTCTTTAAACCCCACTAAGCTAACTGCTTTTACTACATTCTCTGGCAAAGAATTTCAGAGTTTAATCACATGTTGACTGAAGAAAAACTTTCTCTGATTTGTTTTAAATTTACTACTTTGTAGCTTCATTGCGTGTCCCCAGTCCTAGTATTTTGGAAAGAGTAAACAAGAAATCCACGTCTACCCGTTCCACTCCACTCATTATTTTATAGACCTCTATCATATCTCCCCTCAGCTATCTTTTCTTCAAGCTGAAGAACCCTAGCTGCTTTAGCCTTTTCTCATAGGGAAGTCCCATCCCCTTTATCATTTTTGTTACCCTTCCCTGTACCTTTTCTAATTGCACTATATCTTTTTTGAGATGCAGTGACCAGAATTGCACGTGTATTCAAGATGCGGTCACACCATGGAGTGATATAAAGGCATTATAACATCCTCACTTTTGTTTTCCATTCCTTTCCTAATAATACCTAACATTCTGTTTGCTTCCTTAGCCCCCATCGCACATTGAGCAGAGGATTTCAACGTATCATCAACGATGACACCTAGATGCCTTTCCTGGTTGGTGACTCCTAATGTGGAACTTTGCATCACGTAACTATAGTTTTGGTTCCTCTTTCCCACATGCATCACTTTGCTGTCTCACATTAAATGTCATCTGCCATTTTGATGCCCAGTCTCCCGGTCTCGTAAGGCCTTCTTGTAATTGTTCACAATCCTCTTGTGATTTGACAACGTTGAATAACTTTGTGTCATCAGCAAATTTAATTACCTCACTAGTTACTAGATTATTTATAAATATGTTAAAAAGCAGTGCTGGCACAGACCCCTGGGGAACCTTCTATCTACCCTTCTACATTAAGAATAGTGACAATTTATCCCTACTCTCTGTTTTCTACCTTTTAACCAGTTTTCAATTCACAATAGAACACTACCTCCTCTCCCATGACTCTCCAATTTCCTCTGGACTCATTCATGAGGTACTTTGTCAGATGCCTTTTGAAAATCCAGTTACATAATATCAACCGGCTGACCTTTATCCACGTTTGTTCACCCCTTCAAAGAAATGTAGTAGATTGGTGAGGCAAGATTTCCCTTCACTAAATCCTTGTTGGTTTTGTCTCATTAATCCATGCTTTTGAATATGCTCTGTAATTTTGTTCTTTATAGTAGTCTCTACCATTTTGCCTGGCACTGACGTCAGGCTCATCAGTCTATAAGACTGCAAATAGGTGGGAAAATGTGGGATGCAAATGCAATAAATAAATAAATATATAAATAATTTCCAGGATCACCTCTAGTGCCCTTTTTAAAAATGGGTCTGTCAGAATTCTCTGCTAACTCTGAGGAACATAGGAACAAGAAAATAGAATGTAATTATTCAGTCAAAGGGCTGAATAATTAGAAGTTCATTAGAAATCTCATACAGATTTTGCCAATACAGACAAAGTACCAACTAACCATATACCCCAAAAGCCCTAACATTTGAGTCTGCTCGTGACCTGCTGACATGCAATTACCAAAAGAAATCAGAGTAAGAGATAAGTAGAATTTCTCCTAGAAGAGCCAGAGCTCATGTCTCTTAGCTGTCTTTATTTCTGAGACAGTCTCATCAAGGTGTAATGGACTAAGTACAATCTCCTCAGGTTGCTGAGATCAGAGCTCCCTCTCATTTCAAGTGAGGTCATCACCATCCCTCAGCCATTAATCATTTACTTACAAGGCAACATTTGCTGCTTGACTGAATTTCTTTTCTAGGTTATATATAAATCTTTTTTTCTCAGTTGTCACAAGGCTGAATTTGATAAACAGTCCATTCTCCTTCACCCTAGTCCTTCCTTAAGCTGGCTTCCTGAGCTAGAGGGCATTGACCTACATAAAGTGATGCAGCCTCTGGGAGCTGGTACATGAAGTTAGGTTGTAAGCTCTGTCGATCAGGGACTGTCTCTTACTTGTTTAGTGTACAGCACTGCATACATCTAGAAGAACTATAGAAATGATAAGTAGTAGTAGTAGATACCTTGTAAAACTGTAGAAGAATTTCAGTGAGATGGATAGGTATAAAAAGAGGTGCTAAGATCCCCTAGTTTTAGTCCTCAAAATACTCCTTGGCTAGTACATCTTGGAACCTCTCATGTGATCTTATTTCTAGGTCTTTGTTCTCCTTTGCCTACAATTTATTTATTATATACATCTCGATAGAAAATAAGTTTGCACTCATTCTGCTATTTACACCCCTGTTTTTAATATCTCTTTTCCACCAGTTCACTTTTCAGTGTAAACTTTTGCCACCAGCCTGCACAGGACTCAGTTCCAGGGAATGTTTTGCTGAGATGAATCTCTGAACTCCTACCACTTGGTGTCAATGTGCCTCACCAGGCTGGCTAGCCACATTTGTCCACACCATGGCTGCTGTTTCCTGCCAGAGGACATCTTGTTCTTGTCTGGACTCCTATATAAAACAAATCACTGTTTGGTTTCCTTGCGAGAGCTTGGTCTGCACTACTTGGTGTTTTCTTTTGCTGTGGCTGTCTGCTTCATGCTGGATCCTATTCATTGTTAGATGCTCCTTGAAGCTGCTCCACTCCATGCTAGACCTTGGTCTTACTCCTGCCTTGCTGCTCATTAGTGAGTGTCCTGTGTTTAGGGTTTCTCTCCTTTCTGGATATCCCCTTGGGTTCTTGGTTGGACAAGTAAGATCTGGTGGCCACCAGCACTGAAAGGCTCAATCCAAAGCAAAGGTGGTCACAATAGGTAGAAGACCCTACCCTACTTTCCCCTAGATCAATGGTGCCATGCTTTTTGGGGAATTTGTCCCTAGACCTAGCTCTGTTACCACTCCTGAGTCTTCTGTACTGATGAGAACCATCACATTCAGCTGTCCATTTTATATTCTGAAGGGATGGAAAAAAGCAGCTATGATCAAACCAAACCCAATAGGTTCTGACAGTCACTCAAATTCAGCATATGCATCTACATGCCTTTGTAAAACAACCTATCCAAAAGCTTACACACAAAGTTATACCAGCTTCATGAGAAGTTTAAGTCTGTTCATGTACGTGTTGGGAGGAATTGGCACATGCATGTATTTTATGAAATACTTGTCTAAGTATTTCATAAAATACATGCATAAGTGCCACACCACCCATTCTCATCCTTTGGGAATATCTACACATATATCTTATAAAAGTAGGCACAAAAGAGCCTGATATTCAATGTGGCTACTTAACCCATAAAGTTAAATGCTGGCATATATTCAGTGGTCCAAAAAATAAAAGTTGCAACACAAACCAAACAGTGGCTGTAGCTGTTTACAACTTTCTTGGAACCTATGATAATGATGTGAATTAATGTTGTCCTACCATTTAGATGTTACAATCAATTCCCATCATGTCATCATGTTTTGGCATTCAAATGCCTGCATCAGGGGCATAATTAAACACCATTGCTACCTCACATATCACACCTTAAAGAGAGCTCTCAGGACATCAAAGATTACCCTCAATGAGCTCCTAGAGCCTAGTATGAACTGCTTCAAAAAGCACTGGAAAACACTTGAATGATAGAGATGAAAAACCGGTCACCCCTAGGACTGGATGACTCAAGGGAATGATTCAGAGATTTAAAAACCTGGTCACCTCTAGGACTGGATGACTGTGAGGAATGATACAGAGATAGAGAACTGGTCACCTCTGGGACTGGATGACTCAAGGGAATGGTAAAGAGGTGCAGAACTGGTCACCTCTAGGGCTGCAAGACCCAGGGGAATGATACAGAGATGAAGAAGCAGTCACCTCTGGGACTGGAGGGCTGCAGAGATTGGCACAAAGATACAAATTTTATCAACCTCTGAATTTGTAGGGCTCCTGAGAAAGGTACTGCCTGCTTACAGGAGACAAGGAGAAAATGTGTGTATGAGACAGAAGGCTTGTATACTCAACTTGTGTGCATTCAGTCAGAGCCTTGGTCCCTTTGAAATCCAACCCCTCCATTTATCAGCAGTGTTGTATAGTATCTAGTTACTGTACTTAAGTAAAAGGTTTGTTACTATAAGTACATAAGCATCAGCATGCTGGGACAGACCAAGGGTCCATGGAGCCCAGCACCCTGTCACGGACAATGGCCAAAAGAACAAGCAATTTGTCCCGCCCATCCTAGAAATAGTGTATTATTCTCTCGTCCATTCAGTAACATTTTATGGCCTTTTCCTCCAAGAAGCCGTCCAACCTTTTTTTGAAGTCTGCTAAGTTAACCGCCTTAACCACTTTTTCCGGCAGCGAATTCCAGAGTTTAACTATGCATTGAGTGAAGAAAACTTTCCTCCGATTCGTTTTAAATTTACCACACTGTAAATTTAAAACGAATCAGAGGAAATTTTTCTTCTATTACTTGTAAAGAAGTACAGGATAACATATATTACTTTTACTGAAGTAATAATTTCACCAATTTTTACTACTTTTACCTAACTACATCTAATGCTTGCAGTTAAAAGTAAAAGTGGATGAAAGACGTAAATGATGATTTCTTGTTAAACCAAATGAAACAGCAAAATCTGAAACAGGATTTTGCTATTGCAAACCTCCTCTTAAATTTTGCTGTTCATTGAATATAGCCTAAGAGAACAGTGGCGTTGCCTGTGTTTCTTGAATTGGTTATTAGTCTCCAACCATACAGAACAGTGATGAGTTGGGTCACTTTGAAGCGGAGACGAAGTTAAAACTGTGAACAGACATATCTCTCTACCACAAAAGACTGCTTGCTGTTCATCCGAAGGAAAAGTTTTACATTGGGCAACTGTCTACTGGATTGATAAAGAGGAAGTCTATTTGTCTAGCCTTAAGACTGAAGGGTTCCCACACATTTGACATTCTTGCATCAGTTGTTGCAAGAATGTCAAATGTGTGAGAACCCTTCAGTTTGTTTGAATTTCTTCATCAGTTGTTGAAGAAATTCAAACAGGTTTTGCCATCAGATGAAAAATTGTTAGAACAACAACAGATAATGATTCCAACTTTATGAAAGCCTTCTTTGTAATTGGACACTAGTAGCCACTGAGGGGGGGGGGCAAAATTCCCCAGTCTCAGGCCTCCAGAGGGGGCCCGGCGCAGGATTCTCTCTCTCTCTCTCTCGCTCTCTCTCTCACTCTCTCTCTCCTGCTCCTGGTGGGACCCAGGTGATCGCGTCCCGACAGGAGAAGGAGAGAGAAAACTCCAGCGCCGGTCCCCCCTTGCATTGCCTGCCTAGCAGCTGCTGGGCCCTCAGACCGCACATGCTCAGTTTTGAGACGAGCATGTGCGACCTGAGGAAAGAAGCTGCAGGGGCAGGCAATGCTGGGCAGAGGAAGGAGCCACACTGCCTGCAGCTGGCAGGGCCAGCCAAGGTACTTTGGGTGGGCAGGTGGGTGGGAGGGAGGAGGGAGTGACTGCAGCAGTGGCCATGATGATTTTGGGGGGAGGGGGGGCGGCGACGGCAATGACAATTCTGCCCTGGACCTGGCTCTCTCTCTTAGTGGCCCTGATTGGACAGCATGACAATGATAACAAAGATAAGGATGCAAATGATGAATTAGATGGGTTTACTAATGCAGATGATAATGACAATGATGATGATAAGGTATTCTTTGCTCTAAGGAAATTGTGTTTCAAACAGAGATTCCCTTGATTGATACCGGCAAACCTAGTCAGAAGCCACCAGTAGCTCTGCAGCCTGGCAGTGGTGTACCAAGGGGGGGGGGGGGCGGTGGGGGCGGTCCGCCCCAGGTGCACACTGCTGGGGGGGTGCCGCGGCGTGCACCTGTCGGCTCCAAGTTCGCTAACTTCGCTCGTTCGCTGCAGCTCCCTCTGCCCCGGAACAGGTTACTTCCTGTTCCGAGGCAGAGGGAGCTGCAGCGAACGAGCAAAGTTAGCGAACTGGGAGCCAACAGGCGCGCACCTCGGCACCCCCCTCAGCGGCGTGCACCTGGGGGGGGTGTCATTTCGCTGGGGGGGGGGAAGTGTCATTTCGCCGGGGGGGAGGTGTCATTTCATAGGGGGGGGGGCGCTGCACCCGGGTGGGGGAGCATTGGCGATCCGCCCCGGGTGCCATCCAGGCTAGGAACGCCACTGCAGCCTGGTCTGATTTTAAGGAACTTTTCATCAGACTGAAGTATCCACTTCCTGCTAGAGCAACTGTCGAATGCCTTTTTAGCTGTGCTGGATTAATGACTCTCAAATGCACTTTTGCATGAGTGACAGTCATTTTCAAAATGTAGTCGTACTAAAAGCAAAGTGGATTGAATTGTAGAGCAATAAAGTTATTGGGATAAAAATGTTCACAATAGTTGCATCCACTGTAGTTGCAGTACTTTCACTTTTTACTCAAAAAGTATTATATTAGTCAATAACTTTTTTTACGTTCCCTTAAGTACATTTTTCATGTGTTTTCCACTGTACTTTTACTTAAGTATTAAAATATACATTTAATACTTAATATTTAAGTACTTTGACCAACACTGTTTATAAGTGAGATTCCTGTATGGGCTCCTCTGCTGATCATCAATGCAGCAGCACCTCCAATTTATTTATAATTTATAATGGCAAGAGCAGCTGAACAGGAGGTGCTGTGAAAAGTATTATGCATTGAATCTGCCAACAGAGAATGGAATAACATTTGGAATAATAAAAAAGGAAGAGGAACAATTTTGTTTATTTGACCTGCCAATTCAGAAAAAAAAAAACCCACCAAAATTAAATCGATCACAGAAGATAGAACATAATTTCAGGCTCCTCAACTCCCCTGGACTGCCTTTACATTTTTCTGTCCTTTGCAAGGTTCCTTTATGGCTTTATTTGCATGAAAACAATGTGCTCCATACTGGAGATTCTCAGCAGAAGGTGAAAACAGTTCATTGTTTTCTTTAATAGAAAGGTATTTCATTTTTTTTTTTCAGGGGCAAGCTGTCACATGACAGCTGGAAAACTTGGCAATCTGGACAAGAATGGGCTGTGAACTAGTAAAAGCATGCCAGCCGGTGGTGACAGGAAAAACGAAAGCAGAGAAAGATGAGCAGTCCTGGCTTTCTGCAGCATGCATGCCTTCCCTCTGTCTGGGGAAACATAGAGACTTCTTAACCTACATCATCACTGATTAAAATGCTTTTTTCTCAATGTTCAGAGTTTTCGGTCAGAGCAGTAAATGGATGTGGCTTCCTGTGTTTTTTTACTCTTGTTAATTTGAAGGATTCTCCGCAATCCAGAGAGATAACTAACGTATACAGAGGGTAATTTTCAAAGCCATTTAGGTGGGTAAATAATGTTTAATAAATTTGATTAACTGACTTTCATCCAAAATCAAAGTGTTGCACAATAAAAATAAACAAACAAGATAAAATGCCAATACAGTTATAAAGCCCAGTATAACATGCAAAAATAAAACAACAGATTATTAAGTTATTTGCCCTGAGGCAAATAACTTGACTGTCTTGACAAGTGCTCTCACTCAGTCTGGAAAAGAGCAGGGTATAGGGATTTTGTATTTAGCCCACAGCTTTTCGGTAATAGCTCATGACAAGTTACATTTGGGAACAGTAGGATTTTGCTGTCCCTAGTGGGCTTATAATCTAAGGGGTCCTTTTACAAAGCTGGGGCAAAAGGGGGTCTGCGCTGGCATCAGCGTATGTTTTTGACACACGCCAAGGCCCCCTTTTACTGCAGCAGGAAAAGGGCGGGTTCTTTTTAAAAAAGAAATGGATGTGCGACAAGTGAAGCACTTGCCACACACTCATTTTGGGCAGGAGCACTTAACACCACCACCACACCATTGAGATGGTGATAAGAGCTCCTGCGCTACCCCGGCGGTAACCGGGAAGCGTGCAGCACTGCCCAATTACCACTGGGTACACATCGGCGCTGCTGCAGTAGCCCGGCGGTACTTCCCTTTTAGCAAGCGGTAAGCCTGTGTTGGGATTACCGCCGCTTTATGAAAGGGCCCTTAAGTTTGTACCTGAGGCAATGGAGGTTTAAATGACTTGTCCAAAATCACAAGGAGATGCAGTGGGATTTGAACCCTGGCTTATCCTGGTTTTCAGGCCACTGCTCCAAACATTAGGTTACTCCTCTATTCTTATATGGAAAGTTACATGAAGGGCAATTCTATTACTGGGCGCCAGCATTTGTGTGTCCCGTATTCATACAAAATTGCAGAATACTAGCACTTATGAGTGTAAGTGCACACTTACCCATGAAACAGCTAGTAGGACACCTAAGCACTATTCTGTGAGGGCACACATAAGTAGCATAGCATGTAAATGCAAGAGGGTGTAAACATGGGCAGAGCAATGACGGGCAATGGATGTGTCTCCCACTTACGAGCGTAACATACAGAATACAGTATGCTAAATGCATCCCTGCCGCATTTACATGATCACAGTTATGCCAGGTCTGCTTAAGAGTGGCATGTCCCAGCTATAGCAGCATTTCTGCAGGCAGGGGTGAGTGAAGGGGGATGCACAGTTCCATTTCTCAGAACTATTTAAACCATAATAAGGTATGGCAAAGAGATGCAGGTTCCTGAAACCTCTGACATGTCATTTAGTATAGGGAACCAAAGAGCAGAGGTAGCCAATGTGTCACATTCAAGTTAGGTGAACCCTTGGGCCACAGTCGAGCTTACACTGCCTATAGAGCCCAAAGGCAAGGTGTGCCCTGACTGGCAGCAGGCGAGTCTCAGCCCACTGGGGGCTTGACCAAAGAGTGGCTCTTAGAAGACCCCTTGGGGGTTGGCCTGATGAAATCAAGTCTAGGGGATGAGCAGGAACTGAAGATCTGGAGACCAGGAACAGCAGATGACACAAGCTGAAAGGCAGAAACAAGACAGAAAACATAGACTGGAACTAGGCTGGAGGCGGACTGGAACTAGACTAGAGATGGGCTGGAACAAGGCTAGAATCACGGGCTGGAACAGAGGACTGAAGGAAGGTTGCAACTCACACCTAGACAGGGCTAGACAACCCATTGCAAAGGCAAAGTGACAGAGCCCCAGGATCCCTAATAGGGACCCAACTCCCTGATAACATCTCCAGGTGTCCAGAGGAAGTTCCCATTGCTGGACCTTTAAATGAAGTGCTTTGTTGTGTGCATTACGCTCAAGTGAACAGACAGTGAAGTCTATCTGTGCAATATCAAGTGTACTTTGGAAGGTGTGCTTACCTATCGTGCTAGATATAAGGGATAAAGTGTTAGAGGACATCCATTTGTAAGACTCCTGAAGCAGGCCATTGTGGCAGAAACACGATGTGTGTCATCTTTTGGCTGTTTTAAATAAAACCCATTAGTTTTGAATATCATCTAGCCTTTTCCTTTTTTTGTGTCACCTTTGCTGAGTTTGCTATATTGTTTTTGCGAGGGACTCTGTTCTTCTGTTTTATGGTGAGCAGTTTATAGAATAGCACTTAGCACCAGGAGCCGCAAATACTTTTAGGCACAGCCAATTACACCAACAAAACCCTGATGTAGATCCCCATCACGCAGATCCTCTTTATTCTATAACAGCGTTTATAAATTAGGGGAATGCCCCTGCTCTGCCCATGACCTTCCCATGGCTGTACCCCCTTTTGGACCCATGTGTAACTTTTATGCCCGTATCCGGCCATGTAAATTTATACACGTAAATTTTAAGTAATGCCAACTAGCACCGATAATTGATTGATAGGGCCCAATTATTAGTGCTAATTGGCTTGTTATTGAATTAAATTGCACACACAAATTGAGCGCATGCCCAAATTTGCAGACACAATGTTAGGCAACATTTATAGAATTTGGGGGTTAATGTATCTTTAGGCATAATGGCAATTGGATCATATGAATTTTTATATTTGTTATATATATATATATATATATATGTTCTTTATGTATACAAAAACATATTGATTTTAAGACTCTTTGTTTAATTTTTAGATCAATATTTGGTTTAAACTCTGAAGGCTTAAGGGCCCCTTTTACCAAGCTGTGGCAAAAGGGGGCCTGCGCTGGCATCATCGCGTGTTTATGATGCTCACTGAGGCCCCCTTTTACCACAACTGGTAAAAGGTAGGTCTTTCTTTTTTTAAGAAATGACTGTGCGGCAAGTGAAGCACTTGCTGAGTGGCCATTTTGGGAAGAGCCCTTACCACCACCCATTGAGGTGGCGGTAAGGGCTCCAGTGCTAACCCAGTGGTAACCAGGCAGTGTGCAGCACTGCCCAATTACCACTGGATACACACACCGGTGCTACAAAAAAATATATTTTTTTCTAGCGCTGGATATGATGGCGGTACTTCCTTTTTAGCGAGTGATAAGCCCAAACTGGACTTACTGCCACTGTTTAAAAGGGGCCCTCAGTGAATTACTGGTATTTCCATCTGTAGATTGAAAACTAGGGGCCCCCGTTAACAAAGGCTTGCTAGCGCTTTTAATATGCCATAACCACTAAAAGCCCATCTGTTCAGACAAGCCTACCCAAACGATCCAGATTAATTCCCACAAAATGCTATGATCCTACATCAGATCTATGGACCCAATTTGAAAGTTTAGTTGAGACTTCCTAAGAGTTAAAAATAGGGCCGGGGGGGGGGGGGGGTTGAGGGGAATAAGATGGGAAATTTGGGCAGCTTCGGGGATTGGGAGGGGGTATCTGTGATGTAGGAGGGTTATTCCGTATATGTATTTGATGGCTTTTTCATTACTGGATGTTACTTTTGAGAGCAATGGTAACAACAAAATATCTTTTTCAATAAAAAAATTATTGTTGCAAAAAAAAAAAGAAAAGAAAAAGCCTAACCACATTTTCTCAAGAGAAAAACATGCACGAGGCTATTGTCCTCACACAGAAAACAGAAACTTTGATTCATCCTTTGATTTTGATTCATTTACATCACCGACGTTTGCCAGTTCAGACGGCATTTTTTCTATCGAGGATTACACAGAGGTTCAGCAGCCAGGATTTAGACTATACTTTTAAGTTAAACCTTCTCGACACAACACTAGAGATCCACCTGACCCCTGAGGCAGGCCTTTGTGCCGAAACGGCTGTGTCGGGTCGTTTTTATGCTATTGAAAATTAAAGACTTTTTGATATCCTCCTTGAGTTCACCTCACTTCTTTGTTTGTCGTTCACTTTTACATGAGGGATCTTTCTTCCTCTTTTCCTGCTTAGTGTGTTAATTCTGTCACATAGTTGAAAAGTGGGCATGGCCATGGGCGTGGATTGGGCAGGTCATGGACATTTCTCAAATCTATGCATGTTGTAATTGAATACACCTGGTCTGTGTCTTATTTAGGCGTCGGGACTTTACTTGGCATAACTGCCCACAACTAAATTAGTCACACAGATGGGCACTTGGTGTATTCCATAAACTGTATGGAAATTTAGGCCTATTCTATAAAGTATGCCTAAATTTAGGCGCATTTTAGAGAATACACCTAGGCGTATTTTTTCCATGCAGAGTTTTTCATGCATCATATATAGAATCTAGCCCATAATGTACATAGCCTGTCACCTCTACAAACAGATGGTTGAGGGAATGGGCACAGGGTACAGAGCTTGTCAAGTCTAGGAATGGATGTTTGAGAGAATGGGCATGGGGTACAGGGCATGTTATCTCAAGGAAAGGCTCCCTTCATGAAGAGAGGGAATCAACAACTCCTATGTTACAGAAACACAAGCTCTTGTTGACAGACCAGGTATAGTTCCACTTTGCTCCTTACTTATAAATCAGCAGAAACCCCAAGCTCAATCTTTGGGAGGGGCCTACTCTGGCTTGCACCCTTAGAATCACACTGGATGACTCAGGGGAATGATGCTGAGATGGAGAACTGGTTACTTCTAGGACTGGATGACTCAGAGGAATAATACAGAGATGGAGAACTTGTCACTTCTAGGACTGGAGGGCTGCAGGGATGGGTTCAAAGATACAGAACCGCTCACTTCTGAATTTTTAGGGCTCTTGAGAAAGGCACTGCCTACTTACAGGAGAAGAAGAGAAAATGTGTGTATGAGACAGAAGGCTTATGATTTGAATGACTGGTTCTTGATTTTCTGTCAGCTTTTGAATGATGCGTTGTGTCTTACATCAGGGGATAGTTTGATCTGTGCTCATTTTCCTTGAAGCATCTGTCTATATAATGTCCATTTACTTGATTAATGTCTTTCAAAAGACTTGAATTTTGATTTCACAAATTCAGAATCCACCGTCCCATTATTTTGTTAATCCCCAGTGCACACTGGAGAGAGATGATTAGAAAACCAGTCAAATTATTATTGATACCAGATCACAAATGCCATGGAGAACCTAATGCATTCAAAATTTATTCTTTAAAAAAAAAAACAAGACGTTATCTTGAAAATAGCTGTTTATCAACAGCAAGCATAATCTATGTCCATTCAGTCTGCTACTGCCATGCAACCACTTGCAAAATTCATAATTCTGTTCTTGTAAAGCTGTCATTTTTCTTTTATTTATGACTCAGAGCCATATCCTTCCTTCCACTCTATCTGCATTTCCTAAGGCTGGGTCCACATCTGACTGAACACAGAGGAAAAGGCTGTTTTCCCTTACCACTTTGTGCCTTCACATCCCAAAGAAAAGGTGACATATCTCTATTCATTTACTATTTTCCTTACTTGTCCTTTTTTTGGACACAGAGGGGCCCTTTTATTAAGCCGCACCTATGCACACCAAATTGGAGTTACCGCCCGGTTACCACTTGGCCCTTGCGGTAATTTCAATTTTGGCGTGCGTCCGCTCCGCGCATCTGAAAAATATTTTTTATTTTCTGGCACGCGGCAGCTATGCATCTAAACCATTACGCCTGGTTACCATGTGAGACCTTACCACTAGGTCAATGGCTTGCGGTAAGGTCTCAGACCCAAAATGGACGCGCGGCTATTTTCATTTTGCCGCACGTCTGTTTTTGGCCAAAAAAAAGGCATTTTTTTGTAGGTGCGCTAAAAAATAATTCTGCTCATGCCCAAAACATGCGTCTACACTACCGCAGGCCATTTTTCAGCGCACCTTAGTAAAAGGACCCCTGAATGAGTTACAGTTATATCGCAGAAAAAACATGTACGACACTCAACAATATAAACTACCAGCTCAGTTGAAATCCCCCTTTACTTCCTATGTAGAATCCTAAGGGGCCCTTTTACTAAGCTGTGGTAAAAGGGGCCCCTGCTCTAGTGGCGGGGTCTGTTTTTGCTGCATGCTGAGGCCCTTTTCACTGCAGCAGGTAAAAAAGGTGAAAAAATGAAATAGCCATACGGTAAGATTTCACTTATGGCATGGTCATGTGGAGAGGAGCACTTTCAGCCACAGGCTACCCGGTTACCACCATGTTAGCACGGGAGCCCTTACCGCCAACTCAATGGGTGGCGGTAAGTGCTCCCCCTCGCATGGCCTTACAGTAAGAGCAATCTTACCGCATGGCTATGGCTATTCTCAGCCCTTTTATCCACTGTGGTAAAAAGGGCCATAGCGCATGGCAAAAACGGCCCCCACCGCTAGCGCAGAGTCCTTTTTACTGCAGCTTGGTAAAGAACTCCTTAGCATGGATCTCACATAGGCATAAGTGGATGCCGCACTTATGCCTGCTGAAGCCTGATATAAATGCTGATGTGCAACCAATCTTGATAATTGTCCCAAGCATCTATATCCTTATACACAATGCAATGGCAAGCATAATATATTAAACTTCCTTCATAACTTTCTCCAATTATTTTACACGATGTAATAGCTTCTTTTCAACATATGAATAATAATCTTTAAAGGATCATCAGAGTTCACAACATCAATGTTGCTTTAACTGGATTTTCCAGCGAGACAATGTGCAAATCTTCATTGATCCCTTATTATGTTTTTTAAATCATCCTTCAACTTGATTATGACAAACTTTTAAATATATATTTTTTTTACTTTAGTAGATTTTACTTAAAAGTAGTCCAAACACTTTTAGCACTTAATCAAAAATACCATAGTGCCACTTACCTCGCAGCTGTTTTCAGATCAGTGAGAACCTCCACCGACATAGCCAGGTTTCGATACTTCCTCAAGGTTCACTGGAAAAAACACATAGCACTCAAAACAAGCTCAAAAATAAATTGTAAACTCTTAAGTAGCATAAATATATCAAAAAACTATAATATTAAAACTGCAGTGTATCTACTTACAATATCATAGCTTGCATAATGTCTGACATAGAAAGAAAATGGCTGTGGCTTTTTTCTGCCACTAAAAAATTATTCAAACTGGGTGTGGAAAAAGTTAGAGTAACTTCTAAAAATAAAGATACAGAGCCTGTAGAAGGTCAATCAGTTGTCACCTAACCAATCAAATGTAAAGACCCCTACTAATAATGTGGTGTCTAAAAGGACATTATTTTGAATAGAGGAAAAAGCCTCAAACCCAGGCGAATACTCCTTGTGTTGAATCCAACTTTAGGGAGCACTGCCTGATCATCATGGGCTCAAAAAACCTCTTCTTTATTTGTGAAAGAAACCCTGAAAAAAATATATACGAGGGTTACTTATCTTGCTGCTGTTTAACTACTGAGCAGTCTGTTGCTGTTGCACAATCACAGTCTTTTATACCCCATCCACGGCCCGACTCGGCCCAAGTTTCACCTCCTTCATCAGGGTCCATGGGATATTCGACCATTGTTGATGTTGAAAATTGGAGAATCTTAAAGGAAATGTAATATATTATGCTTGCCATTGCATTGTGTATAAGGACAATTATGCTTGGGACAATTATCAAGATATATTATATGTCCTTGCACATTAAGTAATTTGGTCTCATTTATTAGATGTGCAACTAAGGGCGTAGACCATAGAAGTCTGTCCAGCTCCTGTTTTGTTTCCCAATTACCGGCATCGCCACCCAATCTCCGCTAAGATTCCACTGAACCATTCCTTCTAAACAGGATTCCTTTGTGTTTATCCCACACATGTTTGAATTCCATTACTGTCTTCATCTCCACCACCTCCCACGGGAGGGCATTACACAAATCCACCACCCTCTCCGTGAAAAAATACTTCCTGATATTAGTCCTGAGTCTGCCCCCCTTCAACCTCAATTCATGTCCTCTAGTTCTACCACCTTTCCATCTTCGGAAAAGGTTTGTATGCGGAATAATACCTTTCAAATATTAGAACGTCTCTATCTTGTCACCCCTGTTTCTCCTTTCCTCCAAGGTATACATGTTCAGGTCAGCAAGTCTCTCCTCGTACGGTTTGCAACACAAATCCCATACCATTTTTGTACCTTTTTTTTATCACTTTTCTGTTATATGACTGTTTTACAGTACTATTGAGGACTAAGGGGTCCTTTTACAAAGGCACGCTAGTGGTTTTAGCGCACGCTAAATGACACCTATATATTCCTATAGGCATCTCTAGCACCTAGTATGTGCTAATGATTAGCGCAAGCAAAACACACTAGTGCACTTTTGTAAAAAGACCCCCTAAATTCTATAACTAGCACAAAAAAAAGCCCTAAGCGCTATTCTATAAATGGCACTCAAAGTTAGGTGCCGTTTATAGAATAGTGCTTATGCCAGCATCCGTGACTATCTTTAGTCACAAGGATTTACACCAACTGAACCCTGGTGTAAATCCTCATGCCTAAATTAGGTGCAGATCTCCCTTATTCTATAAAAATGCACGTCAATTGAAGGAATGCTCATAACCCTCCCGTGGCCGTGCACTCTTTTTGGACCCGTGCGTAAAATTTTGCATGCAGATCCCACTGCCTAAATTTACATGCATAAATCCAAATTAATTCCAATTAGCACTGATAATTGATTGTTAGGGCCAATTATCACCACATATGCCTAAATTTGTGTGTGCAAATCATAGCGCTATGTATAGAATTTGGGGGTATATTTCTGACACTGTATCACATTAGCCCTATTTCTAGGATTCAGGGGCCCTTTTACTGAGGTGTGCTGAAAAATGGCCTGCGATGGTGTAGGTACGTGTATTGGATGCACGCAGGTCCATTTTTCAGCATGCCTGGTAAAAAGGTCTTTTGGGGGGGCCGAAAACGGATGTGCGGCAAAATTTTGGGCCTGAGACCTTACCGCCACCCATTGACTTAGTGGTAAGGTCTCACGCATTAACTGGGTGGTAGCCATCAGCGCGCGTACATCGCCCAGTTAGCACCATGCGGTAGAAAATAGAAATTATTTTCTGCCGCACGTTTTGGACTCATGTCAAAATTAGAATTACCACCTGGGGCATGTGGTAGTCGGGCGGTAGTTCTAATTTGATGCACCTAAGCACCTTACTAAAAGGGCCCCTCAATTTGCCATCTCCAAGTTTACCTCACTGATTACATTTATAGAAACATGACAGCAGATAAGGGCCAAAATGGCCCATCCAGTCTGCCCATCCTCAGTAACCCCTAACTCCTCCTTTTCCTAAGAGATTCCATGTGCCTGTCCCATGCTTTCTTAAATTCAGACACAGTCCTCGTCTCCATGACCTCCTCCTGTTTGATTATGGCTGTGAGATGGCCAGTTTTTTTGAACATTATGAGCAGGACGATTTTGGGGGGACTTAAGATGGGTTTTTTTTAAAATGCCCCTCCAAATTGACACTAGTTATCCATTTTAAATGTGGGTAGAATTTCAGATATGTTGTGTGGCAAATGGCTGAATTAATCCACTCTCCAGACTTAAATTTTAACCCCAAAACACATATAATAATTTGTCATTTTACTATTGTTATGATTATAACAAAATTGCAAGTTTTATGTCATGCTGTACCTGCCGTACACTGCCATCGGTGAATTGCTTCATAAAGGCTGTTAATAAATCCCAATGAATAAAAAAAGAAAATAATTGTTCAGGTCACCTGTAGTTTCAAAAGAAGATGCCTTTAAGAATATTTCACTTCATTTAGATCCAAATCACAGCACTTAGCTTTTGAATTTGCTATTCTTTTCATCTTGTTGCTTGATCGAAATTTATAAATATGCAAACGTGCTGTATAGCCAAGAAGGGAAGTGCAGGCGAAGGTTCAGTCCAAATACGCACAAAGTTAGGCTGAATGCAAAGGACTAACAATATCATTAAATTTTAGATTCTCCCATTCCAATTTGTAGGAGCTGATCCAGAGATTGGTTCTAAACACTTTAGTAACTCTGAGAAAATAAATTCTTTACTCAAGAAACAAATTTGTTTTGTAAGGTTATTTGCCTTTCTAAGGATAAGTAAGGTTCTTACACAAAGATGGAAATAGGTCAAACCAGGGGCGTAGCCAGACACCCAATTTTGGGTGGGCCTGGGCCCAGGATGGGTGGGCAGAATAACTTTGCCCTGTCCCACAAGTGATTTGGTCTCTCCCTCTCTCGCCTGCATGCCATTTGGTCTCTCAAATATCCTCCCTCCCTCGCATGCAGCAACTATTATTATTAGCATTTGTATAGCGCTACCAGACGCACGCAGCGCTGAACACCTGACATAAAGACTAATACGCACTGCTCATGTTGGCCCCACAGCCTTCCCTCTGATGCAACTTCCTGTTTCCGCATAGGTGGGAATACATCAGAGGGAAGGCTGTGGGGCTGGTGCGAATAGTATGTATCAGTCGCTGCTTGCTGCAGGCGAAGATCTGCTATTTACAAGGTATGCAGGAGGGACAGTTGTTGGGAGTTTTTGGCTGGTCAGGCTTAGGGATCCCTGCCAGCCACATCATAGGTGTGCTGCTACTGGGTGGGCCTGAGCCCAAAGTGGGTGGGCCTAGGCCCATCCAGGCCCACCCTTGGCTATGCCACTGGGTGAAACTCAATGAAAAAGGAGGAGGTATGGGTATAAGGGGCTTGTAAGAATGAAAGTGGAAGATACAGTACCAAGGCCTGAAATAACCTACCAGCAGTAGTAGATGATGCCAACATGGAAATGGACCTTATATATATATATGCCTATGAGACATATACCCCTGGATTCTATATAGTGTGCTTAGATTTAGGCGCCAAAATTGACGTGGATTCTATAACACCACACGTAACATAATTGGCTTAACAAGGAGTGGAGGAGTAGCCTAGTGGTTAATGCAGTGGAGTTTGATCCTGGGGGACTGGGTTCAATTCCCACTGCAGCTCCTTGTGACTCTGGGCAAGTCACTTAACCCTCCATTGCCCCTGGTACAAAATAAGTACCTGAATATATGTAAACTGCTTTGAACGTAGTTGCAAAAACCTCAGAAAGATGGTATATCAAGTCCCATTTCCCTTTCCCTATTTGAGATTCTAAATGGAATGTTGAGATTCTGTTGCTACTATTGGAGATTCTACATGGAATGTTGCTACTATTTGAGATTCTACATGGAATGTTGCTTCTATTTGAGATTCTAGATGGAATGTTGCTATTCCACTAGCAACATTCCATGTAGAAGCCTGCCATTGCACATCAGTAACGTGGCTGCGCAGGCTTCTGTTTCTGTGAGTCTGACGTGCAGGACGTCAGACTCACAGAAACAGAAGCCTGCACGGCCGCGTTGCTGATCTGCAAGGCCAGGCTTCTACATGGAATGTTGCTAGTGGAGTAGTAGCCTAGTGATTAGTGCAGTGGACTTTGATCCTGGGGAACTGAGTTCAATTCCCACTGCAGCTCCTTGTGACTCTGGGCAAGTCACTTAACCCTCCATTGCCCCAGGTACCAATATATACTATGTAAACTGCTTTGAATGTAGCTGCAAAAACCACAGAAAAGTGGTATATCAAGTCCCATTCCCTTTCCTTTCCCTAATGAGCACTGATATCAGCACTTAACAAGCAATAATTGGCACAGATTAGAATTTTGGTGCACAACTCGCCAAGTGTATTCTGTAATGTGCACCAAACTTCTAATGTGCGCAGGCAAAAAGGGGCACGGTAATAGGTGGGGAAGTCGTGTTCTGAAATTTAGATGCCTAGTTATAGAATATGGCCCAGTGCGCCTAACTCTATGCACCAGGATTTACACCATGTTTTAGTTGGTGTAAATGGATGTGCGCAGCTTCAGGTGCTGAAATATCAACAAAGAATCTTCTATAATCGGCTCCTAAATCTAGGTGGCAATTATAGAATATGCTTAGTCGGCATTGATTTCAGCGCCAATTTTTTAGGCGCCATATATAGAATCTCCTCCATAGGGCTAGATTCTGTATATGGCGCTGAAAAAAATGAGCACTACGTACTGTTCTAAGAACAGCGCTCTGAGTTCAGCGCCGTTTATAGAATAGCATTTGGGGCTGGATCCGCACACAGTTTTGGGTGAGGATTTACACCAAGTGAAACCTGCTGTAAGTCCTCATACCTAAACTAGGAGCAGATTGGCCTTATTCTGTAACACTGTGCGCAAATTCCAGGAACGCCCCTGACCTGGCCATACCCTTCCCATGGCCACACCCCCCTTTGGATCCACATGAAAAAATTTACGCACGCATCTTTAAAGAATAGCAATTATAAAGATGAGAGCATAAATTCTAATTATTGCAAATTGGTGCCAATAATTGATGGTTAGCACCCAATTTTCAGTGCTAATTGGCTCATTGTGCAATTAAATTGTGTATGCAAATTGGGTGCTTTCCTCAAATTTGTGCTTGCAATTTTGAGCGCCATACGTACAATTAAGGGGATAGAGAGCAGAAGTAGGAACCGAGTTGAAAGAAAAGGGAAAGATAGATTTGAACTGGTGCAGGGTTAAATAGGTGATTCAGTATGCCCATCTACTCAAAGCAGTAGAAAACCAGGGAGGAAGACAACTGGGCAGGGTGGAAGGACTAATTGGTCGCTATTTGCCATCATCTACTATGTTATTATGAAAGATGTCTTCTTTTAATCAAAGTATGTGCTATACCTATAGGATAAGTCAACAAAACAGTCACCCATTACAATTTTCAGGACCATTTTCCAATAAATTTCCATTAGCTATACTGGTTCTAGTGTAAAGTGCAGTGTTTATAGTTTAGCTTGTTTAATTAAGATCATAATTTTAGAAACATATCCATGTGCTGGAAACGTCTAGCATGAACAAACTGAAATGTCCAATTTATGAACAGGAAAATCAAGGGATATAGATATCTGCACTCACTTTCTCTCTCTCTCTCTCTCTCTCTCTCTCTCTCTCTCTCTTACTTTGGAAGTCCTTTTTCTGATCATTTCTCTGCCTCTCAATTAGTGGTTTTATTATAAACTGTATGCCAGTGACGGCTCTGTCGATGCAGCAGGTAATTCTTAATGTTTCACACTAGGACTACCTTTCTTTCCGCTTTTGTCTTATTACATTTGTGACATTTTCTGGCTAATTTCCTTTTAAAATAACCAGGGATGAAATGAGTCCCAGACATTCAATAAATCTCTTTCAGTCCTGACTTTTGAAGACATCAAAACACAGTGATTTCAGACTAAATTTATCCACCTCCATTTGGTCTTTCATCTTCCATGGTTTATGGAGGAAGACCAGACCACAAGACAGGTTCAGGCCTCTGCAGCTGACAGATAGGTGACAAAATTGTAAAGTGGATGCCAAACTAAATATGCACATAAATTATTAAAATACTGACATATATGTGTACATATGTGTGCCTAAATGCGTAAATGCCAGAAACCTGCCTAAGCGCTGTTCTGTAAATAGCATGTATTTGACAAGAGGGTGTACGCATGGGTGGAGTCTGGGCAGAGTGTAGGTGGGATTTACTCTAACACATACAACTTAGGGGCCTGTGACGGGGTTTATAAGATATTGCCCCTCACCTGTAAGAAAAGTATCTCTTTAAGTAGCCTGAGCCACCTTAAGAGAGAGCAGGTCCCACTCTGGGAGGAAGTAAGCCGGGTGGGGCAGAGTCACTACTAGGACGTTCATAAGACAGGGCCAGGGAGAAGATAATGAGACCCAGGGGAGAGGGGATGATCTCAGACCATTGGGGGAGAATAAGGGGAAATGTCAGACTACTGAGGGGCAGAAGGTGGAGATGTCAGACCATTGGGAGGAGAGAGGGATAGGCAAGAGATGCCAGACCATTGAGGGGGCTGGGAAAAGGGAGAGGGGGTGATGTCAGACTATTGGGGGGAGGGGGGCCGAGGAGAGGGATAAATGTCAGACCATTGGGGGACTGGAGAGATGTCAGAGCATTGGTGGACTAGGGAGAAAGAGAGATGTCATTTGGGGGGCTGGGGAGAGGACAGGGTGATGCTGTGCTCCTTCAAAGTTTGTGTAGGTGATAAACTGCACTTAACAGGCTTTCACTTCCCGTGCATGGTTTGTTGTCTACACAACCCGGGAAGGAGCAGGACATCAGGATTTGTGTAACCGTGCCTCCTATTGCCAAGTTGGGTTTCCTCTTCTCCAAGCTGCTGCCTTGTTGAACATTGAGGAGGAAGGGGAAAGAGAGGAGAGGGGACAGGGAGTTGCTGGACCATAGAGGTGGAGGGGAAAGAGAAGGGAAAGGGGGCAGGTAAATGCTGGACCATAGAGTAGAGGGGAAGAGAGAGAGGACAGGGAAATGCTGGACCAAAGGATAGAGGAGAAGGGATAGGCTACAGGGAAATGCTGGACCATAGGGGTGGAGGAGAATGGAGAGGGGACAGGGAATGTTGGACCATAGAGGTGAAGGAGAGAGGGGTGGGCATAACAGGGAAATGCTGGGCTACAAGTGTGGTTGGAGAAAGAGAGATGAGATGTTGGGCTACAAGGGGATAGGAAGGAAGAGGGAGGGGAGATGCTTGGTATGGTGGAACCATGTGGGAGAGACCATGGGGGTTCTCAAAGAAATTAGTGAGAGGAGGATGGTGAGTACAGATGGTAGAAGTATAAAAATGAGGAGAGAGTGAAAGAGAATGGGAAGAAATGAGGCAGAAGAGCTAGAGGGTGAGAGGAGGGTAGGTAAGTTGATAGGTAAGTGAAATATAGGTAGATGTCTGAAGAGAGGGTAAAATTTGAGTGGGCAGACAGAAAAAAGAGAAAGGAAATATGTCAGAGATGGATGTATTGAGAGTGGAAGAGCATAAGAGGAAAGTGGAGAAAGGTCAAATGGACAGCACCTACTGGAAAGAGAGCAGAAGACAAGACATGAAAGCAGAAAAGAGAAAATGGGGCTGACTTGCTTGGAAAAATGCCCAGGCATCGAAGGCAGAAAACAAGTGTTGGTTTTATTTTGAATTTATTAACTAGAATATGTTAGGTTTGGGAAATGTGCATCACGGACGTTTTTGCATTTTGTTAGAAATGCATTTCTGTTTTATTTCTCCTATGTTGTGATACCTGCCTAGTTTGTCTTCATGAGGTTTCCAAATCAATTTTTGTCTTTATATTTCTGTTTCTAACTTGTGATCCCTTGTTCTGTACTTGCTGAGGTTCTGTCAATGTTTTGCATGTGACCGAGGTGTGGTATTCTGTTTGCATGTAGTTTCTGTGTAGTCCACTTGTTCTGTTTTACAAGTAGTAAGTATATTGGTCTTCTAGGGTCCCATGTAATATTTGTAGTTCTGCCTATTCATAGGAAGAGTTTATGTTGTTTGAATCATTGTTATACGGTAGGTCCGTGTGAGAGAGTGAGTGGTATAGCAGCAGGTTTCTAAGAACACTCCCTCACTGGTGTTCAAGTTAAGCCACCTTATGGCAGGTAGTGCTAACCTACTGAATCAGAGGGGCAGGACTCAGGTAGGGAGGTGGTTAAATACACTGGGGCAGAACTGATCAGGGAGGCCCTGAGGCAAGAGGTCTCCTGGAGGGAGGCTCCAAGTGGGGGAGTCCTAGGGAAGCAAGGAATGGCCATAGCTCAGAGGTTTTGCACCCTATGTTAAGAAGTAGACACCAAGGAATTGCATGAGAAGGAAGAAGGCTGCAATGGGAAAAGAGTGCCTTTATCAGTGCTGTATAAGTAAATGTAACCAGTTACTGTACTTAAGTTAAAGTTTTGTTATGTTTACTTGTAAAGAAGTACAGATAACATTTGTTACTTTTACTGAAGTAATGATTTCACCAGGTTTTACTATTTTTATTCAGTTACATCTGATACTTGCAGTTAAAAGTAAAAAGTAAAAGCGGAAGTGAGATGTAAATTTTGATTCCAAATGAAACATCAAAACCAGGAACAGGATTTTGCTATTGCAAATCTCGTCATGCAAATAGTGGATCAACTCATCTTAAAATTTTCTGGTCAGGGAATAGAGCCTATGAGAACAGTATAGTTGCCTATGGGCCCTGTTTAATACGCTGCAGTGTAGGAGCTCTAATGCTAAAGACACCCGTAGGGCCCTACGTTTGTTGAACCGGTTACTGGTCTCCAGCCAAACAGATCAATGATGAACTGGATCACTTTGAAGTGGAGATGAAGATGAAACTGGTTGCAATTCTTGGTGAACAGATATGTGTCGCTATCACAACAAACTGCTGGTCATCCCATGAAATATATCACACTAGTAAAAAAGGCCCGTTTCTGACACAAATGAAACGGGCGCTAGCAAGGTTTTCCTCGGAGTGTGTATGTTTGGGAGAGTGTATGTGAGAGTGACTGTTTGAGAGTCAGAGTGAAAGTGTGAGTGTGTGAGAGAGAGAGTGAGTCTCTCCCTGAGCCCTGCCCTCCCAATCCATGTTTCTCTGTCACCTGCCCCCTCCATTCATCCCTATCCTGCATTTCCCCTCTCTGCCTGAGGCCTGCCCTGCAATCCATATCCATCCATGCCCATCTGTCCCCTCCATTCATCCCTATCCAGCAATTCCCCTCTCCCTGAGTCCTGCCCTTCCAATCCATGCCCATCCATGCTCCTCTGTCACCTGGCCCCTCCATTCATCACTATCCAGCAATTGCCCTCTCTCCCTTAGGCCTGCCCTGCAATCCATATCCATCCATGCCCATCTGTCCCCTCTATTCATCCCTATCCAGCAATTTCCCTCTCTCCCTGAGTCCTGCCCTCCCAATCCATGCCCATCCATGCTCCTCTGTCCCCTGCCCCCTCCATTCATCCATTTCCAGCAATTCCCCTCTCTCCATGGGCACTGCCCCCTCCATTCATCCCTATCCAGCATTTCCCCTCTCTGCCTGAGGCCTGCCCTGCAATCCATATCCATCCATGCCCATTTGTCCCCTCCATTCATCCCTATCCAGCAAGTCCCCTCTCCCTGAGTCCTGCCCTTCCAATCCATGCCCATCCATGCTCCTCTGTCACCTGGCCCCTCCATTCATCCCTATCCAGCAATTGCCCTCTCTGCCTGAGGCCTGCCCTGCAATCCATATCCATCCATGCCCATCTGTCCCCTCTATTCATCCCTATCCAGCAATTTCCCTCTCTCCCTGAGTCCTGCCCTCCCAATCCATGCCCATCCATGCTCCTCTGTCCCTTGCCCCCTCCATTCATCCCTTTTCAGCAATTTCCCTCTTTCCCTGAGCCCTGCCCTCCCAATCCATGCTCCTCTGTCCCCTGCTGCCTCCATTCATCCTTTTCCAGCAAGTCCCCTCTCTCCCTTCCATGGCCCCCCCTCGCATCCATGCTCCTCTCTCCCCCATGTCCCCGCCTGGCCCGCCCTCTTCCCCCCCCCCCCTTCGCATCCATGCCCCCCCCCCCCTTCGCATCCATGCATCCCTTTTTTGTTTTTTTATTCTTTTTAACTTTACCTCCGTGGCGTTTCCGGCAGCGAAGCGTCAGGGAAGGAGGCGGCGCTCCCGACGTCTAGCTTTCCCTTCGCTGTGTTCCGCCTTTTTTTGAAGGCGGAACACAGCGAAGGGAAGGCTAGACGTCGGGAGCGCCGCCTCCTTCCCTGACGCTTCGCTTCCGGATTTGTTTGTTTAGACGCGAGGGCGGGGCAGAGACGGCTGGGTGGCTTCACACCACGAACGCCACGAACCCTACAGCCAGGGACTCAGGGAGTGACGTCAGATGGCTTCAGAACGTTGTCCTCATTAGAACGTTCACGGTGCGTTTTATTATATTAGATTAGGGTGAGTGTCCACTGTAATTCAGAGTCTTTAGAGAGGAAGTCTCTTGTTTGGCCTTAAGAAGATTGCACACACACATTTGATGTTCTTTGCCATCAGACAAAAAATTCTTAGAATAAGAACAGACAATTCTAACTTTGTGAAAACCTTCTCTCTATTGGATGGCATAACTGGTAATGAAGATGAAGATGTAAGTGAATGACTTAGATAGCACTACCTTTAATGCAGATGATAATGACGATGATGATGATGGTAAAGCATTCTTTGCTATAAGAAAGTCAAGTGTTTCAGGCAGATTCCCTTGATCAATATCTGCAGACCCAGTGAGAAGACATCAGTAATACTGCAGCCTGGCCTGAATTCAAGGAATTTTTTTTTTATCAGATTGAACAATCCACTTCCTGCTAGACATAAGCGCCCGGTATAAGAGGCTTGGGGAGGCTAAGCCTCCCCAGCCAGAAGTGCAGCAAGGGCGGGGCGGGTGCAGCTCGTGAACATCTCCCTCCCAGCTCCCCCCCCCCCGACTGGTGCACGACGGTCCCGATCTTTACCCCCCCCCCCCCCGTCCCCCCGACTAGTACGGTGCCGCTCTCCCCCTCCGCTCCTGTCACGTCGTCTTTCAACGAAGCTTCCTGTTCCCATAGCAGCAGCAGCAGCAGCAGCAATGATGTAAGCGCCGCTGCTTTCAGCCTGCCCCGGAAGCCTTCTCTGGACAGCGTCCCTCCTACGCGGGAAGCTGTTCAGAGAGTGCTTCCGGGGCAGGCTGAAAGCAATGGCTCTTACATCATTGCTGCTGCTGCTGCTACGGGAACAGGAAGCCTCGTTGAAAGACGACGTGACAGGAGTGGAGGGGGAGAGCAATACGGTACCGCACTAATCCGGGGGGGGAGCGATGCCAGACAGACCAACCAAAGGGAAAGGGGGTGGAGAGAGGAGGATGTGAGATGCCACATCTAAGGAGAAGAGGGAGGAACGAAAGCAATTAAAGAGCATGGGAATGGGAAAAGGGGGGTGGAGAAAGGAGTAAGAGTGATGGAAGCAAGAAGGGGAGGGAAGAGAAAGGTGGGATGCATGAGGGAGAGGAGAGATGCATGAGGACGCTGGAGGAGAGAGAGAGAGAAAGTGGAAAAGTGCAGGGGAGAGCCAGAGAGAGATAGGGAGAGAAAAAGGGGACATGGAAGAGAGCAGGGGAAAGCCAGGGACATGGAAAAGAGCAGGGGAAAGCCAGAGAGAGATGTGGAGAGAAAGAGGGGCCATGGAAAAGAGCAGGGGAGAGCCAGAGAGAAGATGCTGGATGGAAGAGGGGTACAGAGAGAGAGAGAGATTAGTGGAAAGATTGGGGGGAGAAAGAGGGGACATGGGCAGGAGAGAGAAGCTGCTGGGGAGAAACTGGGGGAGACCCTAGCTGTCAGACGGAGAAATGCTGAATGAAAGGAGGGAGAAAGAGGGAAAAGCTGGAAGGAGGGGGCAGAAAGAGGGAAGACAATGGACGTAAGGGTAGGGAGGGAAAGAGGAAAGACACTAGAAGGATGGGGATAGAGAGGACATGCTGAATGGAAAAGGGTCAAGAGAGAGAACTGTTTAGAAGTAAGGAGATATAGAGGGAGACAATGGATGGAAGGAGAGAGAGACAATAGACGGAAGGATTGGGAGAGGGTAATGGTTAGAAGGATAGAGAGAGAAAGAGGGATGACACTGGATAGAAGGGTTGGACAGAAAGAGGGAAGGTGCTGGACATGGATGGATAGATGGAGGGGAGGGAAGAGAGGAGAAATCTGAACATGGATGGAGTGGAGGGCAGGGAACAGAGGAGAAATGTTGGACAAGGATGGAGGGTAGGAAAGCCAAAGGAAGTACATGCACATGGATGGAGGGGAGGGGAGAAATGCTGGATATGGATGGAGGGAAAATTGCTGAATTTAAGGGCTGGATCGGAACACTTTGAAGGCAGTTGCTGAAACTGGAGAAAGGATAGGGACAGGGCTACAGATGGTAGACAGGACGCATAAAGACACACAAGGACGCATAAGGACACAGGAGGATGGTGGACATGGTGAGAGAGAAAATATCAAATGGAAAGAAGACACTGGGACCAAAGTGAATAGAAAAACTAAATGATCAGACAACAAAGGTAAAAAAAAAAGTATTTTATTCAGAATTTATTAACTGGAATATGTCAGCTTTTGGAAATGTGCATCTGTGATATTTTGCATGTAAGCTTCAATTTTTCTAGTATTGCTGCATGCTGAGTCTGACTTCTTGAGGTAACTTTCCAGTTTTGCCTTCATATCTGTTGTGTCGTGTGTTTTTCATGTGTAATCAAGGTGCAGTATTCTACTAGTGTGTAGTATTTACAGCCCTTTTTGGTTTTTTTTTGTTTCACTAGGTTTTAGAGCCCGGTGTAATTACAGTGCTGCCTTTCCACACATAAGGTTGTAGCTCGTCCTGTCCTTGGAATTAGTGCTGTTATGGTTTGCTAAGGTTATGAGTGTGTTTTTGCACAAGTTTGTGTATAGTGTTTTGCAGTGGAGAGATTGTGTACTTACTGAGGTGGCACCAAAACATCAGAAAGGGTTTTAGAGCCTAAATCACGACACACTACCTCTTGAAGGATCTACATATAGTCGTTAATAAAAGGAGCTCATTGTGAACACTATCCACCCTAAAAGGGTGTTTTGTGGCTCTACATAAGAATTGTGATATTATGATCCCTTGTTTCATATTGTTGACAGTCTGCATTTTCCATATGGGTGGTATATTGGTGTATTAGGGTCTGCCTAGGGTTATGGTACAGTAAGGTTCTGAGTGTGTTTTTGCACAAATTTGTGCATAGTGTTTTACAGTTGAGCAATTGTGGTTAGTATATGCTTTGAGCAACCACTTTATTCTTTGACATATGATACATATCTAATATCTAAATTTAATAAAAGGTATTAATTGTGACTTTTATTTTTATTTATTTATTTTTTTCTGCGTGTTATCAGACAATTATGGATTTAAGCTCCACCCCTGGCTCCACCCCTAACCCCACCCCCTTTAGCCTCCCTAAACAGTTGGGCCACCGACCACCTGTGCTGCTAGTGCAACTGCTGAGCACCTTTTTAGTTGGATTAATGAAGTGCACTCGCATGAGTGACGGTCATTTTTAAAACTGAGTATTTACTAGAAAGAAAGTAGATTGACTAGTAGAGCAATAAAGTTGTTCGGATAAAAACGGTAATGATAGTTGCATTCATTGTAGTTGCAGTACTTTTACTTTTTACTCACAAAGTATCACATTAGGCAATAACTTTTTGCTTTCTCTTAAGTCAAATTTTTATGTGTTCTTCACTGTACTTTTACTTAAGTATTAAAATATATATTTATTTTTATTTTTAGTTAAGTACTTTGACCTAGCACTTTGAACAACATTGGCCTTTATTTATCTGTGAAGACCCAGATCCTGAGTGTCCCAGCTGGAGCCAGGCCTAAATTTATGTGTGAGTAATTTGAACTGTGTTGAAGAAGCCTGGCAAGACAGAACTGGGAAGCTGAGAGATGTGGAAGTAAATGTCAACGTGGCTGTTGCCCATGTTTGAGCCTGAATCTGCCACAGGAACACACTGTGTTACCTTGATTACTTGTTCAATAAAGCTTTTCTTTTGACGTACACTATGCCCTGCCTGTGCCTGTGAGGGCTTCATGCCTGTCCATTAGCCACACTGCCACAGTCTGCTACGTGTATGTTGGATTAGGATTTTTTTCAAGTTTTGTATTATTTCACAATGTGCCTGGTAATGGAGAGATTTATGTTGTTATTATTCAGATGGCATGAGATTCAGACTATATAGAAAACAGAATGACTTACAATATCTTTTGTATGGTAACTTCCATGAGAAAATGTGCTAGTTATGATCCGCATCTGCTGTTGGGGGATTCTTGTGGATGCAGAGCATGTTTACATTTAATTCATAAGACCTGCCATACTGTACCAGACCAAAGGTCTGTGCAGGTCATCTATGAAGAGTGTGACGTATGCGAGCATTTTCTGTCAGGTGTATCCCGGCTGAAAAAAGGTTGAGAACCACTTACCTAGAGCATCAGACACCACCACTAGGCTGTCCCTGGGGAACCCGTTAAGTCTTTTTCTGCCATCGCCTACTGTGTTATGAAGTTACTGTAAGAGAGGATTTTAGTTTTCTCTTGACACACATGCTTGCAAGCTGTAATACCTTTTATTGAACTTACAGAAGAATCGTGGAACAACGGAGATGTGCATGAGCTCTGGAGACTGCACAGGCCCTTCTGCTGCGCAGGGGATATGTGTATGTGGGGAGGAGAGGTAAATAGATCTGAGGAAGGTTACATGACTCTTGCGAGCCTGATTTCACAAAATGGGTAAGAATCATCTTGTGAAAAGAAAAATATTTTTGCCTCTAAAATACACCAGGTAGTCACAGAATCTCTAGAGTTTTTCAGCTCAGGAAATTGGTCTTAATTAAAACTGCAAAATGAGTCAATTAGAGAAGGTAAAAATTTTCAAAGATGCTCAGCATGACACAGCAGGGTTTGCTTTTTAGTTTTCCTTTAAATGTATTTAATTTTTCTATGTGCCTGCTCTTTTTGATTAAAACACTTCTTAAAACCTGTCTTTCAAGCTATCCCTGAGACAGGCTTGAAAGGGATAAAAGAAATTACACTTAATGATTTTCCTTTGGTGAGTGTTGATTTTTTTTCCTGTCATTTAAATATTTCTCTCCCTTGTTCTGTGGGTTTGAGAAGGGGTTTCTTTTAATGTCAGGACCTGTCTGGACATTTGGGACTAGATTCTATATATGGCACCAAAACAATTTGTGCTGAAAAAACGTAATTCTATAAGCCACGCTTAAAGTTAGGTGTGGTTTATAGAATAGAGCTTATGCCTGGGAACTTTGCCCAAATTTAGGTGTGGCCATTTGCACCAACTGAAACATGGTACAAATGTGGGCGCCTACATTAGGGGGATTCTATATATGATGCCTAAAAAAATCCCTGCGGAAAATATTTCCGCCTAAGCATATTCTATAAGTAATACCCAGATTTAGGTGTGGCTGAGGGGAGATATGATAGAGGTCTATAAAATAATGAGTGGAGTTGAACGGGTAGATGTGAAGCGTCTGCTCACGCTTTCCAAAAATACTAGGACTAGGGAGCATGCGATGAAGCTAAAATATAGTAAATTTAAAACGAATCGTAGAAATGTTTTCTTCACTCAACGTGTAATTAAACTCTGGAATTTGTTGCCAGAGAATGTGGTAAAGGCGGTTAGCTTAGTGGAATTTTAAAAAGGTTTGGACGGCTTCCTAAAGGAAAAGTCCATAGACCATTATTAAATGGACTTGGGGAAAATCCACTATTTCTGGGATAAGCAGTATAAAATGTTCTGCACTTTTTTGGGATCTTGCCAGGTATTTGTGATTTGGATTGGCCACTGTTGGAAACAGGATGCTGGGCTTGATGGACCTTTGGTCTTTCCCAGTATGGCAATACTTATGTACTTATGTAATAAGTTGATATCCTAGTGCCTAAAACTACGTGCCTCCATTTACACCAATGAAAACATGGTGTAAATCCTGGCGCATAGATTTAGGGGCCCTTTTACTAAGGCATGCCTAAAAGTGGCCTGCGCTAGTGTAGGCAAGTGCTTTGGACGAATGCAGGTCAATTTTTCAGTGCGCCTGGACAAAAAGGCATTTTTTGTGGCCGAAAATGGACATGTGGCAAAATTAAAACCGCAAAACCCAATGCTGAATATCAGATCTAACCAGCTATATTGCGAGATATGGCTGGATATCCACTATCCATGAATATTCAGCAGAAATAGCCAGCTGTCTCCCACTGAATATTAGCAGTTAGCTGGCTAAATGTTATTTGACTGGCCAGGAACCATTCCTGGCCAGTTAAATAGCTCTGAATATCTGGGGGGGGGGGGGGGGTTGAATATAACCGAGCTTCTCAAACTGTCAGAAATCCCTCATTTGGGGTCACGACTTGGGTGGGCTCTCAATAGGTGTACATCATTATTTTGTACAATTTTCTTTGGCCGCAAAAAGTTTGACAAGTATTGGACTATAAGAATTGCCAGAATGATTGAGCCAGAGGTCTGAGTATGATAAGCAACTAAACCATTATCACCATATCTATCAATCTATCTATCTATCTATCTATCTATCTATCTATCTATATTTATATTATCTTGACAACTCTCTTAAACACCAATAATGAAAATATTTAAATTAGGGCAGGGGTAAGTAATTGATGATCATAACTGTGATTATAAGGTGTAATTATAATTAGCTGGAAGAGAATGTTAATCATGGAAATAATTGCATGTCAGCTTTCCTATTAAAGGAAAGGGAACATAATGAAATGGTCCAGAGGGAGCAGCCTATGATAAGAGGTGCAGGGTTAAGGTTAGTGGTTAGGAGAGTGCTTCATGTTTCTGAGCTCAGTTTCTCAAATGGAGAGGGGTAGGGATTACCTAGAGAATGAGATGTTATCTGCTTCTTTCACCTAGCAAAGACAGACAAGTCAGGGGACTGGTCTGACTGAAGGCAATTTTCAAAGGGAAGATACTTGGGGTAAACAAATACCTGCCTGGGTAGGTTAGCCCAGCTGAAAATTGCCTGCTGACAGTGGTTAAAATATATGCAGGTTTTCACAACGCATGCATTTTTACTTTAAATTTGAGAAGTAAACAGCACGTATTAATTTGGATTTTCAAATGCAAGTATGTTTTTCTATTCCCCCCTCCTTCCAATTGACTGCTAGCACAAATAGGAAATGCAAATGAATACATACCCCTTGAAAGCTAGCTACAGATAAATGCATATTACAGTTGGCATGCACATTTACAAAAAAAAAGTATCTTAGAGGCATCATTGTACAATACTATATATAATTAACCTAAAACTGATATTGAGGGCCATTTTCAATATGACATCTAAATCTAACTTTGGACATTTTATGGAAACCGTCCAAAAATCCAGTAGCTGACATGGCTGTTTTCAAAGCTGATAAAGGTCTATCTTCTTCTTTTTTTTTTTTTAATAGGCATTTGCTAGATGTTCTGCTCAGTGCACTTATCTTTTCAAAAAAAAAATTTTTCAACTAAAAAACAAACAAAAACCATTGGGTTGTTGGAGGAGCCAGCATTTGAAGTAGACTGGCCACACATCATCCCAACATCCCAACAGAGCAGTGGGGTACCCTAGGAGGCACTGCAGTGGACTTCACATAAAAGGTCCCAGGTATACATCTCACCGCTACCCCCTTATATTGTATGGTGATCCCTCCAAAACCCACCAAAAACCTACTTTACCCAACTGTACACCATTATAATAGCCCTTATGCCTACAAGAATAGTAGCAAGGCTCAAAGTTTGTTCTAAAAGGCAGTTATTTTCTGAGAAGTTCTGAGAGAAGAGGACATTTCTCTGGTAAGTGAACATTATTTTGCTCTATGCTTTGAAAACTTAAAGATTGGGGGTTTAAAGGAGGAATTATGGGTTATTGATATGCAGAATAATAAAAAAAGCAAACTTTATCAACTAGTCTCCATACCCTTTTTCCCCTGGTTTTAAAACTGGAAATTTTGTACCACAGCAGTAACTGCCTCTAGCAAGCACAGCAGGGCCTAACTCAGTCTTAGACAAAAAAAAAAAAGAGAGAGAAGCAAACATTATAAACTACTTTCCATAGTTTACAACCCTTTTCCCATAGTTTTAAACTGAAACTTTTTCTAGAGGTAGAAACTTAACAGCCAAAGAACATTAAAAAGTCTAGTAGCAAGGCTCAAATTTTGTTCTGAAAGTTATTTTTCATTCTTTGGCTACTGGTGAGATAGCACTGCTACTGACCTGAATTAGGTGTTAATTAAGGTGTGAGGCAGTAGAATATTTGAAAAGATTATTAAGGGCAATCTGATTACTGAGCTAGTTTAAAAGGATCTGTTCGAAGCAGCCCCGTTAGATTCAAAACTATATAGAGAGGAAATGTCCCACTTAACTTTCTTTCTGAGAAGTGTCACATATATGTGGGTACAGTAGATTTTTGGTAAGTTTTGGAGGGCTTATACTTTGTACCACAAGTGTAACAGTTAGAGTGGGTTATGGGCATGGGCCCCCTTCTCTACAGTGCATTGCACTGACTACTAGGCTACTCCAGGAATCTGCTTGCTGCTCTAATAGGACTGGCCATAACATCTGAAGCTGTCATAGAGCCTGATTTGTACTGTTTCTTTTACAACTTTGGAGGGTGGGAGGGGGGTCAGTGACTATTAGGGGAGTAAGGGAGGTCATGCCTTAATCCCTCTAGTGCTCGTCTGGAGCACCTTTGTGTGATTTAGTCATTATTAAAACAGGTCTAGCCCAAAATGTCTAGATTGTAGTTTTGTACGTTTTTGTTTTGTTCTATTATGGCAAAAAAAACGTCCAATTGTTAGGAACACCCAAATCCCACCCTTCAACAAACCGCTGACATGCCCCCTTGCAATTTGAATGCACTACAAATGAACTGTATAGAAAAATGTCTAAAAATATATTGTTTTAAAAATAATGATTTGGATATTTTTGAAAGAAAAACATCCATCTGCAGTTTTGTGCAATTTATTTTGAATGTCTTTCTGCTCTCCCTAAATGTTAGAAAGCCTACTGGAAGCACAGGTGTTCATGTTGCTGGGTCTGTCTGGCAGGATGCTTAGGTAATAGTCACACTAGTATTGAATGTTTCTTAGATTATTGCAGAGCTGTGGTAAAGCTTGGGAAATGTGGGTGCTGATGAGAAATATGTGGAGATCTTGGATGCTTTTTTTTTTTTTTACCCAAGATGGTGGATGAAGACAAAAAAAAAAAAGAATATTCTAGATAAAAAGTGATGCCTTGAGGGTAATCGCACCCTCTGAATGACATCTGGGATATATCCACAGAAGTGTTGACAGGATAACCGGACAGATTGGAAGGGCTGGATGCTCTTTTTCTGTGGTAATTCTGTGTTACAATGTTTTATTTATTTAGTCATATTTATCACCTGCCTTTCCATAGAAAACACTCAAAGTCGGTTACAAGAAGTTAAAAAAATAAGACATTTGAGGCCAATTTTCAAAGGGATTTCCCCAGGTAAGTGGACAGAACTCTCTTTCCCCGCTTTGAAAATCCTCTCTTCTTGCAAGGAATAGGGACAGAGCCAGGAGTAGACCAGGGAAGATTGGCCCATATATATATTTTGAACTCCTCACATGTCATTTAACCTGCATACTTTGCACCTGATGATAGGATTTTCAAAAGCAACTGTGTAAGGTGTTTCCCTTTGAAACTTATCTTCCACAGTCACCCATATAAAGTACCCAGGGGCCTGTAAGCCTCCACCCCCTCTCCCCCAGTACTCTCTGAAAGCTACCCTTCATAACACAAATAGAAGGAAATATTTTTTCACTGAACGAATTGTTAAGCTCTGTTAAGCTCTGGAACTCTTTGCCAGAACATGTGGTAACAGTGGTTAGCATATCTGGGTTTAAAAAAAGGTTTGGAGAACTGGTTGAAAGATAGGAAGCAGAGAGTAGGATTGCGTGGCCAGTATTCTCAGTGGAGGAGGGTAGTTAGTGGGGTCCCGCAGGGGTCTGTGCTGGGTCCGTTGCTTTTTAATGTATTTATAAATGACCTAGAGATGGGAATAACTAGTGAGGTAATTAAATTCGCCGATGACACAAAATTATTCAGGGTCGTCAAGTCGCAGGAGGAATGTGAACGATTACAGGAGGACCTTGCGAGACTGGGAGAATGGGCGTGCAAGTGGCAGATGAAGTTCAATGTTGACAAGTGCAAAGTGATGCATGTGGGTAAGAGGAACCCGAATTATAGCTACGTCTTGCAAGGTTCCGCGTTAGGAGTTACGGATCAAGAAAGGGATCTGGGTGTCGTCGTCGATGATACGCTGAAACCTTCTGCTCAGTGTGCTGCTGCGGCTAGGAAAGCGAATAGAATGTTGGGTGTTATTAGGAAGGGTATGGAGTCCAGGTGTGCGGATGTTATAATGCCGTTGTATCGCTCCATGGTGCGACCGCACCTGGAGTATTGTGTTCAGTACTGGTCTCCGTATCTCAAAAAAGATATAGTAGAATTGGAAAAGGTACAGCGAAGGGCGACGAAAATGATAGTGGGGATGGGACGACTTTCCTATGAAGAGAGGCTGAGAAGGCTAGGGCTTTTCAGCTTGGAGAAGAGACGGCTGAGGGGAGATATGATAGAAGTGTATAAAATAATGAGTGGAATGGATCGGGTGGATGTGAAGCGACTGTTCACGCTATCCAAAAATACTAGGACTAGAGGGCATGAGTTGAAGCTACAGTGTGGTAAATTTAAAACGAATCGGAGAAAATTTTTCTTCACCCAACATGTAATTAGACTCTGGAATTCATTGCCGGAGAACGTGGTACGGGCGGTTAGCTTGACGGAGTTTAAAAAGGGGTTAGATAGATTCCTAAAGGACAAGTCCATAGACCGCTATTAAATGGACTTGGAAAAATTCCGCATTTTTAGGTATAACTTGTCTGGAATGTTTTTACGTTTGGGGAGCGTGCCAGGTGCCCTTGACCTGGATTGGCCACTGTCGGTGACAGGATGCTGGGCTAGATGGACCTTTGGTCTTTCCCAGTATGGCACTACTTATGTACTTATGTACTTATGGGCTCCACCTTAACTGGGATGGAAGCAGGCTGCTGGTGCTAACTTTTAAAAAGGAGATAGAGCAGCTTTTAAACTAGAATGGGGGGGTGGAGAAAGCCGATAGTCACCCATGAGTGCATGGATTGGGTTGGAGTATCCTTGAAGGGCATTGAAACAGGGCATTTAGAGAATCCCAGTAGAGAGATTTCAACAATGCTGAAAGTAAGCCAGGTGTGCTTAATGAGAGAGTAGGATAAAGGATGCACATTATCCACTTCAACTTCTAAGCAGCTTGTAGATCAAAGAAAAAACACAGTTTGAAGTGTCTCTATACAAACGCTAGAACCCTAAAAAATAAGATGGGAGAGTTAGAGTATATAGCACTAAATGATGAGGTAGATATAATAGGCATCTCAGACTTGGTGGAAAGACGACAATCAATGGGACAATGTGTTAACAGGGTACACATTGTATTACAATGATAGGTTCAAATTGGAGGGGGGTTGCGCTATATGTTAAAGAGGGAATTGAGTCAAATAAAATAAACATTCCACATGAAACAGATAGCAGTGTGGAATCATCATGGATAGAAATTCCATGTGTGAAAGGAAGGGCTATACTACCATCCACCAGGACAGAATGAACAGACAGATGGAGAAACGTTTACAGAGATTAGGAAAGCTGGCAAATTGGGCAACACTATAATAATGGGTGATTTCAATTACCCTTTTATGTTAAGGAATCTGTAGAATCCAATGTCAAAAAATCTGCAATCAATTTTCTACCTTATACTGTATTCTGTATCTTTAGGGATGTCATTAAGTTTCTCAAGAGAGTATATCAATGGCAATGTGTAGAAAGTGGTGAAAAAAGACTTCAGTGAATATCAGAGTCACTCCTATTTGTAAGGCAAACGCCTTCAGAATTGTAGGAGGCTCTGTTCAATCATAAAGAAAACTCCACTTCAACATTATAAATGGTTATAAATGACAAATAATTTCCATAGATACAGAATAGGCTGTGTGAAGCTAAATAATGATGCCCACAGTACAGTACTTATCTTGGACTTTCACAATTGTAGTGTTTTCAATGTCTACTGCATCCAGCGTTCCTTCTGAACTGCAATTTCAAAAATCCCAACAGGGGGTACCCTGTTTCACCTTTCTAGGCTGTTTCAGGGGAAAATAAAAACTCAATCTCCAAGAATTAACAACACTCCACTCGAGCAACTCTCAAACAAAGCCGATTCACAGCGTTCGGCACTTTACAAGATGGCAGAGGGTTTGATGAGGACGCTGAAAGAATTTAAACTCTCATACATCATACTACGTCAAGACGCCCCTAGCTTCTCCTTGGTTACAGAAAAGCTTTCCATTCTAACGCAACATTCAACCCCTGTGGAATGACTGTGTTCAATGTAAATATCCATCTCGTTGTCATAATGTGCGACGTACATCCCCTCTGCGTTCCGTTACCCTCACTTGTTCCAACACAGTACATTTCAAATCCTCAACTACATGTTGTTTATACATAAAATGAAATACCAAAGGTTCATTTATTTTCTGTGTTTGAACACAATGTCTGTGTTCAATTAATCTTGTTTTTAAAGGATGGTAAATAAGACCGAAAATATTATAATGCCTCTGTATCACTCCATGGTGTGACCACACCTTGAGTATTGCATTCAGTTCTGGTCGTCGTATCTCAAAAAGATATAGTGGAATTAGAAAAGGTTCAAAGAAGAGCAACCAAAATGATAAAGGGAATGGAACTCTTCTCATATGAGGAAAGGCTAAAGAGGTTAGGGCTCTTTAGCTTGGAAAAGAGATGGATGAGGAGGGATATGATTGAGGTCTACAAAATCCTAAGTAGTGTAGAATGAGTAGCAGTAAATCAATTTTTTAATCATTCCAAAATTACAAAGACTAGGGGACACTCGCGGAAGTTACAGGGAAATACTTTTAAAACAAATAAGAGGAAATATTTTTTCACTCAATGAATAGTTAAGCTCTGGAACTCTTTGCCGGAGGATGTGGTAACAGTAGTTAGTGTATCTGGGTTTAAAAAAGGTTTGGACAAGTTCCTGGAGGAAAAGTCCATGGTTTGCTATTGAGATAGACATGGGGAAGCAACTGCTTGCCCTGAGATTGGTAGTATGGAATATTGCTATTAATTGGGTTTCTGCCAGGTACTTGTGACCTGGCTTGGCCATTGTTTGGAAACAGGATACTGGGCTAGATGGACCATTGATCTGATCCTGTATATCTACTCTTATGTTCTAACCAAGAAGAATCTTTAGGTCAATTTATGATATTAGATTGATAATTCCTATGAAGTCTGCATGTTGATTAAATAGGACATTTAAAAGGGCTATATTAGGAAAGGGCTCTGAACTTTGGAACTCCTTGCTGTTAAATATTAGAGTTATATCAAGTTATGTAAGTTTTAGATGTGCTGTAAAAACTCGGGGCTTCTTTTACAAAGTCGAGCTAGTGAGTCTTCCATGGCAAATAAGAGGCCACATGGGAATCACTATTGTGGCTTGATAAAAGAGGCCCTTGGTTGTTTCAATAGTATTTTGGATCCTAATATTGTGATGGACGGATGGAGAATATGTTCTTAAAATTGATGTATGCATTGCTTTTTTCTGGTACAATGTTTGTAGTATGTATTATGCTGTAATCCGCTTAGAACTACATTTGGTTAAGCAGAATATAAGTACTAAAATTAAATTACATTTTCTCACCACACTTACTAGTTACATTTTGGAATTTATCCAGGCAACTTGTTGTCTGCCAATTTATTTTCTGAATAATCATCATCATAATGATAAAAGACATAACTGGGCGTGTTCCTGTGACATGTGCTGGTCAAACAGGGGACAACAAAAAGAATGCATACAAAAACTGAAATGAAGACTACGCCCATCTACACCACCACCCCCCAACACCCCTAAGAAAGCCAGACTCTATAAGAGGTGCAACACTGGTATAACAGAAAGAAAATGCAGTTTTTCCTGTACTAAAATAGAACAGATGTACATTTTCCAAAGCTGACATATCGCAATCTGGACATTTTATTTCATTCATTAGGCTTGTCCCAGACTCTTTTCCTTTTCATGTGTCAGTCTTCTAAATTATTTCCATTTCTTCTGTCTCATCTTGTCTTCTTCCTTTTCCTTCTCTACATCTGTCTGGCACTGATTTTTTAAAACTATTTTCCCCACTTTTCTCTGCCTTTGTATCTACCCATTTGACTTTTCCATCATTCTCCCTTTCTCTCACCCTTAATCCATTTCCACCTCTCAGGAATGGCCTCCCGGTGGAGGTGGTGGAGTCGAGGACTGTTCCAGAATTTAAAAAGGCATGGGATAAGCATATGGGGTCGCTTAGGAACAGGAAGAATTAGGGGTTACAGAGGATGGGCAGACTGGATGGGTCATTTGGCCTTTATCTGCCATCATGTTTCTATGTTTCTATCTACATACCCAGCTTTTTCCATATCCCTCTAATCCCTTCTCCAGAACTCCTTTGCCCCCTCTGTTTCTCTATTTCCCCAGTCACCTATCCCCCCTCCATATTTCACCACTCCCTAGTCCCTCATTTTCATCTTCTTCTATATAATTTCTAGTTGGGTGAAGGTTTCCCAGCTATTGGTGGTCCTATTCTTAAAACCTGTTCCCAGCCACTATAGTGGGTGTCATTCCCCCCTCCCCCCGTTTGGCGTCTTTGAAAGCGATTTTCATAATCTCTACTGGAAGTGTTCGCTAATAAATAAAGGATTACAGTTTATTTTTGGTACAACCACCTCCAGTGTGGCCGTGTGGTTCATCTGCCAAGATACTAAAGAGGGTTATAATATAAGGGCCTTGGAAACTTGTTTCTCACTATTGAAAAGAACCTAGACTCCCATGGGGTTTTCATTGGCCCTTCAGCTCCCACATATGATCTAAGGTCAGAAGAAGCAGCAGACCATGGAATCTCAAGGCCTTATAGATTGGTCTTTTATACAGGAAGCATCACTCAGGGTCAGGCTGCTTCTGGACTCTAAGTCACTTCAAAATATGCTATGCATCAAAAAGCTTATTCTGAAGGGATTGGACAGGGCCGAGGTCCCATAATTTATCTGCCATGAAATGAGTTGGATTATTTGAATGGGTCACAGAAAGCAGCCCATTAATTCCCTGATTTAGCTCTTCCCTCCAGCATAATTGAATTTTTACTCTACGCTTCCAGAATGGCAAACATTTTTATAAGGATACAGACTAAAACTCTGGTCCATGACATTACACACTGGTGAAGATCTGTCGTGTAAAAAAAAAAAAAAACATAACAAAAAATAGGTCTCATACATCTTTGAGTAAATTCCACACTTGATTTCTTTTGTGCATACAGAAATGGTGAATGAAAATATCCTACTGGTTGAAAAAAATGATCTCAAGTACTAATACTTTTAGAAAAAATAAAAATTTTAAAAAAGAAGCAGTTTCTATTTATTTGATATTGTGCTTACTTTCCAGCTCACACATGCTGTTATTCCAGGTGAGTGCTTTGCTTAGTCATACACTGTTAAGCTTGCTCTTAAGCAGCTGGGCAACCCACGGATCCCACCTCCTCCAAATCTTCATCCAGGGATATTATGATGTGAAATTTTCAACCCAGTCAGAGCTTTTGGAATTAACAGAAAAAAACACTTGGTCCAAATAATTTCAAAAGATCTGCTGTAAAACAGCAAATTTCAGTCCCCTCATCTCCACTCTTCCTTCTATTGGTCCCCAAAGTATCAATCCAGGACACAGTGTTCTCTCCTCTTGGATACAATATATCAGTATTCCATTCTGGGTTAATCTGGTTTTACTCCTTGTTCTAGTTACACTAATTACTTCGGAAAGCATAAATGTATGGGTAAGCGAGTCATTTTAGGAGGGTGGGTCACTGATGAAGCCCCCTCTTTCTGAAGGAATCATTTTCATGCTCTGATGCTACTTGAGCGGCAGCATGTCAGATATTCCTTTAAATGAAAAAAGTTGGTTTGGGCCACTTGGGATGTATATCTTCAATCTCTGTCTCATGGAGCTCGGAGTATAACTCTTAATTCATTTTAATATCCTTCCCTGGGTCCTTTTTGCTTGTTTTCTGCACATAGTGGGTTCACCGGGGTGGGTTTTTTTGTTTTGTTTTTTTTAGAGTTGGGAATGGGGTATTTGAGTCTCTGTCTTACTTCCAGGTTTTTCTGGAGTGCTATAAGGATACAGGTGCCCCAGACTTTGCTACTTTTCTGCATTTCCTTGCTTGTAAGGGGAACGGGCATGTGGTTGTTTAGGACTTGCTATATAATTGAACAAATGCATCCATGCTTGTTGCACTGGTTTTTTTTTTCTTTTCCATCTGTTCAAACATATTTGTTTTCCCTTACGTTGAGGATAGGGGTGGGTTCTGAGGGGGGAAGGAGATAAAATTGTTCGTAGTTTTGATGACTTTGTATGAGTTTGTTCTGATTGTGTGTGCTCTGTTAGTTGCATTTTTCGGTACATATCTTGTGAGCTAAATAGTAGTAGTAGTAGTAGTGAGCAGTGTTCATTTTGCCTTGTCATCAATAAAATAATTGTTGAATCTTAAATGGGCAGAAGAGGCTATTTGCCAATATTCAGTGGCACTTAACCGGTAGCGCTGCTGAATACTTGCACTAACCAGCCATTTTAGAGTCAGGCTGTACATGGGTGTTAAGGGGGTAGAGTTGAGGAGAAGCAGGGAGTTATGCAGATGCTGGCAATATTCAGTACCAGCACCCGCTTAGCTAACTTGGCATGTTGAAAAAGCCATTTTGAGGCAGAGATTTTGACCACAGAGCTCCTAGGAACAGGGGTGAGTGTATATGGCTCCTGCCCCAATCATTGCAACTCGCAACTAAAGTTGATGTTATGGAAGTGAAGAGAATTTGCAGAAGTTTTGGAGAATAGCGTATTGATGTTGGTGTGATGTTTGTTTGTCATGATTGGTATGGATTGTTTTTATGTTTTTATGTGTATTTAAAACAATTTGATTATATTATGTATGTTAAAGATGTGAGCCACCCAGAACTTTAGTGATAGTCCGGAATATAAATTTGTTAAATTAATTAATTCCGCTGGACCACCAGGTAGGCCTTACCTTGTCAGGGAGTCTCAGAACATAGACACAGGATTTATGCGAGTACCGGTTGCATAAGGGCCGGCGGCCTGACATACTCCAGTCAGTTGCTGATATTCAATGTTAGTGCCTAGACATGGCAAATGGCATTGTATATTGGGACCTAATTTATCCAGCAATGGTCAGCGTTAAAAAAAACCGCTGACCACTGCCATCTGAATATTTACTGGACATTTGTTTTCCGTATCCAGAACAGGTGCCTGCAACTTTAAAATACAGCTCATGTGTGCGTGTCCAAACAAAAATGAAAGTGCCAGCACACATCTGTGCCACCTATACTTCGCAAAAATATCAGCCTTGCAATTATGTGCAAGAAAGTTTTGTGAGGCTGATATTTATGTCCTGAACAACACGCGCACAGGTGTGCTGGCACTTTTCTTTTACTCGTACACGAGCACAGTGAGCTGCCCTCCCCACAAAACCTTTGTACACATGTGTCTGGCAGGTTTCCTGCAATTGGTGTGCAATTTCTGTGTGCTTGAAATTAGCATTTCATGAGATTACCACATCACGTGGTTTTAATTTTGTGGTAGAACCTGTGTGCTCAGCCATCTGCATGTGGCTCTAATGCATGGCTTTTTGCATCAACCCCTCAGAGCTGCCCAAGTTGCCCAGTTCCAAGAGGAAGATTTTAAGCCAGTCTTGGATTTCAGCTAGGTAACCCTATCCTGGTGCATTGTGGGACCTGCAACACTGATATTACTGGGAAAAATCAGGGGCTCCAAATACCACATCATTTTGTGATGTAAGTTCAAAACCAGGACTGTCGAAAAAGTCTCCCTCCTGGACCTGGGTCATTTAGCAGTTCGGCAAACTCACTGACAGATAGTGGGCTGCTAGAGTACATATGAAACAGAGTAACTATACCAGCAGCAGGGCATAGCTGCCGAGAGGGGAGGTAGGGGGGGCAAAATTCCCCGGACCCAGACCTTCGTGGAGGGGGGGCCAGCACAGGGAACTCTCTCTCTCTCTCCTGCTCCTGACGGGACCTGGGTGATCGTGTCCTGACAGGAGCAGGAGAGAGAAAACTCCGGCGCCAGGCCCCCTTGCATTGTTTGCCTAGCAGCTGGCTGGGCCCTCAAGCCACGCATGCTCAGTTCTGAGACTGAGCATGTGCGACCTTAAGAAAGCAGCCGCAGGGGCAGGCAATGCTGGGCAGAGGAACGAGGCGCGCTGCCTGCAGCTGGCGGGGCCAGCCAAGGTACTTTGGGCAGGCGGTGGCGGCGATGACGATTTTGAGGGGGCAGTGGAGGCAATGACGATTCTGCCTTGGGCCTGGCGGCGGCAGCCCTGCCCCAGGCCCGGCTCAGTCTCTCGGCAGCCCTGTAGCAGGGTGGCACTTTTTTTCTCAGAGAACAGAGACAAGAATAAACAAAGCCATGCTGGCCCTGAGATGGTCATAAAAAGACAGGCGTGACTCCAGTGACCCTGATGTCACCTGCATTTAGAAAAGTGAGAGGAAATGCCACAGATGTTTATTCTGAAATCAGCAGCTGGCTCTGGTATGAAGACCAGGCAGATTCAGTCCTTCTTCCACCAGCGTGTCAGAACGAAGGGAGCTAATCCAATTTATTATTCCCACCGTGGTCTATGCAGGGATAGACTTACAGTTCCCTGATCTGCTTATGGAAAAGCAGGACCGCAAAACACAGAAGAATGTAATAACATGTTATTGAAGACATGAACAGGAGAGAGGGCTCAACCTATCCATCTCTGTCTAACTCTGAATCATCAGACAGGTTCCACTGCAAGAACAGGAAGGAGAGTTTCTAAAAGGATTAGGACTCTTCACACCATTTGGATTTACTGAAGATTAGGCTAATTTTAGCCGTTACTGTGGCAACAGTCAAAACTGGAAACTAATCCCCAAGGATATTTAATTCGTCTCAAGCTTGGTCTGTTTGAGAGCTTCAGTGCATCCAGCCTGAGAGTGAGCTAGCTCAGGGCTGATACTCGAAACTACCACCAGCGTTAATAGCTGGTTAACACGGGTTTGCACGCATGTTACTGTGCATCAAATGCTCAAACGGTTTCAGCACAGGCTATTAACTCACACTAAAACCATTACCACAAACCTCATTAAAATGCATTTAAATGTGTGTTAATGCAGTCATTATCCACTCTACAGCCATACTCACAAAAAAAAAATGTCTCACGCCTGTTTAGCACAGAAAACATTTTGCCAGGTCCAGAGCAGCATAGAAGGGTTAATTGAGAGGACAGGAGAGGTGCCTAGTGGCATCCCTTCTCTCCCTCCAACTCAACCAACCTGCCCCGGACCCAGCTTAAAAATTCAGCTCCCCCCCTCCCAAATCCAACATAACCCTCCCTTTCCCCAATCATTACAAAAATGACCTGGTGGTCTAGTGGACCCCAGCCCCATTCTCTCACAGCCCTTCTTTCTCCCCTAAGTCCCTAAAAATTCACTGGTAGATCTAGCGGGACCCCCATCAACCTCGAGCTACTACGCGAGATCAAACAGCTAAGGACACCTTGGAAGCATGGCAGAAAGCAGGAATCACTGGTCTCCCATTCCCATCTCAGAATTAGATTGTAAGCTCTGTTGGGCAGGGACTGTCTCTTCATGTTCAAGTGTACAGCGCTGCGTACATCTAGCAGCGCTATAGAAATGATAAGTTGTAGTAGTAGTACCTAACCTCCCCCCGTATCTCGAAGGAGCTCATGCCTCCAGTGCCACCATCTGCAAAATGGTAGCATTCTGCATTGCCTGGTACATCCTGGGAAGCACTAGGTGGGGCTGGTATACATATAAGGGAAAAACTCCCTTATATATATATTTTTTGTTACATTTGTACCCTGTGCTTTCCCACTCATGGCAGGCTCAATGTGGCTTACATGGGGCAATGGAGGGTTAAGTGACTTGCCCAGAGTCACAAGGAGCTGCCTGTGCTGGGAACTGAGCTCATTTCCTCAGTTCCCCAGGACCAAAGTCCACCACCCTAACCACTAGGCCACAGGCCCCACCCACTGCTTCCCAGGATGCAGATGGCAGTGCTTGTAGGCTGGAGTGAATGGGCATCACCTCTGCCTCCTTTGAGATATGGGGTCTGGGGGGGCTAAGCTTGGGGTGGGTGGGTGTCCCAATAGACTACAGGAATTTTTGAGACATAGGGAGAAGGGAGGGGTCAGGGGTCCACTAGACCACCAAGGCTTTTTTTTTACATTAGGGAAGTTGGAAGGGGGCAGGGGGGTCCACTAGAACACCAGAACATTTTTGTAATGTTTGGGGAAAAGGTGTAGTCTTGTATGTGGGGTAAGGGTGGGTGCTGCTATTCACCAGAGATACATTTGGGCTGGGCAGAAAGAGATGTCGAGTTAGGGGTAAGGGGCTGAATCATGCAGCGCCATGCTTGTGGGAGGGGGGGGTTGGTTTTTTTTTTTTTTTTTTGTAATTTTCCTGTCAGTGCATGAGCCAATCACTGCTCAGGCACTGACAGGAAAATTGACATTTAGCACTGAGCCGCAAATTACTGGCAGCAATTTTAACATGGCATTAATTAGCATGCTCATTATTTTAAGCATGCTGCAGCAATTTTTATGTGCAAATTTTGCAGTACAATAAAGAATCCACAACGAGCCTTTGAGCATCAGCCTCTCATTATTTGTAGATACCTGAAGCTCTACAGTCTCAGTGATGAACACCTAGTGGAACAACTCCATGTAGTGAAAAGCTTTTTTAATGGCATCAGGATGATTGTTAGCCTGGACAAATGTGCTAAGGCAACTTTGCTTAGGGGAAAATTGAGCAAAACTGAAAACATCTCTCCGACTGATTTCTGTGATATACAGGAACTTGAACAAGAAGATATATATAAATATCTAGGAGTAGAGGAAGGAGCCACAATTTAGCATAAATTACTGAGAGAAAAGATCAGTAAAGAATATTATAGGAGATTAAATTTGATATTTAAAGGTGCTTTAACATCATGGAATAAAATATAAGCCAGCAATCAACTTGCAGTCCTCACACTCTCATACAGCTGTGGAAATATACTCTAGACTCTTAATATTTTGACAAACTCAATGTACAAACAAGAAAACTCCTCCATACTCACGAGTCCTTTATAAGAATCAGTGTATGCCAAGACTGTACATTCCTAGGGCTGGAGGAGGAATGTGCCTCATAGAAATAGATTGCCACCCTTATTTTAGAAGATCTATTTGTGTTTTGGATGTCTAAAAGCCAGCATTTAGACATCCACATCGTATGGACATCTAAAACTGCATTACTTCCTTATGGCATGGGAGCGTGTTTTGGGTGGGACTAGGGAAGAGTCAAAATATGGACATCCAACTCCAATTTCTGAAGGAGATGGGACATCTAGGGGCAAAAAGATGGATGTGACACATCCAGGTTACAGATGATTGAGCAGCTATCTACTGGAGGAATTAAGGCACATCATCTTCTTACAGGGCCAGTCTTAGGCAGGGGCGGTCGCACAGGCCCTCGTGCTCCTAGGAGCCCCGCAACTCTGACACATCTGTCCTCCTGTCTTGGAACACCTCCCTAATCCATTCCTTAATGTGCATCTACAGTAGAGAGCATCAGGCGGCATCAGCAATTTTCATATTCCTTCAGCTGCCGAGCCCAGAGCCCCTCCTCGCTGCTTCATCTCATCCCCTTTTCAAGTCACTTCCTGCTTCCGCAAGGACGGGATGTAGCAGCGAGGAAGCTCTGGGCTCGGCATCTAACAGGATATGAAAATCACTGCCACTGTCTGCCGCTCTCTACTGAAACATGGTGGATGCACATCAAGGTATGGGGTGAGGTAAGGTTCTGAGAGCTGTAACCCTCCTTTTACACTGATAAATTATGGTTTATGGTTGCAGGCAGGGGCGGGGGGGGGGGGCACTGAACTGGTCTGCACAGGGTCTTGCAATTGCTAAGTCCGGCTCTGTCTCCTTAATCCACAAGTGGTTGCTGTCCCCCTTCAAATGTGAAACTGGCAAGGAATACAGGGCTCCATGACAGCTTCAGGAGCCATGGATGTTCATGGTAGTGGTGAAGCCAAGCGTAGGCACAGGCCCACCCAAAATTGGATGTCTGGCTACACCACTAGTTCATGGTACTAAAATCTTATTAAAATTAACTTCCTAATACTTCTATGCGGAAATGAGGAGTAGCCTAATGGTTACTGCAGTGGGTTGAGAACCAAGAGTCCCAGAGTTTTGCAGTTGTCCAGGTTTTGCCGCATCTGAGTAAGTGGAACTGATGTTTCAGCTATTGTGCTGAATACATATAAGACATCTGCAAGCCTGAAGGCTATTGAAGCAGTGAATTTTCTGTCTCTGGAGGACTCACAATTTAAAAGAAAAAAAAATCAGAACAGCTGAAGGTGGAGTTGAACCAGCACCCTCTGGGGCTCCACCCACCGCACTAACCATTAGGCTACCTCTCTGTCTTTATAACCTGTCCCTATATGTGACCATTTTATAATGTGGACATTCTTATGCTGCCACAAAAATGTTTATGTCCTTTGTTTTGCCCCATTCAAAATTTGGATATTTCAGTTTGTAAAGTGGATGTTCATGCTGGATATCACCAGTTTATGAACATCCATTTCTCCTGTATTTTAAAACAGCTTGTATGTCATCCTGTTCTGAAATACAAACCACATGGATATCCATATGTAATGTGCAGGCTTGAATGTCCATATTCTGAATCAGACATCATCAACAGACCCAAATGTACAAAACGTGTTGACATATGAAAGTAAGCTTCCAGATTCAGTTTCCATTGTTTGTATGTTTGTGCAGCACTGCGTACGCCTTGTAGCGCTATAGAAATGCTAAATAGTAGTAGTAGTAGCATTGTTAAACTTAAAAATATACCCAATTGAGGATTATAATTAATGTTGCTTATGTGCTTGATAACCAATAAAAAATAAGAAGAAACCTTACTTCAGTTCAATGCACACTGACAACTTGAATAAATATAAATGCTCAGACTGATTGTGTGGTCCCTGCTGAATTAGTATCAAAAAGTGACAAAAAGCTGATCACACTAGGCTCTGTCACCACATCATGAAGTTGCTATTCTGATTCATTATACGTCACAAGTATATGACGTAAAAAAGAAAATTATAGTACTTAGCTTGATTGAGCCAAGATGATGGATATGTAAGATGTTCAACACAGGCAGTTCAGCTTGCTCTCAAGGACCATATCAATCAAAAGAAAATAAGTGTCCATAGTCACAATCCCATGCATAACAAGGTTGCCACCTCTCAAACCAAGGGATCCCAAAGACAGAATGGAAAATTAGAGCTAGACAGCCCACAAGGAATACATCACTTCTGAATCATCTCAACGAGGGTGCAGCCCTGCTCAATGTCTTTAGCAAACATTTTCTCTTCAAAAGCCAATCTATTCAAATATTTCAGTCGATCTCTACATAGTTCTGTGTTTCACCATAGCATCTTCAGGAGATCAAACTGCGGAGCAGTCTAGAGGGTTTCCCAACAGAGAGTTACTGACTCCCGGAGTGAAAAGACATTGTTAAACTTAGACCAGCATTTTGTAAAGCAGTGGAATGAGAGAGAGTCCACTGGTACAAAGAGGAAAGGAAGGTACAGAATTTGCAAAGCAATGGAAAAAAAAACCTATTTAAAGAATCGGATCAGCAGTCAAGGAAAAACAAGTGGAAATGCAGAAATACAGTGGAAAATATAGAATGTTACTCCAGGAACTGCGCGTAAAATTTCTCACTGAAATTCAAAGCAGTTGCTGAGAAAACGGCAAAAAACTCCAGGGAGTTACTTTTTTTTGCCTCATCCTGTAAATGATTAAAAGTTAGATTAAAAAAAAAATCTGGACATAGTGATAAAGCCACATTGAACTTGAGTCTATTTCGGGCTAATGTGGGGTATAAATGTCATAATAAATAAATGAATAAAACACCAGAATGGCATGGATAATAGAGGTATCAGGAACAAGTGATTATTCTGTGAACAGAGTAGAGATGAACAAGATCTTCAAATGTCAATAAATGCAGTCATGGACCGAGAAAATGTGGCAAAAAGAGAGAAATATTTCCCATTGTACTGAGTGTCAAAGGCCCAACAAAAAGGAATCTTCAGGACCACATTCATAAATTGTCTATACAAGTAGCATCTTATGAAATCCAGAGGGAAGTTCTCTATAGTACAATGGAAGTACTACAGCTAATGCTAGCAGTACATCTAAAAGACTGAGATCATATTAAGTCGATACCTACCTTGATTTTGTTTGATTTTTTTGTTTTCTTGTAGCAGACTGCCACAGGGTTCTCCTCTGTCGCTTATTTTGTTTACCATTATGATGATACCTTTAGGCCATTTGCTAGAATCAAACGGGTTTTCAGCCATCATATATGATGTTACAATTTATATCCCATTCATCAAAGAATTACTTGAGATTTCCAACAAAATCAAAGTAGGTATTGACTTAATGGAATCCTGGGCTCTTAATGTTAAATTGAAGCTTAATACTGATAAAACAAAATTTATGATAGTAACTAGCCCTTCTCATCCAATAACCATCTCAAATTTTAAGACTGATAATGTTACTTTTTCTTTGGATTCAACAATGAAAATCTTGGGGATCTTAATTGATCATTTTCTTTCTTTAGATTGCCAAATTTCCAAAGTAGTCTCAAATGTCTTTATTGTGGAAACTTAAAAGATTAAGACCATTCTTTTCAAGATCCGTCTTTTGCACTTTAGTTCAGTGATTAGTCTTAACCAAATTTGACTATAGCAATTCAATTTATGCAGGTATTAAGTGGTCTCCTAGAAGAACTACAAACTGCACAAAACACGACTGCACACCTTATATATAGGTTGCTGTGTTACGTTAAAGCATCTCCTCTTCTTAAGGATCTACCTTGATTACCTATCAATGAAAGAATTTCATTTAAGCTCTGTGTTCTTGTTCATCAGATTCTTTATGGTATCTTACCAACTTATATGATAGATCTCATTAAGGAGCCCTTTTACAGAGTGGCAGTAAGCCCAACACAGGCTTACCGCTCGCTCTTCCGGGACTACCGCCGGCCCAACATAGCTATTAGCAGTAGTCCCGCCCCGAGCACGTGCCATTTCCAGGGGAAAAAGAAAGCAGCTGGAAATGTCTTGCGCAGCAGTAACCCGGTGGTAATCGGGCATAGCCGCACGCTGCCCAGTTACCGCTGGGTTAGCGCGGGAGCCCTTATCACCATCTCAATGGGTGGCAGTAAGGGCTCCCTGTCGCATGGCCATGCGGTAAGAGTTCTCTTACTGCATGGCCATGTGTGCCTGGGGTCTTTTGACCCACTGCATTTAAAAGGGCCCAGGCACATGGGAAAAACGGCCCTCGCCGCTAGCGCAGGGCTCTTTTTCCAGCAGCTTGGTAAATGGACCCCTAAGTTAACACCACAAAATGCCAGCTAATCATCTAGAGAATATCTCATATTACATTTCTCAAGTTGTAAAACCCTAACCTACAAAACTATCCATAATGCTAATTTTTCTTACCAAAGTTCCAAACTCTGGAACTCATTACCCAAGTATGTCAGACACTCAATCGTTATAAGTCATTTAGAAGTTTACTTAAAGCCCACTTCTTTAGATTTGTGTTCAGCTAATATGAAAATAATATTTTATATTCTTTTATTAATATTAATTGTCTTGTAATGCTTCTTTTTAATCTGTTATGTAAGCTGCATTGAACCTGAGCTTTCTTGGGAAAATGTAGGATAAAAATGTCATAATAAATAAATAAACATATAAGTAAATTAAATAAATAAATAAATAAATATTCCACATACCATGGTTTAGGATTGAGATTCACTGCTGTCATGGTATGCACAAAACCAGGTCCTGGCACCGTCAGCTTTAAGACAAATGTCAATTACACAAGAACAAAATGAAAGGGGACATACTAGATGTGGAGAATGTAATATGTGTGATATTATGCTCAATATAAAAGAATTTATAGACCCCCAGTCTAAGAAAAAATACATTTTACAACATAGCACGTCGTGTCGATCAGATTGGGTTGTCTATTGTATTATCTGCAGCTGCAATAAACTGTATATAGGTCAGACGTCATGCAAATTGTCTACGAGATTAATTGAACACAAAGGTGACATTAATATTAAGAAAACTACAGCACCATTGGCAGCTCATTGTAATAAAGAAGGACATTTGTTTGAGAGCTTGAAATGTTTTGTGCTTCAACAACCTAAATGGCACATAGGAGGAGGAGATAGAAAACTCCTTTTATTGAGACAAGAACAACGTTGGATTTTTAAGTTACATACATTATATCCATATGGGATAAATACCAGAATAGAATGGAATAAGTTTTTTTGAACCGGCGATGTGCCTTTAATTGTATTGTAACTCCTATTGATTGACATTTCAGAGTGAGGAACTAAGCTGAAGGCGTCTTACGTCAGCTTAGATAAAGCACGGCCATTTTTATAGCTTTGAGAAGCTAGAGAGAACAGATCATAAAGCACCTTGTAAGAACCACTGAGTTGGAAAATAGATTTGTTGAAGTCATGTTCTGAGAGATTCATTTGATATATGTTTATGTTTTTTTGATAGATCTTTAGAGTCAGACACCACGCACCCTGAGGAAGGATTCGAAACTTAGGCCAAAGTCGGGCTGTGGAAGGTGTCCAAAAGACTTAAAAGATAAGTGCACAAGATCCGCAATGGGTATTGAGCAGTAGCCGTATGCTTACAATTACATATTTTGAGCAGTAGCCTTATGCTATACATTATGTAAGGAGTTTTTTGCCCATGATGATATGAGGGACCTCCCTGATGTTGGTGCACCAACGACGGAGTAATCCCTTATAATTGAGGCTTTTTCTCCTTCTATTTAAAAAATATTTTATATAAAAAAATATCGATAGAATTCAAGGATATTGTTGTTTGATTACATTGTTATATGCACAAAACCAGCCCATTTGGAGTCATTTCCTCTGAAACTTCCAGAGGCTCAGTTCTTACATTTATTATCCAGCAGGATCCCCCCTCCTCGGAGCTCAGTCCCTAGACTTATTATAGCAGAAACTTCCAGGGATTCAGTTTCTCTGCTTATCCTAAAGCAGAAACTCCCAGGAGCTCAGACCCTTTCCTTATTCTACAGCAGAAACTCCCTGGGGTCTCTATACTTATTATATTATATTATTTATTTATTTATTGCACTTGTATCCCACATTTTCCCACCTGTTTGCAGGCTCAATGTGGCTTACAAAGACCTGTTATGGCATCGCCATTTCAGGGTACAAAAGATACAATTGGTGTTACAAAGATATCAAGGATAGCAAGGCGATATAGTCAAGCAGTTATAACAGAAGACAGTCAGAATAAGGGAGGAGTGGTGGAGTGTTGTAACTAATTATTGATTGTCGTGGTAGGCTTTGTTGAAGAGATAGGTTTTCAAAGATTTGCGAAAGTTAATTATTTTGTTGATTGTTTTCAAATGCCTTGGTAATGCATTCCATAGCTGCGTGCTCATGTCGGAGAAGCTGGACGCGTGTGTTAGTCTGTATTTTAATCCTTTACAGCTGGGGAAGTGCATTGGGCAGATCTTTTAGCATTTCTGGGTGGAAGGTCCACGAGGTCTAGCATGCATGACGGGGTGTCTCCATAAATGATTTTATGAACAATTGTGCAAATCTTGAACGCGATATGTTCTTTAAGTGGGAGCCAGTGTAATTTCTCTCTAAGGGGTTTTGCACTTTTGTATTTTGTTTTTCCAAATATAAGTCTGGCTGCGGTATTTTGGGCAGTCCCTGCACTTATTATGCAGCAGGAACTCCCAAGGGCTCAGTCCCTGCACTTATTATGCAGCAGGAACTCCCTGGGACTCAGTCCCTGCACTTATTATACAGCAGGAACTTCCTGGGGTCATTCTCTACACTTATTATACATAATAAACTCCCGGGGCTCAGTCCCTGCACTTATAATACAGCAGGAGCTCCCAGGGGCTCAGTCCCTGCACTTATTATACAACAGGAACTCCCTGGGGTCATTTTCTATACTTATTATACATCAGGAACTCCCAGGGACTCAGTCCCTGCACTTATAATACAGCAGGAACTCCCAGGGGTTCAGTCCCTGAACTTATTATACAGCAGGAACTCTAGGGGACTCAGTTATTCCACATTCTACAGCAGGAACTCCTGGGGGCTCAGCTTCCATACATATTATACAGAAGGGACCTAATTGTAATGCTTATTTTTAAAGATAGCTGCTAATAGGCACCAAGGGAAATAACAAAAAAAATGAAGTGTAAAAACAATGGATCAAGAAACACAATTTGTGGTATAATTATAGTAAACAATACAAATGCTAAATATTTCCTCTAGAGTCTTACAGAGCTGGACCCATTCATCTGTGGATACAGGCGGCACTTATATGTAAATGTATGAAATATATGTCACATATTTACATATATATTTATTTATTGGGATTTTCTAACTGCCTTTATGAAGAGATTCACGCAAATATTAAATTATACATTTCTTCTTTTCTTTTCTTTTTTAATTTATAATAAAGCCAGTTTCTGGTTTGAGGGGTTATGCACAGTTATTTGATTTGGTGCTTTTTCTGAAGGTAAAAGGACCTCATTAGATAAAAGTAAAGGCTCTTTAGTAGTGCTACTTGATCTTGGCATGGCATTCAATAGGAGAAATCATGTGATTTGATTAGAACCTTCCTTGCAGAGAAGGCTCAGGGCCTGATGAACAAAATTCCGGTGCTGAAGTTTAGAGCATTGGTCAGTAAGGGGGTCCAAGCATTCCTGGCACATGCACAGCTCTTGTGTGTATGTCTAGGGGTGATTGGACCCCCCCCCCTCCTGACTCCTCCTCCCCAAATCCAAGACATCCCTGGTGATCCAGGAGCCAAGAACCATATAAGGGAAATAAACTCCTTATATGGTGCTCAGTCCCTCCCAGTGCATCCCAGGATACACCAGACAGGGGCTAGGCACTGCCATTTTGACAAGGATAGGCCAAGAAGCAGTTGGGAGTAGGCATTGCTCCTGCCTCCTGCCTCAAACTCTCAAGGTATGTAGAGGGGTAGAGACCACTAGACAACCATGGAGGTTTTTTGGTTGTAGAAGATATTTTGGGGGAAGGTTTATCGACTATGTGGAATTATATGTCCTGGGCGGGGAAGGGTTTGTATTCTTTGAGTCAGTTGCTAGAGAAGGGGAAACTGGTGGAATTTCAGGACCTAGCTGATGAGTTTGGTTTGGTCAATGGGATGACTTTCTTTAAAGAAAAAGTCAAATGGGTGATTTTCTTAGATGAAAAGACTACTGGGAATTGCAGTTGGCTGTATGCTGTCTTGAGCAAGCAATGAATGGGAGAAGTGGATGTGGGAGCATTTCTAGATTTTATATTGCTTTGTTGAGTCAGATACCCCCTCCATTGACCAACAAGAGGGGGAGCCATTTTGGATCTTGTCCTTGGTGGTGTGCAAGGCATAGTGTGAAATGTGGTGGTGTTGGGTCCCCTGGAAAACAGTGATCATAACATGATCAAGTATGAGCTACTATCTGGTATGAACCCGCAAAGGAAATCTACTGTAGCTGTATTTAATTTTTGAAAGGGTGACTATAATAAAATGAGGAAAATGGTTAAAAAGAAACTAAAAGGATCAGCTGCTAAGGTTGGAACACTAAATCAAGCTTGGAAGTTATTCAAAAGTACCATCTTGGAAGCTCTGACCAGATGCATTCCACGTATTTGCAAAGGTGGAAAGAAGAGAAAATGACAGACATCATGGTTAAAAGATGAAGTAAAAGAATGGAAAAAAGGACCCAAATTAAGAAAATAAGAAGCAACATAAGCACTGGCAAGTCAGATGCAAAGCATTAATAAAGAAGGCTAAAAGAGATTATAAAGAGAAACTTGCCGCAGAGGATATAACTCGCAGTAACAACTTTTTCAGGTACAACATAAGCAGAAAGCCTGCAAGGGAATCTGCAGGACCATTAGATCATGAAGGAGCAAAAGGGCACTCAGGGAGGACAAGGCCATATTGGAGAAACTGAATGAATTTGTTGTTGCCGTCTTTATGAAAGAAGATGTAAGAGATCTGCCTGTACCGGAAATGGTTTTCAAGGGTGAGGATGCAGACGAACTGAAAGAAATCTCAGTGGACCTGGAAGATATACTGAGCCAAACTGACATATTAAAGACTACTACTACTACTACTACTACTAATAGCATTTATATAGCGCTACCACCTGGACCAGATGGCATAAAATCCAGGGGCACTCAAAGAACTCAAGCATGAAATTGCTGATCTGATGTTAGTAATATGTAACCTTTCATTAAAATCATCTGTGGTACCTAAAGATTGGAAGGTGGTCAATGTGACGCTGATTTTTTAAAAGGGTTCTAGGAGTGATCTGAGAAATTACAGACCTGTAAGCCTGATGTCGGTGCCAAGCAAAATAGTGGAAACTATTATAAAAAATAAAGTCCCATGGTTTAATGGGACAGAGTCAGCATAGGTTCAGCCGAGAGAAGTTTTACTCACCAATTTGCTTCATTTCTTTGAAGGAGTGAATAAATATGTGGATAAAGGTGAGCTGGTTGATGTAGTGTATCTAGATTTTCAGAAAGTTTTTTTATAAAGTTCCTCATGAGAGACTCCTGAGAAAATTAAAGAGTCATGGGATAGGAGGCAATCTTCTGGTGTGGATTAGGCATTGGTTATTGGACAGAAAACAGAAGGTAGGGTTAAATGATCAATTCTCTCAATGGAGGAGGGGGAAGAGTGGAATGCCGCTGGCATCAGTACTGGGATTGGTGATATTTAACATATTTATAAATGATATGGAAATCAGAATGATGAGTGAGGTGATTAAATTTGCAGATGATACAAAACTACTCAAGGTTTTTAAATCACGTGCACACTGTGAAATATTGCAGGAAGACCATAGAAAATTGGAAGACTGGACCTCCAAACGGCAGATGAAATTTAATATGGACAAATGCAAGGTGATGCACATTGAAAAGAATAATCTGAATCATAGTTACCTGATGCTAGGGTCCACCTTGGGGGTCAGCAATCAAAAAAAAAAAAGATCTAGGTGTTGTTGTAGATAATACGCTGAAATCTTCTGCTCAGTGTGCGGTGGCAGCCGAAAAAGCAAACAGGATGCTAGGAATTATTAGGAAAGGGATGGTGAATAAGACTGAAAATACTATAATGCCTCTGTATCACTCCATGGTGTGACCACACCTTGAGTATTGCGTTCAGTTCTGGTGGCCGTATCTCAAAAAAGATATAGCAGAATTAGAAAAGGTTCAAAGAAGAGCGATCAAAGTGATAAAGAGGGAAGGAACTCCTCTCGTATGAGGAAAGGCTAAAGAGGTTAGGTCTCTTCAGGTTGGTAAAGAGATGGATGAGGGGAGATATGATTGAGGTTTACAAAATCTAGAGTGGTGTAGAATGAGTACAAGTAAATCAATTTTTTACTCATTCCAAAAGTACAAAGAGTAGGGGACACTCAAGGAAGTTACATAGAAATACTTTTAAAACAAATAGGAAGAAATATTTTTCACTCAACAAATAGGTAAGCTCTGGAACTCTTTGAAGGAGGATGTGGTAACAGTGGTTAGCATATCTGAGTTTAAAATGGTTTGGATAAGTTCCTGGAGGAAAAGTCCATAGTTTGCTATTGAGACAGACATGGGGAGGCAGCTGCTTGCCTTGGGATTGGTAGCTTGGAATGTTGCTAATAATTGGGTTTCTGCCAGGTACTTGTGACTAGGCTTGGCCACTGTTTAGAAATAGGATACTGGGCTAGATGGTCCATTGTTCTGACCCAGTATGGCTACTCTTATGTCGTTATGTTCTTATGAGCAAAAATGGGAGGACATTCTGGAAGTCCATTTGAAGCCAAAGTCTGGTATCTATTGCAAGTAATATGGTGGAGAATGGGTATAAAATGCTTCACCAATGGTATTATACCCCAGCTCACCTGCGAGCAATATATAGGTGGGAAATTCATCTGTGTTGGCAGGGTTGTGGAACTCAGGACTTTTCTACACATCTGGTGTTCTTGTCTTAAGGCGCAGCTTTTTTGGAAGCAAGTATCTGGCTGGATCCAGGATATCATCAGAGTCTGTGTAGTGCTTGATAAATACAGGTCCCTCAGAGTTGCTTGTATGTAAGAGGCAGATGCAGCAACCAAACGTAAAAAAATCAAAATCGTTAAAGTCCCTAACGATTTTTAAAAAACGAAGAATGCACCAAAAAAAAAAAGTCACACATGCTCAGATCGGTATTCAAACGTACAATGTATCAAAAAATCACAATACACATCGGTAATCAGCCCCTAAATCATGCGCAGAGCAGCCAAGCGTTTTGCTGGCTGCTCTGCGCATGCTGCAAACGTAAAAACAAACAAAAAAAAAAGCCACAACACATACACGTGGCTACCCGGTCAGCAAAATCCAAAAACAAAGGATCAGGAGGGGGCAAGGGCGCTCGTCCGAGGCGTCCTGTATGGACGGCCTTGCCCCCCCCCCCCCCCCCGCTGCTCCCCACTTTCCCCCGCTTTCCCACCCACCACGAAAAAGCAAAATGCTAGCTGCCCCGGTCCCCCTCCCTTCCTGTTCTTGTGTTCTGCAGAGCTAACTCCGCCTCCCATCATTCTTTTGCCCCGTGCCCCGCCCCCGCTGCCCCCCCTGAGGTCGACTACGCCGCTCCCCCCCTCCACCGAGACCCCCCTCCCTATTAACGACCCGAGCAGCGCCTCTCACCTCTTTCTGAAGCGCTGCACGGGCAGGAAGATCTATTGTGTTAGTTGTAGAGTCTCCATGACGTCTCTACTTCCCTGGCCTAGGCCCCGCCTCCTTCTGCTCGGGTCGTTAATAGGGAGGGGGGTCTCGGTGGAGGGGGGGAGCGGCGTAGTCGACCTCAGGGGGGGCAGCGGGGGAGGGGCACGGGGCAAAAGAATGACGGGAGGCGGAGTTAGCTCTGCAGAACACAAGAACAGGAAGGGAGGGGGACCGGGGCAGCTAGCATTTTGCTTTTTCGGGGGGGGGGGGGCGGCGGAAAGTGGGGAGCAGCGGGGGGGGGGGCAAGGCCGTCCATACAGGATGCTCCTGATGAGCGCCCTTGCCCCCTCCCGATCCTTTTTTAATTTTTTTTATTTGATGTGTTTTCTGACGTCCTTTGGACCAATCACAGCGCTTTTAGCTCTGCTAATGCGCTGGGATTGGCTCAAAGTTTGTTTATTTTTTCACTTCATGATTTTTCCTGGCACAGAGCTGTCCTAACGAGAGGTCCAGACCTCTCGTTAGATTTCCTGCCTTTTTCCTGCGTAAAGGCAATCGGAAAAGGTTAGTGCATGTCGTTTCAATGGGGTTTTCACACTAATTGCTCATCTCCATTCTGTTTTCGTTAGCTGCTGGCTTCCTCGGGAAAAGCCCTTTGATGCATGCAACGGATCAAATTTTCCTCGTTGGAGGGTCATTAAAGGCTCATTTAGCTTTAGTGCATCTGCCTCTAAGTGACGACTGGTGCATCATATTTTCACACCAGGTTGCTTGGTGCTGGCTTCTGCTTAGAAGTAGCCAGTCCTTCCAGGATTTTCTGCAATACAGACAAATGTAAACTATATTTATTTGATGTCCAATAAATTACCCCAATTTTGTAAGATTTGAGAAGACAATATTTTGTGGGTAGATAGAACAGCTGTTCCTCCTTGAGGTTTCCACCAGCACTCTGCCTTTGTTTACTGAGTATTATTCCTGAATTGTCTTCAGACTCACGAATGGGGGGAGGAGATTTGTAGAGGGATAGGGTAGGTGCAGTTATTTTCAGAAAAAAGTTGGGCTTGGGGGGATTGCTGCTTTTTGTGCTTTGTTTTGTTTGCACATACTGAAGAGTTACAGTATGTCATTTGCTGTTGTGATGAGGAGGGATTGTATCTATTGTTGTTGTTTTTTTTCTAAAATTAAAAAAAAAAAACAGCAATCCCAGCACAGAACCTTGGGGAACCCCACTATCTACTCTTCTTCATTGAGAATACTGACCATTTAACCCTACTCTCTGTTTTCTATCTTTTAACCAGTTTTTAATCCACAATTGGACATTACCTCCTATCCTATGATGTTCTGATTTCCTCAGGAGTCTTTCATGAGACAGTTTGTCAAATGCCTTTTGAAAATCCAGATACACAACATCAACCAACTCACCTTTACCCACATGCTTATTCATAAGATGCCTGAGTCTGTGCCTGCTTCAGACCACTGGGCACACAACCAGGCTCTGGGCAAGAGTGCCAAGGTATGGGTCCTCTCCTGCCCTCCGGTTTCACTTTCTCCCCTGATGAGCTAGAGAGGAGCACCAGATCAGTCAATGATGGCTCTGATGCCTGACAGGGTACCAACATCAACTAACGCCTGACAGGCAGGGTGTAGGTCTCCGAGATGGGCTAGGATAGCACCATGGTCAATATGATACTCTTGATGCCTCAGCTACTATTCCTTTTGCAACTTGACTCAGACCACTTCTCGGGGACAGGCATCAGTACAGGCATGGGCAGTGCCAGTACAGAGACAGCCTGTGAAAATGATAGAGCTGAATTGGAGACAAGGTCCCAGCTTCAGGGAGACTGGCACTTTGGCACCGTTTCAGCAGAGGGAGAGCAGATCTCTCAGTACTGACGCTTCGCAGGTACTGGGGCTGACAGTGTCCTGAAGCTCCTGGCACCATGCTTCGAGAAGGACCAATGTTGGTTCTTCTTCACTTTAATTCGATGCATGACATTGGGATCCCTCAATGCCAATGAGGATGATAAGTAATGTTCATGGTCCCTTGGTGTCAGGATCAATGATGCTTGTGCCCAATGGGCATTAATGTTGTGGTGGGGGAGACCTCCTTAATGATGATGTCCAATGCAGCTCCTGAAGCCATGAGGGCTGATGCTTCTGATGCCGATGTTGATGGACTGGACTTAAAAAGCTTCTTGCATGGGGCCTCTCAACTCTTGTGTTCTTTTCTGCATTAGAGAACTGGGCTTTCATTGTGAGGACCTATGATCAGGGCCAATGCACAGTAGGCACCAGTGGTAAGAATCAGTCACAGACATGGTCCTAGCACAACTCACCACTGGGAGGCTTCTGGGACATATCTGGAAAAACAACCAAAACAAAATCAAATGGTTCAATTTCCAACAGGACATTTTTTTTTTTTTTGAGACGGGTCCTGACTGAGAATTCAGGCTATGTAAGCCGTAAGCCGAGGAAAAATAAAAAAAATCTTAAAAGTGCTGAAAACAATATAAATAAATAAATAAAGGGGATAGGAGAAGAAAAGTAAAAATTGGTCCCATTTAAATCACAAGAAAAAATGCAGGAAGGCCAAGCAAAAAATTGAAGAAAAATCGAGCGACAGAGTCAGAATACATGTCTTCTCTGCTTCATGGATGAAAAAAACTGGGGGTCTCACATGAGTCAGGCAGTTGGGAAGGCATGTGCAGTTGGGCCTGCCAAAAAGCTTCAGGAAGAAATAGAATGCTGGGCAGCGTCCATACCAGGGCTCCATAGATGACGTTATCCATCTGTGGTATTTGTAGTCCTGCTCGTTTTCGGAGAAAGGGCTTATATTTTTATGCTCTTGTTTATGGTGCTCTGAGTCAAGCTGTTATTCTTATCTGTATGCCTATTTATTGCATGGTTACTTTAATATTTTTGCTTTTACCTACACTGCCTTGAGTGTGTTCATAATGGCAGGTAAAATGTCTAAATGAAAATAGAGGAATGGTTCAGGGATGGGAAGAGAAGGAGAAGGGATCCAGGATAAAGCTAGGGAGTGACACTCTACTCCACACTCCTCCTGGCTACATTGATCCCTTATCTTAGTCATACTCTACATCCCCTCAGTCCCCTAGTCCCCTACAATATCCCTCACGTATTCTTGTCTCACCTGATCCCTCTCACTCATCACCCATAACACCTCTGATCCTCTCACTTTTGCTCCCTATTGTAAAGCTCCCAAGGCTGCGGGAGTGTGATTCCACCGAGCGGATTGGCACTGGGGTCCAGTCTTGTATAGTCTCTTGTCTCTCTCTCTCTGTCTCTCATGGCAGCGCCCCCCCCCCCCCCCCGAGAGCCGCTACTCCTTATAAGCCACCCGGCTAAGGAAAATTTATTGTATTTGCAATCCACAGCGTAAAAAGGAATACTCAGCAATCCATAAGGTAGAGGAAATGTCTTGTAATCCGTAAAGTAAAGAAGATATATTATCCACAAGGTAAAGGAAATATATTGTAATTCTCCAGGCTCCAAAACCCCCTGGTCACCAGTCTGAAGTATGCAGGAGCCTGCCCTTCCTTTGTCAGCACTCCCTTCCGACAAACACTCCTCAGAGCCTCAGGCTGGAACATGTGCTCCCCCAACCCTTCCTATGGGTTAACCACCTCCTTCCCTCTCTCAGTAACCCCCCCAAACCAGACTTTTACCTGCCTTTTAAACTCTCTCCCTATGGTTTTAGCAAGAGCAGAGACATCCATGGGCTCCTCCTCTTCCCTCCCCTCTTGCCACTCCATGGGTTCTTCTAACCCTCTCTCCCCCAGCTCTTCCTTATTCTCCTGATTAGCCCAGGCTGGAGCCTCCTCCCTTCCCCTGTCCCTCCAGACTGGGTGTTGAGAATTCCCCTCACCTGTCCTTCCTTGAGTCGCCTCTGGGGGTTGCTAGGAATGATAGTCTCTAATGCTAGTGTGGGAGTCTCCCAGGGGCTGCTGGGTCTTGTAGTCCTTACCCTTCCTTCCCCCCCTTCGGGGAAAGGGTTCTCTGGCTCATCTGGGGTGCCTCGCTCTCCCTCTCACCCGCGTACTCCTCACACTATCCATTCACTCAATCCTCTGGCCTCCTACAGTTACAGTTATTTGACTTATAGCTCGCTAATGTCAGTAGACACAAAAAAAATCTCCCAATCGGATAAAAAGAAAGTGTTCAAATTTATTAAATGTTCTTCCACAAACTTGTAGATAGACAAATGCAAAAGAATTTAACTATTTTCTTCCGTATCACTTAGACATTCATTAATCTAAAATCAGTTTTTAAAGCTCATCTGATGTAAATAGGTTTAACGGCATCAACAAAAAATGTCTGCTGTATAAAATACCAACAGGACCCATTTCACCAACAAACACAGCTTCATCTGGGTCTTAAACAGTACAGACAACCAATTTTGTAGTTGCTGTGTGAATGGCAAAGACAAACTTACATTTATCTAAGTGATACGGAAGAAAAAGCTGAATTCTTTTGCATTTATCTATTTACAAGTTTGTGGAAGAACATTTAATAAATTTGGACACATTCATTGTATCTGATTGGGAGATTTTTTTGTGTCTACTGAGATTTGTGGTGGTCTTCCATTTCTCCTGTTTCTTGCCAGTAAAGTTTTATGACATTATAGCCCGCTAATACCAAAAAATGAGTTCAAAGTGGGATATACAACCAAGAAAAAATAGATTGTATATCAATCTAGGATGTAAGAAAAGACAGTTTACATATTAATTAATACTCCTAAACTCACAAAATTATCATAAACTATCACAGACTACCATAACTCAGTTCCTTAAAACAAATTTGGAAAACAGGTTTTGAATCTCTTTTAAAAGCTGATAAAACTAAATGCATTCTTTAACATCGATGGAAAATAATTCCATAGGCTAGCTGCCTAATATGAAAATAGTGACACAATCAGTTTTTGCTTCCCTTTCCCCATCCACTCACTCACACTTGCCTACCCCTTGCTCACATCTTCTCATTGCCTCACTCCTTGTCCTCACTCACACTCTTTTGCCCCCATCCAAGACTCACTTTCCATTTCCCCATCCCCTAACTCACTCTTGTCCCATTTCCTCGATTGGCTCTCTGCTCCCCTATCCACTCACTCACTCACTCACTGCATTACCAGACTCACTCTCCCTTGCCCTCTGTATTCCTCTATCCCGACTCACCTTCTCATCCCAGTTTGTGTACAGCAGGAGGCCACCAGCAGCACAGTGCTTTAAATTGCATCCTCCCCTCTGCTTTTTTACACAAAATGTGTCATTCAAAGTGTGACACAATCTGGGCCAAGAATCAGAGAAGGAAGGATGCAGTTTAAAGCACAGCACTACCACTGGGATCACAGCAAGGGTGACATGGTAGTTACTGTCACTGTTGTCAGGATCACAGCAGGGGAGACAGACACAGGACAGCTGCTACTTTTGTTTTTTTTTTTATTCCATCCTGTCCCTTGTTCCTTGCAGATATACTGCTGCCACCCAGATCACAGCAGAGAAGACAGACACAGGCTAGCCATTCCCACCACTACCAGTAAACTGGCCCGCCCTCTTCCACAGCAATGGCATAATCTGTAGAAAAGGCCCTCATTTTACAGCCGTTCCTTTGGCCATGGAATCACGGCAGGCTGAGAGCCTTGTCTGTAGCCTTCTATTTTCTCTCATACTGTAACACTAAAGGAGTTACTCTGTATCTCTAATCTTTTAATCTGCTACCCTCTTTCTTCACACTGTAACACTAGTTGAGTCTTCCGCTCTCTCTCTTCCCCCCCCCCCCCCCCACCCATCCTGAGCTCTGATCTCCTCTCATCTCTATATTGTAGCACTAGAGGAATTCTTTGTAACATGGTAGACTCTGCTCCTTCTCACCGCTACATTTTATCTATGTATTTAGGCATTTGATTTAATTACCATCATTCAGAAGAGATCCACCTGAAGCAATGTACAACCAGGCAAGGCTAGAAGTCAGCAAACTAAATTAACATGAGAATATTAAATTAACATGAGAACACTAATAATGATAATATATCAATAATAAAGATTATAGTGTCAGCGTTGTGCCCATTAAGAGGTTAGACTTGAAGTAAGCAAGTTAAATTATAACAATAATATAACACTCATAGAACATATTAAAATATGCTCATAGTATGCATTAGAACATTGGTACTTAATACACAGTTGCAACATGTGGGAGCTTACTTCTACCACAGGTGTACTGATGCTGTCATGACATACTGGTGCTCTTCCAATCTGGTGTCCCAGGTAGGCACCTCTCCAGTATGTCCTGCTGATGACATAGGGGACTTCTGTGTATCATTAACCTCCTGGGCTATATTCCAATCTCACATCTATACTGTAACACTAGAAGAGTTCCTGCATGTCCTCTGATGTTTATGTTTACAGTATCCTGATATACTACTTTTAAGCGGAGAACTAAGTGGTTTACAAAAAATGCATAGAAAAACAGAAAGGAACTACAAATACCAAATAGGAGAGAGAAAGCGAGAACAGCCAAAGTAGAAATAGAGAGTTAGTGCAGACCTGAAAATAAATTGCAACTGGAACATGCCCCTAAGCACCTATCGATTCTGGGAATGCCTGAGAGAAAAGCCCTTTATACCAGGATACTTCCCTATCTTGCTTCCCTCATTTCTCCTTACATTTCTAATAGAGATATCCACTCTGCTTCTGAACATCGTCTTGCCATCTCTTGTCTTTCATTCCCGTCTAGACTCAACGAGACAAAGAGCTTCAGAGCAGACAAACTTTAGGAAGGAAGGTTCAGCATAAATGGAGGATGCAAAGGAGTTCCACAAAGATGGAGCAATACAGAAAAACATCTTTGTCTCGTTGAGTCTAGATGGGAATGAAAGACAAGAGATGGCAAGATGATGTTCAGAAGCAGAGTGGATAGCTCTACTAGAAATGTAAGGAGAAATGAGGGAAGCAAGATAGGGAAGTATCCTGGTATAAAGGGCTTTATGGATCAAAGTAAGAATTTTATGTTGAATTCTGTAGAAGATAGGGATCTAGTGACAATGGCATAGGTGACATAGGTGACATCATCAAAGTGACGAGCATGAGTCAAAAGCATAATGGATATATTTTGAACTGTTTGTAGCCATTTGAGAAGGGCAGAGCTGAGACCTGCATAGGTGATATTACAGTAAGCCAAGTGAAGACTGGCACAGGCAATGTTTTCAATATAATTATGGACTGTCCTAATGAGAAGAACAACAAAAATGCTAGATTTAATGACAGAAGGAACTGGGCATTGAAAATGAGATGGTGATCGAACTGGACATCAAGGTATCAGAAAGAATCAACAAGGGTTAATGATATGCCATGAACAGTAGGGATCAGTGAAAAATGAAGAGGGCACCCTGTAATCCAGGATGCAATGGTTTTATCTGAGTTGAGATTAAGAGAATGAGAATGTAGCCAATTAGAGATAGAGGACTGAAGGGGCTTCAGGTTTGGGTTACAGGGGTCATGGTAGGAAATGAGTATATTGTTGGCATAAAAGTAAGCTGATACAGAAAGGTTTTGGATGACAATAGCAAGGGGACTAATAAAAATGTTGAAAAGAAGGAGGGGGTTTAGGACCGAACCTGAGGAACACTGCCACAAATGGAGAGAGAGGGAGATCTGGAGGAGGGAAGAACAACAACAACAACAACAACAACAGAAAAAGCACAGTCAGTAAGAAAAGAGAAAAACCAATAATAAACAGATCTGGACACTCTGATGTCTGAATGCCTGTATAACAGCATGTTATGATTAATGAGGTAAAACGTCAGAGTCGAGTTAAGGCAGATCACAAGAGCCACTTTGCCAGTATCAAAGGCAGAATCAAGATCATTGATGAGAAATAAAAGGGGTTCTGTCCGTTGTCCTGACCTAAAGTCAGAATGACATGGGTAAAGAATATGTTGTGGTAATTGTGAGAAGATGACCCTTTCAGTAAGTTTGGATAGGTAAAGAAGGTTTGAGAAGGGCCTATAGTTGGAACAAAGTGACAGGGTGAGCAAAGACAGTCTTCCAAGCTGTTGGAGCCTGGACAGAAAATAGACTATTACTGATTATAGAGAGGATAAAAGGATCAGCTCATGAGTTGTGATCTTTAGCCAAAGTGAAGGAATAGTGCTGAGGAGACAGGTGATTAGGTAAAGAGGAAATTAGCTTATTAAGGACTATAAAAAAGATGTCATTGAATTTTGAAGAAGTACCTGTTAAGGATATAAGGGCAATAACTGGGTCAAGGTTGAGAGGGAGGAAGACTGGGAACAAGGGAGAAGGGGAACATAAGAAACTGTGAGAGCTAAACACAGTGTACCAGCAAAATAATTTGCAGGGTCATGCGGACTGTGAAACATTGCAGGAAGACCTTAGGAAATTGGAAGACTGGGCATCCAAATGGCAGATGAAATTTAATATGGACAAATGCAAGGTGATGCACATTGAAAAGAATAATCCGAATCATAGTTACCTGATGCTAGGGTCCACCTTGGGAGTCAGCATTCAAGAAAAAGATCTAGGTGTTATTGTAGATAATACGCTGAAATCTTCCGCTCAGTGTGCAGCAGAAGCCAAAAAAAGCAAACAGGATACTAGGAATTATTAGGAAATGGATGGTGAATATGACCGAAAATATTATAATGCCTCTGTATCGCTCCATGGTGCAACCAAACCTTGAGTATTGCGTTCACTTCTGATTGCCGTATCTCAAAAAAGATATAGCAGAATTAGAAAAGGTTCAAAGAAGAGCAACCAGAATTATAAAGCGGATGGAACTCCTCTTGTATGAGACAAGGCTAAAGAGGTTAGGGCTCTTCAGCTTGGAAAAGAGACGGATGAAGGGAGATATGACTGAGGTCTACAAAATCCTGAGTGGTGTAGAATGAGTAGAAGTAAATCAATTTTTTACTCATTCCAAAAGTACAAACACTAGGGGTCACTCAAGAAAGTTACATGACATACTTTTAAAAATAGGAGGAAATATTTTTTTCACTCAATGGATAGTTAAGCTCTGGAATTCTTTTTCTGGAAGATGTGGTAACAGTGGTTAGCATACCTGGGATTAAAAAAGGGTTAGACAAGTTCCTGAAGGAAAAGTCCATTGCTTGCTATTGAAACAGGCATGGGGAGTCAACTGCTTGCCCCGGGATTGGTAGCATGGAATGCTGCTACTAACTGGGTTTCTGCCAGGTACTTGTGACCTGACTTGGTCACTGTTGGAAACAGGATACTGGGCTAGATTGACCATTGTTCTGACCCAGTAGGGCTACTCTTTTGTTCTTATGTTCTAAGAAAGGTTTGGGGGGATGTTATGCCTACGGTGAGTGGAGTTAAGATGAGCTAAAGTAGAGAACAGTTTGTTGAAATGATTAGAAGAGTCGTTAATTGCTTTGGTATAATAGGAACACCCGCATTCCTTGAGTTGCGAGCAATAAATATGCAGGAATCATTAAAAATGGAGAAGCTGTTGGCAGACCATGTCCTGCACCAGATCCTATCAGTATGGCAAATCTGCCTTTTGAGGAGACAAAGGTCCCCCTGATACCAGGCATGTATAGGATGGTTGAAAGAGGATACTCAAAGGGAAGCAAACTGGTTAGTGGAGACTTAAAGAGTAGAGGGGGAAAGGGAACAGAGGAGAAGAAGAGCAGTGGGGTTGAGTCAAGAGAAGATGCAGGAAATAGCATGAAGACAGGCTTGGAGCAGTGAAAGTTGGGGAAAGCGAGAGGAAAAAATTAATAAGAAAGTGGTTAGACTAGAAAACTGGTAGAGAGAAGTGTATGAGCAAAAGGTTGTCAAAAGAATGACAGAGAGCACAAAGTCGAGGATGTGACCTGTCATATGAGTGGGGAAAGACGTGTTGATGGAGGTCAAGATCAGAAAGAAAAGAGAGGAAATGCCCATCTTGTGGATGGGTGGGATCTTCCAAATGAAAATTAAGACTCCAAGGTTAAGAAGATTGGGGGGGAATGAAATAGAGTCAGAAACAGAGTCTGCAACAATATTCTTGTAAAGCAGTACCAAAAGAGAGGGGGAAGTAGAGTAAAAGAATATGTAAGGCAGGGGATAAATCAAGGTGAAGAAGAAAGGATTCTGGGTATAAGAGATTGTCAAGATTAAGTTCCTTGAGGAGAAGAGAGGAGGGAGCAAGTAAGGCTACATCACCACCCCTGAGGGATGCATGGCAGGAGCTAAATGCCATGTAACTATTGTGAAGCACTGGGTAAGCAGGGTTTCTTCTCTTCTCCAAAGCCAATTTTCAGTGAGGCAAAAAAAAAAAAAGAAGAAGGTCCGGACAAAATAAGTTTATGGATAACAATGGTATTGGGATGAAGGGAATGACAATTAATGAGGAAGGAGGTGGTTCAGGGTCAGGGGACTAGTGGAAGAAGTGCAAGAGAAAGAGAAGCAAGGGAAGGAGGGGGAACAGATGAGGGAGGGTAGACAGGTGACATGGGAATAGGTCTTAGAAAAATTAGAGGAAGGAGGGTGGTGCCTCCAAACAACAGAAATAGAGCATATGAAAGAGAGGCACAAAAAGGAACAGTGAATATACATAAAGGTGACCAAGTGGTGGCGATTATAAACCATGGGATGAGAATGGGATGGGTGGGTCAAAAAGCCCATGAGTCAGATCCTACTCCTTGGGCTAGCTCCTTCAGCACATGCTGTAGCACTGCATGAACGCTGCACTAGGGCAGCTAATTGGCAGTGTCTAACTTCACCTTCCTGTACTGGGGGGGCAGACTTTGTCATTGATCACAGCAACATGGGGCAAACAGAGACAGCAACAAGTTCGACACAAAGATAGCAATATTACCACAGGCTCCCCTGTCCCCTGTACTGGTACTAGACAAGATCCCCTGTGTCCCTAGTCTCTGGTCCCCTGTCACATGAAAGCTGTTATACTAGTGGAGTTTAAGCATATATGGGAAACCTTATTCCAATAATGCTGTCTATAATAAGCATGATTACATTTACCAGTCCTCTTCTCTGCCTTTAAAAGATTCATATTGCCTGTCTGTCTTCTTTAATACATTTGAATACAGTGCAATCTAATTACCTTATATTAGTTTTTGTAGTCTAACATTATTTGCATCTGCCTTACTGTACTTTTCTTTATTCTTTCCTAATAAGCTGTATGCAAGCTGTGACTTTATAAAGTGCAAGGTATCTCAGTAATAAAAGAATTCAGTTTTCAGAAAGGACTCAGGAAACCATTAAAAGTAAACACTGCCGCTATAGATCCTGAGGTTAAATCAATGAAATTTCAGATACTTATTTAGAACTGTAATACAGCATGACAGTAACAGAGGGAAAAGAAACTTTGCATGCTGGCTATAATGTTTTCCAGTGCAGGCACTCTAACCACTGGGGAAACTGTGGGGACAAGGATTACTATAGAGCAACAGAAGGTGATCCAATCAGATCACTCGACTAATTACACCGCTCCCTCAAGCTCAACTCAATTGGTTGTTCAACACCTGTGTATGGTCATAGCCCCTCAAACAGGAAGAGGATTGTTTCAGTCCACACAGCAGTGGGGATGCATGCCCGGAAAAGTGAAATACTCAAGCTGCTTTTTTAGAAGTTAATATTCGTTCTGAAACATATTATTTATTAAATAAAAATATTTCTGCACACAAGTCTGAGTTGCTGTACTGATCTTAAGTGTCATTGTATATGCTAGCAAGGCATTGCTGTGCTCTGCCCCCACAAGGACTGCATATCTGGGATCACCTTAGCTTCCTTTCACATAAAAGTACGGCAGGATGCTAGTTCAGTACAATCACTTGATTGGGACTGTTTTAGGATGCCCTTACAGCAAAGTAGTTTATAGAGGAGTGTAACCTGCATGTGCAGCAGGTACAAATCTGGCTGCATTGTTGGGCAAACTGGATGGATCATACAGGTCTTTATCTGCCATTTACTATGTTATATGATATAAAGGAGCATCAAGTGTAAAATTTTGAGTTGACCACATACTTATAAAGTATATGGGCATTTCTACCACATGCACCTTGTAGCTAATTTTACAACGGAAATCATGTAGGTAGTTTCACTATCAAAATTAGCTAGTATAGGAGTCACGTGATGATGGTGCCCTGAGCGGTGGCTCCGAACGCTTGACTTCATTCCCGATTTCCTATTTCTTATGATGCTAAAAAGACCAGATTGTTAGACTAGCTTTTTTTTGGTGGGCCACACGGTCTGACATTTCAGGACCCAGCTCGAGGTGAGAGACATAGACCTGCACTGCTGTACTTGCGGTATGTCGATTTGTACACCATGGCAGATATGACAGAAGCATATGGCTCTCAAGATGGCGTTGGAGACTGCATCTCCAACACCAGTTGTTACCCTGCAGGAAGAAGCAGTGCGGGAGCTTACTCAGAATTTGTCTGCTATACTGGATGAAAAACTTACCAAACTCCAGGCTACAGTCGATGAAATCAAGGAGGGCCTCGAAGGACATGCGGCCAGACTGACTCAGGTCGAGGAGCAGGTGTCGCACCAGGAGGATAGTACTGTGGCGCTGGAAGTGAAAGTCCGGGAAGTAGAGGACCGCTGCAAGATATTGGTGGACCGGTTGGAGGATCAAGAAAATAGGGGTCTTAGGAATAACCCAAATTGTGGGCCTCCCTGAAATGGTATCCTCTAAGGCTCTTTGGACATTGGTGGACACCTGACTTCCTCAAACTTTGGGTATGACGCTTCCGGATGTCGGCCTGAAAATTTAGCGGGTTTATTGTGTGGGGACATCACATGCAGAGAACCAACCTCTAGGCCAGTTGTGGCACAGATGCTGAACTCTGCGGACAAAGAACGCTTGATGGGTCTTACCAGAAGGCCATGTCTCTAGAATGTGAAGGCAGTAAGCTGCTCCTTTTCAATGATTACTCAAGCCAAGTGGAAGACAAGCAAAGCACTTTGGTGCCATATTGTATCTCAAGAATTGGGGAGTACAGTATCAGGTTTATTTTCGAAAGTGATCGCCGGCCATTTTCCGACATAAATCGGGAGATGGCCGGCGACCTCTCAAAAGCGGCGAAATCTGTCAGGCTTTCAAGGCAGAAACTAGATTCGTGAGCCCTTGGGCCACTGCCACTCCTCGGCAGTGGCCCAAGGGCTCACGAATCTAGTTTCTGCCTTGAAAGCCTGACAGATTTCGCCGCTTTTGAGAGGTCGCCGGCCATCTCCCGAGGAGTGGCAATGGCAGGCAAAACCACCCCACACCCGAGACACGGCAGAACTCTGACAGAAACAGCTAGACTTCACCTGCGCTCGACCACCGTTCCCCAGGAGTTGAGCCCCTGGGTGCAGGCGGCCGGCAGGACTTACAGGACAGGACAGGCACTGGATACCAACTAGGCTGAACAGGGACTGAGGGTAAGAGGGGAAAGGAATATACATGGGCAGCAAGGCAGGAAACGGGGCTAGGACTCACAGACAGAAAATACTACACAAAGCAGGAAATGGACAGGCTAAAGGACAGGAACTGAAAGCTGCCATGCAGCCACTGAAACAGGGTACAAATACTGACAGACAAGAGGCAGGACTGAAAGCTGCAGAGCAGCCACTAAAACAGGGTACAAATACTGACAGACAAGAGACAGAACTGAAAACTCACATCATAAATTACAATTTTTCTTAAATTTTAAAACAATTTTTAACTTTTCTGAACAGATGCTGTCTCACACGTCCTTCCTATTGCTTAATACCCACCCAACTGACATCAACTGTTTAGAACACTGTTTCACTTCATATGTCACAGCTACCTCAAGCTCACTCACGAGATCCTGCACTAAAACAATCCCACTAACAACACAAAAATACAGCCTCATGACTATTTTAAGCATTCTACCATACATATTTTTTTTACACAAATTAAAATAAAAATATTTTTCATACCTTAAATCTTCTTCAAAACTTGAAAATTACCCTTTGATCCTCAGCATGCGCCCATTGCATGGCTCTGCCACCAGCCGACATCTACCTCGTGCTATCACTGCTGTCCTCTCCCGGTTCACTCTCTCTCTTTCTTCTTCAGCGCGTGCACAGCGCCAGATCTCAGCACCCCACCGCCTTACAAAATTTAAAAAACACTGGGAGAGTGCACCGGAGCACTTCTCCCTCTGTCCCCAGTTTCAAGCTGGTCTCTCCTCCTGTTCAGGGACTGGCTCTGCCTATAAAAATGAGCCAGCTCCTTTAAAAACGGGATTCCCTGTTCCCCTGCGTCTGACCGAGCATCTTACGTCACCAACGATGTCTCACATCAAAACAGGGCAAAATAGGGCATCCTCAAAGCCTTACCCTGCCTCCGCACCAGCTCCGCTGCCTAACAACACAGTGATCCCGCCCCCCAGAACACTGCGTGGGTGCCTGACGTCCCTGATGATGTCAGACGCCGATGCAGCGCTCGCAGCTCTCCCGGACCCTCACACCGCCACAACCTTGCTCCAGCCCTGCAGCACCTCTCTCCTCTGCTCCTCCCGGACCCAAAATGAAACACCAGCCGCTGCAGATGCTCCCTTCCTGCCGCCGACACTCTGGACTGCTGCCGACGCTCCGGCCAGCCGCACCCCCCAGGTACTTTTAATTTTAACCCCTTAGGGGTTACATCTGTTTGGTCTTATTTTTCCCTTACTTTAATATTATTCACCCCTACTATAGTTAATGTTTTGATTATGATGGATTATTGATTGAAATTATATTTTAGAATGTCGTCTTGATTGTTAATTATTTTAATTTTTGTACACCATCTTCATTGGTTTATCTGCTACCAAGGAAAGGGTATATAAAATGTAAGAACTAAACAAATGAATAAAAACCTGGATATCATGAGACAGTAATTAAAATCAAACATATAAATGGCAAGTGACCGACTCACCTGCAAATGCGCAGTAGAGACTTCCCTCTCTGTCCCGCCCTCGCGTCGATGTGATGACGTCAGAGGGCAGAACAGAGAGGGAAATGGAGTCAGACTATCGGATGCTGCCACCTGGAAATGAGCATCGCATGCACCAACCTCCACCCTCCCCCCATCCCCGCCGCCGCTCCCGCCCCCCTCCATATCAGGCCCCCTGCACTGACCTGACAGCGCCTCTCACCTCCGTGTGGAAACGCTGCAGGCAGCAGCAGAGCGATCTGCTGCTGCCTGCAGCGCCTTCACACGGAGGTGAGAGGCGCTGTCAGGTCAGTGCAAGGGGAACCGGCACGGAGGGGGGAGGGAGCAGCGGCGAGGAGGGTAGCTGGAAATCTCGCCCATTTTAACGGGCTTAACGGCTAGTAAAAACATGAACTGCAGCTGTCATTCCAATTTCCCTATGAAATGCTGGACTACAAGTTCCTTGATGCTATAAGGTAAAATCAGGACTGGTTTAGCTAGTCCCTAATGAACTAGAGCCAGTTAATTACTCCCCCTCCCCCCAGACATTGCATACCTCAAGGATGCTTGCTACCGGCTAGGCAAAAGAGTTACCATCAGTGGAAAATGTCCTTTGTATTGTCTAAAGAGAGAGAGAAAAAAAGAAAGAAATTTTATGGATTGATGCAGAGTGTTTATAAAAGAGACTCCTACAATCAGAGCAGATTTTACATGAAATAAATGCAAAGCATGGTCTGTGAATTATCTCTTTCACCTTTCTTTGTAGCTGTTCCAGGAGAGATGAGAACTGCCTAGAAACTGATTTGATTTATTGCCTCTGCTTTACTGTCTCTTTCAGTTCAGCTTCTGCTGGCCTCTCCTTTACAAGACAGCTCAGCTACACAGACACTATCAGAAGCTGTCTGGCTACTGGAAGAGTGACCTGAGAACATTATAGACCCTACCCAAATAGAAGTCTTAAATAAACAAGAAAACCCAAAACTCAAAAGTACTTGTGCAGCCATAACATTAAACAAAGGAAAAGCATCTCAGAAACTCACAGGCACTGATATTCTTTTGTGTGTTGTTTAATTGGGTTCCACTTTTTCTTTCATCAATCAAAAAAAAAAAAGCCTCTTTATATTTTAAAGTATTCATTTTTTTCTATTCTTTACTTATTATTTAAACTTCATACAATTCATCAACCAAAGCAGAATATTAAAGAAAAGCCAGCACTTAGCTTTTTAATGTTGCACAAGTACTTTGAGTTTTGGGTTTTCTTGTTTATTTTAAGTTAGTGTTACCTTGATAGTCTTTATTAAAGATCCTGTATTGGGTTTTGGTAGCATTATAGACCCACCTTGCAGCATCCAGAATGATGAAAGTCATCCAAGGTCACTGCGGACTTCCTCTATTATGGACCTTCTCTCCAATATCCAAAGACAGAATTTCCAAGTTTCCTAATTACAGAAGGGAGATTACTTGGCTAGTCTTTAATGTGGTATTTGTATTCCCAAATTCTGCCCATTGCACTCAGGGCCTGCTGGTCTCAAAATGCATTTTGATAGAATTGTTAGAAATCCAGGACCTGCCTAAAGTCTCCCTCCTGAAACTGGGAAATTTAACAGTTCTGCAGAGAGAAGTGTCTTCTGGGATCACTGCAGACTTCTCCTCTACCACCCAGAGAGTCACCCATGATCACTGCAGACTTCCCTCCAACAACCAGACCGTCATCACCACAGACCTCCCCTCCAACATCCAAACTGAGTCATCCAGGATCACTGCAGCCATCACCTCTAGCACCCTGAGTGAATCACTCAAGATCACAGTAGACTTCACCTTCAGCACCCAGAGAAACTCAGAATGGCAGCAGTCCTCCATTCCAATGCTCTCCCCGTCTCACCAAGACACAGCTTTCCTACCAGTACTAACAGGGAGGAAAACCATTGGCTAAGGTAAAAGAGATGAGCAACTTGTTAGAACTTGAACAGGTGGGATTTAACTCTGTTCTACACATGGAAAATGGCTTGTATAAATTTACCCTATGGATTATGTGTGTATAAAGTAAGCTCTTTCAAGGGAAAGTGTTCACTTATGCTCTTAAGGGCCCGAGCAGGGACTGTCCTTCTTTGTTAAATTGTACAGCGCTGCGTAACCCTAGTAGCGCTTTAGAAATGTTAAGTAGTAGTAGTATTCTGTATTTTGTGTGTATAAGGGGTATGAAATGCAAGCGTTCAGTTATAGATTTACTACTACTAATAATAATCATTTCTATAGCGCTACTAGACATACGCACTGTACACATTATGGGGAAGATTCTATACATGGCACCTAAAAAAAATCAGCTAAACGTATTCTATAATCAGTGCCTAGATTTAGACACCGATTATAGAATACGCTTAGTTGATATTTCAGCGCTTAAATCTATGCACATGCATTTACACCAACGAAGACGTGGCATAAATCCCAGCGCGTAGATTGGGGCACACTGGGCCATGCCATTTCCACACCCCTTTTTGCCTGACCACATTAGAAGTTTGGTGCACATCGTTACAGAATACTACGCTTAATGAGTTGTGTGCCTAAATTCTAATCAGTGCCAATTAGTGTCCATTATTGCTTGATAAGTGCTGTTATCAATGCTCATTGGCTTGTTAAGCTTGTTAAATTATGCGCATTGTTATAAAATCCGCACTGATTTTGGTGCAGATTTTAGGTGCGCTATATAGAATCCAGGGCTATATGCAGGTACTTTCTTTGTCTCTAGAGGTTCACAATCTAAGGACACCTTTTATCAAGCTGTGGCAAAAGGGGGCTGGCGCTGGCGTCAACACTTGTTTTACATGCGCACTGAGGCCCCCTTTTACCACAGCTGGTAAAAGGGAAAGTCTCGCTTTCCTGCAGGAAATGGCCGGGCAGCAAGCAAAGTACTTGCTGTATGGCCATTTTGGGAGCAGCCATTACCACCACCCATTGAGGTGGCAGTAAGGGCTCCTGCGCTAACCCAGCGGTAACCAGGCAGCATGCGGTACTGCCCAATTACTGCCGGGTACAGTCCGGCGTGGTGGAGTGGGAAGTATTGGCCGGGCTGCTGCAGTAGCCTGGCGGTACTTCCGTTATAGCGAGTGGTAAGCCCACGTTGGGCTTACTGCCACTTAGTAAATGGGGCCCTACGTTTTTGTACCTGGGGCAATGAAGGATTAAGTGACTTACCCATTTTTGAAGGATGTTCTTTAGGCTCTAAAAGCCTGTTTCACCTCACCTTTTAACCACGCCGGCTGTCATTTGTTCTTTTTTCCACTTTTGTTAATACATGAATACATCTAGTCTGGGTCTCCATTATGGTATTTTTAGAGAAAGTCCATGCCTGATTTTCCTCATTTTGTCAAAGTCACCCTTTCAAAAATTAAAAGCAGCTACAGTACATTCCTTAGTGACCAGGGGTTCCCAAATTTTTTCAGTTCATGGCATCCCCCCCCAACCACATGGGTCTCCGTGGCACCCCCCCCCCCACACACACACGTGGGTCTCCCTTCCCCTTCAGCCCCCTCCTCTCACACCAGCACACATCTGCCTCCCTGCAGCTCCCTCCTCTCACACCAGCACACCTCTGCCTCCTGCAGCCCCCTCCTCTCACACCAGCACAACTCTGCTACCCTGCAGCTCCCTCCTCTGCCTTTCCTAAATCCAGCATCACTCGCTACCTTCCTTCCTGCAGGTCCAGGATCTCTGCTGCTTCCTTCCCCTTCCCCTGCTGCCGCTGCATTGCTTGCAGCTTACATTTTCGGGCCATCCATGATTCACACAGGCGCTCCGGAGCCGTCCCAGTCTGCCGTGTCCAGCCCTCTCTGATGCAACTTCCTCTTGTGAGGGCCGGATGCGGCAGAGGGAAGTCCCCACAGTACCTGTGTGAATCACGGATGGCCCGAAAATGTAAGCTGCAAGCACTGCAGTGGCGGCGGAGGAAGAAGCAGGAAGCGGCAGAGGCCGGACCTGAGGGAGGGGAAGTAGAGAGCGATGTGCCGCGGCACCCCTGGGAGTTCGCCCAGTTTGGGAACCGCTGCCTTAGTGACTTCACTCCAGATATCAGCTCAAATTTGATCATGTTATGATCACTGTTTCCCAGTGGAGCCAACACTGTTACCTCTTGTACTATGGCCCGCATTCCACAAAAGATTAAATTCAAAAAAAGCAGTCATTTATTACATCTAGAAATTTTACCTCCCTAGCACTCCTTAATGTAACATTTATCCAGTCACTATAGGATAATTGAAATCACCCATTATTATAATGTTGTACAATTTGCCACCTTTCCTAATTTCTGTAAACATATTTTTATCAGTCTGTTCATTCTGTCCTGGCAGACTGTAGTACAGCCCTACCAGTATATTCCTTCCCTTCACACCTAGAGTTTCTATCCATAAAGATTCCACACTGCTAACTGTTTCGGGTAGAATGTTTATTTTGTTTGACTCAATTCCATCTTTAACATACAATGCAACCCTCCCCCCTCCAATTTGATCCACTCTCATTGTGATATAGTTTGTACCCTGCTAACACAGTGTCCCATTGATTATCCTCCTTGCACCAGGTCTCTCAAATGCCTATTATAATCTCTCTCTTCATTTAGTGCTATATACTCCAATTCTCCTATCTTATTTTTAAGGCTTCTTGCATTTGTATATAGACACTTTAAATTGTCTTTTTGCTTTGCATCTACAGGCTGCTTTGAAGTTAATGGGGATTTGCATCCTTTACTCTGTTCATCTATTGAACAATCCTGGGTTTTTTTTTCCCACCATTATTGAAACCTCTCTATCAGGATTCCCTAAAGATCCTATTTAAATAGTATCCATCAAGGATACTCCACACCGAACCATGCGCTCCTGGACGATTGATGTCTCTCCCCTCCACCCCATTTTATTTATTTATTTATTTATTTATTTATTGCATTTGTATCCCACATTATCCCACCTCTTTGCAGGCTCAATGTGGCTTACAATATATAGTGGAAAGTGGAAATGAGAGGAGAGTTAATATTAGTGTAACAGAAGTATATTGGGTAATGGAAATTATGATGAAGATATAATATGGGGCACTGTTAACAATGCTTACTAGATATATGTGGGGTTTTCATATGTTTTAGTTATTGTAGTATGTCTTCTCGAAAAGATGGGTCTTCAGCAGTTTTCGGAAGTTGGTCAGTTCATAGGTCGCTTTTAGGTTACGTGGCAATGCGTTCCAGAATTGCGTACTCATATAGGAAAAGGTTGATGCGTGCATTAGTTTGTATTTTAGGCCTTTGCAATTTGGGAAGTGAAGATTAAGGAATGTGCGAGATGATCTTTTAGTTTAAAAGCTGCTTAATCTCCTTTTTAAATGTTTGGTTAAGGTGGAGCCCATCCTTTCGGAACAGTCTCCCCCTCCCTTTGAATTGTCCAGTTCCTAACAAATCTAAATCCTTCATCCCTGCACCATCATATCAACCACATATTGAGACTTCAGAGCCTGTCTCTTGGGTCCTGCGTATGGAACGGGGAGCATTTCTGAAAACGCCACCCTGGAGGATCTAGATTTTAGTTTTCTATCTAGGAGCCTAAATTTGACTTCCAGAACCTCTCTCCCACATTTTCCTATGTCATTGTAATGACATGTACCAAGACAGTCGGCTCCTCTCCAGCACTATCTAAAATCCTATTTAGGTGACACATGAAGTCTGCCACCTTCGCACCAAGCAGGCAAGTGACCAGGCGATCCTCACTTCCACCAGCCACCCAAATATCTACATGCCTAATAATCGAAACACCAACTGCAACAGCCATCCTAACCCTTCCCTCCTGGGCAGAAGCTCCTGAAGACACATCCTCGGTGCGAGAGGATATTGCATTCCCTCTTGTGCTGGTCCTGGTTACAGGATTACCTCCAACTTCACCAGGATGATGCTCTTCTTTTAAGAGACCTCCCTCCTCCAAGGCAGCACAGGAGCTGCAAGACTAGAGGTGGGACTTCTCTACAATGTCCCTGTATGCCTCCTCTATGTACCTCCCTGTCTTTCTCAGCTCATCCAAGTCTGCTACTCTAGCCTCAAGAGAACAGGCTTGTTCTCTGAGAGCAAGGAGATATTTGCATCGAGCACACACATATAAAGTCTCACCAACTGGGAGATAATCATACATGTGACACTCAATGCAAAAGACTGGATAGCACCCCTCATGCCACACTGAACCGGAGTTTGCTTGGGATAATATGGGATATAAATGTAAAAAAAAAAAATCCTTTATCCTCCACATTTTAAGACACTGCCTATCCAGCTTGATGGTGATGGCACAAGGAAAGCAAGTTTGGTCCAGTAAAGACTAACTTAACCTGTTTCTTAGCTGGACTCTAGTATTACCATATTGAAAATGTATGGTTCCAAAGGAGTTTGACTTATCTGTCTTTTCCAATAGGAAGCATATTGCGGTTCTGTATATTCACTGCTGCCTTTTTAAAGGTAAAGTTACTTATATTTGTGTATTCAGAATTAGTGCTATTAAGCTTGCTACATAGGCTCTGAGAACCTTCTTTGCAGGATTTAGTGTTACTTCACACAGCAATTTGGCAGAGAATCCTTTTTGTCTGCTCCATCATAAGGAGAAGGGAGTGAAAGGAACACTGTCAGGAACTCCAGGGACTTGAACTGGTTAATGTCAGCTTCAGAAAGGAGAGAGAGCAGTAGAACCAGAGGAAGAGACAAGAAGACATATTTTATAAATACAGCTTAATAAGGCATTTTATATTTCTTATAAAGCAAGGTTGAGGGATATGTGCCTCTGCAGTAATTATTTTCCAAGGTACTGAGATGTGTGTTGAGAGGTTGACCAGATTCAAGTCTACTATAACAGCAAAGTTTTAAGTTATGGGATAACGTAACTTAATTTTAAAATGTCAGTGTTTTCAAGGTTTCCATGAGTGTGAATATGGTTTATGTTGATGCAGGACAGAGTGTTTACTTAGAAATCTGTTATCAAGTGCACTCTATGGCATTATTTAGGAGTATACCAAACACGATTCACACCTAGATGCCTAGTGCCCCCCCCCCCATGTTAACTCTGGGCCCCCCAAAAATGTCAGGTTTGGCTACGCCCCTGGTATAATATAGTATCAGTAAAATAAAAACAGTGAAAAAAAAAGCTAAAAGTGGTGCACAAAAATTGTACCCATGTGTCAGATAAAATTAAGAATAATAAGCGTACAATCACATCATCCTCTCAAGATGATTTTTAAAACCAGAAATATTGTCTGTGAGAAGATATATATATATATATATAAGATAACATAACTGAAGCAAAAACAGTTGAAAGAAGATGGGAAATAGAGCACAAAAATGCACATAGGTGTTAAATGAAATAAAGAAAAATAATGCTACCATCACATCAAGAGTGCCGTTATAAGTGACATGAGTGATGTAAGTGACTATAAAAAAGAGAAGCATGCTCAAAACCAGATATGAAAGCCATGACCAAGATATATAAAAGAGACTACCTGAGTTGAAATTCAGATGGGATCAGGGAAAATATTTGATGTATAAAGATACTGTCAACAAGCATTAAAATGAAAAAAAAAAAAAACAGCAGCTTGTAAAACCACAAGTCACATGCATCAAGGTGAAAACCATACGTTATAAATCACATTAATTGACCAAACGCGCTAGAAGAGTATAAAAAACTAATGCATGCTATAGTTAAAATGTATATGCCAGGCTATGAAAAACTGTAATCAACGACTCAAATAAAAACTGAAGCTTTTATCAGCAGTAAAACTAATAGAAAAACGTCAAATTGTCAGCAATCAAACTAATAGAAAAAAGGACGCCAAATATAATATGTGTATAAATTAAAAAAAATATATATATATATTGTGAAGAGCAAAGAAACTACAAGCCCCAGAAGGCAGTGCAGCACCAGAGAGATTCAGAACCAAGGAACTACAAAGCCCAGAAGGCAGGGCAACGTCAGAGAAGCCAGGAGCTAAGAAACTACAAGCCCCAGAAGGCAGTGCAGCACCAGCAGACAGATCAGGTGAAGGGAGAAGAATCTATGCAAGGGAGGGAGGAGCCGGGGTGTGATTGGGAGATGGAATCAGATGGGGGAAGGGAGGAGCCCCTAGACCGGGAGGAAGGGGAGGAGAGAATGGAACTGGAAGAGGAGAAAGGAGGGGAGAATGAGGAGGAAATGGAAGTGCTGGTGGAGGGCTCTTAAAGTGAGTTATGAACTGAACTGGAGAGAGTGAATGAAGCCTTGGTGAATTGACCCGGTGGGTGGATGTCAGGTGGTTTTGTGCTGACAAATGAGGGAGGTGGGTCATTAGGTCTAAGAGTGAGAAAGTGACTTAGACCATATTGCCATTGAATTGAACTGTTTAATTTCAATGCTAAACTAAACTGTGTTTGAAAGCAGTGCTAAACTGAATGGAGGAGGAAAACATTGCTAACTGAACTGAATTGTGAGCAGTGCTCAGTAACTGTGGGAAAGAGCAGTGCAACTAAGTACTGGATAGGAAGCAGTGCTGGGGGGGGGGGGGGGGGGGGGGAAAAACCATATTGAAAGCAGGGCCAAAGTGAACTGTGTGGAAAGCAGGCCCGCGCTGAACTATATGGCAAGCAGGGCTCCAATGAACTGGGTTTAAAAGTGGAGCTACACTGAGGAGAGAGAAAGGCCTGTGAAGCCTTAAAGCAGAGTAAATGTACTCAGGAGCTAATAAAGCACTTCTGGTGATTTGCCTGTTGTCCGGAGACCCTGATTGCAGACTGTCGACTCGTGAGTGAAGGGCGTGCTTGGTAAAGAAAGGAAGAGACTGAGAAAGAGTGGCGCGGATCTGGCGGCTGAGCGTGACATATTATGGTGGCAGCGGTGGGATCGCAGTGAACCTCCACGGGAAGGAGTAGTGTCCTGGAAGGAGTGGAGTGGGTTCCGGACCAGACCAGTCGAGCAGTCGGAGCGAGGTGCAGGAGTCCTGGAGGTTTCGTAAGCCCGTCGTGTGGGCCAACGCTGACAAAGGCGTATTACTCGCCTACCCAGGTAAAGGGTACCTAGGGAGGAGGCGAGGGAGGATACAGTAATTGGAGAAGCACAGTTTCTGTGCAGTGGAAAAGAGTTTGTGAGATACCGCACTTGGGTGGTTGTTTTTTTTTGTCTTTTTGCAGGTGCGGGGAATCCGGTGAAGGATATGGATCCCAAAGAGCTGTTTGCGTTTATGATGCATCAATTTCAGAAACAGCAAGAGATGGCTCATCAGCTGTTGGAGGAGTCGTTGGCGGCTTCCCGGGCACAGCAGCAACCGCTCTTGGACTTATTTCAGGAGTTGCTTCGAGGTGGAGGACGGTTGTCTGACAGGGGGCCGGATGGAAGAGTGGACCGAGCAGAAGGAGCGGTGGGAGTAGGAGGACTTCCCGGAGTGAACTGGCTGCCGTGGGGTAAGCTGACTGAGTCGGACAATATTGAAGATTACTTAGGGGCATTTGAAAGGGTGGCGGTGGCTGCAGGGTGGCCCCGGGAACAATGGACAATTCGATTAGCCCCTGCGCTGTCTGGTGAGGCCTTGGCCGCCTTTAGGGCTTTGCCTACACTGGAGGTGGCGGACTATACCAAATTGAAAGAAGCTATTCTGGACAGGTATGGAGTGAGCCGCCACACATATAGAAGGCGATTCAGAGAATTACGCTGGGTGGAGAGTGAAACACCCCGGGCGTTGGCTCAAAAGCTTTTGGATTTAGCAGGAAAGTGGTTAGAGCCTGAAAAGAGAACTATGAATCAGGTAATGCAAGAGCTTGTGCTGGAACAATTTTTGGAGGCACTACCTGAAAAGTTTCGGGTGGATTTGATAAAGAAGGGGTGTATGTCACTTGAGGAGGCCATTAAAAGCATGGAATGCTTCCTGGAGGCCCAGCGGTGTGAAGAGGGAGGGGGACGAATGGGGGAGAAAGTGGCAAGAGTAACAGGGGCCAGACCTTCAGTGAATGAGGAGAGAATGTGTTACCGGTGTGGAAGGAAAGGACATCTGAGGAAGGACTGTTTTGCTAAACTAGGGTTCACCTCGTACTCCCAAGGGCCAGTGGTGAAACAATTGAGGCAAGCAGTGGAGATATGTGGGGTCTGGGTCAATGCTCTGCTAGATTCAGGGGCGGATCAGACCATGCTGTCTCGGGCCCTGTGGGAAAGAATAAAGGGAAAGAGAGGAGTATGTAATGATAATAGGGGCCGGGAGGTTAGCATTCAGTGTGTTCACGGGGCTACCACTACATATCCCCTTAAGCGAGTTGGTATAAAAGGTCCTTCAGGGTCACACTGGGTATGGGTGGCAATATTACCCCGGCTACCTCAGGAACTAATTTTGGGGAGGGATTGGCCCCCATTTGTGCACTGTTTAAGAGAAAAGGAAGGGTTGGTTGTTACTCGGGGGCAGAGGAAAGAGCAAGAAGGAGTAGAGCAGAACTTGTCACATATTTTTCCCTTTCATTTGGAGGTACTAGGGGCACCTGGGAAGACGCGGGAGTCAGGGCAAGTAAAAAAATTAACGCAGAGGCACAGGACTCAGACAATGAAAGGGATTGAGCAGGGAGGGGAGTTTCCGGAGGATCCTGAGGAGTTGTTGAGCAGGTTCCCTTATTTTAGCAGGGAACAGGAGTCAGATCTCACATTGAAATATGCCTGGGAACGGGCGAGGGAGCCGGTGGGGGGCACACAGGGACCCAAGTTTGTGATAGAGAAGGGTTTACTGTTTCGGGTGATGCCAGCTGAGGGCAGTGAGGAGGAGATTAAACAACTTATTGTACCTAGGGGATTCCGGAAGTTGGTGTTACAGTTAGCGCATGACCATCCTCTGGGAGGACATAAAGGGATCCAGAATACAGTGAAACAGTTACTAGGGCGGTTTTACTGGCCTGGGGTATATAAAGAGGTAGAGGAATACTGTAAATCCTGTGTGGTATGTCAGAAGCTGACAGAGAAAGGGCCAAGGCCTGCTCCATTGCACCCTCTTCCCCGAATTGAGAATCCGTGTGGGAGGGTGGCAATGGATATTATCGGTCCCCTACTTAAATCCAGGAGAGGGTTTTCTTATATTCTGGTGATTGTTGATATGGCTACCCGTTTCCCCTGGGCCATACCCTTGCGAAATATCTCGGCAAAGGTGATTGCTGCGGAGCTGATTCGGCTCTTTTGTGAGGTTGGCTTTCCTAGGGAGGTGTTAACTGATAGAGGCACCAATTTTCTTTCTCGCTCCCTGGTACAGGTTTGGGAGGCTTTTGGTATTAAACACATTTGTACTTCAGCCTATCACCCTCAAACCAACGGCCTAGTGGAGAGGTTCAACAAAACTTTGAAGATGTTGTTAAGGAAGGGGTTAGGATCACACTATGAGAACTGGGATCAACTTTTGCCTTTTGCATTGTATGTATCTAGGGAATGTGTGCAGGCTTCCCTAGGGGTATCCCCCTTTGAATTATTATATGGGAGGGCCCCAAGGGGAGTGTTGGATATTCTCCGGGAGCAGTGGGTACCGCCGGAACGGGAGGATAAGACGGTAGTAGAATATCTTCATGATTTGAAAGGGCGGTTATGGAGGTTAGGCACTTATTCCCGGGGTAATCTAGAGAAAACCCAAAGTTATCAGAAGACGCATTATGATCAGGGAGCGCAGGTCAGAGTATTTCAGGAAGGGGATAAGGTGGTGGTTAGGGTCCCGGATAATCCACATAAATTTTTAAGTAAATGGAAGGGACCCTGTACGGTGAGGAAACGGTTGGGCCCGGTCACTTATGAGGTATTGAATGAGCGAGGGAAGCCTCAGACCTATCATGCGAACTTACTCCAGCCTTGGCAGGAAAGGAAAGCCTATTGGGCAAGAGGGGAGGAGGAATTGGAGGAGGACTTAGGACCGCAGATATCGGAGATCTTTATTCCTAGGGAAGTGACAGTGGGAGACAGCTTAGAGGGTCCCCAGAAGGAACAGATGCAAGCTCTGTTGCTGGAGTTTCAGGATGTTCTCACAGCGTGTCCTGGGGAGACACACTTAATAGTACATGAAATTGAGACGGAGAAAGGGAGGGTGGTTCGTCAGCGACCTTATAGGTTATCCCCAGGTAAAAAGCAGGAGGTAGTTAAACAAGTGAAGGAAATGCTGGACTTTGGGGTGATCGAGGAATCCTTTAGTCCGTGGGCGAGTCCGGTGGTGCTAGTGCCTAAGAGGGATGGATCCTGGCGTTTTTGTATTGATTTTCGGCGAGTTAATGCGCTGTCTGTGCCAGACGCTTATCCTATGCCTCGTATTGAGGATTTGATAGATAGGCTGGGTTCGGCCCAGTTCTTGTCTACTCTTGACTTAACTAAGGGGTACTGGCAAATTCCCTTATCGAGGAAGGCCCGGCCTAAGACCGCTTTTTGCACCCCGCTTGGGTTGTTTCAATTCAAGCGAATGCCATTTGGCTTAAATTCAGCTGCGGCTTCTTGCCAACGCCTGCTGGACAGAGTATTGAGATCACACCAGGAATATGCTGCTGCATATTTGGATGATGTTATCATTCATAGTCCAGATTGGGAGACCCATGTAGTCCAGGTTAGGGGGGTATTGCAATCTTTTCGGGAAGCAGGTCTCACCCTTAACCCTCAAAAATGCCATTTTGCCCAGCGAGAGGTAAAATACTTGGGCTATCGGGTAGGAAATGGTCAGGTTAAGCCATTGTGTGATAAGGTGAAAAGTATTCAGGAGTTTCCCCTTCCTACAAATAAGAAAGCGCTAAGAAGTTTTTTGGGATTGATAGGTTATTACAGAAGATTTATACCTCACTTCGCCTCTCGAGCCGCCCCCTTGACAGATATGTTGAAGGGTAGTAGACCGAATCAGCTCCAGTGGCAGGAGGACTCGGAAAGGGTATTTGCGGGGATGCGGTCAGCATTATGCCAGGAGCCTCTACTTAAAGCAGTGGACTTTGAGAAACCTTTTGTATTGCATACTGATGCATCTGGTGTAGGATTAGGTGCGGTGTTATCACAAGTGCATGAGGGAGAGGAGCACCCGATTATGTACTTGAGCAGGAAGCTTCTCCCTCATGAAACTAGATATGCCACGATTGAAAGGGAATGCCTGGCAGTTAAGTGGGCGATACAAGCCTGTGAGTTCTATCTTGAGGGGCGTCCCTTTAAGCTGGTCACGGATCATGCCCCCTTAAAGTGGCTGGGTCAGATGAAGAACCATAATGCTAGATTGATGAGGTGGTATTTGGCGTTGCAACCATTTCAGTTTCAGGTGGAACATCAAGCAGGGAAATTAATGCAGCATGTTGATGTGCTGTCTAGGATTGCTAGTCCGGTAGTAAAGGAAGGAAAAAACAAACGGACTAGCAATCGTTTGACTGGGGGGGTATGTGAAGAGCAAAGAAACTACAAGCCCCAGAAGGCAGTGCAGCACCAGAGAGATTCAGAACCAAGGAACTACAAAGCCCAGAAGGCAGGGCAACGTCAGAGAAGCCAGGAGCTAAGAAACTACAAGCCCCAGAAGGCAGTGCAGCACCAGCAGACAGATCAGGTGAAGGGAGAAGAATCTATGCAAGGGAGGGAGGAGCCGGGGTGTGATTGGGAGATGGAATCAGATGGGGGAAGGGAGGAGCCCCTAGACCGGGAGGAAGGGGAGGAGAGAATGGAACTGGAAGAGGAGAAAGGAGGGGAGAATGAGGAGGAAATGGAAGTGCTGGTGGAGGGCTCTTAAAGTGAGTTATGAACTGAACTGGAGAGAGTGAATGAAGCCTTGGTGAATTGACCCGGTGGGTGGATGTCAGGTGGTTTTGTGCTGACAAATGAGGGAGGTGGGTCATTAGGTCTAAGAGTGAGAAAGTGACTTAGACCATATTGCCATTGAATTGAACTGTTTAATTTCAATGCTAAACTAAACTGTGTTTGAAAGCAGTGCTAAACTGAATGGAGGAGGAAAACATTGCTAACTGAACTGAATTGTGAGCAGTGCTCAGTAACTGTGGGAAAGAGCAGTGCAACTAAGTACTGGATAGGAAGCAGTGCTGGGGGGGGGGGGGGGGGGGGGGAAACCATATTGAAAGCAGGGCCAAAGTGAACTGTGTGGAAAGCAGGCCCGCGCTGAACTATATGGCAAGCAGGGCTCCAATGAACTGGGTTTAAAAGTGGAGCTACACTGAGGAGAGAGAAAGGCCTGTGAAGCCTTAAAGCAGAGTAAATGTACTCAGGAGCTAATAAAGCACTTCTGGTGATTTGCCTGTTGTCCGGAGACCCTGATTGCAGACTGTCGACTCGTGAGTGAAGGGCGTGCTTGGTAAAGAAAGGAAGAGACTGAGAAAGAGTGGCGCGGATCTGGCGGCTGAGCGTGACAATATATATATATTTGTGGAGCAATGAAAGCAACCTGTATTCCATATATAAAATGGCCCTGTCATAAGTAGAAGGTTCCAATGCATAACCACATACCAAATAAATATATAACTTTGTCAAGATCTGATGATGTGCATTACATTAAACGGTAAAAGATGAGGTGCACTACTGAAAGTGAATAATAGATAACTCCAGTAGACGCAGAAGACTATCAGGCATACTTAAAAGCATAATCAGCCATGATCAACTAAAACCAAAAGAACCAGTGAAAATGAAATGCCAAGCTTATAAAACGGGTATGTTTACTAAGGCGTGTTACCGTTTTTAATGCACCTTTAAAGTTAAGGTGCTTTAAACGCTTTTTAATATATTTGTAAATGATTTAGAGATGGGAGTAACTAGTGAGGTAATTAAATTTGCTGATGACACAAAGTTATTCAAAGTCGTTAACTCACGACAGGATTGTGAAAAATTACAGAAGGACCTTACGAGACTGGGAGACTGGGCGGCTAGATGGCAGATTACGTTTAATGTGAGCAAGTGCAAGGTGATGCATGTGGGAAAAAAGAACCCGAATTATAGCTGCGTCATGCAAGGTTCCACGTTAGGAGTTATGGACCAAGAAAGGGATCTGGGTGTCGTCGTCGATAATACACTGAAACCTTCTGCTCAGTGTGCTGCTGCGGCTCGGAAAGCGAATAGAATGTTGGGTATTATTAGGAAGGGTATGGAAAACAGGTGTGCGGATGTTATAATGCCTTTGTAGCGCTCCATGGTGCAACCGCAGCTTGAGTATTGTGTTCAATTCTGATCACCGCATCTCAAGAAAGATATAGTGGAACTGGAAAAGGTGCAGCGAAGGGCGACTAAAATGATAGCGGGGATGGGACGACTTCCCTATGAAGAAAGACTAAGGAGGCTAGGGCTTTTCAGCTTGGAGAAGAGACAGCTGAGGGGAGACATGATAGAGGTATATAAAATAATGAGTGGAGTAGAACAGGTGGATGTGAAGCGTCTGTTCATGCTTTCCAAAAATACTAGGACTAGGGGGCATGTGATGAAACTACAGTGTTGTAAATTTAAAACAAATCGGAGAAACCTTTTCTGCACCCAACGTGTAATTAAACTCTGGAATTCGTTGCTGGAGAACATGGTGAAGGCGGTTAGCTTGGCAGAGTTTAAAAAGGGGGTTAGATGGTTTCCTAAAGGACAAGTCCATAAACCGCTACTAAATGGACTTGGGAAAAATCCACAATTCCAGGAATAACATGTATAGAATGTTTGTACGTTTGGGAAGCTTGCCAGGTGCCCTTGGCCTGGATTGGCCGCTGTCGTGGATAGGATGCTGGACTCGATGGACCCTTGGTCTTTTCCCAGTGTGGCATTACTTATGTACTTATTCTTATGAGCGTATTAGCATTTAACACGCGTCCACCATCAATGCATGTTAAAAACGCTAATGTGCCTATAGCGCATCTTAATAAACATACCCCTAAGTTTTTCAAACTTACTTCAATATAAGCTGCAATTCCAGGACTTCCAATGACATAGAATATACAGAATCAAACTGGTAAAATAGGCACAAAGCCTAACGTATGTTTTATAAAAATGCATAAAGCGTCGGTTTCAGGTATTTCTAAAACCTCACGAAAATACCGCTTTAACATATCATATGGGTTAATCATTTTAATCTTAGGAAAATGTATGAGTCTTAAATTATTATTCCTCATGTAATTATCATAGGTTTCTGGTTTTTTTCTCAAGTTGACAATCCAGCTTATTTTCGAAAGAGATCGCGGGCCATCTTCCGACACAAATCGGGAGATGGCCGGCCATCTCCTGAAGCTGGCGAAATCAGTATAATAGAAAGCCGATTTTGGCCGGCTCCAACTGCTTTCCATCACAGAGCTGGCCAAAGTTCCCGGGGGCGTGTTGGAAGGGTAGCGAAGGCGGGACATGGGCGTGCCAGGGAGTGCTTAAGAGATGGGCGCCCTCGGCCGATAATGGAAAAAAGAAGGGCGTCCCTGGCGAGAATTTGGTCCACTTTATTTGGTCCCTTTTTTTTCAGGTCCAAGTCCCAAAAAAGTGCCCAAACTGACCAGATGACCACCGGAGGGAATCGGGGATCACCTCCCCTGACACCCCCAGTGGTCACTAACCCCCTCCCACCCTCAAAAAAACAACTTTAAAAACTTTTTTGCCAGCCTCTATGCCAGCTTCAAATGTCATACTCGGGTGCATCGCAGCAGTATACAGGTTCCTGAAGCAGTTTTAGTGGGTGCAGTGGACTTCAGGCAGGCGGACCCAGGCCCATCCCCCCCCTACCTGTTACACTTGTGGTAGAAAATGGGAGCCCTTCAAAACCCACCCGAAACCCACTGTACCCACATGTAGGTGCCCCCCTTCACCCCTTAGGGCTATGGTAGTGGTGTATAGTTGTGGGGAGTGGATTTTGGGGGGCTCAGCACCCAAGGTAAGGGAACTATGCACCTGGGACCAATTTGCGAAGTCCACTGTAGTGCCCCCTAAGGTGCCCAGTTGGTGCCCTGGCATGGAAGGGAAACCAGTGCACTACGAATCCTGGCCCTTCCCATGACCAAATGCCTTGGATTTGTTCGTTTTTGAGATGGGCACCATCGGTTTCCATTATCGGCGAAAACCGAGGGCGCCCATCTCTAAATCCGGTGATCTCAGCATTTAGGTCGACCATCTTTAATGTTGACCTAAATGTTGAGATTTGGGCGCCCCCAACCGTATTATCGAAACGAAAGTTGGATGCCCATCTCGTTCAATAATACGGTCGGCCCTGCCCCTTCATGGCGCTGTCCTCGGAAATGGGCGCCCTTAGAGATGGGCGTCCCCGGTCGAAAATGCCCCTCCACGTCTTTTAGCATAGCTGCTTGTAGTTCTCCTGTGTCCATAACAGTTTTCTCAACATTTCTTTGTTTCTCACTAAAGAATTTTATATGTGTTTCAGTTTTAGCCATCCTTTGTTCAATCTCAATAATTTTCTCAGATATAGCATTAGTTTTTTGAGTAGAGGTTAATATAAATTGAGAAATTAAATCCCATAGCGTTACCTCTGCCGGTTTCTGCAATATTCTTAGAGAAGCATTACCAATTTGCTCCAGAGTTTTCAACAAATTCATACCTTGTATCCCCGCAGTCATATCAGCAGGACTGCTCACCTCAGATGGCCTTAATTGGCCCTCGGATTGCCCTTCGGATTGTAATTGAGCTTCCAACACTGGGTTTACCATCGCGCTCTTTGGCTGAGGTCCTGGTGTTCCATTGAAGGGAGAACTTGTCATCTGCGGCTGCGGGGGGTGGAGTTCACTGATCGGGGTTCAGAATAGCATCCCGCCCCGAGGTCGCCGATACGTCCTGCCTCACACCGGCGATCTCTAGGGGTCCACTCCCGGTCAAACAATTCCATCCCGAGGCTCCCACATATCTGTCCATAGGACCCAGGAAAGGTAAGGAAGGGGGTTATGAAGCTTGGGTTACTGCCTTCCCACGTCTTTTCAGAATTTCTCAATAGGAAAAGTTGGGCTCCTCTTACTGCCTAGGTGCTGGCAGCCATCTTGGATCCTATCACCTTTTAATCAGGTGTATTATATTCCACAGAAGGAATTATCTCAAGAGAGGAAAGAATCACTAGATTTGACTGCATTTCTGGAAACTTCTGAAATAGATCAAGCTCAAGCTGCTACTTTGGTAGCTTCTGTTGCTTTAATTACTGACAAGCAGTTGCTTCTTCAATTGTTCTTTAGGAGCTGGGAGAAATTGCTCCTAGGCCTAAGAATAATATGTTTCCTGATATTTCAAAAGAAACCCAGAAAAGTCGCAAGCAATTTCTTCTGTTGAAACCTGCCATTCTACAATTTGGGGGAATATTTTATTTACGATTTCCTTGTAAATGTATAATTTGAATTAATTCAATTAAGTATGTGTTCACGGAACCTTCACAATTGTCATCGCTCATAACCTCTCAAAGATCTGAAAGAGTTTAATTAATTATTATTTCCGTCCTTTCTAGGTGCTGAATAACCTTACTAAAACCTATTGTGGGTTATCTTTTTTTTGTTTATAATTCTTCCTGTATTTTGAAATCATGGATCCATTTAATAGTGTTAGAATTATGTTTACTATAATTTCCTGAACTTCAACTTTGCTAACACTATTCATAATCAAGAGTGTATTCTTGAAATATATTGTAAAATTGCAAAAATAAAAATTAATAAAAATGCATAAAGCATCAAATTGAATATGAATAAGACATGAGAGAAATATGCATGCATCTATATGTCAGATGACATAAAGGACAGCACTCTGTCCGAGAACAACAATGATGTGTGCTAATAAATAGGAGCATAAAAATGCATGAAAGGAATGCACCAGAGAAATAAAAAAGCATTCTACAGTGAGATCAAAATAAAACAAAATAAAACAGACAGTGTAATCTGAATGGTGAACGTGCCGTAAGTGAGTAGACATGCATAGATCTGACCAGAAAATATTTATGTGAAATTAATTATGTATACTAAAACAAATAAAGGAATTGGACAATAAATAAAGCTTCCAATGTTGATCACATAAATAATACACAATAACTCAAGCTAGGAATACATAATTTAGTTTAAACAAGCATGCTGTTGTACATAAAATATATATTAAAATATGCATAAATGATCAATAAAACATAAGCAGCATAATTTTAAAAGCAAAACGAATAAATCTCAGACATAATTAAATAAAAAATAAAGTAAAATAAAAATAAACACATAACACAGAGAGCAACCTAAGAGTAACAGGGTCCGCAGGGAGCATGCCCTGTATGTGAAAGTGAGAATATATTTACTTCAGGGAGGGCAGATGGAACCAACCGCTTACATAAATTATGACTGCGTGAATAAGCAATAATGGGTTTAATATTCTGAAAGCAATCATGTGACTGTACTATGTGCCAACGTTTTCTAATAATCTGTCGAATGTCCTGTGTAAGAGAAGAGAACCAAAAGGTTCAGACTAAGAGGCTCTCTTAAAAAGGCACAAAAGGGCTTACGTGTATCCAGCATTCGACAAATCGGCATTACCGCCCGGCAGTAATTCTGAATTTGGCGTGCGCCGAAAACACGCGGTAGAAAATAGAAATATTTTCTATCGCAGAGCACCTAAAATGGCAGTTGGTGCATGCTGCATGTTTACCATATTTCATTTATCGTTTATATAATCTTATTTCTTCATTGAAAGGATGATATGTGAGATGTATTTTTTCAAATTTGGTGATGTATAAAGTCACAATATCAGGGGCCATAGAGGCCCCCATTGTGGTGCCTTTAATCTGTTGATAAAATGAATCATTAAAATAGAAATAATTTTTAGTCAGGGTAATTGTGGCTAGTGCAATTATAAGTCTATTAGGGATACGTTTGAATGTTTGTCTGTTTTTAATTGTTTCTTCAATGATAATGAGCGCTTCCAACTGAGATATATTAGTAACGACTCTATATCCAAGGTCACTAACAGAATATCTGTGAGGTCTATCATATTCATTCAGAATTGAAATCATATGTGCTGAATCAAATAGATAAGAGTCAATCAGTGAAACGTATGACCTCAGAAAAAAAAATCAGTGAAATTTGATAAGGGTTCTAAAACCAATTGTTACCAGACAAAATCAGACTACTTGGTGGGTTTGTAGTAGATTTATTCATTTTGGGGAGCATATATATTGTAGGTATATGTTCAACCATTAAATAGCACTTTTCTTTAGTAGTTAGAAAGCCCATCCGGGCTGCATAATCTATAATCTCCACCTTTTTTGGCATGAGTTTTTTTCAAATAAAGGAAAACTCTGTAATGAGGGGGCATATGATAAATTTATGAGGAAATAGGCTTAGGAGGAATATAAGAAAATACTTTTTCACAGAAAGGGTGGTGAATGTATGGAATGGCCTCCCAGTGGAGCCGAGGACTGTGTCAGAATCTAAGAAAGCATGGGGCAGACATGTGGGATCTCTTAGGAAAAGGGAGAGTAAGTGGTACTAAGGATGGAGGTTGGACCACTTGGCCCTTATCTGCCGTCATGTTTTATGTTTCATTTCGGTATTTGATGCCAATTGTTCTTCTTTATTCAGATTGTAAACAGAATTTCTTATTGTTGTCTTCTAATATCTTAATGTTATGCAAAACTACTTCATTAAAAGGCCACAAGTAAAAGGTCCAATAGGCAGGGAGGCATCCACTTAGAGGGATTCTTGACTAACGATGTATCTTGGGGAATGGTGTCAGATTTAGACCAAATATGCTCGATTTGCAACTTACATACAAAATGTAAAGAGATCTATTCTTGTTTGAAAGGGGTCATAGCAAGTGGTAGGGACACAAGACAAGCCTCCTTTAAATACATTTTCTATAATGGGAGATAACCTCGGGGTTATCTATGGTTGACATTAAGTAGCGAGTCTCATCTTTTACTGTTTATACGTAATAGACAACATCGGATCTTGACAAAGTTATATATTTATTTGGTATGTCGATATGCATTGGAACCTTCTACTTATGACAGGACCATTTTATATAAGGCATATAGGTTACTTTCTTTGCTCCACAAATATATATTTTTATAATTTATACACATATTTCTATTAGATTGAGTGCTAAAAATTTTGGCATTTTTCTATTAGTTTTACTGCTGATAAAAACTGCAGTTTTTATTTGAGTAGTTGATATGCATGCATCTATACGTCAGATGACATAAAGGACAGCAGTCTGTCCAAGAACAACAAGGATGTGTGCTAATAAATAGGAGCATAAAAGTGCATGAAAGGAATGCACCAGAGAAATAAAAAAGCATTCTACAGTGAGATCAAAATAGAGTTTTTCATACTCTAACATATACATTTTGACTATAGTGTGCATTAGGTTTTTTTTCTATTCTTCTACTGCATTTGGCCAATTAATTTATAGCATATGGTCTTCACCTTGGTGCATATGACATGGTTTTACAAGCGCCTGTTTTTTCTTTCATTTTAGTGCTTGTTGATAGTATCTTTATATATCAAATATTCTCCCCGATATTATCTGAATTTCAACTCAGGTAGTCTCTTTTATATATCTTGGTCATGGCTTTCATATTGTCACTTATAACGCCACTCCTGATGTGATGGTAGCATTATTTTTCTACATTACATTTAACACCTATGTGCACTTTTGTGCACTACTTTGAGTCACAGACAAGACTCCAGGGTTTTAAAAAGCATCTTAAGTGTATGATATGATTGTATCCTTATTATTCTTTATTTTATCTGATACATAGGTACAATTTTTGTGCACTGGTTTTAGCTTTTTTTCACTGTTTTTAATTTACTGATGATATAGATATCCTGTCATGGACTAGAATTTTGGTTCTAGAAATCATCTTAAGGTCATTTTTGAGCACTTCGTGTGTCATGTATTATAATTATTTTAGTTTGGGTTTTTTTTTAAATATTTTATTATTTTGTCTTTGTGATCATTTTATATTATGTATTCTAAGGACCCCTGAGGAAGACTGATTGCTGAAACACAGCCCATGTTGGGTCTGGTCTACACTGGCAATTTTTGTTGGAGAATAAAAGCACTGATGTTTTGAAGACTATCTGACTATTGGAGTTCTTGGAATCATTCTCTTCCTTCCACTTTGTGGCTCACTTTGAACTACCTAGAAAGAAATGTGCTAAGTGACACTCCAGATCCCATAATTATATGGATATCAACCAATTCCAAGCCAGTTGAATATTGCATCTAAGGCCATAACTTCAGGACTATTATTTACTCAGAATTTATCCTAGCAGCACTACCCATTCCAAACAAAGTAAAACCAGTTCCACAGCTTTTTGTGGAAAAAAAATTGTAAAGCTGCCGAGTTGGGGAAGAAATTTAAAATGTCAGATTTGCAAGATACATCTCTCCTTGTGAGTAAAGTTGAACTTTTAACTTTGACTATAGTTAAAGTCAAACAAGAATCATTTAACCAAGATTCACAATTGCAACTAGAGGTTTCAAACTTAAAATCAACCTCCAAAGCCTTGGTTAAAGACAAAATTATTACATCTCAAAAAATTGAACAAATAGAAAACTTTAACAGACATTTAAACTTAAGAATCTTGAATTTTCCGATGACAGAAGGAATGAATGCAACTGATTTCTTTAAAAAAATATTTAGTAGATACTTCAATATCCCTCCGTGGCTATTCCTCCATTAAACAAAGTTTATTATCTTCCATTACCTTTACAAGCGGGAACGGGACTTGAGCTTACTGACTGTTTGCCTTTAGCTAATGTTCCTGAATTGGGAATTCAAGATATTTCAGCTTTACTTGAAGAATCAATATCAGAAGTGAAAATACGTCGAACTTTAATAGTATCATTTGTATTTGAACAGGATTTAAACGCAGTTTTGAAGTTATACTTTAAGAACTCGTCAAAGATTTTTTGTGGTTCCAGAATATGGATATACCCAGATGTCACTAAGATAACACAAGATAGAAGGAAAATGTTTCTGGCTCTTAGGGAAGAGACTAAGGCACTAGGAGTGTCATTCTTATTAGAATACCTGTATAAATGCCTTATAAGATACATGGGTAATAAATATATTTTTTTCGAGCCAGAACAACTTCAAACTTTTCTTGAGACTAGTAGTAGTAGTAGTAGTAGTATAGAGAAAATTAAGTGATAGAATAGGCCTGGAAGTGAGGTGCTCTTTTGGTTACTTTTGTTTCTACCAGTTACCGGCCTCAGTATTTTGTGGTCCATTTTAAATGTCCCCTAGCGTAGCTTTATTTGTTAAAGAGAATAAGGAGATAGGGTTTTCTTCCAAATGTATTTAATTAAGAGTGAGGTGAAGGAGGAAGAAAAACGTGGAAGCCAAGTGTCTGAAGAGGTGTCTGGGCCCCCACGCAAGCAAGAATTGAACTGCATCGATTCCAAGGAGAAAATGAAAACCAGTTAAGTAACATCCAAGGAAGTTCTGCTTAAATTAATCTGAACTGAGAAATAAATTTTAAACATATACTTGGGAAGTCTGGAGTCACTAAAAGGGATCCAAAGAAACAAAAAGGGACAAACAAAGTATCAAATCCTTGTTAAATGCAAAGAGAAGGAACAGTAAGGAAAACAGTTACAACTGGTTAACAGGTAGTGAGAACAAATGTAAGAAAGGGAGCTTATCTGATGTCGTTGTAAGTAGGACCGCTCATCCTGTCTGAAATAGGAAAAATACAAGAAACGCTGTTATAATTTCCAAAGGGGTATAGCTGTACTGTTGTTTAAGTGTTCAGAGTTAAACTAAACAGGAAAATCTTGTAGTTAAAAAGTTATCACAATTTTTGGAAACCAATAAAACTTATATTTTGCAAATTTTCAAACTGGTTTCATTCACGATCAGGATATATCCTAAGCTTAGTTTTTTTATTCCTCTCTCGCCCTTTGAGGACAGAGACGAGGTTAGTTATTTTGTACCTCCTTCCGGTTCTGGGCAAGGAGTTCCTGAGGGTGAGTCACGACTACTGACATCCAACATTCAGGAAACTCACAGGCAACATTGCCTGCCTTACCGGGGAAGGCTGGTCACAATATTTTTAGTCAGTTGAACGTTAACTGGCTATCTTCGAATACCACTGTATCCGGTTAAATTTAAACTGGCTAATAATAAACTGGATATTCAATGCAGGTCACCGGAAACGGTCCAGCATTGAATATCTATGCTAACCGCCGATCACGGGAGTTGGACGGCCTCCGTCCTATGGTCAGAATATCGACCCCCTATTAACTAAACTCTGATGTGAATGTGAACTTCAACATATGACCTGTAGGTATTAGTAAAGTCTTCTTCATGACGGTAAACAAAATTAGCAGGAATAGCAGACCTTGTCACAGGAGGTGGTGCCTTGAGGTGGTGCTGATCCCTTTTCTCTGTCTGTCTAATCTTTGCATATATATATATATATATATATATATATATATATATATATATATATATATATATATATATATATATATATATAGCCTTCAAGTCCTGATAGCACAGTGGATGGTGACTAGTTAGGGGTCTTTGTTGTGGTTCTAAAGATATTCCTCAAGTCATCTCCAGATATCTCTAAAATTAGAGTACCAGGCTCCAAGTGGTCTGGAAATGCATAAACAATAGTCTTTTCTTCAAGATCTCCTTCATTTTTCCAGGTTGATTCTTATATGAGTCACTGAACAGTTTCATCAGAGTCACAGTCATTGCCCTTATCTGATGCAAGGCAGAGTAACAATCTTTTAGCACAGAGCATCCATGTGACATCACAGGCCTGCACTACAAGCTTGTTAGACCAGGTTCTGTGATACAAACATTAAATTGTAACAGGAGCTACACCCACTACAAGGGAAGAGCTTGGGCAGAGCCAGAGGTTGGCCGGTTAGTGGTGATGTTAAGACCGTTAACTGGATAATTCATCTGGGTATTGTTCTGAATGCAGTCAAACCCGCTTAATATCACATTCAAGGGACCATACAAATCATGTGACATTATGCAGAGTTGACATTAACAGGAGTAGACATTTACAGTGCATTAAAAGCAGAGAAGACAGAACCAGAGGTTTATTTTCATATTACAGTTTTTATTCAACAGAGTTGACACACTATATAGTACACAGTACATGAAAGGGCAGTAACTTTCAAATCAAATATGCTGATCTGCTACGGAAAACAAATTTGTGATTTTACACTGTGTGAGATTCACTGGTCTGTTAATTAAGAAGTCCTGAATACAAGCCACAGCACTGAAAATATTTTCCTGTACATCTGTCAAACCACCAATAAAAGCACAAACAATTTCACAAACAGTCACAGAGGTCATTTCTTTAAAGGTTGTTTCGTCCATTTCATCTTCAACACATTCTGCATCTTCCAGAGCATAGTTGTCATTGTTTTTACAGCAATTTGAAACAATTTCTTCAATAGACTGTGTTTCAGTTGAAATCATCATCAGCTGTTACAAGTTGTTTGAAGGTCACTGAACTGTCCAAAACTGCATACCACTCTTCGCTGCTTAGCATGACTAAAGGCTGTTCAACGTTGATTGTGATGTCAGCATTTTCATGTGCATGTGATGAATCAAACTGTGCTTTGTAAAAACAGTTGGATGATCGTCACCTGGCCAACTGAATGCCACACAGTCAATGGCAATTTTGACATCAATGTCAGCTGATCGCTTCTGTTTCATTGCATGCAGAATGTTCCGCACAATTTGCTTTCTGTATTGTTGCATGAATGCTTAGATGATTGAATCACACTGGTTGTATTTGGTGGCAATTGTCCAGAAATAACAGGACCTTCCTCTTCGTTTCATTTTTTTTTTTTTTGTCAAATGACACCGCCCAATCTCCCATCATCCATGCACATTTGTTTGCCTTGTAGGTCACTGGAAGGCTTTCAACATTCTTTAAATAGTGCGGATTTTGCGATTTATTGATTACAAACAGTGGGCCCTTGTCAGTGCCAGGCATGTTGCAGCAAATTGTGGCTGTGAGGTGGTCTTTAGCTCTTTTTCCACCACGGCACTTCTCTTTTTTGAAACATAACGTTCAGTCTGGTAACAGTTTGTAAAAGATGCCAATTTCATCCATGTTGAATACATCATCGGGTCTGTAGCCCTCCATTATTTTTGGCAAATGGAAAAGCCAACCACTGCTCATTGCTTCCTGTTCAATGCTAGCACACTCACCAGCAGCAACCATGAACACAATGTTACAGTGCTTTTTAAAGAATTCAAGGAATCTGTTGGAACCCCATCTCTTTAGCAGTCATTCAGAAATCTCTGTAAGCATCAGCCCACTTACCGGAAGTTGTGCAGCACGGGTCTATTTCAACCTTAATAATGCTTCTTCAACATCCGTGTACAGGCTAGTCCGCATGTGCTTACTGCTTGCTGTTACTAGTGGCGAATGGAAATCTTTTATTATTTTGTCCCACTTGCTAGCAAGTTTTGACACAGTGGAAATGTCAATACCAAACTTTTCAGTGATGTATTTGCGCTTATAGTTGTTATCTAGCATTTTTATCATCTTAATTTTTGAATTTAGGGCCAAATCGACACACTTACACTTAGCCGCCATTTTAATGTGCAACTGATGTCACCGCTCATCTGAGTCTGCGTGAAGCTGCAGCTGAACTAGAATCTGTCACATGATAAAGAGCACTGTGATTAGCTGTTTAGCGGCATGGAGACTCACTTTGTGACGTTAAGCAGTGGATGTTGAATCACCAAGCAGCACAAATTGTTGACATTAACCGATATGTGACTTTGAACAGAGTGGCAATAGGTGGAGTAAGTCCTTGATAATTACAGTGGGCGCTGAAATCCTTGATCTCTATGTAAAACCAATTGTATCTATTACCCTATAATGGTGATGCCATAACAGATCTTTGTAATCCACATTGAGCCTGCAAATAGTTGGGAAAATGTGGGATACAAGTGCAATAAATAAATAAATAAATACATAAAAAAGCTGTGATATTATGAAGGACATGATATTAACCATAGTGACATTAAACAGGTTTGACTGTATTGTCATTCACCAGATTCCTGGATATTCAGCATCAGACTGTATCTGGATAGCTGAATATCTGGTGTTTTTTAAAATCCTAGTGGCCAGCATTTAAAAAATAAAAAAAAGCTGACAGTGGTGGGCTTAATATTGATCCCGTCATTCCTAGCAGAGGAGGAGACCACAATACTGATCAGTTTGTTGTCTCTTGGATTCACGAGGTCATACTGGCAATATATGTAAAAAGTAAAAAGGTGGGGGAAGAAAGGGGAAAGGCAGTACAAAGATCAGTAAGAATTATATTTACACTATCCCAAGACACATTCTATGCACATCTACCATACAAGGCAGATCTTGGCATCAGTCTAACATCCACACATACATGACTGATTTAATGTACAGGAAAGTGTGACCTATCCCCCTCAAGTGAGCCAGAACATCTCCACTCCTGACATGGAGTCCAGAGTGTTTTTTAAGAACAAGTTAGTATTGTGACTCCTCTCACTTAAACATATCATAAGAACTTAAGAATAGCCATACTGGGTCTGACCAATGGTCCATTTAGCCCAGTATCCCGCTTCAAACACTGGCCAATCCAGGTCACAAGTACCTGGCAGAAACCCAATTAGTAGCAACATTCCATGTTACCAATCCCAGAGCAAGCAGTGGCTTCCCCCATGTCCATCTCAATAACAGGCTATGGACTTTTGCTCCAGGAACTTCCAAACATTTTTTAAACCCAGATACACTAACCACTGTTAACACATCCTCTTTGTGTGAAAAAATATTTCCTCCTATTTGTTTTAAAAGTATTTCCATGTATAATTTAGATAGCTTATAAGGTGACCACAATGTTCTATGTAATACATAGAATGAAGATTATAAGCTATCTAAATTATAAGCTATCTAAATTATCCAAAGATTCTTCTAATCGTTGCTGGTCATGTAATATTCATATAGGAACATTGGATCATTTATTATATTATTGTCCTTTATTGGATGAGTATTGGACTCGTATAGGGAAAACCATTTCAAGTATCCTGGACATTAAAGACACTTTATCGTACAAAATCATTATTACGGGCGAATATGTCACTAGTACTGTTTTACAATCACTTGCGGCCAAACTATTACGCATACTATTACAAATTGCTTTAAAATTGATACATCAGAACTGGAAAGACTTTACAAAACTATCTTGACATGTGGTGGAACACAGTCTGTCTGACTGCTAAATAAGAAAAAGTAGCAGCAGAGAAATGTGGTTCCCTCATAACCTTTAAGAAAACTTGATCTCCTGTGCATAAATACTCATCCAGTTAATTAACATGATTAGGACTGGGTACTATATCCTTTTGACACTTACACTACATATTTAGAGGGGCATAATCAAATGAAAACGTCTATCTCCATGGGCGTTTATCTCTGAGAATGGGTCCGTGAAGGGGCGGACCGAACCGTATTTTCGAAAAAAATAGACGTCCGTGTTTTATTCAACAATTTGTGAGCTGGGCGTTTTTGTTTTTCAGCGATAATGGAAAATGAAAGCGCCCAGCTCAAAAATGAATAAATTCAAGGCATTTGTTCGTGGGAGGGGCCAGGATTTGTAGTGCACTGGTCCCCCTCTCATGCCAGGACACCAACCGGGCACCCTAGGGGGCACTTTTACAAAAACAAAAAAAAAGGTAAAAGAGCTCCCAGGTGCATAGCACCCTTCCCTTGTGTGTTGAGCCCCCCAAATCCCCTTCAAAACCCACTGCCCACAAGTCTACACCATTACTATAGCCCTAAGGGGTGAAGGGGGGGCACCTACATGTGGGTACAGTGGGTTTGGGAGGGTTGGATGACTAAGCATTAAGCAGCACAATTGTAACAGGTAGGGGGGGGATGGGCCTGGGTCCACCTGCCTGAAGTCCACTGCACCCCCTAACAACTGCTCCAGGGACCTGCATACTGCTGCCAGGGAGGTGGGTATGACATTTGAAGGTGAAAATAAAAAGTTGTGAAACATCATTTTTTGTAGTGACCACTGGGGGAGTCAGGGGAGGTCATCCCCGATTCCCTCTGGGGTAATCTGGTCATTTAGGGCACTTTTTGGGGCCTTATTCGTGAAAAAACAGGGTCCAGGAAAAGTGCCCTAAATTCTAGCTACAAACGCATACTTTTTTCCCATTATCGGCAAAAGGCACCCATCTCTGTTCAGGTGATAACCATGCCCCAGTCCCGCCTTCACCACGCCTCCGACACGCCCCCGTCAACTTTGTACACTTCCACGATGGAGTGCAGTTGAAAACGTCGAAGTTCGGCTTTCGATTATACCGCGTTATTCGTTTTTGTGAGATAAATGTCCATCTCCCGATTTAGGTCGGAACTTAGGCATTTTTCTCGTTCGATTATAAGCAGGATACTCTACAACTAGATTCTATAATGCCTCGATACAAATGGCTTTATACTCACTTGCAATGCATCATAATCACAGGCACCAGAGCTATAATTTTATTGTATACTGTAAGCTTGAGTAGTCTTAACATGTTATCTTGTTATTCTGTCATAATTGCTCATTTATGTTGATATTTTGCGACAAAATTAATAAAAATAATTGAACTTTAAAAAAAAAGTATTTCCATGTGATTTCAATAAGTGTTCCCTGGTCTTTATACTTTTTCAAAGAATGAAAAATCAATTCACTTTTACTCGTTCTACACCACTCAAGATTTTATAGACCTCAATCATATCCCCACCGCAGCCAAATCTTTTCCAAGCTGAAGATCCTTACCCTCTTTAGCTTTTCCTCATATGGGAGGAGTTCCATCCCTTTTATCATTTTAGTCGATCTTCTTTGAACCTTTTCTAATTCCGCTATATATTTTTTGAGATATGGTGACCAGAACTGAACGCAATACTCAAGGTGAGGTCGCACCATAGAGCATTACAGAGGCATTATAATATTTTGGGTCTTATTTTCATCCCTTTCCTAATAATTCCTAGCATCCTGCTTGCTTTCTTGGCCGCCGTCACTCACTGGGCAGAAGATTTCAACATATTATCTAAATGACACCTCGATCTTTTTCTTGAGTGCTGACTCCTAAGGTGGATCCTAGCATCAGGTAACTATGATTCACTTTGCATTTGTCCACATTAAATTCCATCTGCCACTTGGATGCCCAGTCTTCCAGTTTCCTAAGGTCTTCCTGCAATTTTTCAGTCCACATGTGTTTTGACAACTTTGAATAGTTTTGTGTCATCTACAAATTTAAACACCTCACCAGATCATTTATAAATATGTTAAATAGTACCAGTCCCAGTACAGATCCCTGCGGCACTCCACTTTTCAACCTCCATTCATAAAACTGACCATTTAACCCTACCCCCTGTTTTCTGTCCAATAACTAATCCCTAATCCACAGAAGGACATTGCCTCCTATCCCATGACTTTTTAATTTTCCCAGGAGTCTCTCATGAGGTACTATTTCTAGATATACTACATCAACCAGCTCACCTTTATTCACATTTATTTACACCTTCAAAGAAATGAAGCAATTTGATGAGGCAAGACTTCCCTTGGTTGAACCCATGTTTGTCTATGTGTTCCATAATTTTATTCTTTAAAATAGTTTCCACTATTATCCTCGGCACTGAAGTCAGGCTTACCGGTCTGTAGTTCTCCAGATCACCCCTGGAACCCTTTTTAAAAATCAGCGTTACATTGGCCACCCTCCAATCTTCAGGTACCATGGACAATTTTAACAATAGGTTGCAGATCACTAACAATAGATCAGCAGATTGATTGAGGAATAGCAAAGCTTACTCTCTTCCCCACAATCTCACCCTTTGGACAGGTTAACTTGGGTAAAAGATAATCTTGTCTGGGTACAACATTTAGCACAAAGGGACTGGGATGGAAACAGAACAAACACAATTTTATTTCAAGTTTCTTCAAACAGAACAGAAAAGTGGATTGCGTTTATAGGCTGATCAATCAGCAAATTCAAATAGAGAAACTTACAGTGTCAATATTTTCACCTACTCTTATGGTAGCTCAATAGCACAGTAACACATTTCTCATACGAATTATATATCCAGGTACCATTGAACTGAAGAAACTGTGTTCAATATACACAGATTAAACTTTGTGTTACAATTTTATCTTCCAAAATATTTTTCAAAATTTGGACTCTTCCAAACTTTTCTTTTGCCTTGTACCCTTTTAGAAATATGAGGGTCACTATTAACAGTATCAGGGGCATTTTCAAAAGAGAAGGGCGCCATCTTCTGACACAAATCAGGAGATGGGCATCGTTCTCTCAGGGTCACCCAAATCGGCATAATCGAAAGCCGATTTTGGGCGTCCTCAACTGCAGTCCGTCGCGGGGACAACCAAAGTTCACGGTGGCATGTCAGATGGTAAATGTGAGCCCTCCAAAACCTACCCGAAACCCACTGTACCCACATGTAGGTGCCCCCCTTCATCCCTAAGGGCTATGGTAATGGTGTAGAGTTGTGGGTAATGGGTTTTGGGGGGCTCAACACCCAAGGTAAGGGAGCTATGCACTTAGGACCGTTTTCTGAAGTCCACTGCAGTGCTCCCTAGGGTGCCCGGTTGGTGTCCTGGCATGTGAGGGGGACCAGTGCACTATGAATGTTGGCTCGTCCCATGACCAAATGCCTTGGATTTGGTCGTTTTTGAGATGGGAATCCTAGGTTTCCATTATCACCGAAAACCGGTGATGACCATCTCTAAGGACGACCTAAGGACGACCATCTCTAAGGTCGACCTAAATGTTGAAATTTGGGCATTCACGACAGAATTATCGAATTGAAAGATGGATGCCCATCTTGTTTCAATAATAGCGGTTTCCCCGCCCCTTCGCCAGGACATTCCTAGAGATGGGCGCCCTTAGAGATGGTCGTCCCCATTTGATTATGTCCCTCCACGTGTGCTAAATTACCCTTACTACCAGAGGTCTGGAATTTAATACCAATTTAACCCCCGTGGTGAGCATCAGGGTGGGCTGTTTAAAGAATTTATTGGACTGGTCTGGGGACAGGGTCGGGACTAGTAAAAGCACTTTATCCACACACTCTACACATCTCTATCAGTCAATAAAGCACTCCACATATGGAATAAAGCTAACCTTGATATAAATTCCAAACCATGCAGAGTTTACTCAAACTTGGAGTTCAGAGCAATTATTTACAAGAACTATATCTGTGAAACAGGTAAAGACAAGTTAGATAGATACATAGAAAAATGTAGGCAGATAAAGACCATGTGGCCTATCCAGTCTGCCCATCCATGCCATCTACTGTCCCTGTCACTCCCTTAGAGATCCTATGTGCTTCTCCCAAGCTTTCTTCAATTCAGATACAGTTTTCATCTCCACCACATCCACCCGGAGGCCATTCCACAAATTCACCACCTTTTCCATGTAGAAGTATTTCCTCAGGTTACTTTTGAGTCTATCTCCCATTTCTTATATTCTTCTCTCTAATCCTTTATTATCAGGTATTTCCTAGGCTCAGTGTAAAGCTGGGTCTCCCCAGAGGGATGTCTGGTTTTAAAAGTTTTACCTTGGCTGATCGTCTGGGTTTCTCACTAGTCCCAACTTTCTTCTTCTCAGGCTGGATTTAGTAGTACCTCTCTATTATTTATTTATTTTAGATCATTTATACCCCGCTTTTTGCCACGCAATGGAGCCCCAAAGCGGCTTACAATGAACTAAGGAAAAGAATTACAATGACAGTTGAAGGCAAAAGGGAAGGGAAAATAAATACAAAATGTTAAGCAAATGAGCAGCAGGTAGGGAAAAGAACACAAAAGGAAAAGAAAGGAAGGAAAAATAGGACAGAATCAGATCTTGACTCGCCGAGACACAGAAGATCAGATCTTGCGGGAGGCCAAACGATGAAGATTGTCCCATCATGGCTAGGAACATAAGAGTAGCCATGCTGGTCAGACCAATGGTCCATCTAGCTCAGCATCCCATTTCCAACCGTGGCCAAGCCAGGTCACAAGTACCTGACAGAAACCCAAATCGTGGCAACATTCCATGCTACCAATCCCAGGGCAAGTAGTTGCTTCCCCATGTGTCTCAATAGCAGACCATGGACTTTCCTCCTGGAACTTGTCCAAACCTTTTTTAAGCCCATATAAGTCACCTGAAGCAGTCCAGCAGCTTTCCAGGCTATATGGCTGGTTTCCACTCATAGTACTATAGGGTCAGAGACTGTGTAGTAGATAAAAAGATGCTGCAGCCAGAAGGGTAATAATTAGATTTTGTCCCCTTGCATTCGTGTTAAAGAATTGGCCAGGGTCCTGGGAGCCAAGACCCCGGTTCACCTGCTGCTGATCCTGAATTCAGGCGCATACTGGTCTAGTGAGGATCCTGAACTAATCCAAACACAAGTATGTGTTCCCTCACTAACTGAAACTTGGGTGAACTGTGCCCCTACCTAGGTGTAGTGAGATCAACTTGCTAACTCACAGTCACTCACTCATATAGGGGTAGCTTTTCCTCAGCTCTCTCTCTCTCTCTCTCTCTCTCTCTCTCTCTCTCTCTCTCTCTCTCTCTCTCTCTCTCTCTCTCTCTCTCTCTGGCTGGTCTCATTCTTCCAGGCTTCTGGGTGACCTCTCTCTCACACAGCCAGCCAGATCTGATCTCTCATTCACCAGGTCTGATCACCTCTCACACACTGTATCTGATCTCTCACTCACTTATGGTCACTCTCACTGGCTCTGGGGTCTCTTACCAGATCTGGTCCAGCACAGCCTTCTGATGCCTTTTCTTTCTGCAGTTCCTTGTGTTTCAGGTGCCTCTTTTAATCTCCTCTGGTATAGCTATAACTATTCCCCACAGGCTTTTTTTTTTTTTTTTTTGTGGGCTTTCTCCTTTTCAGCACCAAGAATCCACGTATTTTATTCTTTTCTTTCATAAGTCCACTCCAAAAACTCCCTCTCCACTCTTTCCTGGAGAACTCTTCTTCTCTTCTGGGGGGGGGGGGGGGGGGGGGGGGGAGGGAGAGGGTGTGACAGAGGGGACTTTTTTTTCACTTTGGAAGTTGCCAGCCACACCTCCTCATCTTCTAACACACCAGGCCTGTTTCTGGTGCCTCTTGTTTGCCACAATAATTGAGGACTATTGGCTGTCATGACTTCTCATCTTGCATGACACTACTGTTTGCCAGAGATGCTAAGTCTCATTCAATAGGAGTGTGTCACACTCATTTGACATCTTCCTCACTCCCAGGCTCTTTGATCCCTATTTCTCATTCATCAGAGCTTCAGTACCAGTGCACTGATCTTGGTCACTGCTTTCATTAGAGAGGCAAGCCTTAGGGGGTCTTTTACTAAAGCTTAGCCCTGCTGCAGATAACTAAGCTAAGCTTTAGTAAAAGATCCCCTTAGTGAAGTAAACAAAGTGGTCCAACCAGTAAGAAGAAATCTGAGCAAACTTTCCTGCCTACTGCTTCCCCTTGCCCTGTACCTTTTCCTTTTACTGCAAGTATATGTGCTCTGAAACTGATGTACATACTTTAAGCTACTTTGCGGAAGACAATTTTCTGCAGAAAAACTACTACTACTACTACTTAACATTTCTAGAGCGCTACTAGGGTTACGCAGCGCTGTACAATTTAACAAAGAGAGACAGTCCCTGCTCAAAGAGCTTACAATCTAATAGACAAGTGAACTGTCGGTCCGATAGGGGCAGTCAAATTGGGGCAGTCTGGATTCACTGAACGGTAAGGGTTAGGTGCCGAACACAGCATTGAAGAGGTGGGCTTTAAGCAAAGACTTGAAGACAGGCAGGGAGGGGGCTTGGCGTAAGGGCTCAGGAAGGTTGTTCCAAGCATAGGGTGAGGCGAGGCAGAATGAGCGGAGCCTGGAGTTGGCGGTGGTGGAGAAGGGTACTGAGAGGAGGGATTTATCCTGTGAACGGAGGTTACGGGCGGGAACGTAAGGGGAGATGAGGGTAGAAAGATAGTGAGGGGCAGCAGACTGAGTGCATTTGTAGGTAAGAAGGAGAAGCTTGAATTGAATGCGGTATCTGATCGGAAGCCAGTGAAGTGACTTGAGGAGAGGGGTGATATGAGTATATCGGTTCTGGCTGAATATGAGACGTGCAGCAGAGTTCTGAACAGATTGAAGGGGGGATAGATGGCTAAGTGGGAGGCCGGTGAGGAGTAAGTTGCAGTAGTCCAGGCGAGAGTCTGCTCCCCAGACTCTAAAGAAAGTAAATATCATTTAATGCTGCCTTGATTCATTTGCAAAGCTATACTTAAATCATTCTAGATTTATACCCTGGATGTACTGTCTGAAAAATCTTAGTCTGTCCTTGAATCTCACTCTTTGAGATGGTTCACTCTTGGCATCTCTGGTTTACTATGATTCATGGTTCTTCTTTCAGCACTCCTGCAACACATTTCCTCAAGCCTGCAGGTTCTTCATCACTGCAGATGTCTTCCATCACAGCCAGCAGAAGCTTGGGCCACAAACCAAGAAGCACCTCTGCAATCCCCCAGCAAAGAAGGAACAAAAAAAGGGGGACACATTTTTAAGCTTCCTCATCCCAAGGCAAAAACTGTCTACCAAGCCTTGGCCCTGAGAATGGGCAGCAGTAGCAAGCATCTTTTGAATGAAAATTGAGCATCTTAAGACATGTTTATATTGGGCTCTGGCATGCACAGGCTAACATGGCAAGAAAGTTTTGCTGGTAATCCATGATTTTAACCATCTCTTTTACTGGGCCCTCACATCCTCTGAACCTTCAGTTGCCAGCTGGCTCCAGGCTTACCTGACAGGTTAATCCAGTTTTGTGCTTACCCTACTGTTGTTACCCCCGTTCCTGAGGGTGCTCAGCTCTACTGTACCTGATGTTAGTAGTCCTGGCTGATACCAAAAGCTGAGTCTCAGAAAAGAGTAAGCAACCTCGTCTTTACATCTCAAAGTTGCAAGGAGAAAAAGAAGCTAAAATTTAGGACTCTCCTTTTAGTTGAAAAGCTAGCCACAAAAAGGTGAGTTGTCAATAAATGCTTTTATTTATAGCTGTAGTTTGAATATAAGTTTCTTTAGCAATGTGACAATATTTCCCAGATTTCAAACACCAAAACTTTTAAACAAAAGTAAGATGAAAAGCTAGTTCAGCTGAACTTTACAATTTTGTTTTCTCATTTACAGGAACTTCTGAACTTGTTTTCCACCCAATGAACCCTTGGACTCAGCAGACCATCAAATAAGTATTGCTTTATTTTTATCTATAACTTTTAATTTTAACCAAATTTTTCCTTTTATTCTAACCTTCTCTTTATCATAAGTATTGATTCTTGTGTGTATGCATTTTTTTTCTTTACAGGTTCTTGTACCCCCTCATCCCGCAGCCGGTAAGTATATCACTCTGTTGTCTTTCTTTTGTTTAAACCTTGGTCCTAGTGTTTTTGTTGGTGCACGATTCACTTAGCTGTAATCTTTCTTGGTTCTGGAACACTTTGGTCTTTCTTGCACGTTTTGGCCCAGAAACTGCAGTGATGTTCTTTCCACAGCATAGACGACTTCCTCTATCAGTGCGGGGTTGCAGAGCTCACCTGACTTAACAACGAAAAGGAGAACTCTCCTAATTGTAAAGGATACCTCATAGGGACTTATGATTAAATAAACTGTGGCATTTCTAGCTAAAGGCAAATAAAATGATAATTTTTATAGCCCTAATCTTCCAGAAATTATTCTATTGTCGCTTTTCTCTATCACTAATGAAGAGCCGTTTGTTTTTCTTTTCTTTTTTTTCTGGGGTCCTTCTTCTAGAACCCACACAAACTTAAACTCAACTCACTTTTACAAGACCAACATTAATGGCTTACAAATGCTTACACACTTTACTAATTATTTCTCTCAGCACTGAATATGATAACCATTATATTTAAAAAAAAACATTTGCTCTTGTGTATGCTATTTCTCAAATTTTTTTTCAGTTCTTATACACTCAGACTCTCCTGACAAATGCCATACAAAACTACTTTCCCACCATTATTAGCATGTCATACCAAACTATTTAAAACTAGTTTCTTTCCACACAATCATCTTTTCAGGGCCTTTCACACATCAAAGAACCAGATACCATTCAGCAGTACTTCTGCATCCTTCAGCTTCCAAGGCTCTTCTGACGACTGACTTAGCCACTTAGGTAGTGTTGCTACGGAAACCTTGGCTTGACTGGATCATCTGACTTAACCTAACCAATCAGATAACCTTCAGAACGTAAAAGTTTTTTCTTCTGTTCCTCATGCAACCTTGCTTAAACAGTTCCAATCTCCATTTTTGTTTTGAATTTTCCCAAAGGAAATAATGAGGAAATGGCACCTTTTCATATATTTATAGGTAAACCAAACCCAAACGTGTTCAAATTTACCGTGCCATTCAAGCACATCCTTACTTATGGATCTATGCTTTTATTTTTATAAAAGAATCCTTTATTTAAGAATGTCTCCCAATTTTCCTTAATAAAATTAATTTAAATCCACTGAAACCAGTTTAGAAAATTAATAATTCCTCTACACTTCCTCCACTGAGGATTTTCCAATTAACCACATCCTGGACCCCACAATCAACCCAAACTTCAACCTCTGGTTTTCTTCACTAAACTATTTTTTTAAAACCCCACCCCACTAATTCACCCAGGGGTCTTTTACAAAGGCGCAGTAACATTTTTAGCACACACTAAATGCTAGAGATGCCTATAGGAATATATGGGTCTCTAGTGTTTAGCACACACTTATTTTTAGCATGCGCTAAAAACGCTAGCGCGCCTTTGTAAAAGGCACACCTAAAAAGGTTCTCCAGAACCCATAACTACAGTGAAAATTCAAAATAAATTAATCCCTTACATACCAGCATAGCAGACACAAGAATTGCATTTATTTAAAAAAACAAACCCTTTTTTCGGACAACCAGACCCCTTAACTTGATCCCCATAGGCTCCTTACCAGGCAACCACTCTCCGTTCAGGTCCTTATGGAGCCCCCAGTGACCCCAAATGCTAGCGGTAACCCCCCCCCCCCAAACTTCCTGGAACTCTGGCCGGGCAGGCCCAAAAATCGAGGCCCCGGCTTCAGTTGGGTCTAATCACATCCCTGGAGAACTACTGAACATGCATGAAATATCACAAATGCTCTGTGAACTTGTCCAGGCCGAAACTGGACATTTTCTTTAGTTCTTGTGGCCTAAGGAACCTCATTTCCGGGCCAGATAGTATTGTGGTATTCATGACCTCCCACTGGAAGCCCCACTATGGTCCCCAAGCCCTAGACCCAGGTAAAACTTTTTTTTAATTAAATTAATAAAACCTTTTAAGGGTTACACATATTAGGTTCATTTAGATGCCTAAAATATTTTTGTGATCTCAAAGTATTTGTGGGGATATATACCTATAGAAACCCTATGTGGTTCTGCTTCTTTAAAGACTTGCAAATACCTTTAGTGGTTCTGCCTGAGAATTGCTTCCTGACTTTAGAATAATCTCAGCTTCTGTAAACAGGGGTTGTTTCTCCTACCTGTGGTTGACAGCCTCCTACCTGTGATAGGAGGAGAAACCTCTTAGAGAAACTGTGCTGGTATAAATACCAAGCCCAGTTTCAAATTGCTTGGGTGGCTCCTGCTTCACTGGCCATTGTACAATTACAGCCAGGGCTGGTCTTAGCAATTGCGGGGGCCCTGTACAGACCAGCCTGTACCCAACTGCACCCATCCACCCCCCATGCCCACCCACGCCTGCCACCATAACCCATAATTTATCAGTTTAAAAGGAGGATTAGAGCTCTCGGAACCTCACCTCACCCTATACCTTGATATGTATCCACCACGTTTCAGTAGAAAGCGGCAGCAATTTTCATATCCTGTCAGCTGCCAAGACCAGAGCCTCCTCGCTGCTGCATCCCACCCTTGCGAAAGCAGGAAGTGACATCAAAAGGGGGCAGGACACAGCAGCAAGGAGGCTCTGGGCTCGGCAGCTTACAGGATATGAAAATCACTGCCGCTGCCTGATGCTTTCTACTGAAATGTGGATGCACATTAAGGTATGGAGCATAGAGGTGTTCTAAGACAAAAGGACAGACGTGCCAGAGATATGGGGCCCCTAGGAGTGCAAGGCCCTGTGCAACCACCCCTGTTGCCCCTGCCTAAGACCGGCCTTGATTACAGCAAGAGGAAGGGGTTTAGCTTTTTTGTTCTATCTGATGCCCATCTAAGAGAAAGGAGGGTCTCTGGCTAGCTCAACCGCTACACCTGGAGTAAGAAGCAGTGGAAGATTACTAACAGAGCCTGAAAAAAAAACTGTTGCACTTCTTAAGGACAAGAGGGGACAGAGGAGAGTCCATAAAGATCTGCAAGCAGAAAGAAGCAAAGCACTTTCTATCGGAATCATCTACTAAGGACTTTGTAGTGACAAGCTCAGAGAGCCGTATCTAACTGAAAGAGATGTATAGACAAGGCCGATTCAATTTCTTCAGCACCCCCCCCCCCCCCCCATTGGTATATCCCTACTCCTCCTGGTTTGGTATCTCTCTCTCCCTTCCCTTTCCCCCCTCCCTGCAGATCCAGCATCGCTCCCTCCCCCCTGATCCTGTAAATTTTATGTGAGTTGCCAGCAGTACCATGAAAACAGGTTGCCTTTGGCCAGACCTATCCGCTGCTTTTGACACTGTCAATCATAATCTACTCCTTGCAGCACTATTCTCATTTGGATTCCAGGGCTCTGTCCTCCTGGTTCTCCTCTTATCTCTCCCACTGTACCTTCAGAGAACATTCTCATGGATCTTCCTCTCCCCCATCCTGCTCTCTGTTGGTGTTCCTCAGGGATCTGTCCTTGGACCCCTTCTTTTCTCAATCTACACCTCTTCCCTGAGTCGCTGATCTCATCTCATGGTTTCCAATATCATCTTTATGCTGACGACACCCAGCTTTATCTCTCCACACCTGACATCACTGCGGAAACCCAGGCCAAAGTATCGGCCTGCTTATCTGACATTGCTGCCTGGATGTCCAACCGCCACATGAAACTGAACATGGCCAAGACCGAACTCATTGTCTTTCCACCCAAACCCACTTCTCCTCTCCCTCCACTCTCTATTTCAGTCGATAACACCCTCATCCTCCCCGTCTCATCTGCCCGCAACCTTGGAGTCATCTTTGACTCCTCCGTCTCCTTCTCTACGCATATCCAGCAGACAGCCAAGACCTGTCGCTTCTTTCTCTATAACATCAGCAAAATTCGCCCTTTCCTCTCTGAGCACACCACCCGAACTCTCATCCACTCTCTCATTACCTCTCGCCTTGACTACTGCAACCTACTCCTCACTAGCCTCTGTATAATTATGGTACAGCCAGAGACCCCCCCACTGGAATGGTGGTGGGCCCAGTCATAGAGCTCAGGCCATTACAGACCTTGGCTGAGTCAGAAATCTGATGGCTGACATAACTGGGAGCTTACTGGAAAAGTATGGCCTAGTTTGTAGCCAGATTGAGGCCTAAATAAGCTAAATTAGGAAAAGTTAGGTCAATAGATATGGAAACAAAATGGAGGATTTCAGCACAAAATGGAAGCCGTATCTGTTGCAGAGTGGAATTTTCTCTAATGTAAGTTAGAAAAACAAGTTGAGAAATGAGACTTTCCTGTGAGCAGGATTGTGGTCAGCCATGGTGTGAGAAAGGAAAGGTGTAGCTGGATGCAGGGTCTTGCTTAAGATTTGTGGTCAAGCGAGCTAAAGACAAAACCATGTTAGTAAGATAGAAGCTACTCATTAGCATGAGCCAATCAGTGACAACCATGACATTAGCATAGATCCAATCAGGTATATCTACTGTCATATTATCCATATCCTGAGGGCACCTATAAAAATCAAGGTATTTCCTGGTTTAAGTTAGAGAGAAAAGGGTTGAATGTTGTGAATTGAGGGGTCCCGAGCCCCCCAAGAAGGCTGGAGTGACCTTAAATCTGACTCCATCTCTAAATAGCACTAGTACTGGGGTAATCAAGGAGTTGTGAAGTTCTAAAAGGAATTGCCACTAAGAGAGATGTTAGGTCTAAGGAAAAGATACCAGCCTTATGACAAACTGGATTTATGTCACAGGTTATACAATGCAGTGAAGGATAGCCTGATACAGCAAAAGCATTTATACTTACAGCCTCTGATCATAAAGTGAAGTCTACAAATCATCATTTGGAATGAGGAGTTTATTTGCCAAGGTACAAGTCAAATCAGTGATTGACAACAGGCACGTACAATCAATTAGTTATAGGAATATAATAATCCAGCTGCAAACAGGTGTTAATTAGTTCCTAATCTTTTATAATTTCTTTTACCAATTAGAGGTTTTACAAGGGAAAGCAATTAGGTAATTTGTCAATTCTGTTGGACACATTGGTTTCCCTTGGAGAGAGAGAGTGGCAACCCTTTTCTCTCTAACTTAAACCAGGAAACCTCCCACTTAGCCATCTATCCCCCCTTAAATCCGTTCAGAACTCTGCTGCGCGTCTTATCTTCCGCCTAGACCGATATGCTCATATCACCCCTCTCCTCAAGTCACTTCACTGGCTTCCGATCAGGTACCGCATACAATTCAAGCTTCTCTTATTAACCTACAAATGCACTCAATCTGCAGCCCCTCATTACCTCTCTACTCTCATCTCGCCTTACGCTCCTATCCGTTCACAGGATAAATCCCTCCTCTCAGTACCCTTCTCCACCACCGCCAACTCCAGGCTCCGCTCATTCTGCCTCGCCTCACCCTATGCTTGGAACAACCTTCCTGAACCCTTACGCCAAGCCCCCTCCCTGCCCGTCTTCAAGTCTTTGCTTAAAGCCCACCTCTTCAATGCTGCGTTCGGCACCTAACCCTTACCGTTCAGTGAATCCAGAATGCCCCAATTTGACTGCCCCTATCGGACCGACCGTTCACTTGTCTATTAGATTGTAAGCTCTTTGAGCAGGGACTGTCTCTCTTTGTTAAATTGTACAGCGCTGCGTAACCCTAGTAGCGCTCTAGAAATGTTAAGTAGTAGTAGTAGTAGTAGTAGTACCCGTAACCTCCGCTCACAGGACAAATCCCTCCTATATGTACCCTTCTCCACCACCGCCAACTCCAGACTCCGCCCTTTCTGCCTCGCCTCACCCTATGCTTGGAATAAACTCCCTGAGCCCATACGCCAAGCCCCCTCCCTGCCCATCTTCAAATCCTTGCTCAAAGCCCACCTCTTCAATGTTGCTTTCGGCACCTAACCATTATTCATCTATTCAGGAAATCTAGACTGCCCCAATTTGATTTACTGCACTTTTTTGTCCCTTAGATTGTAAGCGCCTTCGAGCAGGGACTGTCCTCTGTGTTAAATTGTACAGCGCTGCGTAACCCTGGTAGCACTTTATAAATGTTAAGTAGTAGTAGTAGATCTTAAGTCTTCCCTCTGCCATGTCCCACTTCCTCTGATGCAATTTCTTGTGGGCAGGATACAACAGAGGGATAGATCTAGGGGCTGAGTAAACGCAGCCTGTCTTCATGCTGCTAGCAACTCCTTTTACAGGTCTGCGGAAAGGGGGAGGAAGGAAGAGAGACGAGGAAGCAATACCAGGCCCGTGGGGAGTGGAGAGAGAGAGAGAGAACAGACCGGGGAGGGGAGAAATACACAACACTGAGGGAAAGAGAGATGCCAGACCCATGGGGAGATGGGGAAGAGAAGGCTTAATATTGGACCAGACGAGGCACTGGTGGTCATGTCAGAGGCAGGGTATTTTGGTGCCCTTAATCACTGAAACCCTGAGCCAGTGCTTACTTGGTCCACAGTCAGCCCTGCTTACAGAGCACTTTCCATCAGGAACAGGGGTCCTGAGAGTGTAATGCTGTAAGGCGGATGCGCAGAGAAAAAATTAGTTCAATCATTTACAGTCTTTTTTTTAGGTGGTTCTTAGGAACACAGGTTGCAGGAGGTCCTTGTGGAAGCCCAGTGTTCCTAACAAAAAGACTGTAAGTGATTTTGTTAGGAACACTGGGCTTTCACAAGGACCTCCTGCAGTCTGTGTTCCTAAGAACCACCTGTGATTTTGTTAGGAACACTGGGCTTTCACAAGGACCTCCTGCAACCTGTGTTCCTAAGAACCACCTAAAAAAAGACTGTAAGTGATTGAGCTATTTTTTTCTCTTTGCATCTGCCTATATATAATTTACGCTGGAAGTTGCCCTTGTGTTTTGCCTAAAAAATCCAAGTTTCAGAAAATCCTTTGATTCAGAACTTAATATGGCCTGGACAAACTTATTGAGAGAAAAAACAAATAATAAATAAAGGAGAGTGTTGTGCAACTAGATTACTGTACTGATCTGTTTCTCAGTGCAAGCTAGTCCCAGCACTGACCTCCCTACACAATATTAAAATGTATTTAAAGTAACCCACCTGATGCTCACCCATGCAAGCAAGGGTCACCTTCCTATGAATTAACATGCATATAATTGATTTGTGCATACAAAAGAGTCCTTGTATATATATAGTGAAAGCAAAAGATGTGAAAAAAAATACTTTGTGTAAAATGAATATTAACCAAACTTTTTTGGCTGTGTACACCCCTAGTTTATCCCATTACATAAGAAGATGTGTGTTCTGGTTTCCTTATTTATTTTTATTTTTTACATTTGTACCCCACATTTTCCCACCTATTTGCAGGCTCAATGTGGCTTACATAGTACCGTGAGGCATTAGCCACCTCCGGTGATGAAACAAATACAAAGTGATGTTATGGTCAAATGAGATTCATGTGTTACAGACACATTAGGGAATCGTAGAGAAGAAGAGTTATATAGTGTTCATTACGAGCTTTGGTTTCGTTGTGTTGCAGGGTTCAGGCACTTAAGTTGGGTCAGTAGGGTATGTCCTTTCAAACAGGTTGGTCTTTAGTGATTTCCAGAAGTTAAGGTGGTCATACGTTGTTTTCATGGCTTTCAGTAGTGCATTCCACAGTTGCATGCTTATATAGGAGAAGCTGGATCCATAAATTGATTTGTACTTGAGTCCTTTGCAGCTAGGGTAGTGAAGATTTAAGTGTATGTTCATGATGATCTAATTGTGTTTCTGGTTGGCAGGTCTATGAGGTCAGTCATATATCCCGGGGCTTCGCCATAGATAATTTTGTGGACCAGGGTGCAGATTTTGAAAGCAATACGTTCTTTGATTGGGAGCCAATGCAGTTTTTCTCGAAGTGGTTTGGTGCTTTCGAATCACGATTTTCCAAATATAAGCCTGGCTGCTGTGTCTTGAGCGGTCTGTAGTTTCTTTATGAGTTGCTGTTTGCATCCCGCATAAATTCCATTGCAGTAGTCAGCATGGCTTAGTACCATTGATTGTATCAGGTTGCGGAATGTTGCCCTCGGGAAGAATGGTTTCACGCATTTGAGTTTCCACATTGAGTGGAACATTTGCCTATGAAAAGGAAGACAGGTCTGTGCATGCAGTGGGGTAAAACCAGATCATCCTACTGGGTAAATCTGGAGTCAATTGGCAATCCTAAGTATCTTTACCAAGGTATCTCAGCTCTAGCTACATTTTTCTGCTTTCCATAATTCTTATCAAGATAGAAAGTACTGCCTGATATTCACCCTGGAGGTGCCTATACTTTCTCCCCCTCTCTGCAAGTATTTTTGGAAAGTGTTTTCTTCACTAATATCTGGGTTCATAGGCAATGCTTCCTTTAAGGAGTAGCCTGGTGCATGCAAATCTTTTTTTCGTGTGAGCAACAAGTTTTAAAAAAACAACAATTTTTGAGTGCTAGTATTAGCAATTCATTTCTGTATAACACACACACACACACACACAACATTTTTGTAGCATTCATGTAAAATCTGTGAGTGATGCTCCTAAAATGTATGAGCAATTGTTCATGCGCTCCGCTTAGAGGGAATTTCAGGCTACAATGCTGAAAGCTTCATCCCTTGGCAGTCATTCTGTACCCTCCCAAAGGAGTATCTGGTCTCAGATGGACATGTAGTGAGCACTCACACTGACTTTTACATCTTCTTCCATCCCTGAGGCTCACATTTGCTGTGAAAAACGAGGGATTTCATTATAGAAAATGTTATTACAAAGGAGGCCTTGTAGATCAATGTCGCCAGAGAGAACAGGAAGAATTTTACAGGTTTATCTTTTTTTTCAAATAAAAGAAATAGTCCTTCAGCAGAGTTTCAGCCCTATGCCAGCCTCAAATGTCATACCCAGCTCCGTCACAGCACTATGCATGTCCCTGGAGCAGTTTTTAGTGGGTACTGCAGTGCACTTCAGGCAGGCGGACCCAGGTCCATCCCCTCCTACCTGTTACACTTGTGGTGGTAAATGTGAGCCCTCCAAAACCCACCCGAAACCCACTGTACCCACATCTAGGAGCCCCCCTTCACCCATAAGGGCTATGGTAGTGGTGTACAGTTGTGGGTAGTAGGTTTTGGGGGGCTCAGCACACAAGGTAAGGGAGCTATGCACCTGCGAGCAATTTGTGAAGTCCACTGTAGTGCCCCTAGGGTGCCTGGTTGGTGTCCTGGCATGTGAGGGGGACCAGTGCACTACAAATGTTGGTTCCTCCCACGACCAAATGGCTTGAATTTGGCCGTTTTGAGATGGGCGCCCTTAGTTTCCATTATCGGCGAAAACCAATGTCGGCCATCTCTAAGGGCGGCCATCTCTAAGGTCGACCCAAATGTTAAGATTTGGCCGTCCCCAACCATATTATCGAAACGAAAGATGGCCTCCCATCTTGTTTCGATAATACGATCGGGGACGCTTCTTTATGGGGCCGTCCTTAGATATGGGCACCCTTATAGATGGGCGCCCCTGTTCGATTATGCCCCTCCACGCGGCTTAGTAAAAGGGACCCTTAGAATAAAACAAGCATGTTATCTGGGCTGCACAACTGTGTACCTGTGTAGTCCAAGTTTTACAGGGAAACAACCAAAGTGTAATAGTGGTAAGAACTGTTGTCCTGATTGGTTGTTAAACTTCCATTTTCAGGAATCACTGAATTGGGAGTGTGTTTTCCACCAGTTGAGAATGTCTCCCCCCCCCCCCCCCCCCCACCCCATACAACCAGAACAGGCAGCTGCCGCAGTTCTAAATTAGTGGGCAATTAACAGCAAATTTGAAGCCCCCCCCCCCCCCCCCAAGAATGTCATAGACATAAATCTGTCTAGGACACACTGAATACTATTGAATTCTTATCAGAGGATTCACATTTCCCCAGAAGATTTTTTGGGAGACAGAGACAGCAGACCTTCTGAGGCTTTTCATTTCACAATATTAGACCTGATCAGAAACAGAAGAGAGGATCTCAGTGCAGGGGAGGTAAATGGAAGAGGCTTTGATGTAGACCTCCCACTTTAAAACAGTAAGGGGTATTCAGTTGGCAGTGGTCAGCGTTTTTTGGCTGCCAACTGGCATTATCTCCATGCCCGGGCACCGGCATTGAATATCTGGTTTTATGCAGCCTGCTCTTTCTTTTATCTGGTTAAGTGCGATATTCAGCACTTAACTGCTTAAGGTGAACCACATAAAGATAGGACTGAGTTTTATACAGTCTGATTTGTCCATTAACTTATGGCCCTGTTTACAAAGGCAAGCTAGAAAATTAGCGTGTGCTAACTATGTAGATGCCCGTAACATTCTTATGGGTGTCTACACTGTGCGCTAATTTTTAGCGTGTGCTAAAAACGATAGCACACCTTTGTAAACAGGGCCCTTAGATAGTTAAGTGCCAAATATCAGCACTTAACCACATAAGTGCAGACTCCACCCCTGGACTGCCCACAAAATAGCCACTTAACCTAACTGGTTAAGTGCCACTGAATATTTTTTTTTGTTACATTTGTACCCCGCACTTTCCCACTCATGGCAGGCTCAATGCAGCTTACATGGGGCAATGGAGGGTTAAGTGACTTGCCCAGAGTCACAAGGAGCTGCCTGTGCCTGAAGTGGGAATTGAACTCAGTTCCTCAGGACCAGAGTCCATCACCCTAACCACTAGGCCACTCCTCCACTGTTGCTACTAGTGGAGATTCTACATGGAATGTTGATATTCCACCAATGTGGCCACGCAGGCTTCTGCTTCTGTGAGTCTGACGTCCTGCACGTATGTGCAGGACGTCAGACTCACAGAAACAGAAGTCTGCGCAGCCTTCTACATGGAATGTTGTTAGTGGAATAGCAACATTCCATGTAGAATCTCCAGTAGTATCTATTTTATTTTTGTTACATTCGTACCCTGCGCTTTCCCACTCATGGCAGGCTCAATGCGGCTTACATGGGGCAATGGAGGGTTAAGTGACTTGCCCAGAGTCACAAGGAGCTGCCTGTGCCTGAAGTGGGAATCGAACTCAGTTCCTCAGTTCCCCCGGACCAAATATCAGCAAATAGTCCTGCACAAGTGATTTTTAACCAGACAGGAGCCTCTCCTGGTCTGTTAAATCACTTTGAATATCAACCCCTAAAGTTCTTGCTACAAGAAAAAAAAACACATTTGTCCAGTTTTCTGAATCTATCTCCAATTCTTTGTTCTACAGTGGTGGAAATAAGTATTTGATCCCTTGCTGATTTTGTAAGTTTGCCCACTGACAAAGACATGAGCAGCCCATAATTGAAGGGTAGGTTATTGGTAACAGTGAGAGATAGCACATCACAAATTAAATCCGGAAAATCACATTGTGGAAAGTATATGAATTTATTTGCATTCTGCAGAGGGAAATAAGTATTTAATCCCTCTGGCAAACAAGACCTAATACTTGGTGGCAAAACCCTTGTTGGCAAGCACAGCGGTCAGACATCTTCTGTAGTTGATGATGAGGTTTGCACACATGTCAGGAGGAATTTTGGTCCACTCCTCTTTGCAGATCATCTCTAAATCATTAAGAGTTCTGGGCTGTCGCTTGGCAACTCGCAGCTTCAGCTCCCTCCATAAGTTTTCAATGGGATTAAGGTCTGGTGACTGGCTAGGCCACTCCATGACCCTAATGTGCTTCTTCCTGAGCCACTCCTTTGTTGCCTTGGCTGTATGTTTTGGGTCATTGTCGTGCTGGAAGACCCAGCCACGACCCATTTTTAAGGCCCTGGCGGAGGGAAGGAGGTTGTCACTCAGAATTGTACGGTACATGGCCCCATCCATTCTCCCATTGATGCGGTGAAGTAGTCCTGTGCCCTTAGCAGAGAAACACCCCCAAAACATAACATTTCCACCTCCATGCTTGACAGTGGGGACGGTGTTCTTTGGGTCATAGGCAGCATTTCTCTTCCTCCAAACACGGCGAGTTGAGTTCATGCCAAAGAGCTCAATTTTTGTCTCATCTGACCACAGCACCTTCTCCCAATCACTCTCGGCATCATCCAGGTGTTCACTGGCAAACTTCAGACGGGCCGTCACATGTGCCTTCCGGAGCAGGGGGACCTTGCGGGCACTGCAGGATTGCAATCCGTTATGTCGTAATGTGTTACCAATGGTTTTCGTGGTGACAGTGGTCCCAGCTGCCTTGAGATCATTGACAAGTTCCCCCCTTGTAATTGTAGGCTGATTTCTAACCTTCCTCATGATCAAGGATACCCCACGAGGTGAGATTTTGCGTGGAGCCCCAGATCTTTGTCGATTGACAGTCATTTTGTACTTCTTCCATTTTCTTACTATGGCACCAACAGTTGTCTCCTTCTCGCCCAGCGTCTTACTGATGGTTTTGTAGCCCATTCCAGCCTTGTGCAGGTGTATGATCTTGTCCCTGACATCCTTAGACAGCTCCTTGCTCTTGGCCATTTTGTAGAGGTTAGAGTCTGACTGATTCACTGAGTCTGTGGACAGGTGTCTTTCATACAGGTGACCATTGCCGACAGCTGTCTGTCATGCAGGTAACGAGTTGATTTGGCGCATCTACCTGGTCTGTAGGGGCCAGATCTCTTACTGGTTGGTGGGGGATCAAATACTTATTTCCCTCTGCAGAATGCAAATAAATTCATATACTTTCCACAATGTGATTTTCCGGATTTAATTTGTGATGTGCTATCTCTCACTGTTACCAATAACCTACCCTTCAATTATGGGCTGCTCATGTCTTTGTCAGTGGGCAAACTTACAAAATCAGCAAGGGATCAAATACTTATTTCCACCACTGTATATGTGTGTGTATAGATATCTGCTATACCCTTCAGTGCGAAACAAGGTCACTACCTTGGGAGAGATAGTGTTATAGGGGACCCATCTTAATTTTACAACCTGAGACTCATTCAGTCCTAGCTACCTCACTGCCCCAGGGCACAGCATCATTAAAATATCCACTTCCCATGGTCATGCACTGCTAGCAGAAAACCAGTGCTAGTAAGGGGATTTTATTGCTCTTTAATATAGATAGATATTTGTGTGTGTGCTGATCTCTGTAGGTCTGTGTATATTTCTATATGTATGTGTGTTAGGTTTGCCAACTTTTTGAAAGAGAAAAAACAGCCACCTATGATGCCCATACTCTGCCCCTATCCCACCCATGCTCTGCTCCTGCCCCACTCCCCAAAAATAACTGCAGTGGTGAGCACAGCATGCAGGCTTCAGTACATGCAGGTCGCATTGAAGGATGGGTGTGGGGAAAATACAAGGGGTTGTACTTTTTAGTCTCCATTGAGATGTAGAGGGGCATTTTTGAAAGGGACGTCCAAGTTGCGATTTGGACGTCCTTGCAAAACGGCGAAATCCAGGGGCGGGGAAACCTGTATTTTCAAAAAAAGATGGACGTCCATCTTTCGTTTTGAAAATACAATCAGAGACGTCCAAATCCTTAAATTTGGACGTCCCTAGACATGGACGTTTCTGACTTTCAGCAATTTTCGAAACCAAAGACGTCCATGTCAAAAACGTCCAAATGCAAGCCATTTGGGTGTGGGAGGAGCCAGCGACGGACCGCAGTTGGAGACATCCAAAATCGGGTTTTGATTATACCAATTTGGATGTTCCTAGGAGAAGGACGTCCATCTTCTGATTTATGTCGAAAGATGGACGTCCATCTCTTTCAAAAATGAGCCCAATAGTCTTCCAATGCACATATGCATCCTCCATACAGTATTAAAGTCAAATTCTAGATCCACAAACCCCTCCAATCCTCCCCCAATGATGAATGCAGAGCAGAGCTAGGATATTTCCCCATAAAACTCACTATACAAAGACATTTCTGATTCTAGTGTAAATCTCAGTAACAACAACATAAACCCTCTCAGTACCAGGCATGTTGAGAAGTAATACAACTCTTACAAAAAAGTCATTTAGGATCTAAAGCAAAACCACCATACCGGTATTAATTTTCAAAGCAAGGACCTTACTTGTGAAAAGGCAATGCCCCAAGTATTACAGTGGGCCCTAGAACATCAATACTTCAACTGGGAAAAACTGAACAAGCAAAATTACTACAGATCGCTAAATAGAAAATTCATGCTAAAGGAATACCTGGTCTCAGTCACACACAAAACACAAATATGGAATAAGTGACTACAAGCTAGAAATAGAAATAGGTATAAAAATAAAACCAACCCCCCCTCCTCCCCCCCCCCTCCCAAGAAGCCAGTTCCTGAGTGTAGTACACTAGAGAAATAGAAAGTGGTGCATTTCTACTTGTACTGTGCAAATATAAGTGTCAGGACTGCAGGAGGTCAAAATTATTGCTGGACATACTTATATTAATATGAAATCAGTTTGACAATATTAAACCACCTTCTGACCTCTGATAAACTCTCCCCCCTCTCCTGCAGGAACCATTGAGGATGAAATGGGCCAAATGGTGCTCAGAGAGGCCTGATAGCCCTTTGGTTTCTCAATTACTCTTGATTAACATACCTTTTGTTCCATCTGGGAGCAGGGCTTCAGAGCAACCAAAGCTAGAAAGTGTGGCTCCAGGACAACCTGTAAAAGTTGTCACCTTTCCTGACTTCAGAAAGTATCTGGAGTTCTGTAAAGGAAATAACTGGGAAAGAGAAGTTTTTGATCTCTCTCTGCTCCTGTTCCCTCTCAGTTCTTATTAGGTATAAAGCAGAGCTCACTGCCTCTGTGAAGTGGACCCCGGGACCACCCTAGACAACGATAGCTGACAATAAGTACAGATTGCACCCACCTAACATTACTACTACTACTATTACTACTAGTTAGCATTTCTATAGCGCTACAAGGCGTACACAGCGCTGCACAAACATAGAAGAAAGACAGTCCCTGCTCAAAGAGCTTACAATCTAATAGACAAAAAATAAAGTAAGCAAATCAAATCAATTAATGTGTACAGGAAGGAGGAGAGGAGGGTAGGTGGAGACGAGTGGTTACAAGTGGTTACGAGTCAAACATAGCAAACATCCCTGATGTTTGCTATCTGGGCAATTGCCCTTGACCCCCTGGTCAAAGGGGACCTGAAGCCTGCTTGAAGCTGAAGAAGGCACAGTCTGGTAGTGATCTTTGGTGCCCCCTCCCTAATTTCTGCCCTGGGCCTTAATACCATCTTTCTGGCAGATGTACATTCCAAAAAAACTGGCATATTTTAATCACTAAATAGAAAATAAAATTGTTTTCCTACATGTGTTATTTTGGTCATTTTATTTTTCTAACTATGTTGGTCCTAGTTTCTGGTTTTGCTTTTCACTGTCTTCTCTCTTGCTAGGTCTCCTATCCATCTGCACAATCTTTTCTCTCCATGTCCATTCCCTCTGTGTTCTTATCTTCCCCTGTTCAGCATCTCCCCTCTCTATATCCCTTTCTTCCCCTGTCCAGCATTACCCCTCTCCGTGTCCCTATGCTATCCATGTCCATCATTGCCCTTTGGTGTCCCTATCCTCCCTTGTCCAGTATCACTCCTCTATGCTCCTATCACCCCAAGTCCAGCATCTCCTTTCTGTGTTCTTATTCCCCCTATGTCCAACGTCTCCCTTTTGTGTCTGTATCATTCCCAATGTCTAACATTGCTTCTCTGTGTCCTTATGCCTTTTCTCTCCAGCATCCCCCTCTGATTCCCTGTCTCCATGTCCAGCATCTCTCATCTGAGTCCCTATTCCTCCCCATATCCAGCTTCTTCCTTTTCTCTTTCCTCCTCTCCCTCATATGGTACAGCATCTTTCTTATCCTTCCCCCACCCCCCACCTAATCCAACATCTCTGTTTCTCTCCTTTCCCCCTTCCTCCTGGTCCATCATCTCCCCCCTTACCTCCTCCTGCTGGTGGTCCACCTACACCCCCTAGTTTTTTCCTTCCCCCCAGTCCACCCACTCCTCTCAAACCTGCTATATTCATTTGCCACCACAAATGTCAGCACTCAAATTAAAATGAAATGGGAAAGAGAGCCTCGTGCTTAAGTGCTCTGTAAGGCTCTGCTGGTCCTGCCCTCACAGAAGGAGGAAGTGCACAACAGAGGAGGCGGAACCAGCAGGGCCTTACAGAGAGAGGACTCTTGTGGTGACAAATGACTACAGGATGTTTGAGGGGAGGGAGTGGACCAATGAAGGGGGGGAGGAAGGCACTGTTTTCATGTGCTGTACTGATGCTGCTGGCTGCTGTGGGCATTTGGCAGCAGTGACAGCAGCAGCTGGAAAGTGGAGAGTGGAGTTGGAACTGGGGAATGATTGGCTGAAAACTCATGTTTATGTAACCCTGGTCTTATCAGTCTGTCCAGCTCGTCGTGGGTCAGGGGCATCCGAGACCAGGGCCACAAAGAATAATCTAAAACACTGCAGCTTTTCTACTCACTAAGCAAGGCACAGGCTGGGGCCAGATAAAAATCCGGAAGTCCTTAGAATATTAAGCCGTGGATTTTATTCTTTATACACTCAACACACTTTTCTAGGTTAGTTCAGAAAGCAAGTAGATTCCCACTCTCATGCACAGAAGACTCCAGCCCAGAATTTATGCAATCAAACATGAACTTTACTAAAACACTTTGCAACAGGCAGTTCAAGATCTTTTCAGACTTAAATCAAATCAATGTGTAATTCAACTCAATATCAGGTGCAAACAAACCAGAGCCAAACTCAGGGATATGGTGTATCTTCTCAAGTTCAATTTATAAATCCTACAGTATGTATATATTTACAGTTACTCCTGTCCATACCCTACCCTCTGTTTTCTATCCAATAACCCATTCCTAATCCACACCAGAACATTGCCTCCTATCCCAGGACTCCTTAATTTTCTCAGGAGTCTCTCATGAGGAACTTTGTCAAAAGCTTTCTGAATATCTGGATACAGTACATCAACCGGCTCACCTTTATCCACATGTTTATTCACGTCTTCAAAGAAATGAAGCAAATTAGTGAGGCAAGACTTCCTTTGGCTGAACCCATGCTATGTCCAATTAAAACATGTTTATTTATATGTTCCGTAATTTTACTCTTTATAATAGTTTCCACTATTTCATCCGGCACCGACGTCAGGCTTACTGATCTGTAATTTCCCGGATCACCCTGGAACACTTTTTAAAAATCGGCATTACATTGGCCACCCTCCAATCTTCAGGTACTTCAGTTTTAATGAAAGGTTACATATTACTAACAGCAGATCAGCAATTTCATGCTTGAGTTCTTTCATTACCCTTGGATGTATGCCATCCAGTCCAGGTTATTTACTACTCTTTAATTAGTCGATTTGGCTCAGTACGTCTTCCAGGTTCTCCAAGATTTCGTTCAATTCTTCTGCATCATCACCCTTGAAAACCATTCCCTTGAATGTGATCTCCTTCTCCCCCCTCAGCAGAGAGCCTGGATCTCTCATCACTCAAATGTCATTTCCTGATTGTGTTTACAAAATCTATGCTCTGATAGGTCAGCCCCTGCCTGTGACTGCCTCTCTCCAGTCAAGTACTGCCTTTGGTGACCTTGAGTGACATTCACTGTGATCTAATCTTACCTTATTGGTCCTTTGCCCTCTAGCCTTATGCGGCTTCTTCTTACCCCCTCCTCTCTGGAAGGCAGACTCTCCATTTGTCCCATAGCATGCTACTCTGCTCTCTCCTCCTGAGAAAGCAGACTCTTTTCACCCTTTACAAGCATTCCCATCCACATGTCCCTTTTTCTTTAAGCACAACCTTTCAAGCACTATTCTCTACAACAAATCAACTCATTCTACAGACTTTCTATGCCCATTTCTCTACAATATCTGTCAGCATATTTGTGACTTTGAATATCCAATACAAAGCCTCTTGCCCTGGGGCAAAGACTTTTAATTTCAACTTCTGTGTACTATAAGTACTGTTCTACTTATATTGCAATAAATAGCTGAAATTCAGAAAAAAAAAAAAAACAGTCTTCTTTGTGGATTTGTAGTGCTGTTGGTTTAACTGTCTGGATATTAAATGCATATGTATGCTTTATGAGACCTGAGATGCTGCTGCACCGATTCAGCAAGTATTTACCCATTACAAGCAGCATTGAGCTGTTCTCCACCCAACCCCCTTTCTGAGAGATACCGCTAATGCACACAGTTGATCTGCAGTATTTTCTCAGTTTGTCTGAATAATCCAAGTTCCAGTAAAATCTTGGCTTGGAACATATATGCCTCTGGACTGTTCATTTACAGAGAGATGCATTGTATGAATGGGTTTAAGTGCCAGCCAGCCTCCTAGCTTTTTGCTAGTACAGGCCCTGACCTCAAACCAGTCCAACATCAGTTTGTATAGCCTACCTAATGCTCATACCTAACCCAGGGTTACCCATGTGTATGTTTTTACGTGTGTGTGTGTGTGTGTGTGTGTGTGTGTGTGTGTGTGTGTGTGTGTGTGTGTGCGCACGCAGGAATGAGATATTATCATCCCAACAGCCTGAATCAGCCCTTCCCTGCAGCAATCAATACACATAAGTGATGGCAGTAAGTTTCCTTGCAGCTGACGCAGCTGAAACCTGACCACAGTAACTGATTGAGTTTGCTGCACAGTCTCTTCTTATGGGCTCTTATTAGACTCTCTGCTGTATCTTCCAGAAGAGAGGATATTTAGTGGGCAAGTCATAAGCTTCTAATAAAGCATTTATGACTGTCGGCAGCCCCTGGGGTGACAGTGAAGGTACAATTTGTAATTTATGGTGACTGGATGGATGAGGTTAACCTTGGCACTTCTCTCCATCTCTGCACCTCCATCGTTCTCAAGAGTACAGACTGGCCTGTAGTAACTCCAGGCAGAATATAAGAAAATCTGTATGTGCAGGTCTATGAGTGTGTATATGTGTGTGTGTGTGTGTGGTTAAGAATGTCTGTATGTTAGTGCGTACTTCTGTGAGTCTGTGTGCATGTACAAGGCTGGGTTGGTGGATATTTTAGGAGTGTATGGCTGGGTTCATTTCATTAGTAGAAGAGTAAAAAAGGAAAGGGTTCCAAGTACACCAAGAGGGGCATAATCGAACGGGGCACCTAAGTTTTCCTGAGGACGTCCTCGCAGGACGTCCCCGCGAAGGGGTGGGGAAACCCATATTATCGAAACAAGATGGGTGGCCATCTTTCATTTTGATAATACGGTCGGGGACGCCCAAATCTCAACATTTAGGTCGACCTTAGAGATGGTCATCCTTAGAGATGGTCGTCCATGTGTTAGGCACGCCCCAGTCCTGCCTTCACTACGCTTCCAATACGCCCCTGTGAACTTTGGTCATCCCCGCGATGGAAAGCAGCTGAGGATGCCCAAATCGGCTTTCGATTATGCCGATTTGGGCGACCCTAGGAGAAGGACGCTCATTTCCCGATTTATGTTGAAAGATGGGCGCCCTTCTCTTTCGAAAATAAGCCTGCAAGAGACCAAACCAAATTAAAAAAGCACAAATAGGCCTCCAGGAACAGGACAAAGGTAAAGACCCGATATGGGCCGTGTTTCAGCATCCAAGCGCCTGCATCAGGGGTTGCAAAAGAAATCCTAAGGTGATGATTTTTGCAACAACACCACTGTTGGTACTTCGAATTGTACCCTAGATGTTTTGCTGTTTTGGCGGTCTTTTTAAGATAACGCTTTTGGCATATAGGACCAAGGATTATTTTTAATTTTGGCATTTTGATGGTATTCTACTACATTATTCAAAGGAGTATCTAGGGCACAATTTGAAGTACCAACAGTGGTGTTGTTGAAAAAATCATCACCATAGGATTTCTTTTGCGACCCCTGATGCAGGCGCTTGGACGCCAAAATACAGCCCGTGTCAGGTCTTTACAATAAAGACTACCTTTGTCCTGTTTCTGGAGGCCCATTTGTGCTTTTTGATTTGGTTTGGCTTCATTTCATTTCATTGAGGAAGGTTGGTTTCTTGTCGGGGTTTTATGTTCCCCCCTCCCCGATTTAAGTTTAGTGTGTCCTATTGGCAAAACCAACACTAAAATTTGCAACTTGTGCTTAAGAAAAAAGCCTTCACCCCCCTCCCAGACCTTCTCATCTCCTTACAACCAGAACCACTGATGGTGTAAGAGACAAAAGAGGAGGAGGTTGTGTTCTAGAACACATGCATAATTTGTGTCTAATTTTTAGGTGCCTATACTTTCACTAGCTGCAAACCTGGAATATGTGCAGGCAGCAAAATGTGGCATGGATGTAACTCTGTATGTCCCAGCCATGTGTACACCCCTCCTTGTAAACACAGTGGGTATTTACAGACCAGGTGCCCTGCTGGAACGCATGCACAAGGCGAACATAATACGGGTGCCTAGATCATAGAACTGGCCAAAGTTAGCTATCTGAAATGAAAGCAGGATTTGAGGTGTTCCAGGAGCAGTGCCACTTACATGTCAATCTAAGTGTGATATTTAGCTGCTAAACATATCAGCCAGACAGCTAAGTGGGCCACAGAAGGAACAAGTACAATACAAAATATTTAGAGGCCCTTTTATCCAAACAGAGGTAAAAAGTGGCCTTAGCGCACCCTTATATGGGTCATTCTTATGCGCTAAGGCCATTTTTACTGCTGGGGTAGAATGGCTGATTTTTCTATTTTCCTTATTAATGGTCACACACTAATTTTCCTATTAGCATGTGAGCCCCTACTGTAGGCAGTAAGGGCTCATGCGCTAAGCATTTGTTAATTGTTTAGTGTGGGTCGAATGCCCATGTGCTAACCGATTAGCACAAAAGACATCCACTCTCCACCCCCCAGACCCACCCCAGTGCTAAAAATAAATTTTAGTTTTAGTACAGGGCAGCACATCATAAAATTACTGCAAGATGCCTCAGAACGCCCTGCGGTAAGCCGTTTTTTGTTGCGCTAAGCATGTGCTAATTGTTTAATGCGTGGCAATGCCCACATGCTAACCAATTAGCGCAGAAAACACCCACTTGCCACACCTCAGACCCACCCCAGCTCTAAAAATAAATTTTAGTTTTAGTACAGGGCAGCACATCATAAAATTACTGCAAGATGCCTCAGCGCGCCCTGCGGTAAGCCATTTTTTGCTATGGTAAGCACACATTAGTGCTTACTGCAGCTTTGTAAAAGGGAGTCTAATTTGCACATTGCAGCGTACACGTGAATATTGGTGGTGCCACCTAACGGCACTGCTGAATATCACATATGATTTAAAAGCACCTAAATTAAACGTTTCAAAAAAATACATTCTCCTTGCAGCTGAAAACTGACATCAAATAATTCCTTTACCCACTACACACCCCTTAAACCCATCATCACTGATCCTTTTCTTCATTTCAGGACTATGAGGTGACATCCTAAAAGATTTATTTATTTATTTGCTGCATTTGTACCCACATTTTCCCACCTATTTGCAGGCTCAGTGTGGCTTACACTATGTTGCAAAAGGTATAATCATAAACAGAGTAAGAGGTATGGTCTAATTTAACATATTACTGTGTAAGAAATTAAGTAGATAGGTCAGTAGAATTATTTACATAACACAAAATAAAACAGGTAAGATATAATGACCAATAGTGATAATTGATTAATATAATCAAATTAGAAGGGATCAGTATTAGTTGGTTTAGATGTAGAATGGAATCAAGTCATTAAGGAGGATTTTTATTGTAAGTCTCTTTGAACAGGTGCGTCTTCAATAACTTCCGGAAGGTTGTCAAGTCATGCGTTGTTTCTATAGCATTCGGTAGTTTATTCCATGATTTTGTGCAGAGGTATGTGAAGGTAGATGCGTGTAGTGATTTGTATTTGAGTCCTCTTCAATTGGGATAGTGGAGGTTTAAGAAGGTAAGTGATGAACTTTTGATGTTTCGTGCAGGTAAGTCAATTAGGCTTGACATGTATGATGGAGCTTCTCCATGGATGATTTTATGGGTTAAGGTGCAAACCTTGAATGCAATTCGATCTTTTAGTGGAAGCCAATGTAATTTTTCTCTGAGGGTTTTGGCGCTCTCATACTTCACCTTTCCGAATATGAGTCTAGCTGCGGTATTTTGGGCAGTCTGGATAACTGGTTAACTGAAGTCTACTAAATCCAGTGGATTCTTAAGGGAACACCTCACTTCAGTATGCCCTATCCAGAACTATAGCAAGGCACAAATGTCACGAGCAGTGGTTCTCAATCAGTGTCTTGGGACACAATTGTGTGTCCCCGAGAGGAGGGAGGGGTGCCAAAAACATTTTTGGAGTAGACAGCAAGCCTGTGTTTCCATTACAACTATCAATGCCTGCAAGCTGGGAAGACCAGCAACCTTGAGAGTCGGGTTCTTCAAATCCCTGTAACTAGTCCCCATTTCTGCTTCCCCACTATCCCCAATAATAATTGCTGCCTCCAGCTCCAACTGAAAGTGTTGCAGAGTTTGAATATATATTTGTTTTGTTGTCTGACAAGTGAGAAATCTGAGATTGATGTGTTACATACAGCTTTTTTATACATAGGATAGGCAAATTCATATTAAACTTACAGCTAAATAATGAAATATGTAAGTGTGCTTTGTTCAGCTGTGAATTTTAGTGTTCGGTGTGCCAAATGCATGAACATTGTCTGTCAGGTATGTCACAACAGAAAAAAAGTTGAGAACAACTGATCTAGAGTAACCAAGTTTGCAGGTATTCAGCTGCATAGCATCCAAACGGAAAGGAAGAAACTTCAATGACCCCGATACCAGCCCCCTTCTAATTCCAAATTTTTGGCAATCGGTGTTAGCTCAACTAAAAAAAGGTCTGCTGCCCTTGGTGTGGAACAACCACTGCCTTATGATGTACTGAAGGAGCAAGTGTGTCACTGAAGCAGACACTTCTTGGGCTCAGAAGCCATCAGATCCCACATCTGTATGAGAGCACAGCACGGAGTACTGGCAGCCATGCATTGCTGTCTGTGGAGCTGAAAGTATTAAGGGAAGCTAGGGATGCCACAGACAGCGAACAGAGAGGAGGGAATAGAAGAGGTGAGAAGGAGGCAGTATGAAGGGAGAAGGAGAGAGGGAATGTGGAAAGGAGAGTGCCCATGCTGAAGATGATAGGATATATGAACAAAGGAATCTTAAAAACATAAGAATAGCCATACAGAGTCAGACCAATGGTCTATCTAGCCCAGTTTCCTGCTTCCAACAGTGGCCAATCCAGGTCACAAGTACCTGGCAGAAATCCGAAATAGTAGCAACATTCCGGAATCCCAAATGTTCCATGCTACCAATCCCAGGGCAAGCAGTGGCTTCTCCATGTCTGTCTCAATAGTAGACTATGGACTTTTCCTTCAGGAACTGGTCCAAACCTTTTTTAAACCCAGATATGCTAACTGATGTTACCACATCCTCCAGCAACGAGTTCCAGAGCTTAACTATTCTTTGAGTGAAAAAATATTTCCTCCTATTTGTTTTAAAAGTACTTCCATATCACTTCATTGAGTGTCCCCTAGCCTTTGTACTTTTTTTAAAAGTGTGAAAAATCGATTCACTTTACCCATTCTACACCACTCAGGATTTTATACACCTAAATCATATCCCCCCTGAGCTGTCTCTTTTCCAATCTGAGGAGCCCTAACCTCTTTAGCCTTTATCTTCATATGAGAGGAGTTCCACCCCCTTTGTCATTTTGGTTGCTGTTCTTTGAACCTTTTCTAAGTCACTATATCTTTTTTTGAGATACGGCAACCAGAACTGAATGCAATACTCAAGGTGAGGTCGCACCATGGAGCGATATAGCGACATTATAATATTCTTGGTCTTATTTTGCATCCCTTTCATAATAATTCCTAGCATCCTGTTTGCTTTTTTGGCTGCCGTTGCACACTAGGCACAAGATTTCAGCGTATTCTCTACATTGACACCTAGATCTTTTTCCTGAGTGCCGACTCCTAAGGTGGATCCTAGCATCAGGTAACCATGATTTCGATTATTCTTCCCAATGTGCATCATTTTACATTTGTCCCCATTAAATTTCATCTGTCATTTGGATGCCCAGTCTTCCAGTTTCCTAAGGTCTTCCTGCAATGTTTCACAATCTGCATGTGTTTTGACAGCTTTGAATAGTTTTGTGTTATCTGCAAATGTAATCACCTCACTCGCCATTCCAATTTCCAGATCACTTATAAATGTTACATAGTACTGGTCCCAGTACAGATCCCTGCAGCATTCCACTACTCACCTCCTCCATTGAGAAAATGGCCTTTTAACCTCACCCTCCATTTTTTGTCCAATAACCAATTCCTAATCTACAGAACGACATTGCCTTCTATCCCATCTCTTGAGAAACTTTGTCAAAAGCTTTCTGAAAATCTAGATAACACTACATCAACTGGCTTACCTTTATCCACATATTTATTCACACCTTCATAGAAATGAAGCAAATGGGTGAGGCAAGACTTTGCTTGGGTAAACCCAGGCTGACTCTGTGCCATTAAACCATGTCTGTCTATGTGTTCCATAACTTTATTCTTTATAATAGTTTCAAAGTGCATAAAGAGAGGACCTCTCAGGTACTTCAGTGTCACGTCTTGAATATCGATAATGGGGTGGGGTGGGGAAGAGATGTTCAGATCACAAAACAAAAATTCATGCTATAAATAATATATATCACTGTCAATGAACAGTCTAAGCTTGTATATAAACATCTCAAATTATTAAAAATAAATTTTTACGGACCTCAGCATGGGGATCAAGTGGCTAATAAACTTCAATGCCGTATTTGACCACACAAAATCGTCACTGGTCCTTATATATTAAGTTTTAGTGTTTTCATACCCTTAATCATAGTGTTCATATTTGAAAAAAAGCTTTCATCTAAAGTCTTTCAAGACTACTATATTTAAATGATAGCTGTTGCTTTATAATAATCAACTTAGCTTAATGAATGAAGTCGACTGTGGAGGGTTCTTCTATCTGACATGCAGGGCTTTTTTTGAGGGGGTACTTGGGGATACTGAGTACCGGCACTTTTTCCATTGTCTGCTAAAATTGACCCATGATCCCCAAGTTTGTAATGAAAGAGCTTAAGCTCTACACACCAATTCTGCCTTGTCATAGATTCTGTGACTGGTTGCAGGGGGCCTGGCTATTGTAGGATGGGTCCCTCGGTGATCACCCCACCCCTGAAGGGTGGTCTGGCATTTGAGTACCGGCACCTTTTTCGCTAGAAAATATGCACTGCTGACATGCAACATGTTTCGCCGACTAGTGGCTGTTTCAAGGATGTGCCCCCCAAGTTTAACTGCCTGCCACACACGCTGACAAGAATCTTCACTGTCGACTGCTCCAAATATGAGTCAGCGCGTATTTCAGCATGCTTTTTATTAGGGGGAAAAGGATGATCAGTTTGGAAGCTGCAGCTTTTGATCGGGTGGCAGGCAGAGACCTGCAAACTCTGCTTGCAGTGCCCTGCTGTGCTCCTGAAGCCTCCACCTCCTGGCTGCCCTCATGCTTCCATCAGGTGCCTTCTTTCAACATATTGTGTGTTTACTGGAGTCTTTGCTCAGAAATCGATGGAATCAAAGTTTGCAAACAAAAAATTAAAGCTGTGCAGCGTGTAGCACCTGTTCCCACCACACAAAGATAAAAAGAGACCCCCCCTCCTCTCCCTCCTTCCCTCAGGCAATAGTTCCATCCCCCCAGGCCTGGTATCGATCCTGCTTCCTAGGATAAAATGAAATAAAATGTCACTTGTTTGTCCTGATGCTTTTTTAGCTGATGGTAACCAGTCTATTGCAGGCCTTGCTTGCTGCCTGTGCAGCCAAGCGGCTTTCAGCCACTGCATTTTACATGAAAACTAAAATCATAGTGAATTTGTAGCATTCAGGTGCCACCAATCTGCCCTGGCTGGGTGAATCTGGAGCAGCATCCAGTGCCCCTGGTTTCTCCAAGGTGATTCAAGGTCAGAGCACCTCTTGAGAAGCAGGGAGTGCAGATCGCACTGTTATTCAAAGCAAACTGCTCATGGCTCTATCTCCAAAATGAAATTTAAAATTCACTAGATTTAAACCAGTACAGCCCATTACTATAAAGCTCGTTTACTTTCCTAGAGATCGAGCTCATTCCTGCTCTCTATGCCTTCCTTCCAATGGTTTGTGTTTATATGAATGCAACACACTAGTGGGTTTTTGTACAAACTGGACAAAATTGGACATCCTGGACTTCCTGAGAGTGTCTGGCCAGAAATTTGCACCAATCCTTCAGCTACTTTCAGAGCTATTTCCACTCTAGACCTTGTGGCACAGTCTCATTTAAATTGTGATGTCACAGCGGCCCCATGTGGTCAGAATTGTCCATTGTGTTCTGTGGAGAAGTAGTTTTCAAATTTATTTATTTTATTTAGAAAAATGTGTTATACCACAATTCAATTAGGATATCAAGGTGGTGTACAATAAAGTTAATAAAACTTCAGACATAAAAATAACATAAGCATAAAAACACAAAGGAGTATAAAGGAAATACATGAGGAAAGGGATGTGAATAGCACTATATAAAACCAGAACTAGTAAGATTTTAAGCCAGGATGCACAAATGAAGGGGAGAAAACACATCCTCCTCCCTCTGCTGTGCCAGTCCAGTAACTGCACATTTCCCTGACTCCCTTGCTCATTCTCACCAACCCCCTCTCCATATTCCAACAGCATCCATTTGCTGACTTTCATTCCCCACCAGTACCCACTCACTTGACCTTTCCTCACTCACTATCCCCCAGCATCTCCTATTCAGTCTACAACTCTGAATGTAGCCCTGCCTAATGAAGAAATGAGCTAGACATTACAGGAAACAGTTACCCGTCAAACAAACATGACCTGGATAAAAGTAGGACTGACAGACTCCTACTGTTGCAGAGCTGGCAAATTACCTAGTTCCAGGAGGGAGGGAGATTCTTTTTGGGCCTTCCCTGCTTTAGAGCTTAAATCCCAAAGCAGTGCGATGTTTGTAGTTCCTGTGCTCCACGTCCCATAATGCACCAAGACGGAGGTTGTTAAAAATCCAGGACTGGCTTAAAATCTCCCTTCAAAACTGGGTAACTTAGCACCTCTGCTATAGTACAGTGCAGGGTCTGGTTGAAACTGGGGACAAGTTTACAAAGCATGGGCATCTTTGAAATCTTCAACCCAGAGTCGCTCCCATTATAATATAGGCTCTGTGTTGTTTTCTATGAACACTTTGAACATGTTGGGGGCAATTCTATAACTGGGCTCCAAAAGTAGGTGGGAAGTGCCTATTCTGTAGCGAGAATTACATGCATAGGGAGAGGTTCTATATTTGGCACCTGGAAAATCCATGTGGAAATCATTTTTGCCTAAGCATATTCTGTAAGATTTAGGCGGTATATAGAATATGCCTAGTTGATATCCCAGTGCCTAAAACTACACACATCCATTTACGCCAACAAAAATGTGGTGTAAATCCCTGCACATAGATTTACGCGGACTGGGCCATATTCTATAATAACGCAGGTAAATTATAGAACACCCATGAAATGACCATTTCCCTGCCTCTAACCACGCCCCTTTTTGGATGTGTGCATTATAATTTAGGCGCAATGGGTTACAGCATAGCTTAGCAAGTTATAAGCGTAAATTCTAATTATTGCCAATTAATGCTCATTATTGCTTGTTAAGTGCTGTTATGGAATACATTTATTTTAGGCGCAGAATGCTAGGCGCAATATATAGAATCCAGCAGATAATTTCTTTTACAGAATACTAGCCAATGTAGGCATAAATGTGCCACTTATGCCTGGCTGATGCCAATATTAGCATCTGCATGCAGCTCTTTAACACATAACTTATAGTATTCTCACCCGTGCGCTAGCTCCAGCCATGGGCCACAAAAGAAAATCCTTTCACACATTTCACAGTCTTCGCTCACTCTAAGGCCATACTTACAGTCCAGCTAGGGTGGGTCAATGGTCCGGAATAGCAATCCGAGGGGTTGGGAGACACTTTTCCCAAGTTTGGGTTCCCCTCAGCTCTTCAGTCCAGGAACCATGCAGCACTCCAAAGGCTTAACAACAAACTTAACTTTTATTGTAACTTCTGCAAGAAGCAGTTGGCAACTTGATTCACTGACAACAAAATTGATTGCAGCACTCTAGCTTATTCTCCAACTTCTGTCGTACCATGTGGAACGCCTATACTACTTTCTTCACAGGTATATGTACAGAGATATATCAGGACTATTTACATATAAACAAATACTCTTGCCATGCCTATCCTGTTAGCCAGATGTCAACTCAGGGGCTGTACTTCTCCTCTACTGAATCGCTCCATTCCCACCAGGCACAGACCCTTATGGCTATCCTTCCACGGGTGTACCTTGAGCAGACACTTTCTTGCCCTAAACTCCACTTGCAGGCAGGACTCCCCAATTCTCTCAAAGCTCTGGTTCCTTCTCCAGTTATTGTGCCTGAGGGCAGCAATAACTGCTCCTTAATTTCTGTCCGGTTTAAATTCGCTCTCCAGAATCCCCCTTCTCAGGGGTGTGCTGGTAAATTTTTAACAACAGGCTCTTTTTCCAGACATAGCCAGCTCTGCAGTTGGAAGGGCCAGGGGTGGCCGGGGGGTGGGGGAGCAACACATGCCTCTCTCTCCTCCCTCCCTTCGTGCGGGCACGCTAGGCATATCTTTGCTGGCAGCCACCACTCCCAACGTCTTGCTCTGAGCAGCATGCTGGAACTTCTCTGACATGCTGGAGAAGTCCCAGCCTGCTGCCCAGAGCTGGAAACAAGAAGCGGGGAGCAGCAGTAGTCTATTTACTTGGCTGGCAGGGCTCAGCATCCCCACCAGCAAAGTAAAAGAGAATTCAGCAGGGGGCCCAAGCCCACATTTTGGGAGCCAGTTGTTAAAGTAGCCAAGGAGGGCCCTACTTTAACAACCGGCTCCCAAAATTCTTAAAAACTTAACAACCGGCTCTTGCGAGCCTGTGAGAGCCTGCTCCAGCACACCACTGCCCTTTCTCCATCCTGGTCACTTGGCAGGGGCTTGCAAGCAACCACAGGCCCTCAATCAACTGTGGCGTGAGGCAAAACCAAGGACTTTTCCTGCTCATTCTTCCTCTTTTATTTCCTCTTAACTCCTCCCAAATCTATCACTCACCCCACATGGGCACTATCTTTCTGCATTTTATTCCATAAACACTCCCCATAGGCTGGGCGTCTTCCCACCCAGGGACCTCCCAGTCACTCCCCCCAGTGACTCTCCACCAAGGCTCACTCCTACAGTAATCCCAATTTAATCAAGGATTACATGTGCATAAATGTTGGGCCCTGCTTATGCCCTGCCTATGGTCCTCGCCATTGAACACTCCCTTGCATTTAAATGCTGTGGCATTTGTGCACATATCTTATAGAATACTGCTGAGCACACATATGTGTGCATGTGCATATATACACATGTATGTGCTGGTATTTTATAAACATACATGCACAATTGGTGACTAGATTTGCATGCCAAAATGTGGGTGCACTCCTGAGATGTGCACGCAAATTAACTGGCTAATGAGCCAATTAACATCAATAATTGGATACTAATTACTGATTATTGACATTAATTGGCACCCATTTGCGTGTACATCAGGCATGGCGCCTGACGCTAATAGCGTGTAACTCAAAAGGGAGCATGTCCGTGGGAGGGGCAGAGGCATTCTGAAAGTTATGCGCTTTCTTACAGAATACTCCTTCAGCGCACCTAACTTGAGTGTCAGCATTCATACCAGGTTTCAGCAGGCGTAAGGACACGGCCTGGTATTGAATATCCAGGGCTAATTTAGCCAGTGACAGTAAGCGTTTTTAAAAAAGGCTGACCGCAGCCAGCTGAATACTAAACAGTTTGTTTTTAGTAATTTCCTCATATAATCTTGTTCTCCTTTAAGTTTTATTGACTGAAGGACTAAACTATCCGAAAAGGAGTATTGAGTGAACTGCATTCAATTCTTGACAATGGTCAGATCGTTCTAACTCTCTTTAGATCTATCATCTAATCAGAGGCATAGCTAGGTGGGTCGCCAAGGAAGCAGCCACTCCCCCAAACGGACTTCCAACAGCATTGGTGCCTATTTTTCACACAATATGTCGAATTTAAAATATGCGCCGGTGCCGTTGGCAGTCTGCTCTCCATTCCCCCCGCACCCTCAGTCTGGTTACGCTACTGCATCTGATGTTAATCTTGTAGATCATAGTCTTCTTCAACTTCTCGGCAACTTCGAACTTGCTGGTATTGTTCTGACATGGTTCACCTCTTTTTACAATGATCAATTTTTTCTCTGTCCCTGTGCATCTACATCCTCTACTCCCAGTTACCTTTCTTGTGGTGTTCCACAGGGCTCTGTGTTGGCTTCATCCCTTAGCCTCTTCAATATATTTCTCAGTCCCCTTGCTACCATTATCCAGTAACAAGGGTTCCAAAACATAGATGTCGACAATAGGTTCTTCATATCGCTCCAGATAAGTTAATACTTTTAACCTTTGTAAAGACATTTTTAAAAAGTATTTATGTATGTGCTAATGAAGGGATATTGCTTAAATGAGAATGCTTCATTGGACTGATGATGAGGCTTTAACGGCAGGGTTTCTTGAAGTTTGATGAAACCTAAAATATGCCGATTCTGACTGGTCCAAGAAGAATAACTTTATGAGTCTGTAGTTAAGGTGATGATAGTGTGGGGATTTTCTGGACACAACTATTGCTCAGCACTAGCAGGGACTCCTATATCTCTGGTCAAGTCTTTTAAATACCTTGGTATTTATATTGTTCAATGACTATCCTTTGAAACTCAAGTCTGTCATGTGATCTACAGCTGCTTCTGGGTTTTATGCCAATAAAGATCAATCTTCTTTTTCCTTGACCATGATTCAAAAATCACTCTGCTACACAGGCATGTTACATCAAGACTGGACTATTGCACAATGATTTGCGAGCATTCCACTGGGTCTTCTCAAATGCCTGCAGTCAGTTCATAACATGGCACTAAACATGGCACTCCATCTTCTCTGCCATGTTATGTGATCTGACCATGTTGCTCCTTTCTCAACATCATTGGCTCCCTATTAAATTTTCAATTCAGTATAAAATACTAGTTCTCATTCAAAGTTAATTATAAAGGCTGTCTTCCATAGTTGGCATTCCTTCTTAATCCCTTTTCATTTTCCCGCCTTTTTCGTTCAGCCAACATAACGCAACTGTTCATTCCTCCCCTATCATTGGCTGGTCTCAAAACCACCAAACACTCATCAGCCTTCTTTCTAGAGCCTACTTTATGGAAACTTTTGCCATCCTCCATTCAGCTTGAATCATCATTTCCTACATTCAAGGTGGCTCTGAAGATGCTCTTTATTCAATCCTTCAATGGCGCTTAGGTACATAGATGGGGGCAGCCACGTGGACCGTCCCTGCATTTCTCTTTTGACTCCATATTATTCTCCAATCTGTTTCTTAGTCTGTTATATTATTATCCAATGAAATGGCATTCCTTTCTTCTTCTGAGTGTAATATTGTAAGCCATCTTGATTTGACTGACCTACAAGATTAGTAAGGGTCACTGTGATTTGGATCTGTATCCAGTTGCTGTATCTGTATCCAGTTTTTAAACATCTTCCAGCTGTTGGTCTTCTTTGAATAACTGCCTTTGGGATTTTGGTTTTGGACAAGTGTGGTTTTCCAACTTCTTTAAGTCCTGTTTTGAAGTCACCTGGAATAGATGTGAGTGTTTATACTAACTATAGATCACTAGCCAGTATTCCTTTTTTTGGCTACGATTGTTAAGGCAATAGTGATGTTATAGTTACAAAATTCTTGTTGAAGTTTTAATATTTTAGAAACCTTCAATCTGGTTTTCAGAGCTCTTGTAGCACTAAAACACTTTTGCATGCATTAGCCTCAGAACTCTGAAAGATTGTGGATGGTGGAAGGGCCGACTTCTTAATGCATTTAGACCTTTCTTCTGCATTCGACATTATCAACCATGACTTATTATTGTATAGGTTTAATATCATAAGGACCACAGGTACTGGTTGGAGCTGGTTCCCTTCTCGTTTTAAAAGAATTGTTCATACAGAGTAGAGATGGTGAGATTTCTGATTCCAGGCTGTGACATACCACAGGGTTCGCACAGCAAAAAAGAAACAGCGGAGGTAACTGAAAAAAAAGGAGTCCACACCAAGGTTGCTGCAAAATGTATTAATCTTCACAAGACTCAAGTCTTTTGCTGTGTGTTACCTGTGGAGGATAGTTCTTCTGTTTCTTTGCTGATACCACAGGGTTCTCCACTTTCTCCAATTATTTATAATATCTTTTTGAATTCACTTTTATTTAGATGACATTCAAATGATTATTCCCATACAATCCTTTATTAAGTGAGTCCTCTGATCTTATGAATAAATGTTTTAATAGAGTACTTGGTTCGATGAATGCACACCATCTTAAATTGAAGGTAGATAAGACTGTTTTGTTGTAGGTGGGTTGTAAGAGACACACAATGCCAGAAAAAGGCCCGTAATTGAAGGTATGGTGTTGCTTTTGAAAACCTCTTTTTGAAGACTTGGGGTAATTCTGCTCCTGGGGGTATGTTTCCCTGATGTACCTGATGTTTTTAGATTGAAAGAAGAATTCTACTAATGAAGCCTGTCAGTGAAATGAAGGGCCCTTGTTAGGAGCGTTGAAAGAATTGTCTGATGAGAGCAGAAGAGTAGAGCTGCCGCTTGCTGGAACAGCCTGAGTAGTGTGCATGCATTTGCAGTTACAGGGGAGCTGCTGATAAGCCTTTGTAGTACAAGCTAAGTACAAACTATCTGCAAAGACTGCAGAACTGTGTTTCTTTCAGTGGAGACCAAGTTTGTTAAAGACTTTACTAGTTCTAGTTGAAGATATGATATAAAAAAACTTTTTTGAACTTTATGGACTGCTTACATGAGGCATTTTGGTAAGACTTTTTTGTGGATTTTTTTTTTAATTTGCAGAAGTCTTTATTAAGCATTGCAAAATAAATACAACATCTCCTCAAGTCAATACATTAGAATAATCCACATTTCCACATAAACACTCAAGGAGTATTTGACAAATGAGGCTTCAATGAAGTAACAATGCTATAACAGATGCATACTCTACTTCAGATTTTTTGTTTTAATACTGTAGATCCCCCCTACCCTTGTCCAGTTTTTAAGTAGGGGTCTCTTTCTCCACTATGTACAGTTAAACACTTTGGACTCTTTTTATGAAGTGGCACTACCAATTAACGTGCACTGAATGTGATGAAGCCCATTCAATTCCCATATGCTTCTTCACATTCAGTGCATGCTAATTGGCAGGAGCAGACTGACCATTTGGGCAACCGGGGACTGCCCAAGGGCCCAGAGGCTCTAGGGGGCCCAGAGGCTCTGGCCGGATGCCCGGTGCACCTTACAGCCCTCCCCAGTCCTACTTTGAAAGGTGCGCCGCTGATGATCTAGTGGCCTCTGAGGGGGGGAACATGTGCTTTCCTGCCCGTCCCGCTGTGCTGCTGCAATTCCCCACCCCCCACCCAACACCACCGTATTTTTAAAATGGTGGCTGAGACTCCCTGCGGAAGTCTCACAAGACTGTAGAGACCCACGAGACTACCGTGGGAAGTCTTGGCCGCCATTTTGAAAACACGGCAACACCAGCAGGCGGGGGAATAGTGGCAGCACAGCGGGCAGGAAAGAACATGCCCTCCGCAGAGGCCACCAGACCACCAGGACCCCCTCAGGTAGGACCGGGGCAGTGGGGACGTCAGCTGTAGTGGTAGGGGATGTCGGGCAGCGGCCAGGCGGGAGGCCCAGACCACCCTCTGTGCCCAGGGGCCCAGACCACCCTCAGTCCGCCCCTGCTAATTGGTAGTGCTGCTTTGTAAAAGGAGCCCTTTATTTAATACTCCTTTTGAAATAAATACTTTTTGAACAGCTTATGTACCAAATGACTGTATAGATCCCTGTGGTATGTTTTTGCATGTTATGGTACGGGATGGTGAGGATCCATTTGTCCTTTTATATAATTGCTTATTGTTACTTATAGTTGTCAACACTTAATTCTTGACTCCAATTTAGATATTGATATTCAGATTGGACAGGTAGTGCAAAATGTTTTTTTATTATTTACGCATGTTTTCTCAGATACATAATTTCTTTTCACCTGAGGATTTACAAAAATTAGGCCAAGCTGTTGTTCTATTTCGCTTAAGCTAATGTAATATTCTTTACCTTGGATTTCCCCAAGAGAGCTCTGGTTAGACTGCAATTATTACAAAATACAGGAGTGAAGTTTATTTCACAAAAGACAGGGCTTTTTTCACGAAGCGGTGCCATCGATTAGTGTGCGCTGAATGCAGAGAAGCCCATTCAAATCCCATGGCCTTCTTCATATTCAGCACACGCTAATCGATGGCACCACTGTGAGTGTTACACTGCAATATTGGAATACATCACATATTGAAAAAGGACTAAATACATGCCAGCATTTATCAGTAGAAATTCTCTGAAATTCCAAAAACTTTAATGGCAGACTACTGTCTTGGACCTCCAAAGATTTTGACGGCAACTCATTTTCTAAGACCTCAAGGTCACTAGTACGAGATCTCTTAACCAGTAACTAGGATCTAATAGAACCAATATTTTTTTGCCAGGTCACAAAGGTCATGTATTATACAGTTATGCAAACAGAACGTTTCCTACCTTGGCCAGCCTTCTGGTCTTTCACACATTAAAGTCATGGAGGCATATAGTAGAGGGTTATTCCTTCCCTTTTTGGGCCGCCTTAGCTTGCCTCTGCTCTGAGGTTTTATCTCTCCTGAACCACACCATCCCTACTGAGCATGCTAGAGTTAGGCCTCTTAAGGTGGCCCTGTGAAGATGTATGCTTATGGAGGACTGCCAGTTTCCATTACAGTTTCTCACTCCCTTCTATTCCTCCATATACCAAGTAGAATAAACTGATTGTACCCTTAGCCATCTGAGAGAGGCAATAGATTCTATAATAATAGACAATTGTTGGTTCCAATTAGATACTGTACCACAATATCAATCTCCAACCTTTCAAGATTTAAAAATAAATCAGTAATAATTTTCTTATCCTTAAAGTCAGTATATAAAAACACAGTGAAATCAAGTTTTAAATGATCAGACCAAATCAAATGACAGGTAGTAAGATCATCTGTTAAACTTCTCCTTTTTTATCTTCATGATAAGGGGAGAAATAAAATGCAAATCTAATATATGAGCCTCTGAGTGCGTAGAAGTAATGTTCACCGATATTAAACCCAACAAAAATTAGTGGATAGACAGGAATTTTGTAAACTACAGAAGATCTCTAGTCAATTTGAAAGCCCTTCAGCTATTCTGACAAGAAGAATGAGCAAAAACTGCACCATCCCACTATGAAAAGTTGGTAGAAACTTATCCTAAGCAACTGAAGACTGTTATTCTGGAAAAGGAGCTTCTAACGTGTTAAGTCAAGAGGTGTGAAGACTTATTGTTTAGGGGGTCCTTTATATATGTCTGAATACTGTATGGGTGGACCACTCACATAATCAATTTATTCACTTGATATCAGGGCCAGGACCAACATTGACAGGGAGACTGTAGGCAGTAATTCCACAAACACTGCACTCTTCAGACAGTCAATAAGGCAAACCACTCCAAAGAATAGTCTTCTGAACCAATGGATTTACTTAAAGTCTCTTCAGAATATAAATTGAGACAATAACAGTTTCAGAAGTAGTAACTATGGAAGAGGCAAAATGTAAACAGTATTTTTAAAGACTTTTATTCTCCTTCTCAACCATTCTCCTCATTAGAATATGTGAATATTCTCTCCTTAGACTTCCTTACTAACAATGTAGCACATAGCTCAAGCATGTTTCAAAGAAGATTATTACTTACAGTCTTGGTTGGTAGACATGTTGAGAGACTCAGGAACTGTGCTTTAGGTAGGTTGGTGTCATGATTGTGACTGTATTCCATGCCTACACTCACCTCGCCTCTGGGTGACCAGACCCTATGGCTGCTGTGGACTGTCTTCCTCCTGTTTCCCAAACATGTTCCAGAGTTCATTCCAGTCCTATTCTGATCTTCCAGCATTCCAGACTTGTTTTGGGGTTCCTGCAGCCAAGCCTCACTTTGCTGCTCTTGCTATCAAGCCTCGCCCTGGTGTTTCTGCTGCCAAGCCTCGCTGTGGTGTTCTTCTAGCCAAGCCGTGCTCAGGTGTTTCTGCTGTCACGCCTCACTCTTACCTGTGACCTCATCTGTAATTGCCTTTATTAAGCACCTAGGAACTTTCAGGCTTGCCTTTGCAAGAGAGGTTGTCAGATGAGTTTTCATCTGTGTGTGCTTGTTACAGTTCCTGCCCTTCTAGTTCTTACCCTGTCTTCAGTTTCAGTTCCCTTCCTGCTTGTGCCTGCCCTGTTGTCTTCAGCTTCAGTTTCCTTCCTGCGTGTGCCTGCCCTGTTTGTCTTCAGTTTCAGTTCCCATCCTGCTTGTGTCTGCCCTGTTTGCTTTCAGCTTTCATTCCAGCCTAGCCTGTTCCAGTATCCTAAATCCTGTTCCAGCCTAGCCGAGTCTGTTCCAGCATCCGGTTCCAGCCTAGCCAAGCCAAGTCCGTTTCAGTATCCGGTTCCAGCCAAGCCAAGTCCGTTCCTGCATCCGCTTCCAGCCAAGCCAAGTCCGTTCCAGCATCTGGCTACAGCCAAGCCAAGCCAAGTCCGTCCCAGAATCCGATTCCAGCCAAGCCAGCTCCATTCCAGAATTCTGTCCAGCCAAGCCTGTTTGAAAGTCCTGAATCTTGTGCCAGCCTGTCTGTGTTTAGCCTCGCTTCCTGTTTGGGTGGTTCACCTGCTGCTGCTGGTCCCCGGCAGCGACCCAAGGCCTCACTACTCTGGATCATTCCTCATAGTTGTGACAGGTTGGTCCTCATCAGATGTATAATGGTCCCTAGGGAACCTCTATCTGTAGGTGATTCTTGTTTCTTCAGCTTCTGAAGCTGTTCCAGGAACATGTGTAGATGATAGGTCACCCTGCTGGAAAATTCACAACTATGCCCAACTTCTCCTTTACTTTTTGGACCCACGAGTGGGTGCAGCAGGTTCCCATTTCCACTGTCCCAGTCACAATGCAGAGCCAAAGCATCCGCTGTCACTACTAGGTGCTCCTAGGTCTCTTCTTAGAGATTGTCCTGACTAGAGAAGCTAGGTATCTCCATCTCTTATACTTGCTTGGGCTTAGATGGCTAGGGGCTTTGGGCTGGATGGCTCTCCCCTCACATGCAAAGTCAGTGGCCAGGAAGGCAAGGAGTCAAGATTTGAATTGAGCACAGGGTTTTATACCCCTGGCAAGTTCCCTTCAGAAGTAGCCCCATCCCTTGATTATAATACTGGACCCAGGGGAAACTTCTTTCTAGCAACCAGTGATGTCATAGTTAAATAAAAGTATATTATGCTGGTAGATGCTGTAGGTGTCACTGTAAGTAACCTTAAAACAGAACCCTAGAGTCTCTATATATGTAATCAAGATATTTTGGAGCCCTTTTACAAAGCTGTAGTAAGCACTAACACATGATTACTGCAGCAAAAAATGACGTACTGTGGGGCATGCTGAGGCGACCTGTGGTATTTCGGGATGTGTGCATGCTACCCCACGTGCTGAAAAACAAAACTTATTTTTTGGCACAGGGGGCATGTCTGGAAGGTGGAGAGTGTGTTCTGTGCTAATTGGTTAGGGCAGCTACATTGCCATGTGCTAACCAATTAGCACATGATTAGCATGTAAACCCTTGCCATCTAAGAAATGGGTGGCAGTAAGGGCTCACAAGCCAATCTGTTTTAATGGCCACAAGCTAATTTATTATTTATTTATTACATTTGTATCCCACATTTTCCCACCTTTTTGCAGGCTCAATGTGGCTTACATTTTACCATTAATGGCGTTAGCAGGGGTGTGCTGGTAAATTTTTAACAACAGGCTCTTTCTCCAGACGTAGCCAGCTCTGCAGTTGGAAGGGCCAGGGGTGGCCGGGGGGGGGGGGGAGCAACACTTGTCTCTCTCTCCTCCCTCCCTTCGTGCGGGCACGCTAGGCATACCTTTGCTGGCAGCCAATAAATGGACTGCCACCACTCCCAACGTCGTGCTCTGAGCAGCATGCTGAAACTTCTCACAAATGCTGGAGAAGTCCCAGCCTGCAGTTCAGAGCTGGAAACAAGGAGTGGGGAGCAGCAGCAGTCTATTTACTTGGCTGGCAGGGCTCAGCATCCCCACCAGCAAAGTAAAAGAGAATTCAGCAGGGGGCCCAAGCCCACATTTTGGGAGCCAGTTGTTAAAGTAGCCATGGAGGGCTCTACTTTAACAACCGGCTCCCAAAATTCTTAAAAACTTAACAACCGGCTCTTGCGAGCCTGTGAGAGCCTGCTCCAGCACACCACTGGGCGTTAGCCAATTCCGGTCTGAACAAATACATGGTATGAATGAATACAAAGTGATATTGTGGTATGATAGGTAATTGGGGGGAACTTAAAGAGGGAGAGGAGAGGAAGAGTCAGGTAATGTCCATTATGATCTTTGGTTGTATTGTATCACAAGTGTTCAGGTATTTTATGTTGGGTTGGTGGAGTATGCTCTTCTGAACAGGTCTGTCTTTAGTGACTTCCGGAAATTTAGGTGGTCGAGCATAGTTTTTACTGCTTTTGGTAGTGCATTCCATAGTTGTACGCTTAAGTAGGAAAAGCTGGATGCATAGGTGGATTTGTATTTGAGTCCTTTTCTGCTTGGGTAATGGAGGTTTAAGTAAGATCGTGTAGATTTTGTGGTGTTTCTGGTTGGTAGGTTAATGAGGTCTATCATGTATCCTGGTGCCTCACCGTAAATAATGGCAAAATCAGTGCATGGCCATTAATACAAAAAAAAAAAGGAAATTTGGCCATCTACTCCAGCGGTAAAAATGGTCTTAGTGTGCAGGAATTTTAGTTTTTTAATATTTCTACAATTGTTCTTGTACCTTGGATATGTTGTGTAGATCAATGAAACAAACTCATTTTTTAATGCATTTTGAATTACATTTTTAGACAACAGATGGTGATAAACAAACACGGCTGTGAAGACTTTTACAGGACACTGGCCTTACTGCTAACAGCAAGTTTAAGCGTATACTGGATGATATTCAACAGAAGTTAACCAGGCCTGGTTAACTCCCATTGACCAGGTCCACCGCAGATGTTCAGTGCTGTTATGGCATGTTCCAGGGTGGAACAAAGGCAGAGCTAATGACCACTAACAGCATCCAGTGCCTGCATAGTTATACAGATACTGGCATTGAATATCAGTGGTACCCAGATAAAGATAAATTCTGGTGACTATTAATCAGTGGCATAGCCATGGGTGGGCCAGGGCCCACCCAATTTGGGCTCACGCCCACGCAAAATTGTGGCAACTTTGTTATGGCTGGCAGGGATCCTCAAGCCCTGTCAGCTGGAAGAGGTCCTCCAGTGAACAACAATCTGCAAACTCCAAAATGATGGCACAAACAAAGTAGACCAAATAAAAAATCAAACCAAATATTTATTAGGATAGCATAAATACAAACTGCCTGACACAGGCCATGTTTCACCCACATCAGGGCTTATCAGGGGCTTTAAATGGTGGCAACAGAAGATATCGCCACTGTGGTTTGACATCACTGATGTTTCTCATGTCTTGGCTGTTCTGCACACTTTGGATCATTTCTAACAGACTTTCTTTCTCTTGTTCTAATGCAGATGCGACCTCACATACAGCTTCAACCCTTTTTCTCCTCCTCAGACCTTGTGCTGAAGCCCAACATTGTGCTTAGCCTTCACGCCTTCTGCACACTTCTCTGCATCTGTGTATGGCAGAAACTGCGGGGGGGGGGGGGGGGGGGGGGGGGGGATTGTGTGCCCAACCATTTCAGGCTCAGGTCCACCCATAATATCTAGCTATGCTTCTGCCTCTAATAACTCAGATATTCAGTACTGGTAGACTGATATGGCCCAGGCCTAATGAATAAACAGGTCTAAATCAGACTGCAATAGTCAGCATTTTAAAAAACATGGACTGGACAGTATTCACCTTTGCAGGTGTTCAAACAAATCTCCAAAACAAGAATTCCAGTGAAACTAAAAAGAAGACTTGTAGGAAAAAAAGACAAAACCCGGAGCCGAAATCTGGCACAAGAGTAGGAACTGGTTGGAAGCCAGAATGAGGCGAGAAGCAAGACACACAGCAGAATCCAAAGCACGAAACAGAAACACAATGAGGTGCAGTGACCCAGCACTAAGCCAGCTGAAAGGCAGGCTGAGGACATTCACACACTCAGCTCTCTGGGCTGGTAGCAGCAGGGCCAATCTGTACAAGACAGACAAGACACAGGAACACCCTTGACTAGTGACAAACAAGACAGGAAACACCAGAGTACGTACCCATCCCAGAAGGAAAAACAAGGGAAGGGAACAGCTTCTCCTAAAGGAGGAGCATAGCACTGGTCTACTACCTCTTTGCTGTGCCTCACAAACTAGGGGGCCCTTTCACTAAGCCGTGTAGGCGCCTATGCTCGCCCAATGCGCATCAATTTTGAGTTAACGCCCGGCTACCGTGTGGCCCTTGCGGTAATTTCATTTTTGTTGTGCGTCCACTATGCGCGCTGGAAAATAATTTTTATTTTCTGGTGCGCATCAAATACCGGGCAGTAATTGTCATTCTACGTGAGTAGACAATTACCACACAGTTACCGCGTGAGACCTTACCGCTAAGTCAATGGCTGGCAGTAAGGTCTCAGACCCAAAATGGATACGCGACAATTTTCCTTTTGACGCACGTCCATTTTCGGCAAAGGTTTTTAAAAGACATTTTTTACAGGTGCGCTGAAAAATGATTCTGCGCGTGCCCAAAACACACGTCTACACTACCGCAAGCCATTTTTCAGTGCACCTTAGTAAAAGGACCCCTAGACATTTAAATTAAACAACAATTAAACAACAAGGCGCTATAATATATATATTTTCTTCTGACTTCAGTGGTAGCTCTTTTAACAAAGGACCACAGGCCTATTATTTACTAAATTCAACACCGGTCTTAGTTTTTACTTTCTTTTTAACAAATTTTATTTCAACTTCTTAAATTTGTTTTTAAAATAGCACTTATCTTCACAGAGGGACCTGCAACCAGCATGACTCATGTTTCTCCGAAGGGCTGCATCAGTATATGGTCCTTTGACTTTCGGTGACCAGTGCAGGGGTAAAATCTGACCCTACCCCAGTCCTTTTCTAAAAATATATATTCATTGGCTGAACCTCATCAGTTGTGTATGGCCAATGCAGGTCACCTGTTGCACGCCTACCTTTTTACTAGGGGGAGGGGCAGACTTTTATTAAAGAAAAATGCACCCCTTCTGTTCCTTGAAATTTTTCAGTCCTTCAGACTGTCAGCCCTAGAGGTGGCAGACTCTGTATCCCAGTACCTAATCCCTGAGCCATCTAACCCTAGAGATGACAAGCTAGGTAACTCTGTACCTGGCCATCTTGAGAGCCTTGCAACTCTTTCTGAGTAAAAATTCCACTTATAGACTCTAGGTTTTCTTTCCTTTATCTCATTGAGCTGATAAGATTTATATAACGCTACATACCAAAGACACCATTTCTGAGTAGCATACTAACATGCAAAAAATTGTATTAAAAAATTGTATTAAAATTTATTTATTTATTAGGATTTATTTACCACCTTTTTGAAGCAATAAAATGATCTTGAAACAGAGCCCAGCATGAAAGCAATGCTAAATGAACAAGAAGCATCTTAAACAGGGACTAAGAGATGAGCTAGGAAAGATTAGGAGTTAGACTCAGGACTGTACCTTTGAAAAGGTTTGCTTGGGCCAGAGCTGGGAATTGCCTTACTTTGCTTAGCTGGGAATTGTTCTTTCCTTTAGACTGGGCTCCCTCTGGGGCCCAAGATGGCGGCCTGAAGGGAGTGCAGCGCGGCAGCTCAGTAGAGATCGTTTGCCTAAAATAAGCTTACCTAAGGAATGCCGAAGCGGAAGGGCAAGCGGGTGCCTGGTTCAGCGGCGCCTGCAGGGCCTGCTTCTGGCACAATGGATCGCTTCGTTGTGGTGGGAGGAAGTCAGCTGAGTTCGGGTGCCTCAGTGTCGGGAGGGACGGAGAGAGGCGAAGCGTCCCTGCCGCTTGAGACGGAGCTTAGCCCGGAGGTGAGGGAGCCGCCTCCCATGCCTGCCTCGGTGCGAGTTGCGGCCGGACAGGGTTTCCTGGCCTCCGAGGAGGGGGTGGAGGGCCCTGGGACAGGACCTGGATCGGATCGGAGAGAACAGCAGTCCCTGGAAGGGAGAAAGTTCAGCATGTCGGGAGGCGGTGCTCCGGGGGGAAGATCGCTGGAGGAGGGGGCCAGTCTCTCCATGGGGTCGGCGAGGAGCGTTGAAGAATTATGTAAGTCTTCACTTTTACCTAAACCGCCGAATTTCACATTGGAAACAATATGGGAGGCGTTGTTGACATTGGAAACTTCTCTTTCTAAGAAAATGTTGCTTTTGTCACAGACCTCACAGCTCCCATTAGAGACTATTACTGTTATGGGACAGCAATTGAAGGAGGTTGGAGAAAGATCTGAGGCCCAGGAGTTGGCCATTAAGTCAGTTCAATCGGTGCACGCTACCCTTATTAAAGAAAATAAGTGGTTACATGGGAAGATTGAGGCACTTGAAAATCGGCAGAGGGCTCACACTCTGCGAGTGATAAATTTTCCTAAACAACAACTGACTGCTCCTATTCTGACTTTTAAAAAATATCTCTTGGAAGTGTTAAAAGTGCCGGAATCAGCATGTCCGGCTATTTCACAGATATACTATTTGCAACCATTTAAACGTGTGGCGCAAGGTGTGCAGGCTGGTGTTGAGGAGTCTGCTGTGCGGTTTGACACCTTGGACTTCATCAGGGAGCTGGAGGGTGAGGAGGAGCGGCAGGAGCGCGCTACTCTTATTGTGACATTTATTTCTCATTTTGATAGAGATCGGATTTTGAAGCTGTTTTTTAAATTTCGGAAGGAAAAGTTTTTGAATGTTCAAGTACGGATGTATCCTGATGTGACCAAGGTTACGCAGAAGAGGCGGCAAGCTTTTCTTAAGCTGCGCCCTACTGTGTTTCAGTTGGGGGGCCTTTTTTGGCTCAATTATCCCTGTAAATGTGTGGTGAAGATGGAGGCTGTGAAGTATGTGTTTTTTGAACCTTGTCAGTTGAAAACGTTCCTGGACTCTCGGGGGGGCGCGGGTGCCCCTTCTCTGTTACCTGGAGCAGAGATGAGATCAGCACCTCAGTTATAATAATCCTCTACATCTCCTTTTTGAGTCGATTAATTGTGTCTCCCCCTTTTGGGGGGGGGTTTTGATTTAACATTCTTTTCCTAGAATTGTGGTTTGGGTTCTTTAGGTGTGGACTAAGGAAGGAGGCGGGATAGTACTTGTGAGTTTGGTTATTTCCTGTATAACATGTAAATACTGTTCTCCTGTAGTGGTACAAGAGGTGTTCTTGGTGTATATATGAAAGTTTAATAAATATATTGAAACATAGACTGGGCTCCCTCTGATGGCCAAACTAAGAAATGCACTCAGAGCCATCAAGCTTTCATCACTTACTATAATTTAGTTATTCCTAAATTTTCAAGACAAAGACATACATTCATTAACAAAACTTATTGTGTGGCAATCAACCTAAGTAGAGCAGGCTATATGTATATGGAAAGGACTCATATGACCAAAAGCTGGAAATAAGACAGGTTATAAGGATTCAAAGAATCCAATTAGAGGCTGACCGAGTTTCGGTTTCAGTTACGGTATCAAAACTGGCCCCAAATCCTTTTTTTCCCCAGTTTTAGTTTTGGTTTTGGCCAAAAGACTACCACCATGGTTTTGATTTTAACTGAAACTAACCATGTGTTTTTGGTAGAAGCCAAAAACGTGCACTTTGTCCTGTTTGTCTCCAATCCCTCCCCTCACCTTCAAACAGGAATTGCCTTTCCCCCCTGCCCATCTGCAGGTGCCCCTCCTTGGACCTATTTAGTAATACCTAGCAAACTAGGGGGTTTAGTCAGGGTGAGAATGAACCCCAGTTGCTCCTGCCCATGCTGGCTTTGCTCTCAAAATGGCTGCTATGACCTCTAGTGGCAATCTCATGAGAGTAGAGCTGACATGGGCAAGAGTGAAGAGGAACCCAAATTATAACTACATGATTCAAGGTTCCACATTAGGACTCACTGCTCAGGAAAAGGATCTAGGTGTCATTATTGATAATACATTGAAAACCTCTGCTCAGTGTGCAGCGGCAGCTAAGAAAGCAATTAGAATGTTGGGAATTATTAGGAAAGGAATGGAAAAGAAACATGAGAATGTTAAATGCCTTTGAGGGGAATAATCGAACGGTGCCGGCGAAATAGATGGCCAGCGATCTATTTTGGCGGCGGCGCAAACAGCTGGCCGAACTGTATTATCGAAAAAGATGGCCGGCCATCTTTTCTTTCGATAATACGGTTTGGCCTGGCCAAATGCCAGAGTTCGCCAGGTTTGAGATGGCCAGTTTCGTTTTTCAGCGATAATGGAAACTAAAAGTGGCCATCTCAACCCCGGCTAAATCCAAGGCATTTGCTCGTGGGAGGAGCCAGCATTTGTAGTGCACTGGTCCCCCTGACATGCCAGGTCACCAACCGGGCATCCTAGGAGGCACTTCTAAAAATTAAAAAAAATATATACAAATACCTCCCAGGTGCATAGCTCCCTTACTTTGGGTGCTGAGCCCCCCCAAATCCCCCCCAAAACCCACTCCCCACAACTCTACACCACTACCATAGCCCTTATGGGTGAAGGGGGGGCACCTACATGTGGGTAGAGTGGGTTTTGGGGGGGGGGGTTTGGAGGGCTCCCATTTACCACCACAAGTGCAACAGGTGGTGGGGGGGATGGGCCTGGGTCCGCCTGCCTGAAGTCCACTGCAACCAACAAAAACTGTTCCAGGGACCTGTATACTGCTGTCAGGGAGCTGGGTATGACATTTGAGGCTGGCAAAAAAGGTTTTTATTTTTATTTTTTTAGTGTAGGAGGGGGTTGGTTACCACTGGGGGAGTACGGGGAGGTCATCGCCCATTCCCTCTGGTGGTCATCTGGTCAGTTGGAGCACCTTTTTGAGGCTTGGTCATGAAAATAAAAGGACCAAGTAAACCTGGCGAAATACTGATTAACGCCGCTTTTGTTTTTTCTATTATGCGCTGAAGCTGGCCATCTGGTAGCCATGCCCATGCCCGCCCATGTCCCGCCTTCACTACGCCACCGACACACCCCCTTGAACTTTCGCCGGCTCGGCGACGGGAAAGCGGTGATGGTGTCAAAAACGCAGCTTTTGATTATACCAATTTCAATGCTTTTGAGAGATCGCCGGCCATCTCCCGATTTATGTCGGAAGATGCCCGGTGATCACTTTCGAAAATAAGCCCGTTTGTATTACTTCATGGTACGACCGCAATTCTGGTCATCGCATCTCCAAAAAGATATAGTGGAATTAGAAAAGGTACAAAGAAGGGTGACAAAAATGATAAAGTTGATGGTTTGACGTCCCTATGAGAAAAGACTAAAGCAGCTAGGGCTCTTCAGCTTGGAGAACAGACGGCTGAGGAGAGATATGATAGAGGTCTATAATATACAAGGACTGGGGGGCCCTCAATGAAGCTACAAAGTAGTAAGTTTAAAACAAATTGGAGAAAATATTTCTTCACTCAATGTGTAATTAAACTCTGGAATTCATTGTCAGAGAATATGGTAAAAGCAGTTAGCTTACCAGGGTTTAAAAAGGTTTGGATAACTTCCTATAAGAAAAGTCCATAAGCCATTATTAAGATGGACTTGGGGAAATTCACTGCTTATTTCTAGGGTAACCAGCAAAAAATCTGTTTTACTGTTATGGGATCTTGTTAGGTACTTGTGATCTGAATTGGCCACTGTTGGAAACAGGTTACTTTGGTCTGCCCAGTATGGCAATACTTATGTTATGTTCTTATGTACTAAATACTGGTCAGCTTATAGTGTTAGTAAGGAAATATTACAATAAAATGAAGTTTATATATTAGGAAATAATTTGAGAAATGTATTGATCTTAATTATAATTTTTCAGAGCATATAGTGCTAACTTTCAGTAACATCAATGGGCTTTTTATTGCTTTTTATTCTGGATTGTGCATCAGGCTGGTATAATGTCTGCAATTTAGACCAGAGTCTGACCTCCTTTACCCTATTTTAGTAAGAATCTATATCATACTTGTCCTTAATCAGTTTTATAACTAAATGCAAAATGGGAAACCTCTCAATGCTACTTTCTCTTGTTGATTGTGCAGTTTGGGTAAGCATAAAAAGCTGGTAATCATGATTTTTTTTTTATTCACATTCTCACAAAGTTCCTGTCTCAAAGGATATTTAACTACATTCGCATTGACTTGGGAACCTAAACATGCCAGACTTGTTGAGAAGTCCTTGTTAAAATGGATCTCCCAGTTGTCGGCCTGTGCTTGTAGTTCCTGGAACTAGATGGTAATTGTCACAGGTCAGAAGGTGAGCCCTTTGGCCACACTCATGTTTAACACTACACATCTAGCCCAAAGGCTAGGCAGATCCCAACCGGTGGCAGGCGAGTCACACCCCAGCAAGGATGTGACCAGAGGATGGCTCTTAGAAGAGTTCTTGGAGGAATGGCCCTTAAGAGCCTGGCCTGACAAATGTCAGGACAAGGGAATGGCAGAGTCGGAGGGCCCAGCGGACAGGAACAAGAAGACACTGGCTGGAACACAGGCTGAAACTCAGAGAGGAACAGGGCTGGAACAAGGCTGCAACACACACTAGACAACTCTAGGAGACCTATTGCAAAAGCACTGGTTGGGAGTCAGAAACTTCCTTATATACTACCAGACAGCAAGTGATGACATCAGCCAGTACCCTCTAGCAGGGTTATAAAGGAAGTGCTAGGTTTTTCAGGAAGTAAACAGATTCTTCTTGGCATGGAATGCTGCTGGAGACCACAGAGAACAGGTGAAGAGCATCACTGTAATAATCTGTCCTGGGACCTCTTCTTTTCTCCATCTATACTTCTTCCCTTGGTACTCTGATCTCATCCCATGGTTTTCAGTATCATCTTTACGCTGATGACTCCCAGATCTACCTCTCGACACCAGAAATTTCAGCTGAAATTCAGGCCAAAGTATCAGCCTGCCTGTCTGACATTGCTGCTTGGATGTCTCAGCACCATCTGAAACTAAACATGACCAAGACTGAGCTTCTTATCTTTCCCCCTAAACCAACCTCTCATCCTCCCCCATTCTCTATTTCTGTGGATAACACTCTCATCCTTCCTGTCTCATCAGCTCGTAACCTTGGGGTCATCTTCGACTCCTCCCTCTCCTTCCCTGCACATATTCAGCAGACTGCTAAAATCTGTCATTTCTTTCTCTATAATATCACCAAAATTCGCCCTTTCCTTTCTGAGCACACTACCAGAACCCTCATCCACACTCTTATCATCTCTCGCTTAGACTATTGCAACTTACTTCTCACAGGTCTCCCACTTAGCCAGCTCTCTCCTCTTCAATCTTTTCAAAATTCTGCTGCACGACTAATATTCCACCAGTGTCATTATGCTCATATTAGCCCTCTCCTCAAGTCACTTCACTGGCTTCCTATCCACTTCCGTATACAGTTCAAACTCCTCTTATTGACTTATAAGTGCATTCACTCTGCTGCTCCTCAGTACCTCGCCACTTTCATCTCTCCCTACCTTCCTCCCCGGGAACTCCGTTCTCTGGGGAAATCTCTCTTATCTGCACCCTTCTCCTCCACCGCTAACTCCAGACTCCGATCCTTTTATCTTGCTGCACCATATGCCTGGAATAGACTTCCTGAGCTGGTACATCAAGCTCCATCTCTGGCCGCAGGGCCGTTCAAACCCAGTAAGCGGGGTAAGCACCGCAGGGGGGCGCCTGCTTTCAAGGGCGCCACTGCGGCGCCATACCACGCCGCTCTTGGTGCTTTAAATCTTTAATTTACCTCTGTTCCAGCAGCGACGTCATTTGAAAGCCCTGCCCCGTCTCTAGCCTTCCCTCCCTTCGTGAGTTCAATCCGCAATCCCGCCTTCTGATGTCATTTCCTCAAGGGCGGGACTTCGGAACAAACTCACGAAGGGAGGGAAGGCTAGAGACGGGGCAGGGTTTTCAAATGACGTGGCTGCTGGAACGGAGGTAAATTAAAGATTTAAAGCACCAAGGGCGGCGCGGTATGGCGGGAGATGGGGGCAGAGAATCGCTGGACGGGGCAGGGTGGGAGAAGAGAGAAAGGAGATGCTGGTGGGGGCACGTGCGGGCACCATCTCGGTCTGCAGGGGGGCGCCAGAGACCCTAGGACCGGCCCTGTCTGGCCGTCTTCAAATCTAAGCTAAAAGCCCACCTTTTTGATGCTGCTTTTAACTCCTAACCCTTATTCACTTGTTCAGAACCCTTATTTCATCATCCTCACTTTAATATTCCCTTATCTCTTGTTTGTCCTGTTTGTCTGTCCTAATTAGATTGTAAGCTCTGTTGAGCAGGGACTGTCTCTTCATGTTCAGGTGTACAGCACTGCGAACGTCTAATAGCGCTATAGAAATGATGAGTAGTAGTAGTAGTTTAGCAGAGGACTGCCAACTGCAAGCTCTGACAGTCCCCAGTGGGCCTCATTGGTTCACAAACAACTAAACAAGTGACAAGTTTCGGCTGAAGTTTTGGTTTCAGCCGATCCTTTTTAGGCAGTTTTGGTAGTAGTTTCAGTTGGCCTCTAAATCCAATGAGTAGGCTACATAAAGTGGGGTCCTATGGTCTATTCTTTGCCTACTGCCCATTAATTCCAACATTTTGGGTCATACAATGTAGCTAGAAAGGCAAGGCATGCATGATTACATTTGTTCAGAAGAGAGCTCCTGTATGCTTAGGAAATCATAAGCACAAGTTCTGGGCCCCCAAGCCAAATTTTGCAAAGGGTTTCCCATTGCTGCAAGGGTGCGCCCCATCACCACCACCACCACCTTCACCTCCACCACCAGATAAAGCATTAAAGGGAACTTTGTAAGTCTAAGTGCTTTGAAAATACACTAAGCCTCTAATGAAGCTGGCAAGTGGTGGGTGCAGCAACTATTACATTTACCTCCAGCAGTGTTTGAACTCATATCTAAAAGCAGTGTGGGATTTGTAGTCCCTGATTCTACCCATAAACCAGTGCTGTATAACCCATAGTGCATCAGGATTACTTTGGCAAGAATCCAGGACTAGTCTAACATCTTCCTCCTGGAACTGGGTAACTTGAGAACTCTGTATAAATTGCATAACTGATGTTGTTACTTGTTATCATCTGCCCTTGTCTGAAGTTGTATGTTGGGCAAACTTTACACTCATTTAAGACAGATTGTTGAGTACTGAAGTTGTTTGAAGCGTATCTGAATGGAAGCTCTATTGGTACAACACTGTACACAAGAAAAGCATTCCTATTGTGATTTGAAGATTTTGTATGATTGATCATGTCCCTCAAGATGTAAGAGGAGGGGGTGACCACAAGCATCATTTTCTATGTAAAGAACAGTGGCTTTATAAACTGAAGCTCCAGATGGTATGAATTTAAAATTTGAATAGCACCATTTATTCTGAATAAAGTTTATTTTTGTTGATGACTTGGCATTCTGGGGAAAATGACATCACAATCCTCATTTTGAGGACAGCTTTTTTACTATCAGTGGCCAGTTTTGAGAAGTCTTGGACTCATTTTGTGTGGTTGATCACGGAAGCTGAACAAAGTTTCTTTTTTTGATGACCTGGCATCCTGGGAAATAATATCACAAGTCTCACTTTGAGGATAGCGTTTTTATTGTCAGTGGCCAGTTTTGGGAGGGTTTGAGTTCTGTCTGAATCAGGTGTAGCCAGACCTCGTGGTGGGAGGGAGCCAGAGCTCAATGTGGGGGGGGGGGGGGGGCACATTTTAGTCTGCCGCTCCATCACCTCCCCCCCCAATCGCCTCACCACTCCCCATGCCACCTCACCGCTCCCCCGCCACATGCCACACCCCACAGCAGCAAATACCTTGGCGGGCGGGGGTCCCCAATCCCCGCCAGCTGAAGCCTTCTCCAGCACCACCACATTCCCTTCCCTTCTCTCTCTCCCTCCTGATGTCCTGCACGCTCCTTTAAGTGAAATTGAGCATGCATGCCAGCAAAACCAGGGGCCCAGGCCCCACCTAGCTACACCACTGGTCTGAATTATACAGAAATACAAAGTGAGTATGCGTAGCATTCTTTCCTTTGTTAACATTTTTTGTAAAGTAATATTTTTTTGTTTTGAGTTGCAAAATGCTGGCCACCGTCAATGGGTGTAAGACAACTGTTTCACAAAGTTTTTGCAGCTAAGTGCTAGTTTTTGAAAATATATTTTGTTTTTCACATTTTTTTTTACTTAACATGTAGTTTTTTTGATATTTATTAAAATTGAATTTGGTATTTGGAAGGTTTTTTTTTGAACCTGTGACATGAATATTTTCCATGTCAGTGTTTAACAATCGTTGTTGGGGAGTCTGAGGCATTTTCCTTCCAAGTTCCATGTTCAAATTTATTTAATATACTGCCCTTTAGTTGAACCATCACAACAATTTACATAATAAATAAGAAGAATAACCAAGTAGGGAGCAGGAAAATAGATAGTACAGACAGGAAGAAGAGTTAAATATTATTGTAACCTGTAGGAAAAAAAAGATAAAGTAATTTTTTTTGTTACCTGGGGGATGCCTTGGGCATCAGAGCCAGCTTTGGGGTTGATGGTCGGTGATTCCGGGGCTTCTCCACTGTTCCGGGAAGTCGGGATGTTTGCAGGGGTCCAATTTGGGGCCGACGGCAGTTGTGACAGCAGTCCGGGGAGGCCTGAGGTATTGGGGAGGTCAGGGCGCCTGGATCGGGAGCCAGGAGCGCTGCAGGAGGGGAACGGCGCTCCCGGTAGTACAAAGGTGCTGGGCAACGGCGCATCGATGAGGGAGAGGTACAGCGAAGACACAGCTGTTTTGGGGGCCCGGGGATGTTTGGAAACGTCCTCGGGTATGGCAGTTGAAGGGGGCATCGTGGGAAGAAGGAGAATCCCGGGGAGAAGCAAGGGGCAGAGAGTGAAGGCGCGGTGAGGCAGCGCTGCGATGTTCTGTGGCCCAGGGACAGTTGAGAACGTGGACAGGGTGGTGGACAGGGTGGTGCTGATGTTTTTGGCCCCATTTTTGGGCCAGTGGGAGGCGGTCAATGGAGGACCGGGACGCTACGGCGTCCTGATGCAGGAAGCGCGGGGTTTTGGCGTCCGCCGCGATCGCACGGGGATGCCGAAGATGGAGGGCCTGCATCCCGGCATGGAGAAAAACCGGCAGGTGGCCCCTGCGCTGAAGGAGAGAGGAGAGGAAAAGATGTCGAGAAGATTGGTGTGGGCGTGTTACAGGAATTAATTTATACTTGGGGATAGCTCTAGAGCACTCACTAATATTTATAATTTTTATATATATATATATATCTAATATAATAAAACGCACCCTCAACGTTCTGAGGACAACGTTCTGAAGTCACTCAGACTCCCAGAACGGTTCGTAAGTTCGTGGTGGTGAAGCCACTGAACGACTTGCTGCCCCGTCCTCGTGTCAAACGTCATGACGTCGAGGGCGGAAAACCAACAGAAAAATGAAAGAAGGGACCGCCAAGGAAACGCTGGCTACCAACCTAGAAAACCACCCAAAAGCTACATAGATAAAATGGAGCCCCGCCAGAGAATGACCGAGGTCCAACACCCCCCGCCCCCCTCGCGCAACGCCCCCCCCCCCCAAAACAACCAACAAACCTCAACAGAAAAAAAGAAATCCCACAAAAAACAGGAGGTGCAACACCCCCCCCCCCCCCCCAAGCACCCACCGTCGCGTACCTTTGCTGGCGGGGAACACGAAACCCCGCCAGCATAAGTCCTTTCTTCAGACTCCGGCGTGATCTTCAGCATTACTAGCCTCTGCAGGCAGGGCTTATGTGCGTCTGACGTCATGCACGTACAGGACGTCAGACGCACATAACCCCGCCCAGCAGAAGCTAGCAATGCTGAAGAACATGCTGAGTCAGCAGACAACACAGGACTTCTGCTGGCGGGATTTTGGGTCCCCCGCCAGCAACACTACGCAACGGTGGGTGGGATGGCGGCGGCAGCGGGACTATCGTGCTGGGTGGGATGGCGGCGGCGGGCGGCGGGGGACATCGCGCGGAGGAGGCAGTGAAGGCAAAAAAACAAACCCCTGCAATCTAGCAGTGCTTCCTTCACTCATCATCAAAGCACCGCTTCCAGAAACCCCTGCCCCCACACACACACTCACTCACTCATCTGGCAGCGCTACCAGACCCCCCCCCCCCCACACCCCTCTTCATCCAAGTTGAACACCACAACACACCCCCCACAACCCTCCAACACACACACTCTCTCTCTAAAAATCTCATCTGCCAGCGCATCCTGAACCCCCCACACACACACATACACTCTGTCTCATATGGCAGCGCTTCCAGAAACCACGTACACACACACACATATACACACACACACACACACACACTCACTCTCATCTGGCAGCGCTTCCTAAAACCCCTGCCACACCCACACACAGTCACTCACTAATCTGGCAGCTGTTGCTGAACCCCCCCCCCACACACACACACACACACACACACTCACTCACTCTCATTTAGCCACACTTCCTGAACCACCCCACCACCACCACACACACACACACACTCACTCTCATCTGGCAGCGCTTCCTAAAACCCCTGCCACACCCACACACAGTCACTCACTAATCTGGCAGCTGTTCCTGAACCCTCCCCCCCCCCCCCCACACACACACTCACTCACTCTCATTTAGCCACACTTCCTGAACCACCCCACCACCACCACACACATACACACACACACACACACTCTCTCTCATCTGGCAGCGCTACCTGAACCCCCCCCCCCCCCCCCCCCCACACACACACACACAAACTCACTCTCATCTGCAAACGCTTGATAAACCACCCCCCCACACTCATCTGGCAGCGCTTCCAGACCCCCCACACACCCCTCTTCTTCCAAACTGAACCACCCAACACACCCCCCACACCCCTCCAACATACACACTCTCACAAAATCTCATCTGCCAACGCTTCCTGAACCCCCCCCTCCACGCACCCCACCCCCACACAATCACTCTGTCTCATCTGGCAGTGCTTCCTGAAACCCCTGCCACCCCCCCCCCCCCCCACACACAGTCACTCACTAATCTGGCAGCCGTACCTGAACCCCCCCCCAACACACACACACACTTACTCACTCACTCTCATTTAGCCCCGCTTCCTGAACCCCCCCCCCCTACACACACACTCCCTCACTCTGTCATCTGCCATTGCTTCCTGAACCCCCCCCCCCCCCCCCCCCCACACACACACACACACACTCTCTCACTTTCATCTGGCAGCGCATCCTGAATCCCCCACACCCCTCTTCTTCCAAGCTAAACCCCTCCAACACATCCCCCCCACCCCACACACACACTCTCTCTCTCTCTCTTCCTCTCCTCCAGCACACCAATTGCTTAGGTGCAGTGGCAGCAATCTCAGACACCAGAGAAAGAGGGGGGCCTGACACCATAGAGAGAGAGGGAGGGAGGTATCTCTGTCACACACACACACTCTCTCTCTCTCTCACACACTCTCTCTCACAGACAATGTGTTTCTGTCTCTCACTCTCATACACTCTATGTCTCACAGTGTATCACATTCACTCTCTATGTGTCACACAGTCACTTACATACTCGCTTGGTCTCATACACTCAGTCTCACAGACAATCTGTGCCTCACACACACTCTCATTCTCGCACACACTGTATCTGTGTGAAACACACTCTCTCTCTCTCTATCACACTGTGTCTCCCATACGCAATTGCACACACTCTCATTCTCACACACACACTCTTACACAGACACACTCACACCCAGACTCACTCTCTCTCTCACACACACACACACACACTCGCACTTTCACTCTCTCTATCACACACAGTCACTCTCACATACACTCTCCAAAACATACACATTATGAGGAAAACCTTGCTAGCGCCCGTTTCATATGTGTCAGAAACGGGCCTTTTTTACTAGTATATATATATTAATTCTCCACCAGTTGCCGATTAAAGCAACAAGATTCACAATTGCAATGAATTAAGCATTAAGTACATTTATTGGATTACATTAACCTGCATTACTAGGTTTAAGAAAGAACAGGAGCACTATATATTTAGATTCAAAAGGGTTTATTAAGTTACAATTTTAGCGATTAATGGTGGAGCGAGAGATAAGAGTCTTAAGAGATCTTACAGAGAATCTGTGCTTAAGTAAAGTAGCAGGTTTTTTAAATCAGAGGTTATAACTTACAGAACAGTCTTTGTTATAGAGCATGCTGTGGTCCAGTGAAGAGCCATGAGGCAGAGGCAGGTCCTCACAGCAGGCAGGTGGGCTACGGGTCCCCAGAGCAGCAGATTTCCAAGAGCAGATTCCCAAGAGCAGGCAGGTCCCAAGAGCTGGAGAGCTGGGCTTTTCCAGGCTTTTTTATACAGTCTGTTTGCAGGGAAATATGAGTGCATGTCCTGTGTGCATTTGTTTCCTGGTTTGCACTCGACCCTGGGCATTTGCAAAGCATTGTGGTATCTTGGTCTCATGTCTTATGACATCACAAGACTTCCTGTCTGGATTTTGCTGACAAACAGTCTTTTGAAGTGAAAAGGCTTCCTGCTCAGTCTCTGTAGCAGATACACATTATATTTTCCTTTTGTCAATAGGTGTGTGGATTCCCACCTTCACAGGTTTTCTGTCTCCTTGCCTCTTTGATCTTTGTTGTGTTGATCAGCCAGGCTTTTGATCAGAGGAAGAAAGTTAAACCTTTGAAGCAGCCTCTTACTTGTTTGTCCTTTTGTTAAGTAGTAGAGGTGTTAACGGCTTTTAGGTGAACGCCTAGCCGAGCTTTTATTAACAGTCCTTCAAGTGGGAGGAGGAGAGGAAGTTTGAAGACTTCTGAAGTAGTGCCTTTTGTCCTTTTAAATGTTCCCAAAGGGAGGGGGAAGAGGGGCTTGAAATGAAAGCCAGTTTCTGCTGCAGTTTCAATAAATCTTTTAAAATTGTATTTTTATATTGTTATATATTTGTATCTGATCCAACACAACATCATGCTACATATATTTCAATAATCCTGACAATTAAACTGATACCATTACATCTGATACCATTACAGGCGCGTGCACGGCCTCATGCACTAATCAGGAGCGCGCATATCGCTGGAGCTCCGGTGAGGCCTAAAAGCCTGGGCCTCGAGTTTTAACCGGAGTTCCAGCGTTTTCGCGATTTTTGGCCTGTTTTTTTATTTTAACTCTGTTTTTTATTTGGGACAAGCAGGACCGGATCCAATGGGAGTCTTCACATGTGTGAAAATTCAGGAAACAGGTAAGGGGTTTTTTAACCCAAAATTTTAATTTGTTTATTTTTAAATTGTATAAATCGGGTTTTTTATTTTTAAAAATTAAAGGGTTAATGCGATTTGAATTTGGTTTTCAGATTTGGGATTGGGGAATTTTTGTGGATTTTTCTGGTAGGTTAGTTTTCGAATTTAAATATTTTTAGGGGGTGTTTTTGAGGGGGTTAATTTAAAGGAGTTAGTTAAGAGTTAAAATTCTGAATTCGACGTGATAGGTAAAGGAGGAGGGGATTGAATTTTTGAGAAGGGTTTTAATTAAGTTTAGGATTTTTAAAGGGGTTTTGATGAAGTATTTTTTTGGGGCGGATAATAAATTTAGGTATTTTCAAAATTTGAAAGCATAACGCAGTAGGGAATGGGGAGTTTAATTTTTATTGAAATTTGGAGTAATTTGGCTAAAGTTTAGATGGGTTTTTATTTAATTATATGATTTTTCCATTAATTTCTTTGGAAAAATAGTAATTAAAATGGAGATGGAGCAGTGCTGGCCAACATTCCGTTGGTCAGCAGAAAAAATTTGGAATCTTGGAAGCGCCGGTGATTGGCTGAGGCACTTCAGAACTGCCAGCGGAGATTCCGTATCCTAGGAAACGGCGTTGCTGGCAGTTGCCAGAAGGAGTTGGTGCTGCGGTGAGAGAGGTTGTGTGTGGGTGAGGCTAGTACTGATTGAGGTGGAGAAAGAGATATATATGCTGAAATAGAATTTTGGAAAGGGGTGATTACATAGGAGTGAGTGTCCAGAGAGGGGATATTAAAGGGAAAAGAGTGAATGTCTTGCTGTTTTGGGAAATAAAGGATTTTTAGGTAGTTTATGGAATGAAGGGGGGTTGGGAATGGATTAATAGTTAATTGGGCTTGAATGGGTGAATTGTCTAACACCGCGGAATTTGTGCATTAAAATTTTAAAACAGTTTTGGGTAATGAATGTACTATATAGCATCATGTAACCAGGTCACCCTTCCAGGTGAGAGCCGGGGTCGACCCTGCTTAGCTTGGCTAGCTTTTCCCCGGTACGAGCTGCAACCACGGCCTTGCTGCACTGCTTGTCCTAGTTTAACTGCTGCCCAGCTGCCCTGCAACCAGGATCAGCTCACGACTGGGACACACAAAACTCCAGCAGTCTTATAGTTCTTGAAAACCACAGGTCTTTATTCTCTCAGCATCTTTTAATACAGCTTTAATCTTCAAGCAGTTTCTTCATCAAGAATGCAAGAGTCAGTTCAGTTTTTCCACATTCAGCTTATTAACACAGTCCAATCTTAACTCAGAATATCACACCCAGCAAACCTTTGTCTTGCTCCCCATTGTAGCCTCCCCTCATCAGCACTATCTTCTACCCTTAGATAGTTTATGGGTTAGCTTCTTCCACCAGCGGCTTCCCCACTGGATTATCTTATCCTCTCCAAGTATGCACAGCTTGGGCCACACTCCCGCCACCAAAGCCTTTACCTTTCCTGAGGAAGTTTGAGCAAACCCTCCAACCTCCATGCACTCCTCCTTACCTTCTCCTTCTACCTCCTCTTTATTCCACTCCATCTCCTCCTCCCCAAGCTCCACCAGCTGTTCCCCATCTCCAGGATCAGACCTCATCTCCCAATCAGTCACTCCACCCTCCCCCTCCTGGGAGTTCAGCTGACCCTGCACTGGCTTCTGGGAAGTGTAGTTTTTCTCCTGTATTACAGCTTTCCCTGGCCGTTTGATCCCTAGAGGGCGCCCTGTTCTCCTAGCTGGGCTGAATGAACGGGGATGATGCCGGCTGAAAGACCCACTATCCCCTTTCCCTCGCACCAGCCCTCCAGAGTGCTCACACACCCCCCTGCTCAAACGATTGCCAGTCTTCTCCTGGCCTGTACTGGCAATTCGCGAAAGAACATCTGCGTTTGTCAGAAATTTGCCTGATCTATGCTCCACCTTGAATTGATAGGGCTGTAAAGCCAGATACCACCTTGTGAGACGACCATTACTATTTTTCATCTGGCCCAACCACCTCAAAGGCGCATGATCCGTAACCAGAGTAAATTTCCGACCATCTAAATAGTAATGGCACATCTGCACGGCCCATTTTATCGCTAGACATTCTCTCTCTATGGTTGAGTACCTGACCTCATGGGGGAGCAGTTTCCGGCTCAGGTACATCAGGGGATGTTCCTGCCCCCCGTGTACCTGAGACAACACGGCCCCCAAACCTACCCCCGAGGCATCAGCTTGCAGTACAAAGGGCTTATCAAAATCCACGGCTCGCAGCAGGGGTTCCTGACACAGGGCCACTCTCAACTCATTGAACACCCGCAGCCCTTCCTCCTCCCATCGTAGACTGTTGGGGGACCCCTTCTGAAGTTTATTAGTGAGGGGTGTAGCAATGGAGGCAAAGTGGGGTATGAACCTCCTATAATACCCCACTAGGCCCAAAAAGCTCCTTAACTGCTTCTTATTTTTGGGGTATGGAAAGTCCTGGATACTCGCTACCTTATCCCAGAGCGGAGTTATTTGACCATTCCCCACCCAGTATCCCAAATATTTAACCTTCTCCTGCCCAAAACAACACTTTTGCGGGTTCAAAGTCAAACCTGCTTGACGGAAAGCCTCTAATACCGCCCTCACCCTTATAATATGCGAGGGCCAATCCTCACTCTGAATGATAACATCGTCCAGGTAAGCCGCCGCATATTGCTGATGCGGTCTTAACACCTGATCTAACAACCGCTGGCAGGAAGCTGCTGCTGAATTAAGACCAAACGGCATGCGTTTAAATTGATAGAGCCCCATGGGTGTAGAGAAAGCTGTCTTAGGCTTGGCCTCCTGAGTCAGAGGGATCTGCCAATACCCTTTTGTCAAGTCCAGGGTGGACAGATATCGTGCAGTACCCAAGCGATCCAAAAGCTCATCAATACGTGGCATCGGATAGGCGTCGGCATCAGAGAGCGCATTAACTTGCCTAAAGTCGATGCAAAACCGCCACGTACCATCGGACTTGGGCACTAACACCACAGGACTCGACCAGGGACTGACAGATTCCTCAATGACCCCAAAATCCAGCATCTCCTGTACCTGTCGGACCACCTCTTGTTTCTTTGGGGGTGAGAGACGGTAAGGTCTCTGTCTGACCACCCGGCCCGGCTCCGAGATGATATCATGCATGATAAGGTGAGTTTCCCCTGGGCAAGGAGTCAGGACATCCCGAAACTCCTCCACCAGTGCCTGAACCTCTTTCTGCTGACTCCCTGGCAATGTAGTAGCAATCTGCGGTTCTCCTGCCTTAAATATCTCCGTGATCTGTGGTCCTAATTCTTCCTCAGCTTCTATCCTAGACTGACCAAATAGTCCCCTTCTCTCCTGCCAAGGTTTAAGCACATTAATATGATAGGTCTGCTCCCGGCCTTGCTCATTCCTTACTAAGAAGGTGACTGGACCTAACTTCTTTTCTATGACAGCAGGACCCCTCCAGCGTCCCGTGAACTTATGAGGTGAGTCTGAAACCATGATCAAGACTTTGTCCCCCACCTCCAATGCCCTCTCCACCCCTTTCCGGTCATAATAGGCTTTCTGGTAATCCTGACTCCTCTCCCAGTGTTGCTGAGCCCCGCGGCTCAATTTATGCAACCGTTCCTTCAGCTTCACTAGATAGTTCACTACATCCCGATCCTCCTCTTCCGGAGGAACCCACTGCTCCCTTAACACATCCAACACTCCCCGGGGTGATCTCCCATACATCAATTCAAATGGTGATACGCCCAGAGAGGCCTGAACATTCTCCCTACACACATACAAAACAAATGGTAACAATAGATCCCATTCCTCATGGGAGGAACCTAACCCTTTCCTCAACAACATTTTCAAGGTTTTATTGAATCTCTCCACCAGGCCATTAGTCTGAGGATGGTAAGCTGCGGTCCGAATATGCTGTATCCCGAAAGCCTCCCACACCTGGGCCAGGGTTCGTGACATGAAATTGGTCCCCCGGTCAGTAATCATTTCCCTAGGAAACCCCACCTCACAAAAGATCCGAATTAGCTGGGCCGCAATAACTTTCGCTGAGGTGGTACGAAGCGGCACGGCCCAGGGATACCTTGTGGCCATATCCATGATCACTAGAATATAGGAATACCCCCTTCGGGACTTATCAATGGGCCCGATCATATCCATTGCCATACGGGTAATAGGAGTCCCTATACGGGGAAGGGGTCGTAGGGGCACTCTGTTCGGTGTTTGCTCTGATACCCTCTGACACTGACTACAGGAGCTGCAAAATTGTTCCACCTCTTTATACACCCCGGGCCAGTAAAATCTGTTTAATACCTGCCGGAGAGTATTCTGAGCCCCCTTGTGACCCCCTAAGAGATGATCATGAGATACCCGTAACACCAGGTCCCTAAACCCCCTCGGTACTACTAACTGTTTCTGAGGTTCCTTCCCCCCTGCTAAACAGGACAGCCGATATAGCAACCCCTTGTCACTAACAAACCGAGGGAAGCTGGTTTCTCCTTCTTGATCTACCCGCTCCCACGCATACTGCAATGTCTGGTCATCTTTTTGCTCTTTGGAAAAATCAGGGAATCTCTCTAACACCTGTTCCGTATCCCCTGGGAACCTCCCCTGATGAAGGAGCTCTTGACAAAGCTGCCGCCTTTGCTCCTGACCTCGTTTCTTTTGCTGAGAGCCTTTCCTTGTCTTCCCCGGCCTTCCCATAACCTCTCCCTGGAATGGAAATACTTGTGCCAGGGACAGTTCCTGCTCCTTTCCCTGCCTCTCCTGGGCCCGGGTAGATACCCAGGCTTGCTTACCCCCAAGGCAGTATGTGAATGGAGCCCAATCCCTTCCTAAAATGAGATCCTGAGGAAGCCTAGGAAGTACAGCCACCCACACCCACTGAAGGCCCTCCTGGTCCTGTATGTCTACTAGCCGGACTGGATACCTTGAGGAGGCCCTGTGTATACACTGAATAGCCACAGACCGGTCTCTCTTCCTACCCTGCTGACCCCCTTTCCGGGCAATCTGCCCCCACAACTTCTGGGAGCACATTGTCTGGTCCGCTCCTGAGTCCAAAAGTCCTTCCACCGGGACCCCTCCTATCTTAACCCAATGCGTAAACTGGGGTTCCTTAGAGGGGGTTACCTGAGATATGAGCCCCAACTTGGCCCTACAGTCCCTCCTCAGATGTCCCGACTTCCCACATCGGTAGCACACTCTATCATCCTTCTTAGGCCCTTCCTCCCTCCACCCAGATCCTTTGAACATTTTACCCCGACCACCCCGCCAGACATCCTCTCCCCCCTTGGAGTATTGTGACTCCAGGAAGTATTCAAAGCCTTTGATAGCTTCTTCCAGAGTCTCACATCCCTTCCTGATCAAATTAACCCGGATACTCTCCGGTAGAGCCTCTAAAAACTGCTCCAGCACCAGATCCTGCAATAACTGGGTCACTGCCCTCTTATCAGGCTCTAACCATTTGATAGCCAAGTCCATCAGCTTCTGGGCCAAGGCCTTCGGAGTCTCCCCCTCCCTCCACCTCCAACTCCGGAAGCGCCTGCGATAAGTTTGTCTGCTTACCCCATACCGGTCCAAAATAGCCGTTTTCAGCTTTTGGTAATCCACCACGTCCCCTGGCAACAGGCTCCGAAAAGCTGCCAGGGCTTCCCCGGACAGGGCGGGAGCCAGTCTGATGGTCCATTGTTCTTGAGGCCAGGCAGCCGCCAATGCTACCCGCTCAAAAGTCCCCAGATAATCCTCAATGTCGTCCTGCTCTGTTAATTTGCCCCAAGGCAGCCAATTAACCCGTCCAGGCTCCAGGCTTCCAGGCACAGCTCCAGTGGCTGTAGCCTCCAATGAGGTGCTCTCTTTCCTCGGTAGGGGTACTGCCCGTAACAATTCCTGCACCACCTCCAGCACCGGTTGTATCTGTGCTCGAGAAGCAGCCAAGGAATCCTCTAGAAGTCTCTGAGCCATTTCCTGCTGCTTTTGGAACTGGTGGGCCATAAAAGACAGCAGCTCCTTCGACTCCATGTCGCCTTAGCCACCGGTACCTGAGAGAAAGGGAACAACAAAGAACACTCTCCAAGTGTGGTATTACACAGCTCTGGCCCTCTATATCCCCCCTCCTCCTGGTTACCCGAGTCCCGTATATGCTTACCGGAACTCGGAGCAATGCACGCTTCTTTTGCCGGCGGGTTGTTCAGACAATCCCACCACTGCCACCATTCTGTAACCAGGTCACCCTTCCAGGTGAGAGCCGGGGTCGACCCTGCTTAGCTTGGCTAGCTTTTCCCCGGTACGAGCTGCAACCACGGCCTTGCTGCACTGCTTGTCCTAGTTTAACTGCTGCCCAGCTGCCCTGCAACCAGGATCAGCTCACGACTGGGACACACAAAACTCCAGCAGTCTTATAGTTCTTGAAAACCACAGGTCTTTATTCTCTCAGCATCTTTTAATACAGCTTTAATCTTCAAGCAGTTTCTTCATCAAGAATGCAAGAGTCAGTTCAGTTTTTCCACATTCAGCTTATTAACACAGTCCAATCTTAACTCAGAATATCACACCCAGCAAACCTTTGTCTTGCTCCCCATTGTAGCCTCCCCTCATCAGCACTATCTTCTACCCTTAGATAGTTTATGGGTTAGCTTCTTCCACCAGCGGCTTCCCCACTGGATTATCTTATCCTCTCCAAGTATGCACAGCTTGGGCCACACTCCCGCCACCAAAGCCTTTACCTTTCCTGAGGAAGTTTGAGCAAACCCTCCAACCTCCATGCACTCCTCCTTACCTTCTCCTTCTACCTCCTCTTTATTCCACTCCATCTCCTCCTCCCCAAGCTCCACCAGCTGTTCCCCATCTCCAGGATCAGACCTCATCTCCCAATCAGTCACTCCACCCTCCCCCTCCTGGGAGTTCAGCTGACCCTGCACTGGCTTCTGGGAAGTGTAGTTTTTCTCCTGTATTACAGCTTTCCCTGGCCGTTTGATCCCTAGAGGGCGCCCTGTTCTCCTAGCTGGGCTGAATGAACGGGGATGATGCCGGCTGAAAGACCCACTATCCCCTTTCCCTCGCACCAGCCCTCCAGAGTGCTCACAATCAATAGAAACTAGAAAATAAATGTAAAGATAGAATTTGGTGTGAAAGTGTCTACTTAGAGAGGTTGTTTCAGTTCCTGTACTCCTTGTGACACTCCTTCTTTAGAACAGGGTACACAAAAATAGTGTAAGGTCTAAAAGGAAGGGTATTTTGGTTATTTTTAGTTTGAGTGAGTTTTGGGCCACAGTATTGATAAATTAAATCATTATGGTCCCCAAAGTGAGAGAAATTTGATTAAGAAAGGAAGATAGGGTCTTGCTTCCTTTAGCTTTTTAAAGAAAGGTGTAGGGAGAAGACCGGTCCTGAGGAGAAACCCTGAAACCGTACATCTGGAAGGAACACTTGGGCCCCCTCGCAAGAAAGACGGTGAGAGAAACGGCATCAAAGTCAAACTTCAGCTAAGTTGCAACTAGTTACAGGACAAAAAGGGAAAAACACATACTTACGTAAGCTGAGGTTGGGTTCACTGAAGTTCTGTGAAAGAAACAGAAAGGGTACACAAAGTATCCATTCATTTTAAACAAAATAACCTTGAAAGTTGAGAAGAAGTGGAATATTAGAAATTGATGAAGACTAATACTTATCTGATAATATTCCTGGTAGCGATTGCTGGAAAAGCGATTCTGTAGAGAAAAAGAAAGATAATTAACAACTGTAATATATATGTGGTACTAGACCCAAGCATAAAGGTTGGGCTCATATTAGAATGTTATGAAATTATAATATTGGGAAACAAGAAACACTGATTAATACAAGAGTTATAATTAAATTACAATTGAGTATAAAAGTTGAAAGAAATATATATTTATATTGATCACATCCTTGAACAAAATAAACATTATTAAGTTTGGTTTCCGGTTTGGTGTCATTTGAATTCAGGATTTATCCTAACTTAGTTTTTTATTCCTCTCCCGCCCTTTGAGGACGGGAGACGAGGTTAGTTGATATGTACCTCCTTCCGGGTTGGGAAGAGAGTTCCTGCGGGTGAGCCACGACTACTGATGACTAACCCTCAGAGAACCTACAGCCAATATCGCCTGCCTTATCAGGGAGGGCGGGTCACAAATTTGGCCTAGTCAGCAGGATATTTCCTGAATTTGGGGTGCCATCAGGGAAAATTGGGTAATCGCATGAAATTTTGTTGACCCTGAGAGTTTGTTACAGGTGGGGACAAATTTTGGAGTATTCATCTGCCAATACGCGGAAGCTGTACAATAAAATAAAAAAAAGTGTCCTGTGTTTTCTGTTCTCTCGGGGTCTTTTCTTTTTGAGGCTTACCCCTCTCTGAAGAAAATCTAAAGAAAATGGAAGGTGAAGCAACGGGAGGACGTGCCCCTCAGATTTGGACCCACACTGTGGTCATCCCTCAAGATCGGACGGTCCCAGACTTCTACGGATTTCCAAGAGGTCCAGAGGAAATGAAGGTAGAAGATTGGATCGAAAAGATGAAATCCAGACTGAGAATCTTGCGGGTTCCAGTAGAGGACCAGGTGGAGGTTGTCAGAGATCACCTTAAAGGGATCGCCCTGGATACTGTAAAGTATTCTCTCCCGAGAGAGTGCACAGTGGAGGAGATTTACGACCTGCTCCGACAGGTGTACGGAGACAAAGTTGCACTAGGATTGTGTATTCAAGAATTTTACAACCAGAGGCAAGGAGAGAAAGAGTCAATCCGGGTCTTCGCCTATCGTTTGCAAGAGAAACTGAATGCCATCAATGAAGAGGGATAGACGTCATATTGGGGAATCCTGACGAAACTCTTAAGGAAAAATTCATCATTGGTTTGAGAGATGAGAGTTTGAAGAGAGAGGTTTCTAAACGGAGTGAGTATAACCCGGTGTTACCATTCTCGGAGTTGATACAGGCGGCTATCTGTTGGGCTGATGAAGAGAGGGGATTGGCTCCGTGGGAATCCTCCTCTAAGAGAATCTTGCAGAGGAGTCGGGACGAGGCTGGAGATTATTGTAGGCCTGAAGAGTCTGCGAAGGTGATGATGCAGCAGATGATGAATATGTCTGCGCGATTGTGCGAAAGACAAGAAGAAGAATGGGAACGGCAGAGGAGAGAATGGGACAGTCTGAGAAACTCTAACTTTCAGGAGAGAAGGTATCCAGGATACAATCCGAACATGAGAGCGGCCAGAACCAACAATGGAGAACTGATCTGTTATCGGTGTCAGGAGCCTGGACACATAGCGCGAAACTGCCAGAGTGAGAGAATGAATAGACCTTATCCGAGGGAAGATAGAGGCGAGCTGGAGATGCCAAGCACCAGCGGGGAATATATGAAACAGAGAAATACTCGAGCTGAAGTGCCAGGGGCATCAGATGCTAAAACTACAGTGAGAATGCAGAAGCATGTCAGTAAAGAAGAGGAGAGAGACGAACAACTCTTTGGAGAGAGAGCTATAGGCTCGAGCCCATTATTAAAGGTTAAAATTGATGGTGTGGATACCCTCTGTACAGTTGATACCGGCTCCAACGTTTCGGCGATACTGGCCAGTTTCTTTTACAAGAATTTCACAAATTCTGATGTGCTGAAAGATGCTAGTAAATTGACCCTAGTGGCTGTGAATGGGACGGAACTGCTAGTCCTGGGATACATCGACGCCGACGTCCAGTGTTTGGGACAGCTAATACCAAGGAGATGCATCTTCGTAGTGAAAGACAACTTCTGCGATGGACAGATTGAGAATCAGGCTATCCAAGGAATCGTAGGTATGAATGTCCTGCAACATCTAGAAGGTTTATTCAAGGATCTCTCCTGCTTCACCTTGGAACCCGTGAAGATAGCGGGTTCCACCAAGATCAGGGAATCGGGTGGAGTGGTCAAGTTACAGGGGAATGTGGGAAAAATCATTCCCGCAATGTCGGAAAAGATCCTGATGGGAAAGTGCCAGCAAATACGAAGAGTACAGGAGCGGTTCTAGTGTCTGCTTCTAGAAGGATGAACCTACCTGAGAAGATCATGGTAGCTAACACCTTGGTTACCCAGCGGCGTGGGAATATCTTAGTCCGAATGATTAACGTGGGGGTACAAGATGTTGTCATTCCTGGCAGGGCACAGATTGCTGAGGTACACATGCCAGCATTAATAGTTCCGGGAGTGAACCCTGACCTGTTTTTGGAAAAGGAAGACAACTGGGAGAGACGGCTACCAAAAGTGAAGGTAGACTGGGAACATTTGTCACCGGAACAAGCCAGCAGTTTAAAAGAGCTGTTGTGGAAACACAGATCAGTCTTCTCAACTAATGATTCTGATCTGGGTTTTTCAAGCTTGGTGTCACACCGAATCAACACTGGGGAATCCCACCCGATTAAACAGCTGTTTAGGAGAGTATCACCACATATTTTTGAGCAATTCAAGACTCACGTATATGATCTAGTGAGCCAAGGGGTGCTGCAGAAAAGCCATAGTCCTTGGGCCTCGCCGGCTGTTGTAATTTAAAAAAAGACGGTAGTCTCAGATTTTGATGCGACTACCGAAAGTTAAATGCCATAACAGTGTGGGATGCTTATCCATTGCCCCGTATCGACGAATCATTGGATGCGTTAGGTTCTGCCAAGTGGTTCTCTTCACTTGACATGACATCTGGATATTTCCAGATGGGAATGTTCCCAGCTGACATGGAGAAAACCGCAGTTACCACACCATTCGGATTATTTGAATGGACCAGAATGCCTTTCGGCCTTTGCAATGCGCCAGCGAGTTTCCATTGTTTAATGGAAAACGTATTAAGCAAGTACGTCGAGATCCTGCTACTGTACCTCGATGATATCTTGGTCTACGCGCCAACATTTGAGAAACATCTGGAGAGGTTGGACCTGGTTTTCCAGAAAATAAAAGAACATGGATTAAAGCTCAAACCCTCCAAATGCAAACTGGTATGCAAAGAGGTCCGGTTCTTAGGATACTAGTGTCCGATGAAGGGGTCTCGGCGGACACGGAAAAAGTGAAAACCTTGAAGGAATGGAAAGTCCCAACCAACAAAACGGAGGTTCGAAGTTTCCTGGGGTTTGCCAGCTTCTATCGCCGTTTTGTGAAAAACTTCGCCCAGATCGCTGCACCACTGTATATACTCACTGGAAAGAATGTTCCGGAGGGTTCCAAATTTACTTGGACAGAAGACTGTCAACAGGCGTTTGAGGTTCTCAAGCAGAAGATGTCCACTGCTCCTGTCTTGTCAAACCCGGTGTTTACGGAACCTTTCATCTTGAGCACAGATGCGAGCAACCGAGGCTTGGGAGCAGTACTGAGTCAAGTCCAGGAAGGGGAAGAGAAGGTCATCGCCTTCACTAGTTGTGGATTGAGAAAGTCGGAGAGAAATGCTAGTAATTATTCCGCCTTTAAGCTTGAATTGCTAGCGCTCAAGTGGGCCGCTACACAAAAGTTCCGGGAGTATTTGATCTACAGAAAATTTGTTGTGAGGACGGATCTCAATCCTCTAAAATATTTAGAGACAGCTAATGTGCAAGCGGTGGAACAGCGGTGGCTGGCACAGCTAGCGGAACTGGAATTCTCCATTGAATACAAGCCTGGTCGGAACAATGTGGTGGCGGACATACTTTCTAGATTGCCAGACACGGAGGAACCTGAGTTGGAGGGAGAAGACACAGAGAAAGATTTTATAAGCTGTGCCTGTGCTCTAGTGTCAGTTAAACGGAGGAAGGAAAAGGGTGTTCACAGAAGGCATCCTGATTGTAATAGTATATTAGTTGGGACTCAAAATTCCGAAACAGCAAAAGCACAAAGAGAAGATGAAACACTGAAAGATATAATGTCTTGGTTGGAGAATAATTATCATCCGGAATCAGAAGAACTAAATTCCATGGAAAAGAAATTGTTGTGGAAACATCGGGAACGACTGCAGATAAAGGATGGAGTACTGTTTTGGGTTTATGAAGATTGTCGCCATGGGAGAGATGAGTTCCAAGTAGTGGTGCCTGATAGTTTAAAGCTGGAACTACTAGAGACCTACCATGATCGAATGGGACACTATGCCGTAGAAACCACCTTCAAGAACTTGCGGAAAAGGCATTTTTGGGTAAAAATGAGGCGAGACGTGGAGCAGTGGATCCGGAAATGCAAGAGGTGCTGCTTCTCAAAGGAATTATTCCCTATGGAGAAGACCGAATTGGGCTGCTTTAATGTAATCCATCCACAAGAAGTGTTGGCCGTAGACTATACGGTATTGGAGAGAGACAGTGGAGGATTCAAGAATGTACTCGTACTTACAGATATGTTTTCCAGATTCGCTGTGGCGGTTCCAACTAGGAATCAAACTGCCAAAACAACGGCCAAGGCATTGGTGGAAAAATGGTTTGCGGTTTATGGAGTGCCCGAGAAATTGCACTCGGACCAAGGATCAGCTTTTGAGTCCGCATTAATCAAGGAATTGTGTGACTGGTACGGGATGAAGAAGACTCATACGACACCATATCATCCCCAAGGGAATGAGTGATGTGAGAGGTACAACAGAACGTTACATCAAATACTTCGGGCATTCCCTGAACAGAAGAAAATGTGCTGGTCAAAATTCTTACCAAAAGTAAATCAAATTTATAACAGTTCGAATCACCATGCAACTGGATTCACACATGCCTCGTGGTTCTTAGGTGCAGAAACCCTTCTACCTTATCGTTCATTGGTGCATCAAACTGAAGACTTGGAGAATGAAAATTTGTTTGGAAATCTTGGGGATTGGATGAATGCTCATCAAGAGAATTTGGAATGTGCACAGAAGTTGACCAGAGAGACTGCAAGACTTCAAAATGAGAAGATGAGGAGGCAATATAATAAGAGGGCTGGAGCTGAACAACTAAATGAGGGAGAGTGGGTACTGCTTCGTAGACGGAGATTTTCTGGGAGGCACAAAATACAGGACATTTGGGAGGCTAGGCCTTATAGAGTTATTGCCATCTATGGGGATAACGCTAATGTAATTAAAATTGGAAATATGGAGGATGGTGAAAAAACAGTTCATCGTAACTCGGTAAAGAAGTATATTTTGGATGGGGTGGAACCTGTTATAGAACCACAGACTCAAAGGGAAATTATTCAAAAGGATGAGGTGTATGATGACAATGATGTAACAGAAGGGAATAACTGTGGGTATATAATTTACACAGAAGCTATTTTTGCCCCTAATGTTTCTGAACACATTACAGAGAATTTGGACACAATAAGGAGTTCAGCAAGAACTAATAAGGGAATTTGTTCTCCTTTCCTAGCTGATCATTTTATTTTGGGTTAAGTGGGAAACGTTGATGCATGGCATAGTACCAGTGTGAAAAAAAAAAGGAATGTAACGGATTTTTGATGAAAGTACATAAGTACATAAGTAGTGCCATACTGGGAAAGACCAAAGGTCCATCTAGCCCAGCATCCTGTCACCGACAGTGGCCAATCCAGGTCAAGGGCACCTGGCACGCTCCCCAAACGTAAAAACATTCCAGACAAGTTATACCTAAAAATGCGGAATTTTTCCAAGTCCATTTAATAGCGGTCTATGGACTTGTCCTTTAGGAATCTATCTAACCCCTTTTTAAACTCCGTCAAGCTAACCGCCCGTACCACGTTCTCCGGCAACGAATTCCAGAGTCTAATTACACGTTGGGTGAAGAAAAATTTTCTCCGATTCGTTTTAAATTTACCACACTGTAGCTTCAACTCATGCCCTCTAGTCCTAGTATTTTTGGATAGCGTGAACAGTCGCTTCACATCCACCCGATCCATTCCACTCATTATTTTATACACTTCTATCATATCTCCCCTCAGCCGTCTCTTCTCCAAGCTGAAAAGCCCTAGCCTTCTCAGCCTCTCTTCATAGGAAAGTCGTCCCATCCCCACTATCATTTTCGTCGCCCTTCGCTGTACCTTTTCCAATTCTACTATATCTTTTTTGAGATACGGAGACCAGTACTGAACACAATACTCCAGGTGCGGTCGCACCATGGAGCGATACAACGGCATTATAACATCCGCACACCTGGACTCCATACCCTTCCTAATAACACCCAACATTCTATTCGCTTTCCTAGCCACAGCAGCACACTGAGCAGAAGGTTTCAGTGTATCATCGACGACGACACCCAGATCCCTTTCTTGATCCGTAACTCCTAACGCGGAACCTTGCAAGACGTAGCTATAATTCGGGTTCCTCTTACCCACATGCATCACTTTGCACTTGTCAACATTGAACTTCATCTGCCACTTGCACGCCCATTCTCCCAGTCTCGCAAGGTCCTCCTGTAATCGTTCACATTCCTCCTGCGACTTGACGACCCTGAATAATTTTGTGTCATCGGCGAATTTAATTACCTCACTAGTTATTCCCATCTCTAGGTCATTTATAAATACATTAAAAAGCAACGGACCCAGCACAGACCCCTGCGGGACCCCACTAACTACCCTCCTCCACTGAGAATACTGGCCACGCAATCCTACTCTCTGCTTCCTATCTTTCAACCAGTTCTTAATCCATAATAATACCCTACCTCCGATTCCATGACTCTGCAATTTCTTCAGGAGTCTTTCGTGCGACACTGATTTTGCGTGTATGTACAAGGGTTGATAAATTGCAAAATTGTTAGTTGGAAACAATGTTTGTTTTGGTATAAATAAGAATGATTTTAGAAAATCAAAGGTTTAGGCCTACCCTGTCAGTATAAGGATCACTGATATAGCTAGTGCTGTGGGAGTGAGAGAGGTGGGTTGAATGTTAGTGAGGATACAGTGATTTAAACATATTTGGGTAGGTTGGATAGTCTGGGGATGGAAGGGTATCGGTTTTATGGAATGTCTGATTTGAAAAGTACGAGGGGTGAGAAGTGAAGATGTAATTGTGCTGATTGTGGGGGGATTGGTAGGTATCTGAAGGGAATATTGGGGACAATATTCATTTTTAAAGCATGGGTGAATGTAACCTGTAGGAAAAAAAAAGAAAGTAATTTTTATTTTATTTTTTTTTTTGTTACCTGGGGAACGCCTTGGGCTTCAGAGCCAGCTTTGGGGTTGATGGTCGGTGATTCCGGGGCTTCTCCGCTGTTCCGGGAAGTCGGGATGTTTGCAGGGGTCCAATTTGGGGCCGACGGCGGTTGTGACGACAGTCCTGGGAGGCCTGAGGTGTTGGGGAGGTCAGGGCGCCTGGATCGGAAGCCAGGAGCGCTGCAGGAGGGGAACGGCACTCCCAGCAGTATAAAGGAGCCGGTTGGTGCTGGGCAACAGCGTGCCGATGGGGGAGAGGTACGGCGAAGGCACCGCTGTTTTTGGGGCCCGGGGACAGTTGGACACGTCCTCGGGTCTGGTGGTTGAAGGGGGCGTTGTGGGAAGAAGGAGAATCCCAGGGAGAAGCAAGGGGGAGAAAGTGAAGGTGCGGTGAGGCAGCGCCGCAATGTTCTGTGGCCTGGGGATGGTTGAGAACGTCCCCGGGCATGGTGATGTGGACCGGGTGGTGCTGATGTTTTTGGCCCCGTTTTCGGGCCAGTAGGAGGCGGCCAATGAAGGACCGGGACGATATGGCGTCCTGGTGCGGGAAGCACGGGGGTTTGGCGTCCGCCGCGATCACGCGGGGACGCCGAAGATGGAGGGCCTGCATCCCGGCGAGGAGAAAAACCGGCGGGTGGCCCCTGCGCTGAAGGAGAGAGGAGAGGAGAAGACGTCGGGAAGATTGGTGCAGGTGTGTGCACGCCGCGTGCACGGCCTCATGCACTAATCGGGAGCATGCATATCGCTGGAGCACCGGTGAGGCCTAAAAGCCTGGGCCTCGATTTTTAACCGGAGTTCCAGCATTTTCGCGATTTTTGGCCTGCTTTTTAATTTTAACTCCGTTTTTTTATTTGGGACAAGCGGGACCGGATCCAATGGGAGTCTTCACGTGTGGGAAAATTCAGGAAACAGGTAAGGAGTTTTTTAACCCAAAATTTTAATTCGTTTATTTTTTAATTGTATAAATCGGGTTTTTTATTTTTAAAAATTAAAGGGTTAATGCGATTTGAATTTGGTTTTCAGATTTGGGATTGGGGAATTTTTGTGGATTTTTCTGGTAGGTTAGTTTTCGAATTTAAATATTTTTGGGAGGTGTTTTTGAGGGGAGTTAATTTAAAGGAGTTAGTTAAGAGTTAAAATTCTGAATTCGACGTGATAGGTAAAGGAGGAGGGGATTGAATTTTTGAGAAGGGTTTTAATTAAGTTTGGGATTTTTAAAGGGGTTTTGGGGAAGTATTTGTTGGGGCGGATAGTAAATTTAGGCATAGGCGTAGTTTGACTGTTTCATTTGGGGGGGCAAAGAATGGGCGGAGCATATTAGCATATCATTTGCATATATACATATGCAAATGAATATGCTAATGTGGAGGAAGGAATTGAATTTACAGGCAAAATATCACAGATCACATTTCAAAAAGCTGACACATTTCAATTAATAAATTATGAATAAAATACTTTTATCTACCTTTGTTGTCTGATCATTTAGTTTTTCTATTCGCTTTGGTCCCAGTGTCTTCTGTTTTATTCAGTGTCTTCTTTCCAGTAGGCTTCCCTCTGCTCCCCACCCCTCGCAGTCCCATCCATCTCTTGCTCCTTCCTTCTGCTCCCCACCCCTCGCAGTCCCATCCATCTCCTGCTCCTTCCCTCTGCTTCCCACCCCTCCCAGTCCCATCCATCTCTTGCTCCTTCCCTCTGCTTCCCACCCCTCGCAGTCCCATCCATCTCCTGCTCCTTCCCTCTGCTTCCCACCCCCATCCATCTCCTGCTCCTTCCCTCTGCTTCCCACCCCTCCCAGTCCCATCCATCTCTTGCTCCTTCCCTCTGCTTCCCACCCCTCCCAGTCATCTCCTGCTCCTTCCCTCTGCTTCCCACCCCTCCCAGTCCCATCCATCTCTTGCTCCTTCCCTCTGCTTCCCACCCCTCCCAGTCCCATCCATCTCCTGCTCCTTCCCTCTGCTTCCCACCCCTCCCAGTCCCATTCATCTCCTGCTCCTTCCCTCTGCTTCCCACCCCTCCCAGTCCTATCCCTCCCAGTCCCATCCATCTGTTGCTCCTTCCCTCTGCTTCCCACCCCTCCCAGTCCCATTCATCTCCTGCTCCTTCCCTCTGCTTCCCACCCCTCCCAGTCCCATCCATCTCTTGCTCCTTCCCTCTGCTTCCCACCCCTCCCAGTCCCATCCATCTCCTGCTCCTTCCCTCTGCTTCCCACCCCTCCCAGTGCCATCCATCTCTTGCTCCTTCCCTCTGCTTCCCACCCCTCCCAGTCCCATTCATCTCCTGCTCCTTCCCTCTGCTTCCCACCCCTCCCAGTCCTATCCCTCCCAGTCCCATCCATCTGTTGCTCCTTCCCTCTGCTTCCCACCCCTCCCAGTCCCATTCATCTCCTGCTCCTTCCCTCTGCTTCCCACCCCTCCCAGTCCCATTCATCTCCTGCTCCTTCCCTCTGCTTCCCACCCCTCCCAGTCCCATCCATCTGTTGCTCCTTCCCTCTGCTTCCCACCCCTCCCAGTCCCATTCATCTCCTGCTCCTTCCCTCTGCTTCCCACCCCTCCCAGTCCCATTCATCTCCTGCTCCTTCCCTCTGCTTCCCACCCCTCCCAGTCCCATCCATCTGTTGCTCCTTCCCTCTGCTTCCCACCCCTCCCAGTCCCATCCATCTGTTGCTCCTTCCCTCTGCTTCCCACCCCTCCCAGTCCCATTCATCTCCTGCTCCTTCCCTCTGCTTCCCACCCCTCCCAGTCCCATCCATCTGTTGCTCCTTCCCTCTGCTTCCCACCCCTCCCAGTCCCATCCATCTCCTGCTCCTTCCCTCTGCTTCCCACCCCTCCCAGTCCCATTCATCTCCTGCTCCTTCCCTCTGCTCCCCACCCCTCCCAGTCCCATCCATCTGTTGCTCCTTCCCTCTGCTCCCCACCCCTCCCAGTCCCATCCCTCCCAGTCCCATTCATCTCCTGCTCCTTCCCTCTGCTTCCCACCCCTCCCAGTCCCATTCATCTCCTGCTCCTTCCCTCTGCTTCCCACCCCTCCCAGTCCCATTCATCTCCTGCTCCTTCCCTCTGCTTCCCACCCCTCCCAGTCCCATCCATCTGTTGCTCCTTCCCTCTGCTCCCCACCCCTCCCAGTCCCATCTATCTGTTGCTCCTTCCCTCTGCTAGTCTGCTCCCCACCCCTCCCAGTCCCATCCATCTTCCCTCTGCTCCCCCCCCCCGCGAGGTCCAAGATGGTGACTCCGTTTACCCCCTCTCTTCCTCCCTCCCTCCCTCCGGTGCAGGCAACAGTCTTCAGCTTTTTCAGCGTTCCTGGCAGCGGTAGCGATGTACACGCTGCCTTCGGTCTGCCCCGGAAGTCTTCTCTTCAAGTTCCTGTTCCCACCTATGCGGGAACAGGAACTTGAAGAGAAGGCTTCGGGGCAGAGCCAAAGGCAGCGTGTACAACGCTACCGCTGCCAGGAACGCTGGAAAAGACTGCTGCCTGCGGCGGAGGGAGGGAGGGAGGAAGAGAGAGGGGTAGACGGACACGCTCCTCTCCGTCCGCTACTCCGCTTGGCTTCCCTGCCCTCTCTGTCTGCGTCCCGCCTTCCTCTGACGTCAGAGGAAGGCGGGACGCAGACAGAGAGCAGGGAAGCCAAGCGGACGGAGAGGAGCGCGTGCGTGCATGTGTTTTTTTTTTTTTTTTTTTTAAACTAATGGCGCGGCGGCGCCTCATCGTCGTTTGGGGGGGCATTGCCCCCCCTCGCCCCCCCCCAGTCTACGCCTATGAATTTAGGTATTTTCAAAATTTGAAAGCATAACGCAGTAGGGAATGGGGAGTTTAATATTTATTGAAATTTTGGGGTAATTTGGCTAAAGTTTAGATGGGTTTTTATTTAATTATATGATTTTTCCATTAATTTCTATGGAAAAATAGTAATTAAAATGGAGATGGAGCAGTGCTGGCCAACATTCCGTTGGTCAGCAGAAAAAATTTGGAATCTTGGAAGCGCCGGTGATTGGCTGAGGGATTTCGGAACTGCCAGCGGAGATTCCGTATCCTAGGAAACAGAGTCGCTTGCAGTTGCCAGGAGTTGGTGCTGCAGTGAGAGAGGTTGTGTGTGGGTGAGGCTGGTACTGACTGAAGTGGAGAAAGAGATATATATGCTGAGATAGAATTGGGAAAGGGGTGATTACATAGGAGTGAGTGTCCAGAGAGGGGATATTAAAGGGAAAAGAGTGAATGTCTTGCTGTTTTGGGGAATAAAGGATTTTTAGGTAGTTTATGGAATGAAGTGGGGTTGGGAATGAATTAATGGTTAATTGGGCTTGAATGGGTGAATTGTCTAACACTGCGGAATTTGTGCATTAAAATTTTTAAACGGTTTTGGGTAATGAATGTACTATATAACATCAATAGAAACTAGAAAATAACTGTAAAGATAGAATTTGGTGTGAAAGTGTCTACTTAGAGAGGTTGTTTCGGTTCCTGTACTCCTCGTGACACTCCTTCTTTAGAACAGGGTACACAAAAATAGTGTAAGGTCTAAAAGGAAGGGTATTTTGGTTATTTTTAGTTTGAGTGAGTTTTGGGCCACAGTATTGATAAATTAAATCATTATGGTCCCCAAAGTGAGAGAAATTTGATTAAGAAAGGAAGATAGGGTCTTGCTTCCTTTAGTTTTTTAAAGAAAGGTGTAGGGAGAAGACCGGTCCTGAGGAGAAACCCTGAAAACCGTACATCTGGAAGGAAAACTTGGGCCCCCACGCAAGAAAGACGGCGAGAGAAACGGCATCAAAGTCAAACTTCAGCTAAGTTGCAACTAGATACAGGACAAAAAGGGAAAAACACATACTTTCCTGAGCTGAGGTTGGGTTCACTGAAGTTCTGTGAAAGAAACAGAAAGGGTACACAAAGTATCCGTTCATTTTAATCAAAATAACATTGAAAGTTGAGAAGAAGTGGAATATTAGAAATTGATGAAGACTGATACTTATCTGATAATATTCCTGGTAGCGAATACTGGAAAAGCGATTCTGTAGAGAAAAAGAAAGATAATTAACAACTGTAATATATAAGTGGTACTAGACCCAAGCATAAAGGTTGGGCTCATATTAGAATGGTATGAAATTATAATATTGGGAAACATGAAACAGTGATTAATACAAGAGTTATAATTAAATTACAATTAAGTATAAAAGTTGAAAGAAATATATATTTATATTGATCACATCCTTGAACAAAATAAACATTATTAAGTTTGGTTTCCGGTTTGGTGTCATTTGAATTCAGGATTTATCCTAACTTAGTTTTTTTTTTTTTTATTATAATAGATCCAACATTACATTTATGTAATAACATAAATCACACACATCAAGTAATAATATTGAAAGAATCACAATTTAAAGGAAAAGAAAAAAAGATTTTAGTCCCCAATTATTGATCCAAGAACAGGAAAATTATATTAACCTCATAAATATCAAAGTAAATTACTTCTTACTCAAGCAGAGAGAACCAGGAATATCGCTAGCAGGTATAACGCTCTACAATCCAAGATTAGTGCAGTATTATTCTTTTGTTACAATAAATGCTTTTAACTTCTTTGGGTCAAAATAAACATAATTTACTGAGTTCAAGGAAATATAACATTTACATGGGAACCTTAACATAAAGGTCCCACCTATACACAAAACTCTTTCTTTTAATAACAAAAATTGTTTTCTCTTCCTTTGAGTCTCTCGGGCAAAATCTGGAAATACTTGGATTTTTGAGCCAAAGAATGGTGAATTAATGTGGCGGAAAAAGAGTTTAAAAATATTATTACGATCTAGTTGCAGAGCAAAAGTAACCAGTAATGTAGTTCTTTCTGTTATAGTCTCTAATGAGGATTCTAAGAGTTCTGTTATATTCAGATCATCTTGAGAGTTAACAGGCAATGATTTCCCTTGTGCTCCAGAAATATACATTACTCGAGTAATCGGAGGGTACATCTCAGGGGGTATACCTAATACTTCATTAAGGTATTTCTTAAGCATGTCGATTGCTGGAACCAATGGGCTTTTAGGAAAATTAAGGAAACGTAAATTGTTAGCCCTCATTTGATTTTCTAAATATTCCGTTTTGCGTTGTTGGAAATTACTATCTCTCATTAGAACATTTATTGAGGAATTAATTGTTTTCACTTCTTTATCAAAATTCTCCATTTTTATAGTTTGTTCTGCATTTTTCAATTGTAAATCAGATTGTAGACTCTTTATATCCACCACAGCACCAGACAAAGTACCTGAAATTTGCTGCAAGCTGGTATTCAATCTTTGGATTGCTTCCCATATAGAATCCATCGTGACGGTAGCTGGTTTCATAACTCCAAGATTCAAGGGCGATTCCCCAGGGCTTTTTTCAAACAAAATTCTTGTCGAAGCTGGTAACTGCACTGGCGTTGACGCGGCCGCGGGGTCTCCACACCCAGCCGTTGAAGACCGACTTCCGGATTCAACGCGCTGTTCACTCGCGGCCGTCGCCTCTCGTCCTGGTCTTGGAGGTACCGTCAAAGAGGGAGGGCTTAAAGATACTCCCTCAGCGCTTAGGTCTAATTGTTCACCCGGACCTCCTTGAGCGAGCATTCCGGTTCCCGGCGGTTGGAGTCCCGATTCTTCCAGCGTCAACTGCCTCAAAAGAGGGGGCTCAACCCTGCCTGTGGAGGTAGGCATTACGGATTTACCCTTCCTCTTTCCCATATCGGGTCTGAGAACACTCAATTGAAGAAGTTTTCGATGGCTTTCAGGAGCTCTTTCCCGCGCGTCTGCTCAGGCAGCCATCTTGGATCAAGAGGAGCCCCCTAACTTAGTTTTTTATTCCTCTCCCGCCCTTTGAGGACGGGAGATGAGGTTAGTTGATTTGTACCTCCTTCCAGGTTGGGCAGAGAGTTCCTGCGGGTAAGCCACGACTACTGACGACTAACCCTCAGAGAACCTACAGCCAATATCGCCTGCCTTACCAGGGAGGGCGGGTCACATTATAATTCAACAGACAGAAAAGAGAAGCAATGAGAAAGAGGCTGTTCATAAGTACATAAGTAATGCCACACTGGGAAAAGACCAAGGGTCCATCGAGCCCAGCATCCTGTCCACGACAGCGGCCAGTCCAGGCCAAGGGCACCTGGCAAGCTTCCCAAACGTACAAACATTCTATACATGTTATTTCTGGAATTGTGGATTTTTCCCAAGTCCATTTAGTAGTGGTTTATGGACTTGTTCTTTAGGAAACTGTCTAACCCCTTTTTAAACTCTGCTAAGCTAACCACCTTCACCACGTTCTCCGGCAACGAATTCCAGAGTTTAATTATGCATTGAGTAAAGAAAAATTTTCTCCTATTTGTTTTAAATTTACTACACTGTAGTTTCATTGCATGCCCCCTAGTCCTGGTATTTTTGGAAAGCGTGAACAGATGCTTCACATCCACCTGTTCCACTCCACTCATTATTTTATATACCACTATCATGTCTCCCTTCAGCCGTCTCTTCTCCAAGCTGAAAAGCCCTAGCCTCCTTAGTCTTTCTTCATAGGGAAGTCGTCCCATCCCCGCTATCATTTTAGTCGCCCTTCGCTACACCTTTTCCAATTCTACTATAACTTTCTTGAGATTCGGCGACCAGAATTGAACACAATACTCAAGGTGCGGTTGCACCATGGAGCGATACAACGGCATTATAACAGCCTCACACCTATTTTCCATACCTTTCCTAATAATACCCAACATTCTATTTGCTTTCCTAGCCACAGCAGCACACTGAGCAGAAGGTTTCAGTGTATTATCGGTGACAACACCCAGATCCCTTTCTTGGTCCGTAACTCCTAACGTGGAACCTTGCATGTCGTAGCTATAATTCGGGTTCTTTTTTCCCACATGCATCACCTTGCACTTGCTCACATTAAATGTCATCTGCCATTTAGCCGCCCAGTCTCCTAAGGTCCTTCTGTAATTTTTCACAATCCTGTCGCGAGTTAACGACTTTGAATAACTTTGTGTCATCAGCAAATTTAATTACCTCGCTAGTTACTCCCATCTCTAAATCACTGTGGATTGAAATTCCATGTGCAAAGGGGAAAAGGATAGTGATAGGAGTGTACTACCGTCCGCCTGGCCAGGACGAACAGACGGATGCGGAAATGTTAAAGGAAATCAGGGACGCAAACAAACTGGGCAACACAATAATAATGGGGGATTTCAATTACCCGCATATAGACTGGGTTAATGTAACATCTGTACACGTAAGGGACATAAGATTTCTTGATGAAATCAAGGACAGCTTCATGGAACAGCTAGTTCAGGAGCCGACAAGAGAAGGAAAAATACTAGACTTAGTCCTTAGTGGTGCTCATGATCTAGTGCAGGGGGTAACGATACGAGGGCCGCTTGATAACAGTGATCATAATATGATCGGTTTTGATATTGGCATTGAAGGAAGTGAAACTAGGAAATCAAGTACGCTAGCGTTTAACTATAGAAAAGGTGATTACGACAAAATGAGAAAAATGGTGAAAAAAAGACTGAAAGGAGCAGCTCGCAGAGTAAAAAACTTGCATCAGGCGTGGATGCTGTTTAAAAACACCATCCTGGAGGTTCAGGACAAATATATTCCACGTATTAGAAAAAAGGGAAAAAAGACTAAACGTCAGCCGGCGTGGCTAAACAGTAAGATAAAGGAAATCATTAGAGCCAAAAAACAATCCTTCAGAAAGTGGAGAAGAGAACCAACTGAAAGTAACAGGATAGATCATAAGGAATGCCAAGCCAAATGCAAAGCGGAGATAAGGAGGGCAAAAAAGGACTTTGAGAAGAAATTAGCGTTGGAAGCAAAAATACATAGTAAAAACTTTTTTAGATACATTAAAAGCAGGAAACCGGCCAAAGAGTCGGTTGGGCCGCTGGACGAAAATGGTGTTAAAGGGGCGATCAAGGAGGACAAAGCCGTAGCGGAGAAATTAAATGAATTCTTTGCTTCGGTCTTCACCGAGGAGGATTTGGGGGGGACACCGGTGCCGGAAAGAATATTTGAAGCGGGGGAGTCGGAGAAACTAAACAAATTCTCTGTAACCTTGGAGGATGTAATGGGTCAGTTCAGCAAGCTGAAGAGTAGTAAATCACCGGGACCTGATGGTATTCATCCCAGAGTATTAATAGAACTAAAAAATGAACTTGCGGAGCTACTGTTAGAAATATGCAATCTGTCCCTAAAATCGAGTGTAATACCGGAAGACTGGAGGGTAGCCAATGTTACTCCGATTTTTAAGAAAGGTTCCAGAGGAGATCCGGGAAATTATAGACCGGTGAGTCTGACGTCGGTGCCAGGCAAGATGGTGGAGGCTATTATTAAGAATAAAATTGCAGAGCATATACAAAAACATGGACTGATGAGACAAAGTCAGCACGGATTTAGTGAAGGGAAGTCTTGCCTCACCAATCTAATGCATTTTTTTGAGGGGGTAAGCAAACATGTGGACAATGGGGAGCCGGTTGATATTGTATATCTGGATTTTCAGAAGGCGTTTGACAAAGTGCCGCACGAAAGACTCCTGAAGAAATTGCAGAGTCATGGAATCGGAGGTAGGGTATTATTATGGATTAAGAACTGGTTGAAAGATAGGAAGCAGAGAGTAGGATTGCGTGGCCAGTATTCTCAGTGGAGGAGGGTAGTTAGTGGGGTCCCGCAGGGGTCTGTGCTGGGTCCGTTGCTTTTTAATGTATTTATAAATGACCTAGAGATGGGAATAACTAGTGAGGTAATTAAATTCGCCGATGACACAAAATTATTCAGGGTCGTCAAGTCGCAGGAGGAATGTGAACGATTACAGGAGGACCTTGCGAGACTGGGAGAATGGGCGTGCAAGTGGCAGATGAAGTTCAATGTTGACAAGTGCAAAGTGATGCATGTGGGTAAGAGGAACCCGAATTATAGCTACGTCTTGCAAGGTTCCGCGTTAGGAGTTACGGATCAAGAAAGGGATCTGGGTGTCGTCGTCGATGATACGCTGAAACCTTCTGCTCAGTGTGCTGCTGCGGCTAGGAAAGCGAATAGAATGTTGGGTGTTATTAGGAAGGGTATGGAGTCCAGGTGTGCGGATGTTATAATGCCGTTGTATCGCTCCATGGTGCGACCGCACCTGGAGTATTGTGTTCAGTACTGGTCTCCGTATCTCAAAAAAGATATAGTAGAATTGGAAAAGGTACAGCGAAGGGCGACGAAAATGATAGTGGGGATGGGACGACTTTCCTATGAAGAGAGGCTGAGAAGGCTAGGGCTTTTCAGCTTGGAGAAGAGACGGCTGAGGGGAGATATGATAGAAGTGTATAAAATAATGAGTGGAATGGATCGGGTGGATGTGAAGCGACTGTTCACGCTATCCAAAAATACTAGGACTAGAGGGCATGAGTTGAAGCTACAGTGTGGTAAATTTAAAACGAATCGGAGAAAATTTTTCTTCACCCAACGTGTAATTAGACTCTGGAATTCATTGCCGGAGAACGTGGTACGGGCGGTTAGCTTGACGGAGTTTAAAAAGGGGTTAGATAGATTCCTAAAGGACAAGTCCATAGACCGCTATTAAATGGACTTGGAAAAATTCCGCATTTTTAGGTATAACTTGTCTGGAATGTTTTTACGTTTGGGGAGCGTGCCAGGTGCCCTTGACCTGGATTGGCCACTGTCGGTGACAGGATGCTGGGCTAGATGGACCTTTGGTCTTTCCCAGTATGGCACTACTTATGTACTTATGTACTTATGTACTTATATTAAAAAGCAGCGGTGCTAGCACAGACCCCTGAGGAACCCCACTAATTATCCTTCTCCATTGTGAATACTGCCCATTTAACCCCACTCTCTGTTTCCTATCCTTCAACCAGTTTTTAATCCACAATAGCTCATTTCCTCCTATCCCATGACCCTCCAATTTCCTCTGTAGCCTTTCATGACTTACCTTGTCAAACGCCTTTTGAAAATCCAGATACACGATATCAACCGGCTCCCCTTTGTCCACATGTTTGTTTACTCCTTCAAAGAATTAAAGTAAATTGGTCAGGCAAGATTTCCCCACACAAAAGCCGTGCTGACTTGGTCTCAGTAATCCATGTCCTTGGATGTGCTCTGCTCTGTAATTTTGTTTTTGATAATAGGCTCTACCATTTTCCCCGGCACCAACGTCAGACTCAATGGATCTCCCCTGGAACCTTTTTTAAAAATCGGCGTTATATTGGTCACCCTCCAATCTTCCGGTACCACACTCGATTTTAAGGATAAATTGCATATCACTAACAGTAGCTCTGCAAGCTCATTTTTCAGTTCTATCAGTACTCTAGGATGAATACCATCCAGTCCAGGAGATTTGCTACTCTTCAGTTTGCTGAACTGCCCCATAACGTCCTCCAGGTTTACCGTGAAGTCAGTAAGTTTTTCCGACTCGTCCGCTTGAAATACCATTTCCGACACCGGTATCCCACCCAAATCTTCCTCGATGAAGACCGAAGCAAAGAATTCATTCAATCTCTCCGCTACGTCTTTAACTTCCTTGATCGCCCCTTTTACCCCTCTGTCATCCAGCGGCCCAACCGATTTTTTTGCCGGCTTCCTGCTTTTAATATACTAAAAAAAAAACTTGCTATGTTTTTTGCCTCTAATGCTATCTTTTTTTCATAATCCCTCTTGGCCTTCTTTATCTGCGCCTTGCATTTGCTTTGAATGACACTCCTTATGCTCCTTATGCTTTGTTTACTGATCCAACTATCTAATACTTAAATACTGAGAGGGAAGGGAATACTGTATATCAAGGACTTCTTTGATTCAAGCTGTTTTGAGACTTTGTTTCATGCTTTGTATACTTTGTATGCATTGGCCTGGTGGGAGGCCCAGAAACCAGGCCCAGAAACCAGAACAAAGCAGCCAGAAGAACCAAGTAGTGGCTGATAAGAAAAAAAATTATTTGAGAAGCAATCTTCAGTGATGAAGTTTTTACGCAGTGCACACTGGCTTTGAGGAGACCAGTGTAGGCAATCTTTGTACATTTGAAATTCCTGTCTCAAGGTGTGTCATTTGCTCCTATTACAAAGATTGAATGTGCCCCTGATGCAGAATCACATACTGGCACTATATCTGGAGAAAGGCAAAATACAACTGCTGCCTACCCTTCATTCAGTCCAGCTAGCACAGGAATCTTTAGTTAAACCTTAAACAACTTTCCAAGCTTTGTGTATGTAGTTTAACTTCAGTCCTCTGTTTCTACTTGTTCTTGGTTTTCTCTGTCTTCATGTTCTTCTCTTAAGAATTCTCTTCCAGTCTTTCTCCAATGTCACCATAATTTCTTTCCTCATGTGTGTTTGTCTCTCCATAGTCTGGCTACAGCCTCTCTTATCTCAGCTTATTCTAGTCTTCCTCCCTGCTGCCATTTCTCATCCTTTTCTCACCTTCATGTCTATTCTCTCTACCATGACCCTCTTTCCCTCAACTTCTCTTTTCAAAAATCCCATACAGCTACTCTATATTTCTTTCAGCTCCTCTTCTGTCTGCAGCTTGCGACCCCCTACCTGCTCTTTTTTCTTCCTCTTGATCACATCTTTGTCTCCTTCTCCCAGAAACCTTCCCCCACACAGCTCATGCTCTCTTCCTGAGTCCCTCATCCTCACAGCCTGTTTCTAATCTCACACAGCTTGACATCTTTTGGTCTCTATCACTCTCTCTCTCTTACATTTACAGCTCCTTTCTGGGCCATCATTCAGGAAGGGGATGAGGGTCTTTGGCTAGCCCAGCCATTGCACCTGGAGAAACAAGTAGTGGAAGACAATGACAAAGCCGCTGATGCTGGTACACTAGTAAGCTGAAACAAGGAACCAGCCCATCATTACATCTTACATAGAAGGATAAGGGAACTGAAGGAATACAGAAGATCCAGACCTGAGAAGCAGGAGAGGCAAGGAAGAGGTCCCTGGGATTCACAGAGATAAGGAAACTTAGAGAAGTTCCCATCTGAGAGTCAGCCCAAATAGGGTACAGTAGCAGAGCTGCCAAGTTACCCAGTTTCAGAAGGGAGACTTTTAGCCAGTTCTGCTTTTAAACTTACATGCTAAAGCAGTGTGATAATTTTAGTCCATAATTCTACCCATTGAAATCAGTGCTGCAAGTCCCATAATACATCAGGATGAGGCTGGCAGAAATCCAGGACTGGCCTAAAACCTCCCTCCTGGAACTAGGTAACTTGGAAGCTCTGCAGTAGTAAGAGACTTTCATAGGAGCCTCCAAAGAGTAGAGAGCCTATAAGTGTTATGATGCTAATTTTGGTTTTCTCACTCTGCCTGTGAATATTGTTGCTGTGGAGATTTTGTCCCTTTCTGCTACAGACTTTCTTTTAAGTAACCCTTTGATTCAGAACAGAAATTCTAGCCTGGACTGCATTATTGAGTGCCAGTGGAGAGTGGAAAGTGTGGATTGTGTGCCAGCAGCCTCCCAGTGAATAGAGGTCCTGGCCCTAACACACAAACAAAGTAACCCATCTAAAGCCTATTTGGGCAAAATGATGTCCAGTGAAATTGTGCTAGTGGTGGTCAGCGTATTAAACCCAGATATTCAATGTCAGGCCATGTCCAGGCACCGGCACTGAGTATCCAGGTGTGAATGCTGCTGACCACCCAAAGAGGATTTTCGGCCTCGGAGGACTAAAAGGTACCAATTTTTACATTAATCTGGAAAACTGCTTAAAGGTATATGTTCATAACATGTTTACTATAACTTGAAATTGCTGTGTTTGGGTTCTGGGGACGTTATTGTGTTTGAAGCTTCTGGTTAGAGCTCGAGCTCGGGGAGGTGATGGAAGGGAGTTCTAAACTGTCTTTTTGTTCAGTTGGGTGGGTATTGAGTTACTGGAAGGACGTAGGTGACTGTGTCCATCCAGAAAAGTTAAACTAATTACTTAAAATTGAGACAAAACTGTAATTTGTGACTTGGATTGGTGTGTTTATGTGAAGAGTTGTTGTAGTTAATTAAAAAGAGCCCGCGGTTGATTTTGGCTCTGAGGTGTAGAAGTGAGAGACTGAGCTTGAGGTAGCTTACTGAGTTTAAATATTTACTACATTACTATAACTCAGTTCTTGAAGGCTCAGACTAATAAAAATATTTATTTGAAATTGATGTGACTTAAAAGTCCATAAAATCCATTCCAAAAAGGAACTAGAGCACAGAGTTGTTTAGATTGAACAACTGACTCAGTGTCTAAATATTTAAGTTGGCTGACTTTCTTGGAAAAAAAACCCCCAAACATTATTTTTTTTAACAGAAATGGAGTTGAATCTCATATATGACTAGTGATGTGCCTTTAAAGATTTCAGAGAAAATGAATGAATCTCTGAATAATAAAAATAAATCATAAAGTAACTGGGAGTTTTTAATATTCCTTTTGAGAATTTATTTATTGAGTGTGGGCTAAAGCGTAGGGACTCTTAATTATATTTTTATTTTTCTGGGATTGCTGGAAATAGAAGAAGAATTATACAATCTCATAAATAGGGAATTAGCTTTCTCCCTTTAAGTTATTTAAGTTAGAGTAGTAGGTGTTTGGATCCAATCTGCTATCAATTCTATACTAACCAGAGAAGACGGTACCCAACAAAAAGAAAGGCCAAGAAAGAAGATTTATACAAGAAAGCTAGAAGACTAGCTAAGTTCTCTTCATAATTTGAAAGATAAAGAAACAGGGAGGAAGAAACTAAAGAAAAGTACCAGCGAAACAAATACCATAAAAAGGTTATATACTTACCTGATTCAGCTGAATTAACTGAACTGCCTATAAATAATAATAATAATAAGTACACAAAGTATCATCCTTACGATTTAATTTTAATTTATATTACATTAATTGAAAGGGTTTTATGTTATATTTATTCATACTTATCTGACAAATGTTTTCTTTGTTGAAATTCCATTATGATTATCTTGTTATACCAATACTTGAAATCTATATAGAACAATAATGTTAGATTTTAATTTATAACTCATTTTCATCTCTGATTTTAAATTTTTTTTAGAACATTTCCTACCCTATTTAATAGGAATAGAGGTACAGGGTTAGTTTAGTACTTGTGCATCTTATCTTCCGTTTAGTTTGAGCTCACCTGAGGTAAACTCATTGGGTACAGTAGGGTGAGATTAAACTGTTGAGAGTGAGGTCACATTATTATTCAGACAGCACTTTTGCAAGGACTGTAACAGTATGTCTTTTTATCGTGGTGATGATTCTCTGTTTCCATTGAACTGCATGATGACTAAGGCTTTTTGCAATGTGTGTAGGTTCTGAGTGTGTTTTCAGTCACTGTTGTGGTTGGCATCACAGTAGCATGCATAAATATACACTTGACTTTTACTTTCAGAGACTACTTTAAATATTTTTATTCATATGCTATTTTTTCAGAAAAACACATCTATTTTACAATTCTGATTTTTTGTATACGTTCACATTTTTCAGATTGATACTGCTCAACATGAATTTTCATAAATGTGTGTGGGGGGGGGGGGGGTATGGGAAGGGGTGCACTACTGAACGTTCACCTAAGGCACCCAATACCTTTGCACTGGCTCTGGCTGCTTCTCCTCCACAATTAGAGCCTCTTTTTCTCCACTGCCACAGCTGCCTGGTTCTTCCAGGATCAAGCTCCAGAGTTCCTAACTGCAACCCTTTGATTGGTTCCCAAACCTGTCCTGGGGGCTCCCCAGCCAGTCAGGTTTTCAGGATATCCCCAATGAATATTCATGAGAGATATTTGCATGTGCTGCTTCCACTGCATGCAAACCTCACTCATGAATATCTTGAAAACCTGACTACCTGGGATCCCCCAGGATAGGTTTGGGAACCACTGCTTTACTGTTTGAACCACAAGGCTCTATAATATATGGATCCCTGAATGGCTTGAACATCAGCTGTTTGAACCAAACAGGCTCCAAGCCTTGGTGAGGGATAGGGGAATAGGGTTGCGTGCTCACCCGCCTAGGTTGACCACAAATATTAATCCAGTCTGGTTTTGCCCTAACGCATGCACAAATATGTACTTTTATTTGTCCAATTGGGTTCTCTTAATCAGATGTAATCCCTGAATCCAATGTGACAAAATCAAAACTGCAGCAGTCTGATTAATCTGGGGTGAGCTGACAACTGTACATAAATATTGTCATACTAGGACAGACCAAAGGTCCATCAATCCCTGCATCCTGTTTCCAACAGTGGCCAATCCAGGTCACAAATACCTGGCAAGATCCCCAAAAAAGTACAAAACATTTTATGCTGCTTATCCCAGAAAGAAAGAAAGAAACACTGTGTTTGATACTTCTGTATGCACATTGCAGACTGGAGGATCCTATGTATGGGGGTGGGAATTTGAGAGATGACACAACTTCAGATCTCTCCATACACGTGATCCAACTGTCACACACCTCTGCCAATTTAACTGCCATAAAAGTTTATATGCCGATTAATATTTACAATACTGTACTCTATTATATTTTTATAGTATAAACATTTAGCAATAATCCTAAGCCCTTTTCACTGTTAAAATTGCATTATACCAACAGCAATGATGGCTTTGATTATTGCCCAACATGTTCACAGGTAAAAGTATACATGGCATCCTATGCATATTAGTTTGTCTGCCCTCTGATGTGGTGATCCAAGAGGCAGAACCTGGGTAGGACAAGAGGTGGGGGTGTGGTTGGGGGAATGGTATGTTTCAGGTTTGTCTCTTTCAAAAGGTTGGCAACCCTAGCCACAAATGCTAAAGTGAATAGGAACTGATATTAGTGGTCCTCTGCTGTTGGCATTGTTCCAAGGTGTTTTTCGAGTCAGAAGAGTCCTCTGATGTACAAGGGACAGCACTCGCCTGAAGTGAGGCAGAGCAGTGATGCACAAAGCAAGAGACTATCTGGGAATGGATCCAGACTGGAGGGCAGCCACACACCATTCAACGGCACCAGTGGGATAAGTACCAGGGAAAGGCTTGCTCATCCCCCAGAAATCTACATTAGGGCCCCAACAATCGTGAAGATAGCGAGGTCAAGGAGGGAAATAGGGAAAAGACACAGCAGAAGGAGGGACAAGGGAAGCAATCAAGTCCACAAGGCTGGCAGAATCCCAATTGGTGCTGCTGCCTACTAGGCGGCCAGCAGGGCCAGTAATTATAGTTCATTTAGCAGTGGGAGGGTTACAATCCAAAAGGCCTATGAGGAGGCCATCAGGAAGCAAGACATCCCTTGACTTTTTCACCCCAACCCCACAGCTTGTGCTGCCATCATGAGCAGAGTGAGTAGAGGTCTGGGAGAACCACAGCTCAGCATCAACCGTGGCTGTGTCTATGACCAGCAGATGCATTCACAACATAATGAAATATTTTGACACTGAACCACCATTGCTAGCCACTGTTAGATTTTGTGTGCCTGGCCTTTGACACCCTGATGGGGGGGGGGGGGGGTCTCTTCATCAGGAACATCTATGGAGTGGAGCACCTCCAGCTCTGGGATCAGAAGAATGTCCTCAGGAGCCAATGGATCTATTGAAGCAGGAAGCAATGGACTGGGGTCAAAGCCCCTGAGCCTACCTGTATCTCTTGTGGGGGTGAACCTAGCAGTGACGTCCAAAGCTACAGAGCTGTTGAGACCCCTTTATAGAGCTGCAAAAGTGAGGAGAACAGCAATTACCCCAGTAAAGTCACACCATGAAGAAGTTGGTAAGGTATCTATATGTGAATGAGTATGGTGGAACTGAAAAAAGATGCATGGGTTCAGAAGGAGATCTATAACCACATGAAACTTGACCCCACTTGCAATGTGTTTGGATTGGAGGGCCGCAGAAAAGCAATTTAGAGAGAGCAGACTGGAGAATCAGTAAGAAAGCATGCAGTCATTGTGGTGGACAAAGCATTTAGGTCTAAGAGTTATTCATTGCCTGAATCCTCCCTGGAGGAGGTCAACAAGAAGCCTGACCCCAAGTGGTACAGTGTCTAGATCAGCCTTTGTGACTGAGGCTGTGGCCTGAATTGAACTTGCTAAACTGTTTCTGGTTACCTGGAAAACAAAAGAAAAGACATTGTGAAAGAAATGGACTTTCTTAATTTCTCTGTATGTTAAAGGTTGTGTTTCAGTGCTTAGGTTCTCAACACATAGTACACAAACCCCAAGGGGTATATGAGACCTCAGCAAGAGGTACACAGCACCCGGTATAAGACTTTCTTCATCTCTCTCCCTCTACCAACCCCACCACTGTTGTTGCTTCTCCAAACCAGTTGCGGCAGCGACAAAACAACATAAAGCAGTGGTAGGGCCATAGTCTCCATGTGTGTGTTGCTGGCTTTGCTGGTTCCCTGCCCTTTCAGATGTCAACTTCCAGTTTCAAGGGAGGGGACCAGCAGAGCTGACACCATGCACATGGAGACTGAGGCCCCACCAATGTGTTATATTGTTTTATTACTGCTTATGAGGAGTAGCAGCAGCGGTGGCAGGGGGGTAGACAGAGATGCTGGATGGAAGGATGGAGAGAGAAAGAAAGAGGGGAGAAGCTGGATGGAGGGGAGAGAAAGAGGAAATGCTGGATAAAAAGGGGGAGACAAAGAGGGAAGATGGATGGAAAGATAGAGAAAGGAGGGGAAATGCTGGATGAAAAAGAGGAGACAAACTAGGGAGACACTGGATAGAAGGGGGAAGAAGGCAGAGTTAGTGAAAGCTAGGCAATAAGAGAAAAGGGATGAGGGAGAGATGTAAAGCTGAAGGCAGACACAGTAAAAGAGGAAAATTGAAGAGTGGATAAAAAGAATGAAAAATATAGACAGAGGCAGAAAAAGCTTAAAGGAAAAATAGAAAAATGGCAAAATGGTTAAGAGAAGATAAAGGAAAGCAGAAACCATGCTTAGATCAACGCAATTAGTAAAATAAAATAACCAGACAACAAAGGTAGAAAAGGTAATTTTATTTTCTGTTTTGTGATTATAATGTGCCTTTTTTTTTGGGGGGGGGGGGGGGGGGAATGTCAATTTCAAAATGTCTGCTAATTGGAGCTCAGGGGTATTTGGTTGAAATTTGTTCTACTTAGGAGGTACTTGACTTGAAGAAATTGAGAAACAGTGAGTGTCTGTGCTTGGTTGCAGGATACATTGCTTCCAAGACCCAGTAGATGGCAGCATGATGTAACCGGCTGTCACTAATGGCAAAGGACTTTAAAATTAGTGCTGTTAGACAGAATGAAAGACATAAATTGGAGCAGCAGAGACTAGCCCTGTAGCATTATGATTTGGATAACTGTGCTATCGAAAAAAGTAAAAAAAATCTCTCTAAAAATTTACAAAATGTTTGAAAGAGCACATAGGACTAGATTCTATATATGGCGCCTGAAAATTCCATGTGGAAAAAATACGCCTAGGCGTATTCTGTAAAGTGCGCATAAATTTTATAGAATAGGCTTAAATTTCTGCATGGTATATAGAATTATGCTGAGCGCCTTTCCACACGACAAAATTTAGGAGTCCTTTTACAAAGGCATATTAGGCGCTATGCGTGTGCAGCACACACCTAAACAAGACTACCGCCAGGCTGCCATGCCCCTCCCCCCCCCCTCGTGGTTATTTTAGATTTGGTATTCGCCCATAATGCCCGGGTGATTTATTTATTTCCTTCCACGCATGTCATTTCCAGCAGTAATCAGCAGTTGGCGAGCGCCAACCAGTCACCCTTACCGCTAGATCAGTGTGTGGTGTTAAGGGCTCAGGCCGGTTTTGGATGCACGCTGGTTTCAGTTTTACCGCATGCCCTTTTCCCATCCCATTTTTAAAAAGCTCTTTTTTTGCACATGCGGTAAAAACTGGCCCAGTGCACACCCAATACACGTGCCTACACTACCGCAGGCCACTTTTTACCGTGGCTTAGTAAAAGGACCTCTTAATCACAGCCATTTACAGCATGTTTTACTTGGCATAAATCCCGATGACTAAATTAGGTGCACATAACAACACGCATAAATTTTAGAAACGCCCACACCATGCCCCCTTTTCCACTATGCAACTTAGAATTTACACACACATTGTTACAGAATATGCTTAGTGAGTTGTGCGCATAAATCATAATTAATGACAATTAGTGCTAATTGGTTGTTAACATCCAATTAACAGCACTGATTAGCTAAAATTGCGTGCATTGTTATAGAATATGCTTCAATTTCCAAATGAAAATGAAGGCACAATATTATAGAATCCCAGGGATAGCGGGTAATTCTCTGTAGATTTTCTAAAGTTAGGTGCCAAAATACTATGTACACATGCAATTGCGACTATAGAATACTAGCGTAAGTGTGCATTTATGCACCTAACTTTAGGTGCAAGCACTTATGCTAACTCAATGGCTGTGTATATGCTCGTACCTAATGTAGGGGTCCTTTTACTAAGCTATGGAAAAAGTGGCCTGCAGTAGTGTGGATTCGTGTTTTTGGTGCGAGCTGGGCTATTTTTTTTACCACGGCTGGGAAAAAAAAGCATGTTTTCAATGGGGAAGTAAGTGGCTGTGCCCTAAAATGAAAGGTAGCACGCTGGTATTTAATGCATGAACCCTTGCCACCAGCCTTTGACCTAGCAGTAAGGGCCAGAGACTCCGAGAGACTAAGCTGGGCCCTGGGCAAGGTCGTCCCCCCCCGCCACCCTCGCCTTCGAATCGACACCCTCGCCATCCCCCCCACCACCACCGCCGCTGCAGTCCCCGGTCTCACCTGTCTGCGCTCAGCTTCGTCCACCACCGGCCCCTTGCATTAAAATCGGCAGCGCCTCAGCTGAGCTCCATTTGGAAAGGAAGATCGCCTCCCTTCGGGCCTTCCCTCACTGTGTCCCGCCCTCGTCTGATGTAACTTCCGGTTTCCGTGAGGGCGGGACACAGGGAGGGCCCGAAGGGAGGCGATCTGCCTTTCCAAACGCTCAGCTGAGGCGCTACCAATTTTAATGCAGTGGGCCCGGGGACTGCAGCATCATCCAGGAGGCCCGGGGAATTTTGTCCCCCCCTTTCGGCGGCCCTGGTAAGGGCTCGTGTGCTACTCATGCGGTAATCATGCAGCGCGTGCCACTGTTGGTGCGCTACCAATTACCGCTGGAAATGATAGAAATAGAAAACTATTTTCTACCACGGGAACCAGAACGCATCAACTCCAGATTTACCGCTGGACGCCAACACTACCCCAGCAGTACTGCCGATTTGGCACCCTCTACCTGTGCATTAGTCCTACTGCTGCTTTGTAAAAGGGCCCCTTAGGCAGTTAGGCATGTAAATGCAAGTGTGCACACATGTGATAGGCATGCCCCAGGCCCACCCTTGCCCCTCCCAGGTCCACAACCCTTAGCAGCTACGAGCTTTGGATTTTGGTTATTTTAAGCCTACAGTGTCCATTAACATGGGTTAATGCAGTTATCATGTATTTAATGCACTTTGTTATGTTACGTTATCAAAGATTTGTCTCTCGCCAATTCTCAATTGTCACGTCTCTGGCCATGACCACTCTCAGACCTACCTTGTTTCTGGGGGTCAGATTTCTAGCTGGCTCCTGCTTCTTCTGTCTGTCCTTTCTGAGCTAGCTCTGGCTCTCTGTGCTGGCTGCATCCAGCAGCATGACACTAATTGCCTCACTATACTGCACCTGTGGGTGTTGCCTGGGTTAGCTCTCTCTCTCTCTCTCTCTCTCTCTCTCTCTGTGTGGGTGCTGGCTGCTTCCAGCATGACTCTAATTGCTTCACTACACTACACCTGGGTGTGGGAAGCCTCTCTGTGTTTCACTGTGCTTTCTGGCTGCTCTGTGGTTTGTGCCTGAACAGCCTCCATAGTTACTTAGAGATTGCTGCAGCTGCGCCTCTGGTGTTGAAGGGCTTTATTAAGCACTTAGAGACTGCAGCCTTTGCATCGTATAAGGTCCCTGGTATGCTAGAGTGCTCTGTGCACTGCTACATTGTCCAGTTCTGTGTGATTGCCTAGTGTTTGACTAGTTAGCTTGGGCACAGCCTTGCTTGGTAGCCTGTGTACAGCTTTACTAGTTCTTCTGTGTTTGCTCTGTGTGAGTTCCCAGTGTTTGCCTAGTTAGCTTGGGCACTGCTCTGCTTGTTAGCTTGTGTACAGCTTCTAGGTCTCCTGAGTTTAGCCTCTGGTTTTCCCTGGTGGGGTTTCCTTGGTTTCTGGAGCTTCAGCCCTAGTCTTGTCCTTTGCCAGTTCTCCTTGTTACTTGATCTCCAGCCCTAGTCTTGCTATTGGTTCTGACCCTTGCCTGTACCTATCTACTGCTCTGCTAGCCGCCTGCCCAGAGACTTCTGCTTTGAACCTGACCACGCCTGTCTCTGCCTATTGCCTATACTCAGTTATTCTCTGCCAGCCACCTGTCTCTGCCTATTGCCTGTACTCAGATCTTCTCTGCCAGCCACCTGTCTCGGACTATTGCCAGAACCTGGCCATTCCCTGCCTGCCTGTCTCACGTTAGCCTAGGTACCTGGGAGCACTGCTGGATCCTGACTCCGGTTGTTCCTGTTGCTGGTTCCAGTTCTGGTTTTCCTGTAAGCCCTACCGGCTGCTCGAACCTGAGGGCTCAACCCTCGGGGAAAGGCAGCTAAGCATAGGTGAAGCCTACTCCAGTGTGTTCCGGTCCGGTGCGTTCCAGTCCCGAGTGTTCCAGTGCAGGACTCCAGTCCGGGGTTCCAGTCCAGCCTTGTCTCTTCTCTGCTCCGAAGGTGATCTTGCCTGCCACTGCCGCTCCTTGGCCGTGGTCCAAGGACTCAAGTACCCAGGGTTCCCGGGGAAGAAGCCTGACAGAATGCCAAGGTCCTCGAGAACACGACATCAATATAATAGATTCAAGGCAAGATACAATCAATGCAAGCCAAAAAAAAAAAACTTTAGTAATCATCCTGCAAAATTCCATGACAAACCTACATATAGCCCTTTAGGGTAGTCCTAATAAAATATCATGACAACCAGGAAGTGACAATAACATCAGCAGATACGGGAGGAGCCATTGTGATGATGAACACAGAGGCTTCTCTCCAAGAAATATATGGCCAATGCATTATCTATAAAAACCACAACAGTGGAAACCACAGCAGTAATTTCTATCACTTTTCTTTCATGGGAGAAAATTCCTCACTTGGCCAGCACAATCGATGTAGTGCCAACAGGCTAATCAGTCTTTATAACATAAGCCCTTCTATAATCATATGTAAAAACTCCCACTGTCCTTTTATGATTAATATTAATAGCATTTGCCCTCTGACGCTTAAGACTAGAGACATGATCACTTCTGAAGGACATGAGGGCAACTCCTCCAGGAGATTTGACATAGAGGACTTGAACACTAATATTCCACAAGAAAAGAGCCTTGAGGATATTAAGGGGTCCTTTTTACTAAGGTGTGCTGAAAAATGGCCTGCTGTAATATAGGCGCGGGTTTTGGGCGTGCGCAGATCCATTTTTCAGCATGCCTGCAAAAAAATGCCTTTTTAAAATTTTTGGTGAAAATGGTCGTGCGGCAAAATCAAAATTGGTGCGCGTCCATTTGGGGTTTGAGACCTTACTGTCAGCCATTGACCTAGCAGTAAAGTCTCACGCAGTAACTGGGCGGTAATGACCTACGCTCGTCAAGTGCCACTTGGCAGGCGTCCAATATGCAAGTCCGAAAATACGCATGCCAAAAATGAAATTGCCGCAAGAGCCACGTGGTAGCCGGGCGGTAACTCCATTTTGGCGTGCGTTGGGCGCGAATAGACACTTACACGGCTTAGTAAACGGGCCCCTAAGTTTTTAAATTCATACTATCACTTATATCGAGTGCTTACTATATTCATATTAAGAAAGAGTGGGAGAGATAGCCCTCACTCAGAATTATTTTGCATTTGAAAAACTTTTACTAATAGATTTGTGATACAGCCATGGGAGCCACCATGGCACTGTAATTGGCCAATCTATCCATAGACTGAAGACATAAGTATTACAACAGAAATAAAAATAGCATAATATAATTTTTTTATATACTGTCACAACTGTTGGCTCTGAATGTTTTTCAGAGTAATAAAAGAACCAAAAATATAATTCTGGTAAAATGTAAACTAACTAAATTTAACTCTTACTAACAAACACATAAAATTATGTCACTTTATAATATTTTTGTAAAAGCCAAAATTTTAGTTATTGACAAAATCTCAGATAATCTTGCTCATAAGTACATACGTATTGCCATACTGGGACAGACCAAAGGTCCATCAAGCCTAGTATTTTGTTTCCAACAGTGGCCATTTCAGGTCACAAATTCCTGGCAAGATCCCAAAAAAGTACAAAACATTTTATACTGCTTATCTCAGAAATAGTGGATTTTCCCTCAAGACCATTTAATAATGGTCTATGGACTTTTTCTTTAGGAAGCTGTCCAAACCTTTTTTAAACTCCGCTAAGCTAACCGCCTTTACCACATTCTCTGGCAACGAATTCCAGAGTTTAATTACACATTGAGTGAAGAAACATTTTCTCCGATTCGTTTTAAATTTACTACATTGTAGCTTCATTGCATGCCCCCTAGTCCTAGTATTTTTGGAAAGCATAAACAGACGCTTCACATCTACCCGTTCACCTCCACTCATTATTTTATAGACCTCTATCATATCTCCCCTCAGCCGCCTTTTCTCCAAGCTGAAGAGCCCTAGCCACTTTAGTCTTTCCTCATAGGGAAGTCGTCCCATCCCCTTTATCATTTTCATCGCCTTTCTCTGTACCTTTTCTAATTCCACTATATCTTTTTTGAGATGTGGCAACCAGAATTGAACACATTATTCGAAGCGTGGTCTCTGTCAGTAGACAATGCATTCCATGATAAAACCACTGTAAACGACAATAAGTTCTTACAAGATGACTGTAACCTCAAAAAAGACGATGAAGGAACCAGAAGTTTATGGATCAATATAAAGAATCTTGAGTACTTCTAAATGTAACTAAAACCAATTATAAAGTTCTTTTACGTATTGTGTTGACATTGCAAGTAGTATACCATGCCATACTTTGTATTGTTAGTTGTATATTTTTACTGCTGTAATTTCGTATTGCTCATGTTTGATCTATTCTTACTGTACACCACCTTGACTGAATTCCTTCAAATAGGCGATAAATAAATCCTAATAAAGAAATAATAAAGAAATCAAGTACTCAGAACAATTTCTGTTTATTATTTTGTGAACTAGACACAATCTTACCTATTATAAGGAACCAATGTAAAGCTTTAAATAATGGTGTAATCCTGTCAAATTTAGATTTATGAAGCAAGATTCTGGCTGCTGTATTTTGCAACAGCTGAATCAAGGAGGTAGAATTCTTAGTAAACCTAAGCACAATGAGTCACAGTAGTCAATTCTTGAGAAAATCAAAGCATGAGTGATTTTTTGCATGTCATCCTAAGAAACAAAGGAATGAATCTAATGTAACGTGTAATTGAGAAAACATAGAAGATGATACACTTTTTTTTTATTTAGTGGTCCCCTTTCATCTCCGTTTCCAGCCAGACTCCTAAAACTATGGACCTCAGATTATAAAGAGATATTTTGACCATTTGATACAGGATTAGAAGCTGGAATAGTGGAGGATTTGCCATTTACCCATAATAGTGTTGTCTTGTTAGAATGTAATTTAAGGTGATGGTTGGCCATCCAGCTAGAAATGATCAAAAAGCAATCCGTCATCTTATCAAAAAGGTTATGAATAGTACTAGTTAGAAGCAGTGGCGTTCCTAGGGGGGTGGACACCCGGGGCGGCGCCCTGCCCCCCCCCCCCGGGTGCAGCATCCCCCCCCCCCCGATGCAGCACGGAACCCCCCCCGGGTGCACGCCGCTGGGGGGGGTGCCGCAGCGCGCGCCTGCTCAGAGTTCCCTGACTTCGCGCGTTCACTGGAGCTCCCTCTGACCTGGAACAGGAAGTAACCTGTTTCAGGGCAGAGGGACCTGCAGCGAACGCACGAAGTCAACGAACTCAGAGCAGGCGTGCGCCGCGGCACCCCCCAGCGGCGTGCACCCGGGGCGGACTGCCCCCAAGGCCCCCCCTTGGTACGCCACTGGTTAGAGGATCTTTAAATAGAGAATGCTCAATATGAGAGAACAAGACTCATTTACCCCCTATGGATTTTTTCACAGTAATAAGATTTTTTAGTTGAAGTGACAGCTGATATATAGATCTTAATGCATTCCTTCCATCTTATCTTATCGTTATCTAATCTAGAAGAAATCCATAATTGTTCTAACTTCTTACATTCCTTTTTATGTTCAGACCTGAAAGCAGACAGGAAGAAGGTTGCCAGCATCAGGGCCGAGCCCGGGGAATTTTGCCTCCCTGTCCCTCCTCTCGGTGGCCCAGAGTGGTGGTTGGTGATTCTCTTCTGAGGAATATAGAAGCGCCCATCTGCCGACCAGACATCTGCCGTCTAGGGAGGTGTGTTGTCTGCCTGGTGCCAAGATTCGAGATGTAATGGAAAGTTTGCTGAGACTCATCAAGCCTACTGACCACTGTCCTATGCTGCTCATCCATGCTAGCAGAAATGATAGTGCTCGGTATCCTATTGAACATATCAAGTGGGATTTGATGGCTCTGGGTCAGAGGGTGAAGCACCTAGGTGCAGAGGCAGTGTTCTCATCGATCCTTCCTGTTGAAGATATAGGCTGGATAAGGGAAGTTCGCATCCTGGAGCTGAATGTGTGGCTGCTTGGATGGTGCCAACATGAGTGCTTCAGCTTCCTTGACCATGGGATGATTTTCCAAGAGCTACTGAGCAGTGATGGTGTCCATCTATCAAGGAAGGGGCAAAGTGTCTTTTATAACAGACTGGTTAAAGTACTACAGAGGGCTTTAAACTAAATTGGATGGGGTTGGGTAAGAGAAACCCCAAAGTCATTAATAACTCTCAGAAGGGCAAGACATAAAATACTTTTATAGAACAGGGAAAAAAGAGTAAAATCTGAAGAGCCTTGTATACCAGTGCCCATAGTATGGGTAACAAATTTCTAAATCTAGAGGCTGCAGTGATAGAAACCTATTTGGATTTAGTGGCAGTCATGGAGACGTGGCTCACTGAGAACTATGTCTGGGACATAGTTATACCTGGCTATAATCTATTCAGGAAGGATAGGATATGGGAAAAGGGTGAAGGAGTGGCATTATATATTAAGAATAATATTAAAGAGACAGAACTGCAGGACATACAGGGTAAGGAAGAAGCACTGTGGGTTAAATTGGTAAAAGGGAAAAGAAAATGTATTTATATTGGTGTAATATACAGGTTATCCTCACAGACAGAAGAAATGGACAGAGACTTAATTGAAGACATTCACAAGATAGCTAAGAAAGGGGAAATACTACTAATAGGTGACTTTAATATGCCAGATGTCGATTGGAGTGTCCCTGTTGCGGGGTCATCTAGAAGCAAAAAGGATCTTAGATTCTTTACAAGAATAATTGTTCTAGCAGTGGGTAACGGAACCGATGCGGGATGGAGCAATTCTAGACCTGGTGCTTACAAAAGGGGACAATGTGTCTGATGTTACCGTGGGAGATCATTTGGCATCTAGTGAACACTGGAAGGTATGGTTTAATATTAAGATAAAGGAGGAGAAGGCTTATTCAAGATTGAAAGTCCTAGTTTTCAAAAGAACTAACTTTGTTGATGGGGAATTTCTCAGGGAAGAGTTAGTTAGATGGGAACAGCTGAAGGAAGTAGAACATCAGTGGACGAAACTGAAAGGACCTTCATGTTAGAAAATTACATAAAAGTAAGAGGAATAGAAGGCCACTCTAGTTCTCGAATGTAGTAAGGTAAGGGAAAAAGGGTTAGCTTTCATATGTTACAAGATGACTCAGAAAGAGGAAGACAGGCAAAAATACCTAGAAAAGCTAAGAGAAGGAAAGTGAAGAGGCAAACGGAAGAAAAGATAGCCGATATGGTAAAATTGGGGGACAATACATTTTTTAGATATGTAAGCGACAGCAGGAAGTACCACAATAGCATTGTGAGGCTCAAGGCTGAGGGGGAGGAATATGTAGAAGCTGATAAGGGTAAAGCTGAACTGCTAAACAATTATTTCTTAGTGAACCTGGATGATGTATTGAGCCAAACTGACAAATTAAAGAGTAGTAAATCACCTGGACCGGATGGCATACATCCAATGGTACTCAAAGAACTCAAGTATGAAATTGCTGACTGTTGTTAGTAATGTGTACCCACACTGAACAGTTTAGTTGTGTCTGCGAGGGAAAAGTCTCAACTTTACGGCAACAACTTTGAACTGTTGTGTTGCACGTACAAAAAGTCATCATAGACTAAAAACCCCTCATGTAATATTTTTTAGAATAATTTTTCAAGATTATTAATGCAATAAAGTTTGTATATTGAATAGTTAATCAGACTGAAAAAATATACATAATCAGTAAATGTGTCGAATCTCAATGACTGAAATGCACTTATCTTGCAACTTTGCACTCCAGCTTGCCAGATGATTCCAACAGTCCTGTTTCGTTCATCTTCCTCAGGGAACCATGCAGCAAAGTGTTTTAAAATCGCTATATGCTGGAGAATACTCTAACTGTTTGCCTGCTGTTGCGCCCCGCCCCCGGCTTCTCACAGGGTGTGGAACTCGGGAGGAGGAGTGTGGAAGAATAGCGTCACGGGGGCGGGATCCCGGAGGATGGAATGAAGCATCACGGGGGGCGGTGCGCCTAAGAAGGGAAGCGTCACGGTGTTGGATTGATGACAGAACGCGGTAAGAGGCTAGTGCCATTGTTCCGCCCTCGACGTCATCACGTTGTGACGCGAGGGCGGGGCAGAAACTCATGGCCAAACCGGATATCTAGACCACCTCAAGTTTCCGGCTTGAGGCTTCATTCGAACGTTGGAGGTGCGTTTTATGTCCAGATGGGGCATGGCTAAGGGGGAGTCTATCAGTGAGGGTCAGTGGTGGTGAGCCCCTTTAGAGATGGTGCGTGGTTTAGGGTGAGTGGTGCTGAGTGAGCTTCAGAACGTTGGAGGTGGGAATTATTTATATAGAAGTTTCTCACCTGATAACTCATTCTGTAGGAAGGCCAGGGTTACATATTTCAGGGGATGCACCTTGCTGATCTTTAGAGCCACAGCTCCTGGGGTCTAGGATTCATGGGTCAGGACCAGCTACAGATGGGAGATCCTTGGCCCCTGGGACCATTCGATCATTCACTCCTCTCATGCTCCACTCCACAGAGATACACGATCCAGCCCTACCAGGCTCCCAAATGTTTTAGCCCCTAACTGAAGTATATGTTGTTTGAACTGTTAATATATTATGTTAGTAGTAAATCTAAACAATACAGAGTGCATACACTGAGTGACACTTGGTTTTATGCTTAGAATCTGAGTGCAAAGGGCCCACTGCAGACAAATATAATAAAACAGACATCTTGCCACTCAAAATCTGCTATGGATACCATTTCTACCCCACACCCAAAACACACACCCCTTCTACATACCCAGAACTATAAAATTATATCAAGGAAGCCTGATATCCAAAAATTAATCTGTAAGGAAAACAGATACAGCTGCTAGACAGCGTCATATTGGAAAAGAGAGCAGAGTACTACAATAGATTTAGAAAAGGTGTATGTACAGCTGTGTGCGCTGAGACTGTATGTTTAACTCAACATCTCTCTCCCTCTGCATCTATCTTTGCTGTTCTCTCTCTCTCTCTCTCTCTCTCTCTCTCACACACACACACACACACACACACACACACACACACACACACACACACACACACATTTTGATATAAACAGATCTGTCTGCCAGACATGCCATGCTTTAAAATAGCTCGTCAGTACTGGGGTTCTTCAAAGCTCTGCAAGCAGCAGATCTCAACTTCATGGATGTCCCTGCTACAGAGACACACACCCTGAAGGAGGTAAGCGATGGGGGAGGGGGGCACGGCCCCTGCTTACTGCACTGCAGAATCTCTCAGCTCTGACTGCCAAGATTCACCTACTCAGTCCTTCTCCTCCAAACATGTCCTTCATTCACAGCACGCCACAAGCTGCTGGCTAGAGGGTGTGGGCACAAAGCACAACGTACACACATGCAACTCACACCATGAGCTGCAGGCTGGCAAGGGGAAACGTGTGCAGATCACAACTAGCATTACACACACACCATGAGCTGCAGAGAGGGAAGGAGGAGAGTGTGGACAGATAACACTAGCAGAACAAAACACACACACACACACACACCATGAGCTACAGGCAAGCAAGGGGAACTGTGCACAGAGCAAAGGGCTAGTTTTAGTGTAGGGCAAACAGAACCCTTGCCCTGGGCTCCATGTGATGAGGGGTGCCACCAGCCAGTGGTCACCAGAAAGGGAGGAGAGAAGACAGGAGAGAACATGGAAGCCTGTATCTCACATTAATCTTGGGGGAGGGGGAGATAGATCTTACATGCACCCCACCCGCAGCTAAACCACCACAAGGACTAGGGATGAGGGCCAGCCAGGAGAGGCGCCAGCTTCTCTACAGCACAAACCCACATACCCACCACCCTGTAGGCAAGGGAAAATGTACACAGAGTACACACACACACAAAGCACTGCTACACCTAAACCTCTCATACAACTCTCTAGATCAGAGGATTTAAACTCAATTCTCGGAGCACACCCTGCCAATGGGGGTTTTCAACCCAGTCCTCCAGACATATCCAGCCTGTCGGATTTTCAGGAATAAATGAATATACATGAGATAAATTTGCATGCACTACCTCCATTGTATGAAATCTATCTTATGCATATTCATTTGTGGGCAGTCCTGAGGACTGGGCTGACAACTCCTAGTACAAACCAAGTGTATGTTTATCTTGGGTGGGAGGGGGGGAGTATAGTGTTTTTGGGTGTAGGGGTAAGAGGTGCCTTGGTATACGATTGTGACTAGGACAACTGAAAATACTTCAGGCCTACAATGGTGGAGGGGAGGGAGGAGACTAATCCAGAGCTGGAGGAAGTAGAGGGGGGACGATTCAGACAGAGTGGGGGAGGAGTGTAATCCTATGTTTTTTTTCCCTCAGGATCTGTATCTGCTCAAAACTTTCTGCTCCCCAGCGGCATGAGTTCTGGGACCCAGTTCCATGGCTTTTATATCCAGGTTGTCCCGAAGAAGTTCCCGCTCCCCCAGCCGCAGTTCCTCAGAGGCCTCCAGCCCTCCTGTTCTCAGTGTCTTTGAGCTGGAACGACTGCTGTACACGGGGAAGACGGCCTGTAATCATGCTGATGAAGTCTGGCCCGGGCTCTACCTGGGTGATCAGTATGTAACCAGCACTGCTGATGAAGGGAGAAGGGCACTGCCAATGTCAGGAATAGAGAGGGAACATGAGACATATTATGAGAGAGACGGGGAACGGGGCATGTCAGAGAGGAGGGAGCTGCAGGCCTTGCAAGACAGAAGCTCTTTATGATCCATATTAGCACAAAATTGTGGCCTAGTTTTGTCTTCTAAATCCTGCCCCAAAGATTTCTCATTCTGGCCCTGCCATGAACTGAACTCACTCATTTGTGTGGCCCTCAGCGAGTTCTTTGCAAACACATAGCACTAAGTGCTGCCACAATCAGGCTGCAAGGACTGTGCAAGTAACAGGGCAGTTTCAAGGGACTGGCAAGGAGAGCAAGCACCCTGGGCACCAAGCTGTGGGGGTACCATGCTGCCCTTTGGAGTTAGTCTGAGTCTGCAAGTATGCAAACCCATGAGAGAAATGGGGGAAGGGGCAACAAACATGACCTTTATATTAGGTGTTGTTTTGTTCAGTCATTATCCATGGGTTATTGTCCCATCTAGGAATTTCTGAACTGGGGGGCAAGAATAATGGCTATTAATCCAATCTTAAGATGGCCAGACAGGTAGGAAAGGAAAGGAATGGCCAGTAGGAAAAGGAGGAGATGGTGCCTCTGTATAAGACTCTGGTGAGACCTTATTTAGAATATTGGGTACAATTCTGGAAGCTACACCGTCAAAAAGATATAAACAGGATGGAGCTGGTCCAGAGGGTAGCTAGTAAAATAGTGGTCTTTGTCATAAAGTGTATGAAACAGACTTAAAGATCTCAGTTTGTACTTTGGAAGAAAGGTGGAAGAGGAGAGATATGATAAAGATGTTTAAATACCTCCATTGTATAAATGCACAGGAGAAGAGTCTCTTTCAACTGACAGGAAGCTCTGGAACATGGGGGCATAGGATGAAAGTGACAGAAGTAACCTGAGGAAATACTTCTTCATGGAAAGGGTGGTAAATTCGTGGAACAGCCTCCTGGTGGAGGTGGTAGAGATGAAGACTGTATCTGAATTCAAGCAAGATAGGGACAAGGACATAGGATCTCTAAGGGAGAGGAAGGGATAGTAGATGGCATGGATGGGTAGACTGGATAGGCTATATGGTCTTTATCTGCCTTCATTTTTCTGTGTTTCAGTGGGAAGACTCGACCTTGTAAGTGAAATGCAAGTGAAACACTATACAGTACAGTCTCGCTTATCCGACCTTCGCTCAGCCGACCTTCCGGCATATCCAACAAACCTCCCCCCCCCCCAATGACGTCACATGGATTCTCTTTCCATTTTCCAAACCTGGGACCCTACTTTTACCACTGTTGTGGGCTGGGACCCTGCTTTTGCTGCCTTTGTTTCTGCATTGTTTGAGGGGTTACCATTGTTTTCCGATTATCTGACTTTTTATTTATCTGACAACGGGTCGATTCCGTTTAGGACGGATAATCAAGACTTTACTGTACTTCAAGCAGGAGTAAAGCAAGTGCCCTGGCAGTGGACAGACTGTTTATCCCACCTCTCCTTCTTTCTCAGGGACATTGCTGCAGATCGTCGGGAGTTATCTCGGCTGGGAATCACTCACATACTGAATGTATCCCACAGTAAATGGAGAGGAGGTCCTGAGTACTATGAGGGCATGCGTATCACTTACCAGGGCATCGAGGCTCAAGACTCTCCCACTTTTGACATGAGTGTCCACTTCTACCCAGCTGCTGACTTCATTCACAAGGCCCTGAGAGAGAGTGGAGGTAAGAAGGGAACACCCTACAACAGGGAGGACGGCTCTTCAGCCACAGCACAGGTGTCCAACTTGTCTTATATCCCATACCCACCACTCAGATGACTGTAAATTTGGGCCTATTTATTTTATACCTGTTTTTTTTTTAATGATAAAGAGGGACGCTCGGGTTTGGGATTCTCAGGTGATAAACTGTTCACATAGTCATTTCTTTAGCCCGAGTTGGTTGAAAAGATTCAGCTTTGTAAGGCAAAATGCACAGTGACGGAGAAAGTACCTATATAATATATGTAAACCGCTTTGGTGGTATATCAAAAATCTAATAAACATAAACATTGTAATAAAAACTACACTGGACAGGCTAAGCGAACCACAATCTTACCATCAAATTTGCTGGAAATTGCATTCACCTGGAGAATGGCTCCTTGACTCCCTCACAGAAGTGGTGCTAACTTGGGGGGTCGTCGACCCATCTATTCTTCTGCTGTAACAGGAGTAGGCCAAGCCCAAAACGTTATGAAAAGAGTCTCTGGGACGGTACTGACAAGGTTCTGGAGAATTCTATGAGTGGAAAGGACAGCTGCAGATGGATAAAGGAACAACAGACCTAGTGAGACTCACTGGATTGCATTCACATGCTGGATGCAAAAGAGGGATATCCATTCTGTACACTGTAATGAAGTGATGAATGTTAGCCATGCCATATGACTATACGTCTAACCTGCCATTGGATACTTCAGCTTATGTGACCTTTAACCTGTGACAATGTAGAATGCCCACAGTGTCTCATGTTTTTTCTCCTTCAGGCAGGATCTTGGTACACTGTGCTGTGGGGGTCAGCAGGTCAGCGACACTGGTGTTAGCCTACCTTATGATCCACCATCATATGGCCTTGGTGGAGGCCATCAAGACTGTGAAAGATCACCGGGGAATCATCCCCAACCGAGGATTTCTACGCCAGCTGGTGGCTCTGGACAACTCCCTGCGGCTAAAGAGAAAGATGTAACCATTACACATCTTCCAAAAGATGCTCACTGCCCTGAGTGTAATATTACAGCAACATAGATAATTTAATATCCTATATGATCATACAAACATATCCCAGGTGCAATAAATAATGTACCCATATTCTACACAAGAAAAGGAGACTTAAAAGGAACTTTTCTGAAGATCCAGCTGTTTCAAGACTGGGCAGAAATCGCCAGCATGGATCTATTTCTGTTCTAGTTTACTCCCATGTGGTGAGAGCTGCATGGGTTAATGGTCAAACGTTGACTCGTTTTGAGGACATTAAACAGACAAGATGTCAAAATGAATGGCAAAGTGCAACTTCTTTTCCAGGCACACCTTTATGAGGTATGGAGGAAAGGGAGAATGACTTGTATAATGTGGATATGCAGAATATGTCCCTCTTCTCTGTTCAGCTCTCAGGTTTCTGGTTCTTACATCCAGTTTTTCAGGGGGTGGGGCAGTTCCAATTAGCTGTGTGAAAGTGCTGGGATTGCAAGCTGATTGACTGATCATTTGTATCTTATTTTGTGCTGTTAAAACCCTTTTCAATATCAGGTTCAGTCTTCTGGGAAATTTGTGGCTCCTTCCTTCACTCTTAAAAATTTATATACACCCTCCTGCTCAAGCTGTTTTGTATTACAGTCTTATGTCAGACTTTTGGGGGACAGTTCTATAACTTGGTGCCCCCTTTTAAGTGTCCTGATTCTATTCTATAATGGCACCTGAGCGCCCAGATTCTGCTTTAGAATACTAGCATAATCCGACATCAGCATTCCTAACATTACATGCCTCCAGTTACACCAGCCATAGACCTGGCATAACTGTGGTGGCATAAATGGGGGGAGTATTCTGTATGTTCCGCATAAGTGGCAGCTCCGCCCATGCCCCTCCCATGCTCCACCCACATGAATACCACCTTGCATTTACACATTATACCAGTTACACACACTCTTACAAACTAGCGCTTAGCACTGTTCCTTTAAGCTGAGTGGGTGTCCTCTAGCTGCATTGCTACCAGTAGGGGTTGGTGCTTCAATATTATGTTTTCAGTTGCAAGGGATAGACAGATTCCCTGGAGTCGTTCAGAACTTGCCTGTCCTTCACTATTGAAAATGTGATAATGTAACAGCACCCCCCACTGGCAGGATTGTAGATGGAGGACTCCCGCTCAGTTTATAAGGAACAGCAACAATTATCACAGGAGCTGTATAGTTTCAAGTCGCCCACAAGTTGTAGGTATGATGTTATCTGGGGGGGTCATTAAGCACCTTTGGGATAAAAACTCAGGGCTAGCCTATTAGGGAAGATGAGGCCTTTGCCTAGGGCAGCAGCTTCAAGGTGGCAAAAAGCAGCTGTGGTCCAAGAAAGCAATAGTCCTGACAGCTAGAAACTCAAAAGAACCATCAATCCTGTACTTTTATATACAAGTAAGTTACCCAGGTAATTTTCCTCATTATGTATAAATACAAAATAAAGTATAATATTAAAATCTATGGTGTCCAATTATGCTTTTTTTACAGGTCTGGGTTGAGGTGATCATGATTATTCACTTTATCAAAATTTGGGGAGGAAGTGGGGGAGGGGTGCCCAGGGGCCTGAAATTAATTAAGTGGGCACAAGGCTGAAGTGTCACCAAGAGCACCACATACCTTTGCATCAGTCCTATAAAAGCTAAATCCACAGCCTGATGAGTTAATAAGAGTATTCAGTGGATTTGTACAGAGTGAATCTTGAGCTGATGAGTAAATCAAGACCACCATGCAAACGTGAATTATGAAGGACAATTTCATTCTTAACATCAAGACCCTTCATAATTCGCATTTGCATGGTGGACTTGATTTGCTCATCAATTCAAGATTCACTCTATATATGTCAAACCAGTTTATTATCCAACAGTATGGAATGTTATCAAAAGCTTTCTTATAGTCAAGCCACTCTATACTAAAGTTTTGGCTTTTCTTACGGCTGGAGATGATAGATTTATTCGGCATGAACTGGTCCTTGGTTCCATATGTTCTTTTTTTTTATTACCCTTCTGTTCTATCATCATGATATTATTAACATCTATTGTAATGAGCAACTTGTGACTGTAGGCAAGCATGCAATTTTTGGAGATATTATTTGGCTCTCCCCTTGGAAAAAGCTTTTCTCATATTAACCATTGTGGTGTTAGATCTGGCTGGTTTGATTGTTGCAGTTTGTCATATCTTGATGGAGAGATATTAAATGTTTGATGCAAAAGCTGGGAACTTCAAGGCCAGGGCTCTTCCAATCCGGGGCTCTTCTTAACCTAGTTTGTTTGGTTGTTATTTTGACCCATACCATTGTTTTGATGTGTACCTTTTCCATTATGTTCTGTAGGTCAGGAAGCCATTCTGCTCTGTTGTGCTCTATAGATCTATAGTCAAGGGCAATGACTCAAAATGGGTTAGTTTTGGGCATATACAAACTCAAAAAACCTAATACAAGAATAAAAACAAACAAACAAAAACCGAGTTTGCTAATACCCACTATACCCAAAATAGTGTCAGACTGTCAAGGAAAAAAACACTCTCAAGTCCCAAGAAATTTTTTCCAGGTCCTTTATTGCGGCACCAGTAATATTGTGTTTACAGGAAGTTTACATATACTTAACTAAGTGCAATCATGGAGGAGAAAAAAGACAGAGCGGTAAAAAAAACCTCCAGAATTAAAAGAGGTGGACCGACCCCCCCCCCCCCCCCCCCCACTCCTTCTTCACAACAATTCACTTGACAGGAGCACTAGCATGATACAGTGAATACATAAAGTGAGTTCCAAAATGTAAACATTAAAACTGCACTAAGCAAAAATTCCCCCCAAAAAGGTATTACTACTTAACTTGGAGTGGAGGAGTGGCCTAGTGGTTAGGGTGGTGGACTTTGGTCCTCGGGAACTGAGGAACTGAGTTCAATTCCCAGCACAGGCAGCTCCTTGTGATTCTGGGCAAGTCACTTAACCCTCCATTGCTCCATGTAAGCCACATTGAGCCTGCCATGAGTGGGAAAGTGCGGGGTACAAATGTAACAAAAATAAATAAATACTACAGCTCTCTCTTCACAACTTCCATATCCCGTCAGTCCAAGCCGCTCACTTTCTCCAGTATTAATGGTTTCTTTCTAGATGAGCTAGCATCCTACACTCCACTATATTTTCAGTGCAGGACAGTACACCAGACCTCAGCAAGGGCCACCTTTTCACTACAGGCTATTTCAGGAGGTGGAGCTCACCAAACTAGTAACAGCATCAAGATGGCAACCAGAAACTTAAAGGTTGCCAAGTTTTGGCCATACCATGACAATAATGAACCTCAGTCCTAAGCCAGGTTGTGTGGAGTATGATCAGGGCTGGATTAAGGCCAACTAATGCCCTAAGCAAAGCCCAACAATATGGTGCCGCTCAGCCATTCCATTGTTTAACTGACAAGACATTAAGACCCAATGAGTGCTAAGAAATATCATTATTGTATGAAACGAAACTCTCTATATATTTATAATGATTAGAAAAACACTGATATTCATATTGGATAATGGGTGGGGTAGATGGCAGTGAAAGAGTTAAGGGCATGATAGCTAAAGGGAAAAACTTTTGGTGCTCTTTCCCTTGGTGCCCTAAGCACATGCTTTTTTTGCTTAATGGTTAATCTGGGGCTGACTATGATCTCAATCTCTCAGCCACAGCAGAGAGATCCAAATGGAGGAGTGGAGGGCAGTGAGCTAGAGGGAGCCAGAAGATACGCCTGCTGCAGCATCAACACAAACCCAGGGAAAAACATACCCCTCAGCATGCCAAATCAAGCAGCTCAGAAGGATAAACCCTGCCCTGCATCTGTGCAGGAAGTCCCAAGGCCATTCCCGCTCTCTCTCCAAATGGCGGTAAAATGACCGTTGTCCCTGCGTCATTCTGAAGCAAATCACCAGCTGCTGAAGTACAGGAATCCATAGGCCACCGCGGTACAACCAGCACCAGAATGCCACTCTGAGAAGTGCTCACATCCTCTCATCTTCTCTGACTTACAGGAAGAGCAGCAGCCAGATGATTCACGGCGGGCTCCACAGCGGAAGCACCGCATGATCAACTCAGTGGGAGCCACAATCATCCCCCCCAGGAAGAACTCATGTCCGATGTGGAAATCCTCACCAGCCTGGCAGGAGCTCCCCTCTGAGAAACTGTTGAAACTGCCCTGGGTACTGCTCCAGATAGGAAAATAGCAGGGAGACTTACCAGCTCTGAGCTGCACGAGCCACTTTCCCTGCAGTGCACTGAACACACAGCTGCCTCTACTAAAGGGCAAAATGGCTCTTTTTTTTTCTTGCCAGTTTCAGGAACTAGCTGTTGAGCCTTGCTTCCTAGACCAATGGGAGGAGAAGGAGGAGAACATGGGCTGAAGGAGACAGGACTCTGGAACTTCCAGAGATGATCTCCTGAAAGGAGACTGCCCGATAAGCTCAACAGGGCTGAGCTATGACCATCCACCTGCTGGAGATAGAAAATATTGAAGGGCTCAGCTAGCAGGCTAGGGTTATAAGCTTCAGCTCACTTCTGGGTTCTCTGTCTCCACCTTCTGGTCGATGGACATGACTAACCCACAAGTTCTGGAATAGTGTAAGGACGATATGGAAATTCTAATTTTTGTTTTCCATTCCTTTCCTAATAATTCCTTTCATTCTATTTGCTTTCTTAGCTGCCACTGCATACTGAACAGAGGGTTTCAATGTATCATCAATGATGACACCAAAGGCTCATACTTTATTGATAGTGAACACTATTTGCTAAGATCTTAGAGGCATTAGTCACACAGCAATTGGTGATTTATTTGGATCAGCACAATATCCTTTCACCCTTTCAATTGGGATTTAGAAAGGATTTTAGTACTGAAACATCTCTGTGTGCCTTGGTAACTAAAATTAAATATTGGTTATATAGAGATATTCAGATGTTGCTGATTCAGTTTGATCTGTCAGCAGCATTTGATGTGAACAATCATGAACTACTTATATGGCTGCTAGATGGGATGGTTATAACTAACCCAGTATTGAATTGGTTTAAGGGATTTTTGACTCTTAGAACATACCAGGTCAAAACGCAAAATGAATTGTCTACTACTTGGGCTTCAAGTTGTGGTGTTCCCCAGGGATCTCCATTGTCACCCATTATTTTTAATAGTTATTTCATCTCTTGGCAACATTTTAGATAGTACAGACAGAGAGGGTAATACAGTATACAATCAGAGAAACCAAAAGAAAAAAGCAACACTGGGCCTTCAAGAATGGGACAACAGGAGTACTTTATTAGCCAAAGACTTGCATTGATTTCGCTATAGCGCGAAAAAAGCGGGCTCCGGCGAGGGAGCCTTCTCCTGTTTAGTCCAAATAGATTTATCACCCAGGCTTTTTTAAGGCATTTACAACCTCAATTCTGAACGATCGCCATATTTACAAATTTGACCCCTGAGGCAGGCGCCTTTTGGGCGCCAAAACACGGCCCGTGTCGGGTCTTTGGCTAATAAAGTACTCCTGTTGTCCCATTCTTGAAGGCCCAGTGTTGCTTTTTTCTTTTGGCAACATTTTAGATAGCCATGCATTGAAGAATTTTATTTACGCAGATGACATCACATTACTTGTCTCACTAGATAAGGTGGAGTCCACAGCTGCAAATTGTATTGTTAGTTGAGGACTGGGTTATCACTCAAAGAGCAAAATTGAATGTAGATATAACTACGTTTTTTTTATCGCTTCTAATCCACAACAAGCAGTTTTATATCTTCAGTAATAGACTGGCTAAAGTAAAGTACTAAAAATGGCTTTAAACTAAATTTGCTGTGGATGGGTGAGAAAAGCCCCAAAGTCATTAATAACCTTCAGAAAGGTAAGACATCAAATACCTTTATAGAAAAGGGAAAAAAGAGTAACATCTGGAGATCCTTGTATACCAATGCTCATAGTATGGGAAACAAATTTCTAGATTTAGAGGCTACAGTGATAGAAGCCGACTTGGATTTAGTGGCAGTCACGGAGAACCATGACTGGGATATAGTTATACCTGGCTATAATCTATTCAGGAAGGACAGGGTAGGAAAAAAGGGTGAAGGAGTACCATTATAAGTTAAGAATAATATTAAAGTGACAGAATTGCAAGACATACAGGATAAGGAAGTAGTACTGTGGGTTAAACTGGTAAGAGGGAAAGGAAAATGTATTTACATTGGCGCAATATACAGGTCATCTTCACAGTCAGAAGAAATGGACAGAGACTTAATTGAAGACATTCACAAGATAGCTAGGAAAGAAGAAGTACTACTGAAAGACGATTTTAATATTCCAGACATCGATTGGGGTGTCCCTGCTGCAAGGTCATCTAGAAGCAAAGGGATCTTGGATTTTCTACAGGAAGAACTGTTCCAGCAGTGGATAACAGAACCAACGTGGGATGGAGCTATTCTAGACCTGGTGCTTACAAACGGGAAGAATGTTTCTGATGTTATGTTGGGAGATCATTTGGCACCTAATAATCACCAAATGGTGTGGTTCAATTTTAAGACACGGGAGGAGAGGGCTTATTCAAGATTGAAGGTCCTAAATTTCTAAAGAACTAACTTTGCCAAGATGTGGGAATTTCTCAAGGAAGAGTTAGTTGGATGGGAACATTTGAAGGAAATAGAGCATCAGTGGGCAAAACTGAAAGGAGCTATTTTAAAGGCGACAAACTTTTATGTTAGAAAATTACATAAAAGTAAGAGGAAAAGAAGGTCGCTCTGGTTCTCTAATGTAGTAGTTGAAAAGGTAAGGGAAAGAAGGTTAGCTTTCATACGTTACAAGACAACTCAGAAAGAGGAAGACAGGCAAAAATACCTAGAAAAGCTAAGAGAAGCTGTAAAGGCTGTCAGGAAAGCAAAAGGCAAATAGAAGAAAAGATTGCCGAAACGGTAAAGTTTGAGGACAAGACATTTTTCAGATCTGTGACAGGAGGAAATGCCATAATAGCATTGTGAAGCTCAAAGCTAAGGAGGAGGAATATGTAGAAGCTGATAAGGATAAAGCTGAACTGCTTAACGATTATTTCTGTTCTATGTTCATGGATGAAAGGCCAAGGGTAGGACCATAGAAAACAAATGCTAATGGGAATGGATGTATAGTAGACCAGGACCGATTCTCAGAAGACTGTGTTCATGAGGAGCTGGCTAAACTAAAAGTAGACAAAGCGATTGGGCCTGATGGAATACATCTGAGGCTACTCAAGGAGAAGTTCTGGCGGCTCTGTTGTCTCAGTTCTTCAATGCTTCCTTAGAGTCTGGAGTGATCCAGGAGGACTGGAGAAGGGCAGATGTGGTCCCTCTACACAAGTAAGGAGGACGTTGGGAATTTCAGACCTGTCAGTCTGACCTCAGTGGTGAGTAAACTAATGGAAATACTTCTAAAGCAGAGGATTGTGAGGTTTCTCAAATCAAATGAACTGCAGGGCCTGAGGCAGCATTCTTTCACTAGAGGCAGCCACACAAAACAAGCAGAAGTATCCCCCTAACAACAAACCACAAAAAATGTGAAACAAAAGCAAAGAGCATGGGTAGACCAAATCTGCTTCCAAACAGTGGGTTTATTTTTTAAAAAAGGACTCAACGCATTCCTGCATTTCAGCGCCAACAGTGCCTGCCTCAGGAGTCAAACAAATTGTCTCAGCCACTGATGACAACAGTACACAAATACGCTTAAAAAATCCCAAGGTACAGTATGGTTTATGCTGTATCTTTGGATTTTTTAAACCCTATTTATTTACCTTGAAGGGCCCTGGTGCTCTTTGCGGTCGCTGCTGGGGCAGGAAAGAATCACACTCTTTCCTGCCTGCTACCACTACTCTGCTTGGCACTGCCATTTTTTAAAAATGGCTGCCAAGACTGCCGAGACCTGCAAGACTACTGCAGGAAGTCTCAGCAGCCATTTTGAAAACATGGCAGCACTGGCCCGGGGCACAGTAGCGACATCAGGAAGTAAAGAGTGGGATTCTTTCCTGCCCCCCGAAGCCACTAAACACCAGGGTCCTTCAAGGTAGGATCCACTTTGGCTCAGGCAGAGGTCTGTAATGTGTGGGAGCGGGGCATTGGTGCAGCAGTGCGGCAACGGGCAGTGGCCAGGAGGGGGTGGGGCCAATGAGTTTTACTGCCCGGGGCCTCGACCACTGTCAGTCCGCCCCTGGGTACAAGCTTAGACTTTAAGTCCTCTAGAGTCAGCAAAATACTCACAGAACCTGAACAGAACTTTTGCTGAGATACAATTGAAAAAGATATGAGATAATCCCTTCCCTTCTCCCATTTCTATGCATGGAGTTGGACGTGTCCCAAGTGACACATGGAGTGCTCTGTACCTCAGGCTCCAGACCCAGGTATTCAGCAGACTCTTAATTTCGTCTTCTAGGGACCCTACCACATCCAGTACCAAAATCTTCAAGGGTTCCTACACACACTTATATTCCACCTACTCCTCCATAGACAGTTTACTCCTTCATTATGATAAATCACTTATTTGCCTCAGCAGTGCACATAACCAACCTTCACTTAATGTTGAAAACGTCTGCACCAAATTCTTCATAGGCTTTTGAATATCATAATATTTAAAATCAAGTTTTTATCTTATTTATTCTTTTAGCTTAAAGTACTTAACTTAATAGTCGGTAATCGGACCAGGGGTTCTAACAGGCTCCAGAGGCAGAACAATTCAGAATGTGTGACATGCTCCACCCCAGCCAAATAAGTAATGTCCCTTCACAACCAAGTGCTCATTCCCTGGGCAGCTCCAGAGACACATATCAAGAGGCACACACCAAACTGCACAGCTAGAAGTTACAATAGCAATGAACTTCTGTCCAGTCAATGTGACTGTACTCCCTGAAAAGCACAATTAGCTAGGAGAGAAGAGGGAGAGCAACAGAACTACAACTGTCTAGGAAAGGTACTGTATTGGGGGGGTAGAGAATAAGGAAAGAAAGAGCAAGGAGACCCCAGCTGTCCAGGAGAGGAAGAGAAAAGGGTAGGAGGCTCACAGCCACCTAAGGAAGGACCAAGAGACTTCTATCACACCATCTCCTTTACTAAAACTGGATGCTGTCTCTCCTTTTTTCTTTCATGCCCCAGATACATTTTATGTTTTCCCTAATTCTTATCATTCTCATTGCTTCTTGTAAGTCTTTTTTCTTTTAACCTTTCTGTGTCTCTTGTTTGTATTCCAGGACCCCTGTAGAGTTGAACACTTAGAATGAGGATGTTATTCTGGGTGAAATACAATAAAAGCTTTCAATGCTTCCTGTTCAATTATCTGACACACACATACAACTCTTATGGCCAACGTTGCCCAAAAGAGGGCAGCAAAAGGCCCGAAAACCACCCTGACTTGATCAGAGCTTTGCAACTGAGCATCTGAGGGCATGAAGCAGAACCAGGGTTGTGTCAGATCCAGCTCCCAGCCGCAGCCTGGGTGAGTGGGTCTGCTGCCAGGTTTTCTGTCCTTGTTTCTTATTGAGATGGACCCCACCTTAGGCTCTGGTTCTACAGAAATTTTATAAAAAGCAGAAATTGGCAGCCTCACTTTCTCCTCAATGCCAGACCCTGGCAACTGGGAATTCCAAAGCTGTCATAACACAGCAACTTCAAAGTTTCAGGGTCTCATCACAGACCCCACAGATACCTCAGCAAGGCCCTCACAACGGGTGAGTGGCTCTGCTCATTTGACCTTCCTGCATATACTATAGCAGGACATGTCTATCCACTCCTAACCTAGCTAAGATCATTTTCAAGCACCATTCTGACCTCATGTGCAACTTTCTTTAAATGTATCCCTTTATTTTCTTACTCTTATCTATCTATATGTTCCATCTTTGCTTATACCCTATGCTATCTATTAAAATGTTTTATCATGTTTTTGTTGACATTGTGATGTAGCATACTATGTCATGTTTTGTATTGTTATTTTAATATTTTTACTGCTGTGTCTATTGTCTATGTTTGACTTACTCTTACTGTACACCAACTTGAGTGAATTCAACTTTAGGAGAAAGCTAAAAACATTTCTTTTCCCAAAACCTTCGCCCTGATACCCAACACCACACTGTACTCATGAGTCTTCCTACCCATTCTTTATCTCCCTCCTAATCACACTTCTCTCGTCTCTCACAGCCTTCTACCAAGTGTCTTCATGCCTTGCTTCAATTAATGTGTTCTAATCACTGTAAACCGTACTGAACCCTAAATCAGGGATATTAGCAGTATATTCACCAGGGGGGGGGGGGGGGGGGAATAGGTTTGGAAATGGGTGTGAAAATAATCAATGCTTTGTCCTGAAACTACCTTGGGCAACAGGAACTGACAAGAGTAGCCCTGAATTTGTCTCACTGTATTGTGCAATCTATAGTGCAAGCAAAGAATGAATAAAGTTTACAGCACATGAAATGGATTTTCTAAAAGAATTACTGGCCCTGAAATACCTGGGTTCACCTGCTTGTCTTATTTCAGTACATGGCTCCAGAGTCAGAAAGAACAGGCTGAGCCAGTCCAGTTTTTTTCTCAATGTATTAAAGGTAGTGGGAAGGTACAAAAGTGCAGTGTTGAACACCATAATGTAACCCACAGGTGCTGGAGGGGGTTGGGTAGGGCCATTTTAGCCATTAGACCAGTGGTTCCCAAACCTGGTCCTGGAGGCACCCCAGCCAATCAAGTTTTCAGGATATCCACAATGAATGTTCATGAGAGAGAGATTTGCATGATGTAGAGGCAGTGCATGCAAATCTCACTCATGAATATTGATTGTGGGTATCCTGAAAACCTGACTGGCTGGGGTGCTTCCAGTATCAGGTTTGGGAACCACTGCATTAGTCAGATTAGGTCCTTGGTCTTCCCTCCAAGCCCTCAAGGGCCACCAATGGGTCAGGTTTTCAGGATATCCCTAATAAATATGAATACAGCATAATACATTATCACTTGACACTAGTTAAACCTTTATTACAATCTTCAAACTACTTAAATAATCAATATAAGAAAATTATTAAAACAATCTGACTGCAGAAGTGATTATTTAAGTGGGTTTGAAGATTGTAATAAAGGTTTAACTAGTGTCAAGTGATAATGTATTATGCTGTATTGATTTTTTTTATTATATCTTTATAGATTGTGAGCCCAGTTATTTTTTACATTAATAAATATGCATAAGAGAGAGATTCTCATACAATGGAAGTTGTAAGCATGTATTGTTGGAAAAGGTTTATTTCCTTATCATCCATAGCTGTCCAGTCCTGACAAGTGGATGTTGTGTGCATCTCACCAGTGGAAGGACACAGAAAAAGAAGTAGTTCTATGCGCTTTGTCCCTACAGGGGATTGTGGAGACATATAATACAATGTTCAATATTTCTCTGTCTCCAAGCAGATGGTGAACGAACCATGCAGCTCTTGGTTGGTTCTTCTCAGGTAGCTCCTGACCCAGATTTTGTTCTGTTGGTCAGTAGAGCAGGGTTTGTTGTTTTGTTTTTTAAAGATTATGCTCCTCTTAGTGGAAGAGTAGCCTAGTGGTTAGTGGAGTAGATTGAGAATGAGTGGAACTGGGTTCTATTCCCACTGAAGCTCCTTGTGACTCTCACTTAACCCTCCATTACCCCAGGTACAAAATAAGTACCTATACATAATGTGTAAGCTGCACCTGCCGCTTACATGCATTCTTTCTCACACACACAGCCACACATTCACTCTGTCTCTCTTCGCTCACACAGTCACTCTCACACACTCTCTCAAACATACATACTCCGAGGAAAACCTTGCTAGCGACCGTTTCATTGGTCTCAGAAAACGGGCCCTTTGTTATTAGTTATTGAATATCTCTCTTTTAAACAGTAGTAATAAACAATATTAAGTGCATTTTATATTATACCACTGCATTCCACAAAACAAAAGGAGCAAGTTCCCACAAACCATCTTTCTATTTTGATCTAGGCAGAGAAAAAAAAAAAGATTTAAATGCTCCCAGGTTTCAACCCAATTCATGTTTAATGTGGGATATAAATGTCATAAATAAGTAAAAGAAATAAATAGAAACTCTGAATGTTGAGCACCTGATTCTCATAACATGATGTCTGTTTTAGAAGTGGCCCTTTACCAGGAGGAAAAAAAAATCTCTGCTACGAATATAACACATGCTAGGGCAGTGATGGGCAACCTTTTGAGCTTGGTGTGTCAAAATTCGCCAAAAACCGAGCATAACTCGGGGTGGTGTGTCACTTCGAGAAAAAAAACCATAATTTCGCGATATTTATAGTTTAAATAACAAAAATGTATAATTGTAATATAAACTGTATTTAATAAACCAAAAACTAATTATTTAACTACCTACTTAGTGACTTCTTGTTCATCTGTCAGTCGGTTTCTTTTGTTGGTCCTTGATATTATTTAACTTGTGTGGGTGCCATGAACTAAGATAAGTGAGGGGGAGGAGGAATTCTTTAACTAATCTGCCTATTAGTGACTTTTTTGTTGCTGAATTTCATTGGCTAAATCTTCAATTGAAGGTTGGTATTTTGTACACTTCAAGCCCAAGCAAGCGCTACTAACTTCATCTGTCAATCTGTTTCTTTGTTGGTTTGATATTATTTAACGCTGAGAATAAGGTTTCACAAAAGTACGTAGAGGGAAAAATTGTGAGTAAAGCCATTGCTATATTTTCAGGGTGCTAAAAGTGTCTGGTAATCGGATCCAGGCACTCCAAATTTCCTGGTAACTCAGATATTCTCTTAATAATTGCATCTTTATTCTGCATATCGTGAAATAGAACTGGTGCACATCTTAGGAGAGTTTCTTAATAAATTCTCCCTCACTGAGTGCTTTTCCATGCTGAGCTATGGAAGTGAGCAATGCTCAAACTTGCAGATGTTAAATTTGTAGAACCTTTTACAAATTTAAGGATGGACTTAGATTGGCTCTTATAAAAGTGTAGCTGCCTGGAAATGTATTCCTTCCGTTCATCCTCACTTTTTTTCAAGAGCTGGGAATGATTAGTTTCAAAATGTCTATTTATATTCCACGTTCTGCTTACTACCGTTGCAGTACATAGAACGCAAAATGATTTGCCATTTTTTTCTATAATGCCATACATCTCGGTCCATGTCTCTTGAAAGGGTCGGCTACTGCTACTACCACTTCCCTTTACTTAACCTTGGTTTTTTATTTTTGAGTTCTCCATCAGGGGGGCAGAGACAGAAGATAGAATTTATAGATAGCCTGTTAGCCCTAACTAGCCTAACTGACCACCTTATGTAAATTAAGATGGCTGCCGCTATTTCTAATGGCGGGAAACGGCACCCATAGCACATGCCCTCGCCTCTCCCCAGCCCTCCCCCCTCACCTATCTCAGTAATGGTGGTCAATTACAAATCCACGACACCCCAGAACAGTAGATTGGATGATGGTGCTGGTAATGGTGATCACAGGGGCCCTCAGAGATGCGTCCCCCACGGCATCCGCTGCTCTCTGCTCCGCCGGCCGGAAGTGAGGAGCCGGGGCAGAGGGAGTCAGCAGGGAGGGAGCCAATAGGAGCGCACACGGCACACCCCCAGCGGGTAAACATGCACCGGGTGATTTCGCCGGGGGGGGGGGGAGGTCGCGCTGCACCGGGGGGAGGGGGGGCGCATCGGCGATCCGCCCCGGGTGTCAGCAAGGAACTCCGCTGCTTCTCTGTATGCCGGCCACATGCGGCCGCGTGTCACTGAAAAATGGCTACACGTGTCAGTACTGACACGCGTGTCATAGGTTCGCCATCAGGGTGCTAGGGTGTCCCCTCCAAATGACACACACTGATTACGGTTTTAACAATTACTACTCTACCTATGAAAAGTTATTCCATTATTATACTTCCTCTGTGTATCTCCGTATGCTGCACACGCTGGCATGTTTGAAAATAAAAGCGAGATTAAATAAAAATGCTACGAACAATCTAGAACGACAACGTGGATGCAGCAGCTCATAGGTTTGTGTTTGCTTTGTTTAGAATGTATGCAGAACGACGGCTGCGCGGGAAAGGGGAAACAAAGACTAAACTTAATTGGCTTCAACGTTTTTGACGTCATGCCGTCTCCTCTTCTCAATCAAACCTCTTTGATACAATCGTCTGACTTCCTCATCAGCTGATGAGCTGCCTTGCTCTAAGATCACCGTTCAGACCACCACATGGGCTGGAAACTCAAAGGAGCTTTTAACGTTACCCAAGAAGTTTTAGATTCAAGACGAAACAACACTTTTCTGTCTCAGGAGAGGTGAGCGAGGAAAGAAATGCTGATCTCGGCAACTGCTCACTGCTTTTGGGTTTCTTTACTCCTCAGCAGCTTTGCCAAAGCCAGGCAAAGGAAGGATCAACGAGAGACCCATCATCGGTAAGCTGAGGATGTCAATGATCATACAGGTCCAGCAGGTCCAAAGGGGCAGTTGAGCCACTCCTACTTTCCCAACTCCTGTTTCTAAGATTTCCAGACTGAAGGGTCGAAGCAGAAAGCTGCCACAAGCCTAACCACATGCACATTTTACTTGCCACACAATGCAGAGAGAGGGGTTGAACCCAGAACTTAACCTGTTCGATACCCATGACTGCACGGTGTATTAAAATGAATGGTAATGAGTCCACTAAGTATTTCTCCGCAGTGCACTGAAAGAAACAGTGGCTTTTCAGACCCACACAATGCAAGAAATTTTTTGTGAGGTCTGGAGCAGCATAGAAGGGTTGGTTGAGAGGATTTCGTGCCCTTTTTTGTGATTTAAATGCCTGATTTTTCTTTTTCTGCACTGCAGCCAAAGTATCAGCAACTTTAAAGACAGACCAGTGGTAACACCAGTACTGTGAGCATGTCTGAACAAAAACAAAAGTGTGATCACAATATCAGCAGCTGTAGTTCTGATCATAAATAGCCTCCCAAAAATACATTTTTGTAAGGCTAATATTTATGCACAGAACAGCTATAGATGTGTGCTAGCACTTCCATTTTCTTTGGTCATGCATGCAAAAAGCTGCACTTGCTGCTGAACCTTTTGGACTAAAAACTTTCTTATTTCAAATCACCTTTGGCCAATGACACTTGAGGCTAGATTCTATATATGGTGCCAAAAAAGCACTATTCTATAAGTCATGCTTAGTTAGGCATGGTTTATAGATACAGCTTATGCCTGGAAATCACGTCTAACTTTAGACGTGACCATTTGCATCAACTGCAAAGCATGCACCTAAATTGGGCACATATCACCCTTTAATGTATAACAATGGATGTAATACTAGAACACTCCTGTTCCGCCCATCACCCTCCCATTTCTGCTCCTCTGTTTGTTACTCGTGCATAAAATTTAGGTGCAGATCCCACGCTTAAATTTACACAAGTAAATTCAATTAAATCTAATTAGTGCCAATAATTGCTTGTTAAAAAAAGTTATTGGTGCTAATTTGCTCATTCAATTAAATTGGGTGCTCAAATGGGCACACACCTAAATTTTCACATGTAGTTTTTGGTGACTTTTATAGAATTAGGTGGTTTATGCTGGCCGCCAATACTGGAGCTTGCTGAGCACAACTGTGTTGGATTGGCAACATGGCTCCACTCCCCCCCCCCCCCTACTTATCCACTCTCCTTCTTTCTCTGTTCTATCTTATTTTGGTAGTTCCATTCTGTTCCTTAGTTTATGCCAGAGGAAAAGAGGGAGGGATTTGATGGTGACAGTGTTGGATCACTTCCCTGTCACCAGCAGTAGTGTGAAAATTCACTTTTTTGGAGTGGTTGTTGGGGTTGGGTGCAGGCTGAGATTTGATATTAATATACTTAAGAAAACTTTTACAAATTCTACAGAAGCCACTTCAGAGACATAAGATCTATTAAACCCATTGGATACTTGTTCCTTGTAGAGACTTCACACCTAGCAATAGTGAAATAGTGGTTCTTGACTCCTCCCTCACCAGAACTGTCCATGTCTTCTCCCACAGGGATCCTGACTCAGGAAAACTACAGATGAAACACTGAGCCCTTTGGGAAGGCCTACATCCCAGCATCTTATGTCAATATCTGGAGTCTGCTGGATGCAGAGTGGCCCCCATTAGGTAAGGAAAGGACTGCAGCCCCTGCCTCACTCAGTCCCTGCAGCTGATTCCTGATAGCAGGGTCAGCCTGTTGAGGGGGGGAGGGGTAGGGCAAGTGCAAAAAACAAAGCTGCTCATTGATAGAGCTGGCCCTGCCTGCCAGTGAAGCAAGTTTCATTAACCCTTTAGTGTCCAATGTCCCCATAATAAGCCATATGGGAACAGATTGATGGGAACATTGGACACTAATAGTAAGACTATCAGGTGGTGCCATATTATATAGATAGGCCAGTTCTTTGCTACATTAGGGAATCAGATCATTACGTTCATTAAATGAAGCAAGGCAGTAACTGATATTTGTATAGTACTACCAGGCGTGCCCATCGCTTTACTAACACTAAGGGGCCCTTTTACAAAGGTGCAGTAGGGCTACCGCGTGGCAAAAGAGCATCACCGCTGGGTACTCCCAGGCGCCCTACGGTAGTTCTGCTTTTGCTGCATGCTGGTTCCCACGCTAGAAAATGATTTTTATTTTCTAGCTTGGGGGGCACGGAGTAGGCGTGCCCGGCGGTAATCAGGTACACTGATATGCGCTGCCTGTTTACTGCACGAGTAGGCGTGAGCCCTTACCACTTACTAAATAGGTGGTGGCAGGAGTGTAGCCAGGCTGACATTTTGGGGGAGCTCAGAGTTCTCATGGGGGGTGGGGGACACTAGCATATAGGTGTGACTAGTGTTTAGGAGTATACCAAATAATGCCTTAGAGTGAACTTTATGATTGATTTCTAAGTAAACAGTCCGTTCTGTGTTAATATAAACCACATTCACAGTTATGGAAGCTTTGGAAACACTGACATTTGTAAATCTCTTACTTCAGTCACTCACAGAACACAGACCTATCTTCACCATTACAGAATAAAGAACCAAAAATTAGAAAAGGAAACGCTAAGAAATCACATTTTCTATAAGCGGATACAGCACAGAAAAAAATAAAAATGCATTATCTACTGTAGGAAGGAAAATGCAAGATCACTTTCTACCCCAAAATAAAACCCACAAATAAATTATCTGGATACTCGTGAAATGTTAAAAAAAAACTTGTGGGACACAGTGGGCCCGATATTCAGAACGCAGGATGCAGCAATCAGCACTGACCCTGGATATTCAATGCCAGGCTGTTTCCAAAACAGTGCAAAACAAGTAAAGTCATAAACAACACAGTTTATACCAAATTGTTTAACCGCCCTTAGGTTTTGCCTTTGGGTTTAACAAATAATACCATCTGCATGTAAGGTCTAGATAAACAAATTTAAACAATCTACGTTGAAGGTATATGCCCTAAGTATCTAGTACTTGGTAGCAATAATGAAACAGTGATGGAATATTCACACAGCAGGCAGCCAACAGATTTAGGGTCCTGTTTACTAAGGTGCGTTAGCATTTTTAGCACGTGGATAAAATTAGCGCACGCTGTGCAGACACCCATAAGAATATTGTGGGCGCCTACATAACACGCGCTAAAAACGCTAATGTACCTCTAGTGCGACTTAGTAAACAGGGCCCTTAATTTCCACTGAAAATAATTAACTTTGTATGAACATGAATGTCATTCAGCTCCAACTGTTCTACTGCTGCTTCTCCTTAGTCATCATTATTCCAGGGACTCATCTATATACAAAGATTACTCAACCCCCCCCCCCCCCAAAAAAAAAAAAACAAAAAAAAAACATGCCTTTTATAACCAAACAGACTTGAAGAAGAAATAAATATATACCACAGAAATGGAAAATGTTGGCACATTTAGACTGACTCTGGACTTCTGCATAAAGGTAGCTCTGCCTTCATTATTCAGTATTGTTCTTATAAATAGTAATAAACAATATTAAGTGCATTTTTATAATATACCACTGCATTCCACAAAACAAAAGGAGCAAGTTCTCACAAACCATCTTTCTCTTTTGATCTAGTCACAGGAAAAAAAGATTTTAAATGCTTCCAGGTTTCAACTTATTTCATGTTTAATGTGGGATATAAATATCATAAATAATTAAAATAGTTGAGCACCTGATTCTCATAACATGTCTGTTTTAGTGGCCCTTTACCAGGAGAAAAAAAATCTCTGCATGAATACAACATGTGCCAGTGTTGGCCCTATAACCAGCCTCCTCCAAATCACACACTGATTTATAGCAAATTACTTTTTTACCTATGAACGTTATTCCGTTTTATACTTTCTCTGTGTACATCCATATGCTGCCCAAGCCAGCATGTTTGAAAACATAAGTAGGATCAAATAAAAATGGTACCAACAAGAACAAAAACATGGGTGAAGTAGCTCATAGGTTTGTTTGCTTTGAGGGTACAGGGAATCGATATGACGGTTGCGTGGGGAACGGAACGAGAGAGAGATTAACCTCCATGGCTTCAGCTTTTTGACGTCTTGCTCCTAGTTCTTAAACCTCCTTGAGCAGTGAGCTATGCAGGGCAGAGCTGAAGACATCTGCTTCTGGCAGCCCCGGTGACAGTCTGTCTCACTGCTTTCGGCTGCCCTCCTGATGGTCCATCTTGCTGCTTCGTCCCACTCACAGGAAGTTGAAAACACGACATGAAGCAGCGAACTGACCGGGGCAGCCGGAAGCAGCTGCCTTCAGCATGCTGCCAGCGCTGTGGCTCACTATTGGAAACAGGGAGGAGAGATGTAGCCAGCTGGACCCGAAAGAAGGGAGGGAAAGCTCAACTGCCTGACGCAGGGACAAGGAGCCTGAGGAAACAAAAAAAACGCTTGGCTGGCCACTATTGTTAGGGGGGCCTGAGACAGAACTAGGGGGCCTGGGCCCCCAAGGTATCCTGTTGCTACACCACTGGGTTGGTGGTAAGAGCTCAGGCGGTAAAGGCCATGCGCTAATTTGTAAATTACCGTGTGGTCGTTAATGGCAGAAATAAAAATTCGGCCATTTTAGAGGCATACTAAGAAGTGGCTGGAACATGTGGGAAACCCACATGCTAAACCCACATCCAGCCATTTTTAGTGTGGCTTAGTAAAAGGACCCTAGGCTTAGAGTTAAAACAGAGAAAGTGAGTGGGAAGAATTAAACCAGATGGGTTATAGGAGGGATTACTCAAGGGAGGAGCCACTTAAATTGAATATCAGTGCAAGGAATGATGCCTCTTAAGAGACTGAATAAAATAGCTAAGAGAGGAGCTTAATCCACGAAGTGTTAGCACTGTATTCTCCAACATACCCATCTGTGGACGGATGTCAACTCAAAACAACTAGGGGTGATAAACAATACAATTTTATACTGCAAAATACCAGCCCCCGATATTCAAAACCATTTAACTGGCCAGGAACCGCACCTTGTAGGTTAAAATGGCACTTAACCAGCTCTCCAGCAGTATTCAGTGGGGGATAGCCAGCTATCCCTTCTGAATATTCCTGGTTAGCGCCTAGGAGCTAACTGGCTATATTGCGCGATATTTCATATCCTGCTATTGTAAGCAGCCACATCAGGCTGCTTAAATAGCTGGTATGTCTTTAGCCGGTTTAAAGTTAACCGGCTATCTTTGAATATCAACATAGCCGGTTAACTTTAAATCAGCTAAAAATATACCAGATATGCAATGCCAGTCACCTGGCATTGAATATCCAGGCTGACCGCAAGACTTAGCCAGGCCTAAGTATCGGCCCCTTATGTCTTTTCTAATTTTCAGAATTTTGTTTTGAAAAAAATTCAGCTAAGTTGTGTGGCTGATAGAAGGGTGATCTGGGGAGAGTCAGTCAATGTTAACATTCGTAAGGTATTCTAGTATTTTTAAACAGTTTCCTAGAATCAGTATTATCTAAACCAATAAGATTTGAGTAATACTTGTTTTTAGAATAATTAATGTATTTATGCTCTAAATGGCTTTTTTCCAGTTTTTACAACAGTGTCATTTGTTTTATTGCCATTGACGTCACAAGCATCTACAATTCTGTTTTAAAATTAGCAATTCATTATTGAACCAAGAAGTTTAGTGTGCCTAAGGTTAAATGCTTCTAAATTACTTCTGCTAGGACAGGCTGATGTGCGTTGCCAGTACTGGAGGAGATGGAGCATTCACAGAACTACCTCCCCCCCCCCCCCCCCCCCCGCATGGCCTCCAGCACGCCTCTGTCTATGTATATGGTCATGTAATCCTGTGCAGGATATAGGAAGTTTCTCACCATTCTGTTTCTTGGACCCTTAGGTTGACCCTTCAAGAGTCAGAGTATGAGAAGCTCTTCTACTCCATTAATGGGTGAGTGAGCAGTGAGCTTCTGGGAACCTTTTTCTGTCTCAGTGAGTGAGTCCTGGGCTTTTTTCTCAGGTAACTCCATGTCACTAAGAGGTAGATGCACTAAACGTTTTTCATCGTTAAATGAGCCCTCAGGGAAGAATTTCCTATCCTTTCCATGCACTTAAGCCTATTTTTCCGACGACAGTAGCAGCTACGAAAACGGAATGGAGATGAGCAATTAGTGTGAAAACCCCATTGAAACGACATGCACTAACCTTTTCCGATTGCCTTTACGCAGGAAAAAGGCAGGAAAACTAACGAGAGGTCTGGACCACTACTACTACTACTACTATTTAGCATTTCTATAGCGCTACAGGCATAGGACAGCTCTGTGCCAGGAAAAATCATTAAGAGAAAAAATAACAAACTTTGAGCCAATCCCAGCGCATTAGCAGAGCTAAAAGCGCTGTGATGGTCCAAAGGACGTCAGAAAAACATAAATAAATAAAATAAAAAAGGATCGGGAGGGGGCAAGGGCGCTCATCAGGAGCGTCCTGTACGGACGGCCTTGCCCCCCCCCCCCCCCCCCCGCTGCTCCCCACTTTCCGCCGCTCCCCCACCCCGAAAAAGCAAAATTCAAGCAGCCCCTGCCCCCCTCCCTTCCTCACTACTCTCACCTCAGCTCCGCCTCCCGACATCCTAGGTTACCGACGTCAGAAAGGGGCGGGCCCAGCAGGAGAAAGACGCGCCATCGAAGCTGGGCAAAGGCAGGCATCAGGCTTTCTTCTTGCCCGGTGCAGCGCCTTCGGACAGAGGAGAGAGGCGCTGCACGGGCCGGTAAGAGGGAGGGGGGCCCGATGGAGGAGGGGAATGGCGGCGACGACCCCAAAAGGGGGCGGGGCACAGGACGAGGATGTCGGGAGGCGGAGCTGAGGTGAGGTAGTGAGGAAGGGAGGGGGCAGGACGCCTGCTTGAATTTTGCTTTTTCAGGGTGGGGGGAGCGCGGAAAGTGGGAGCAGCGGGGGGGGGGGGCAAGGCCGTCCGTACAGGACGCTCCTGATGAGCAGCCCTTGCCCCCTCCCGATCCTTTTTTATTTTTATTTGATTTGGGAGCCATGTGCTTGTGATTTGACTGTGTTTTGACTGTTTGTGGCATGCGCAGAGCAGCTAACATAACGCTTGGCTGCTCTGCGCATGATTTGGGGGCCGATTAACGATGTGTATTGTGATTCTTTGATACATTGTACGTTTCAATACCGATCTCAGCATGTGTGACTTTTTTTTTTGGTGCATTTTTCGTTATTTTAAAATCGTTAGGGACTTTAACGATTTAGATTTTTTTACGTTTGGTTGCTGCATCTGCCTCTAAGGGCAGACTTATTCAGTTCTAGTTTGGCCTCCATGTACATGAAGACATAGGTCTGATTAAAACTACTTCTCTATATATATGCAGTAGGGTAAAGCTAGCACTGGATCAAGTTGCTTTAGGCGATATGATGTCATCTGCTAACCCTGCTTCTTTTGGGTGACTGGGAGTGTTCTTCTGGTTTGCTGTTCTCTTTCTTCTTAGAAACCCAGCGATAGCTGTGAAGAGTGAAGTCGGTATAACAGAACCTGGCAGAACCAAAAATGGGACAGGAAGGTGATGCCCATATGTAGTGCAGTCACTGCTGACTATAGAGGGCTCTGTATGCACTGTTAGTATAAGACGAGGCGAGAGAACCCAAAAGGATTTAACATGGGAGACTTTGCTCTTGCCAGTCAGAGTTTTGTTTCAGTTTCTCCCAGGGAGAAGAATGTAGCACAGCCTCTGGGCATTGTACTAAAACTAAAAAAAAAAAAACCCACTGATGCACAGAGCACTGCAGGGGATGTCAGGACAGAAGCTGGTGGTGAGAGCGGCAAAATGAGAATCAGGGATGGCAGGGCTCAAATACTGCACTGGCTGCGTTTGATTGCTATTCTTATTTTAAAAAACTCAGGCTAAGTTAGAAAACAAAAGGAAATACTATTGGCTCTTGGCATTAGGAGTTTTACAGAACAGAGTCTAACAATAGGAAGGAAAGTTTTATTCCTCACTGCCATACAAAGGTTGCAGAACAGAGAGAAAGAAGAGAAAGAAAGGAAGGAAGAAAAGATGAATGAAAGATAGATTCTTAGCTGTAAAGAGTTCTTACAAGGGTTGGAGAAGGACACCCCCCTAGAAGTAGGCTGTGGCAAGGATATGAAACTTCTCTTGCCAGCCAGGCCTTCAGAGTCTCTTTAGAATGTGAGCACTGAGCAGCAGGGTTGCCAGGTGGAAAATATTTTTCCAGCCTAAAGGAGCCCAAAATCCAGCCCAAACCCCGCCCCTGACACCCCCGCCCCCGCGTCATCACCCCCGCCCCCGCCGTCATCAACCCCGCCCCCGCCGTCACTAACCCCGCCTTCCCCGTCACTAACCCCGCCTCCCACGTCACTAACCCCGCCCAAAACGTCACTAACCCCGCCCACCGCGGCCGAAAAAGCCACCTAAAAAAACCGCCCGAAGCACAAAAACCAGCCCAAAAAACCGCAACCCACCGCGGGCAAAAATTTCCCGCGGCGGGTCGCGGAAAACCGCCCAATTGGGCGGTAAAACCGCCCACCTGGCAACACTGCTGAGCAGTCACTTACATACTTCCCATCACAAAGGACCACCTCATATATCACCCAATCGGCAATCCTGCAAGTACAAAGGAGTCCTGTGATAGGGCCTTAGTGTCCTTGCCACACCTCTGCTCAGTAACAAATAGTTGGGATGTCATGACAACGGGGGGGGGGGGGGGTCTTGTCTGTTTGTTTGTAACAAGACAGTTGGTTGGGATGTCTTGGCAATGGTCTTTTGTCAGTTTGTGGTCAGCGAGAAATTCCTGTCTTGTAACTATCAGTGGAAACTCACAGAAACACACAGAAATAAGCAGACCCAAAAGAAAAGACCAGAAAATTCCAGAACAATACCTCTTCTCCCACCGACCTTGGGAAAATCACTTCACCCTCTATTGCTTCAGGTTCAAATAGACCTGTGCTTACTACTACTAATCATTTCTATAGTGCTACTAGACGTACACAGAGCTGTACACATTATATACAGGTACTTTCTCTGTCCCTAGAGGGCTCACAATCTAAGTTTTTGGTAACAGGCAATGGAAGGTTAAGTGACTTGCCCAAGGTCACAAGGAGCTGCAGAGGGGAATCGAACCCAGTTCCCCAGGATCAAAGTCCACTGCACTAACCACTAGGCTACTTTTCACCAACCTGACTGGCTGAGTGTGCCCCAAGGACTGGGTTGAGAAGCACTGAAATAGACTTTGGGACTTCTGGTACCAGGAAGTGCTGATGGATATCAACCCAGTTCTTGGGGTAAACCTAACTAGTTAGGTTTTCAGGACTTCCACAGTGAATATGTATAGATAGATTTGCATACAATAGAGGTAGTGCATGGAGATGTGTCTCATGGGTCGTCAGGATTACCCACAGTGAATATGCAACTGGTTGGGAGTGCCCTGAGGATAGGAGTGAGAACCACTGACCTACTGTACATGAATGTAACTTGATGTGCTCTAGTTCAGAAAAAGAGAGTAATGAAATTCACTTTTCATACTTTCCTCCTGCCTACAGGATTCTTTTCCCTGGGGGAGCTGTGGATTTGCAGAAATCAGACTTTGCCAGAACAGCCAAGATTTTCTATCGACTGGCACTGCAGGTGAGTCATATGCACCAGTACCAGCTGTATTAAAAGCACTGGGTGGGACAAGTCCAGTAGTGAGATCCACATGGTATAGTGCAGTGTGGTATCTCAAACTCACTGTATGACAGTGTCTCAACCCCTTGCACTCTTTTTTTCCTCAGACCTGTTCTGTGGTCTGCTCTCTTTCAGGTCAGTTCATTCATCATGGAAGGTTAAAATTAACTGAAATGAGAAGTTGCTGATCATCACCTTGTTTCTTATAATAGCGACCGCTTGTAGGTATCCTGTAGAGTATGTGTTCAGCTTATGCTTCTGCCTACTGGCAGAATAAAATTTCACGTGTTACAGTTGTTCTTCTTTCACCACAATTGCAAAACCTTTTTGCCTGCTCATTCTTTTGTCTGATTTTTTTCTTAGCAACTTTGAAACATGCATCTCTTCAGCTTGCTTTTGTATTTTGCCCATGGAAAAGGCAATTTTCAAACTGCCCACCAAAGTGCAGGGCACTCAGAGAACTGGCGCTTAATACCCTAGGAGAACCTTCAAACATGCGTCCTTCACATCAAGTGGTGGCTCAAGGCCCTCCCCCTTGTGGTTGTCAGCATCTCTCCTTCCTTTCCCTCCCCCTTGTGGTCTCTTGCTTTTCTCCTTCCCTTTCTTCTTTCCTGTCCTCTCCCCCCACCCTCTCCCATGAGGTGTTCCTTGGCTTACCTCCCTTCCTCCAGGGCAGAAATGTGGTTGTCAACATCTGTGAAGTTTTTCGTTGTGGTCAGTGAGGGGCCTTGACATTCCATGGATGCTCAAGGCCTGCTGGCTCCTACCTCTCCATACTTCTGTTTTAAAAGGGGCAGGACCTGATAGACCTTAAGCATACGCAGGTGCTCAAGGCCCCCCACCAGCTACAGTTATCTTCTATAGAAGCTCACTGCAGCATTGGTGCAGGTGCCACCCTCCTAAATTGTGCCACCCTAAGCAGACATCTTGTGGATGAGCCAGCTGCACCCACTGGTTAAAACAGCACATCACGAACAGGAGTATTATAGAGGGGTATTTGCAGTGGCGACCCTACCATTAGGCCGCCTCTCTAACGTAATTTCCTGTTTCCTCGGAGGTGGGCCACCCATAGTAGAGAGAAGGAGCCAGGACTGATGGCAAGGCAGCCTATGAGAGTTGCTGCCGCTGCCTTCTTTTAAAAAGAAAAGAAAAAGGTAATTTCGGGGAAGGGGGTTGGGGAGGGAAGAGAAGGGGCGATGCCACCTCACAAGTGCGCCACCTGAGTCCCCCGCCTCGGGTGGCCTAATGGTAGGGCCGCCACTTCAAACACCCCTCTATACTCCTCCTGTCCCTCCAGGTAACAGTATGTGCAGTGTAAAATTTCATGCATACTTTTAACCAAAGCAAGAGGTCAATGCAGTAAGCTGCACAACCCATGAGCTCAATGATTTTCCTATGCTTTATCTTACTCCCAATGCAGGAAGAAAGATTAGTGTGGGAAAATCAGTATAAAACCACTGCACTAAAAGGTAGTTTAGTGGGAATGCAAATTACTGCATAGTAAATACCTCCCAATGTAAAACACAGCGCTAAAATCTATTACAGTTGACTCATTTTGCAGCACTGAGTTTTTCTGTCACCCCAAGGCTGGTATAAAGATGCAACGTAGGAGCAGAGAGTGATCTGAGGTGAAGTGCGGTACTTTAGCTCAGATTCTGAACTAGGCAAAGTGGGCCACTTAGACCTCATAAATATCCTTGGTGGCCCAATAGGATCCCCGCCACCCCATCTCTTGACCCCACAAATGTTGATAGCCCAAGATGACATCACACACGTGCAGAGAAGGGCAACAAAAATGATAAAGGGGATGGGACGACTTCTTTATGAGAAAAGGCTAAAGCGGCTAGGGCTCTTCAGCTTGGAGAAAAGGCGGCTGAGGGGAGATATGATAGAGGTCTATAAAGTAATGAGTGGAGTGGAACGGGTAGATGTGAAGCGTCTGTTTACGCTTCCCAAAAACACTAGGACTAGGGGTCATGCGATAAAGATACAAAGTAGTAAATTTAAAACGAATTGGAGAAAATGTTTCTTCACTCAATGTGTAATTAAACTCTGGAATTCGTTGCCAGAGAATTGGTAAAGGCGGTTAGCTTAGCGGAGTTTAAAAAAGGTTTGGATGGCTTCCTAAAGAAAAAGTCCATAGACCATTATTAAATGGACTTGAGGGAAAATCTACTATTTCTGGGACAAGCAGTATAGAATGTTTTGTACTTTTTGGGGATCTTGCCGGGTGTTTGTGACCTGGATTGGCCACTGTTGTAAACAGGATGCTGGGCTTGATGGACCTTTGGTCTTTCCCAGTATGGCAATACTTATGTACTTTATGGCCCATGCCTCCTCTCCCCCCCCCCCCCCCCCCACCTCAGAGTTGTGAGGCAGGAGTGATGGCCACTCATTCTTACCTCTGTAAATGGTGGCACCTGACACACGTAGAGTCAGTCTGCCAAATAAGAGAATCTGCTTATTTGGCACAGTCGACCAGATAAAGCGATGATTCCCTTACTTGGCAAACTGACCTTGCACAATGCATCCTGACACACCGTGTGGAGGGCAGATGCCACCATTTTTCAAGATGGCAGAGCAAAATCAGGAGAAAGTGGGTAACACTCCTGTCTTATAACTCTGAGGTGGGCCTGAAATGTTCTGGGGAGTAAGGGGTTCAGAATGGGAGGAATGGAGAAAAAGAACAAACAAACATACACACACAATCTCCCTTCATGTTAGTTTGTGAACCAATCTCTACTCACACTCTGACAAAAGGGAGATATTTACTTCAGATTCAGCAAACAGCTGCATCTTGCCATTATTCTATGTGCTGTTTTTTTTTGTTTTCTTACATGCACACTTTTTAGTGCAGTGGTAGTTTGCACGCCATTAGTTTACTGCATTGGGAGTAAAAATATTTTTTTAGTGCACCCATTAGAATGCCGTACGCTGGAGCTTAGTGTTTTCTATATCAAGAACATAAGAATTGCTATATTGGGTCAGAGCAAGAGTCTGTCTAGGCCAGTATCCTGTTTCCAACAGTGGCTACTCCAGGACACAAGTACCTGGCAGAATCCCAAGAAGTAGCAAGATTCCGCCCTACTGACCAAGGGATAAGCAATGGCTTTCCCCAGATCAATAGCATGGTTTATGAACTTTTTCTCCAGAAATGTGTCTTCTCTTCACGCTCTCTCTTCACAGGCCTTTCGCTCCGGAGATTATTTTCCTGTTTGGGGAACATGTCTGGGTCTCCAGCTTCTCACAATCCTCACAGCTGGGGAAAACCTGCTATCGGATGCCCTGGCAGAAAATGTCTCTCTTCCTCTCAATCTGACAGAAGGTGAGTGCCCATGACCCCTGCCAGATCTGGATTCCTGAAAGCAGTTATCTTCCGCCATTGTCACTACATTCACATAAATCTTCTCCTCAAGTCATTCTGTTGGCTCCCTATCCATTTTCATATATTGTTCAAACTTCTCTTACTGACTTACAAGTGCACTCATTCTGCAGCTCCTCAGTATCTCTCCTCTCTTGTCGTTCCCTACACCCCTCCCTGGCAACTGTATTCATCAAGTAAATCTCTCTTATCTGTACCCTTCTCTTCTGCCAGCTCCAGATTTTGTTCTTTCCATCTTGCTGTACCATATGCCTGGAATAGACTTCTTGAGGGTCAATGTGTCTTTTGGCCCTGTTCAAATCCAGGCTACTAGCCCACCATTTGTGAGGCTGTTTAACCCCTTATTCATCTGTTCGTTCATTCCTAGAATAAATTAAGCCGTCAATCTCTTACTTGTCCTGTTTGTCTGTCTTGGATAGACTGTAAGGTATGTTGAGCAGGGACTGTCTCTAATGTGTTTGTGAATGTTTGGTAGCACTGTAGAAATGATAAATAGTAGTAATTGTAGTAGTCACATTTAAGGAGAGAATTTCCTGACCATTAATACCTAAGAGTAAAGAAATCCAGATTATTTGGGTTCTGGATGAGGACATGATGATATTAGTTAGTGAGCCAAGAGCACTGGGCCTACAGGAACAAATCCTTGTAAATTGGCCCCTTGTATGTGCAATTCAGTCTGCTGCCTCTGTCGTTATGAGCTTCAGAAACATATTTCAACATACAAGAAGGTAATACTCAAACTGCCTTTTGAAAGCTGCACATATACTAATGACTTGCAGACTTTACATCAGGATTTTGCTGGAAACAGTACACACAGACTGATAATCCAGTTTAGGTGAGTTTTTACATCCTGCCTTAAATGCCCTTGGAGATATCCCCTCTCCATTTGGTAAAAATTGTGCATTCTCTGGGACCCCATCCATGCTTTTAGTTGGATTGATTCAGGGCACATTTCAGACAGTTTTGAAAATTGCCCTCCCAGCTGACTTGAGAAGACCAGCAGGCACTCTGGGCTTAAAATCAAGCAGGGCTGTGCAGTCAGGACACCAAACCTTCGACTCCGACTCTTCTATTTTTCTACTGTCCAATTCTAACTCCAGCTCTGACTCCGACTCCAACTCCTACTGATATTAGGCTTTACATTTTTTGTTTTGGGTCTAAGTACTGGTAAATATACTTTAGATCCAGGGCAAAGATGTGTATCTATAGGTATAAAATGATAAATTTACCAAATATTATAATGTTGTAAGTTTTTATTTTGAAGCTGGAGTCAGAATCGGTACATTTTTACCAACTCCACAGCCCTGAAATCAAGACAAGAATTATTGAATTTCTTTTATTTGAAGTGGTTTTGATGTGGATGGATGTTCTAGCATGGTCTTGAATTTATGGATGTTTGTTGTAACCCACACAGAATTTATAGATAATATGGGATAAAATTTGTTAAATAAATAAGAATTTATTAAATCATCTCTGATTAGCATGATTTTGGAATTCTCCTTCCAGATGCTGTATCTAGCCGAATGTTTAGTGACTTCCCCCCAGATTTGCTAAAAGCCATGTCCCAGGAGAAGCTGACAGCTAACTTTCACCATTATGGAATCGGCACCCAGGAGAGTGGAGAAGGGTCTTGTGCTTGGAGGGGCCTTGGTCTGGTGATGGAGGGGTGCTGGGACTCCTGAGTCTGCATCTGAATAAACCTTTAGAACATCACTGCAGTGAGGGCTGACCTAGGCTTCACACACCCTAGACTGGACTTTTCTTTCCTCAGCCACTGGGGTCCACTACCCTATCTCAGGGTTCACTGAGAGGCAGTGCTGCTGTAATAGAATTACCACAGTGAGGGGGTTTTATATAAACGGCGCTCAAACATCGGCACCGTAAAAAAATCGGCGCCAAGCTCTATTCTATAGAGGGCACACTGAGATGTGTGCCCTTTATAGAATGGCGTTTAGAGCTGATTCCTGCGCCTAACCGTAGGCGCCAACATTTACTCCTGCTAAAACCTGGCACAAATGCTGTCGCCTAATTTTCAGGCGTTGAGCACGCAAATCATAGTATTCTATAACATTGTTCCTAACTTCTAGGAACGCCCCCTGATCTGCCCATACTCCTCTCATGGCCACACCTCTTTCTGAGTTGCACGCTAGAAACGTTAGGCACGGATGTTTTAGAATAGCGTCTATGGCAGACGCACATGCAAAACCAATTATTGATTGTTAACACCTCATTAATTGATTTGCACGTGCATCTGCCCAGCGTGCGCAAAATTGTGCGCCTAACTTTTGGTGACCTATATAGAAGCTAGGGGTGACTGTGTAATTGTCCTGTTCCTCACTTGAGTTACGCTGTCTTTTACTGTGTTCCTCATTGCAGGTGTTTAAGGCCAATGATAAACTGCGGAAATTTTACTCTGTACTGTCTACCAACACAGACTCCCTGGGAAAGGAGTTTGTCTCCACCATAGAAGGTAGGGATGGCAGCTTCTGCCTTTTACGTTAATCATGATGGTCAAGAGAGGATAAGTGGGCAAGTGGGAGACGGGGAACAAGTTAAAAAAACTTTTCAGACAGATCGCTGACTGTGTGAACATATCTTTTAAATATACTCGCTCAAGCTCTACAGCTGTGTGTACACACATGCACACAGATAACTAGGAATGGAGGAGTAGCCTAATTCAGTGGTTCCCAAAACTGGTCCTGGAGGCACCTCAGCCAGTCAGGTTTGCAGGATATCCACAATGATTATTCATAGGAGAGATTTGCATGCAGTGAAGGCAGTTCATACAAACCTCTCTCATGAAGTCCACCAGACCTCCAGCCCCCCCGTGTTGCTGTCGGGGGGTTGGGGGGGGGGGGCACTAGGCCACCAGGGCCTTGCCTTTGGGGGGGGGGGGGTCCCATGGACATCCAGCTGAATGTTTGACAGGTTCGGGCTTTTGACAGCTCGGACCTGTCAAGCAAGTGTGGGAGGATTGTGCCTGAGCATATGCCCGGGCACAATCCTCCCGAACTTTCTCCAGATGATCAACGCTAATAATGCACCTAAATTTGCATGTTATTAGCATTGATCATTGGGGAGTTAATTCCCCACACTGTTCCAGTGCTATTTTTAGGGCGCTGCTTCAGAACAGCATGGGAAATTGATCATCAGGTCCTCGTTTCCATATGAATTATGTTATGACTCATTAAAGAAACAGCTAAAGTCTTAGAGGTCAATATTCAATGTGATTTAACCAGCCAGAAACAGCTCCTGGCCAGTTATATCACCTGATCGGGGCTAACTGGTCATTTCAGTTTCACTTAATCAGTTAGCACCACTGAAAATATCCAGTTAGTGACAAACTGAAAAACTAGCTATTTTGAGGGCATTCCAAGGGGTGGAGTCAGCACTTAACCAACCAGGTTAACCACATCAATAGGACTGAGTTTTATGCATCCTATCTTTATGCGGCGTCCCATGGCTGGTTAAGTACTGAATGCTGCACTTAACCTGCTATGTGTTAGCTGGCTCCGGAAACCCAGAATTTTCAATGTCGGTGCTTAGACATGGCCCGGCAGTGAATTTCTGGGTTTAGTGCTAATGACCGTCAGCACAACACTGACCGCTGTCGGCTGAATATTGAGACCTTGGTTTTTTTAAAGGATATTTAAAAGAGGTTGTAGTTTAGTGCTGGGATATTGAGGAGTTTGCAAGTTAAAATTACATAACTATGAATTTTTTTTTCCTGTAACTCACCTTGGGCTCCTTTTGAGTGATGCTTATAATCAAATACTATAATGTGGGGGTCGTGGAGACGAGGAGTGTGTCAGAGTTTAAGAAAGCATGGGACAGGCATGTGGGATCCCTTAGGAAATGAAGAGTTAGTGGTTACTGAGGGTGGGCAGGCTGGATGGGCCACTTGGCCCTTATCTGCTGTCATATTTCTATGTTTCTGTGACATGGCCACCAGTGGTCCTTTTTGGGTATTTCACATGCAGCGGCATACCGAGGGTGGGGCGGCGGGGGCAGTCCACCCCGGGTGCATGCTGCAGGAGGGGTGCAGGGAGCAGTCACGCGACTGTGAGCTCTGCCGGTTCCCTGCTTCCTCTGCTGTTACGTTCTGTTCCGAGGCAGAGGGAACAGGGAACTGGCGGTGCCGACAGCTGTGCGGCTGCTCCCTGCACCCCAGCAGGTAAGAAGAATGTGCCGGGGAGGAGGACAACGCTGTACCTGGGGGTGTCATGCTGCACCCGAGGGGGGGGCGCAGCGGTGATCTGCCCCAGGTGGCAGCCAACCAAGGAACTCCACTGCTCACACGAAACCACTTGGGAGCTGTGCTGGGCTGTAGGTCAATGCTTCTCAACCCTTTACTGTGGAGGCACACCCAGCCAGTTGGGTTTTCAGGATCACCACAGTGAATATACATAAGAAAAATCTGATTGCAATAGATCCCCAATATATTTATTTATTACGATGTATAACTGCTTTTATAAAGAGATTCACCCAAGGTGATGTACAGCTTGACATAAAACTTACAATTTTGTTAACATTATAACAATAGTAAAACAAACAAACAAAAGCATAAATGCAATCAATAAGGCAAATTTGGAAATGGCAAACTGAATCCCAGTAATAGGGCTAACGTGACAGTATGAGAAATATACACATTGAACAGCACTGTAAAGCTATCCTATAATAGAAATATGGTAGTTGTCAGCAGAATGTGAATTATATCATAATAGGCATGGAAAAACATTCATGTATCATGATGTCACCACAATACAAATGAAGCACCTTAATAGGCACATTAGAACATTCAGATGATCCCAAGGGCAACCGGCATGTATGGAGCCCAACTGTTAACGGGGGGGGGGGGGATGGGGTGGGTTGTGAGTTTCAACTCTCAGGTTGGGCCCTTGGTTATAGTGGCAGGCTGTGTAGTGAGCCTTCTTTGCCAAGGCACACGGGGGAGGAGTTCGAGCAGGTGAAAGACTTGGGAAGTATTCTGCCCCATGCCCTGCCTTTGCCCGATTGGGCAGGATAAATTTTAAAAACTTGCAGCGGAAAGGACTCCTCCAATATGAGCCTTCCCTCTACCTATAAAGCGAATGCTACATACCTGTAGAAGGTATTCTCCGAGGACAGCAGGCTGATTGTTCTCACTGATGGGTTGACATCCTCGGCAGCCCCCTCCATCGGAAAGTTTACTAGCAAAGGCCTTTGCTAGTCCTCGCGCGCCCATGCGCACCGCGCATGCGCGGCCGTCTTCCCGCCCGAAACCGGCTCGAGCCGGCCAGTCCAGTATGTAGCAAGACAATACACTCCAAGGGAAGACACAACTCCAAAGGGGAGGCGGGTGGGTTTGTGAGAACAATCAGCCTGCTGTCCTCGGAGAATACCTTCTACAGGTATGTAGCATTCGCTTTCTCCGAGGACAAGCAGGCTGCTTGTTCTCACTGATGGGGTATCCCTAGCCCCCAGGCTCACTCAAAACAACAACCATGGTCAATTGGGCCTCGCAACGGCGAGGACATAACTGAGATTGACCTAAAAAATTTACCAACTAACTGAGAGTGCAGCCTGGAACAGAACAAATAGGGCCCTCGGGGGGTGGAGTTGGATCCTAAAGCCCAAACAGGTTCTGAAGAACTGACTGCCCGAACCGACTGTCGCGTCGGGTATCCTGCTGCAGGCAGTAATGAGATGTGAATGTGTGGACAGATGACCACGTCGCAGCTTTGCAAATTTCTTCAATAGAGGCTGACTTCAAGTGGGCTACCGACGCAGCCATGGCTCTAACATTATGAGCCGTGACATGACCCTCAAGAGCCAGCCCCGCCTGGGCGTAAGTGAAGGAAATGCAATCTGCTAGCCAATTGGATATGGTGCGTTTCCCTACAGCTACTCCCCTCCTATTGGGATCAAAAGAAACAAACAATTGGGCGGACTGTCTGTGGGGCTGTGTCCGCTCCAGATAGAAGGCCAATGCTCTCTTGCAGTCCAATGTGTGCAGCTGACGTTCAGCAGGGCAGGAATGAGGACGGGGAAAGAATGTTGGCAAGACAATTGACTGGTTCAGATGGAACTCTGACACGACCTTTGGCAAGAACTTAGGGTGAGTGCGGAGGACTACTCTGTTATGATGAAATTTGGTGTAAGGGGCCTGGGCTACCAGGGCCTGAAGCTCACTGACTCTACGAGCTGAAGTAGCTGCCACCAAGAAAATGACCTTCCAAGTCAAGTACTTCAGATGGCAGGAATTCAGTGGCTCAAAAGGAGGTTTCATCAGCTGGGTGAGAACTGAGATCCCATGACACTGTAGGAGGCTTGACAGGGGGCTTTGACAAAAGCAAACCTCTCATGAAGCGAACAACTAAAGGCTGTCCTGAGATCGGCTTACCTTCCACACGGTAATGGTATGCACTGATTGCGCTAAGGTGAACTCTTACAGAGTTGGTCTTGAGACCAGACTCAGACAAGTGCAGAAGGTATTCAAGCAGGGTCTGTGTAGGACAAGAGCGAGGATCTAGGGCCTTGCTGTCACACCAGACAGCAAACCTCCTCCAATGGAAGAAGTAACTTCTCTTAGTGGAATCTTTCCTGGAAGCAAGCAAGATGCGGGAGACACCCTCTGACAGACCCAAAGAGGCAAAGTCTACGCCCTCAACATCCAGGCCGTAAGAGCCAGCGACTGGAGGCTGGGATGCAGAAGCGCCCCTTCGTCCTGTGTGACGAGGGTCGGAAAACAGTCCAATCTCCACGGTTCTTCGGAGGACAACTCCAGAAGAAGAGGGAACCAGATCTGACGCGGCCAAAAAGGAGCAATCAGAATCATGGTGCCTCGGTCTTGCTTGAGTTTCAGCAAAGTCTTCCCCACCAGAGGTATGGGAGGATAAGCATACAGCAGACCCTCCCCCCAGTCCAGGAGGAAGGCATCCGATGCCAGTCTGCCGTGGGCCTGAAGCCTGGAACAGAACTGAGGGACTTTGTGGTTCACTCGAGATGCGAAGAGATCTACCAAGGGGGTGCCCCACACCTGGAAGATCTGTCGTACCACACGGGGATTGAGCGACCACTCGTGAGGCTGCATAATCCTGCTTAACCTGTCGGCCAGACTGTTGTTTACGCCTGCCAGATATGTGGCTTGGAGCACCATGCCGTGACGGCGAGCCCAGAGCCACATGCTGACGGCTTCCTGACACAGGGGGCGAGATCCGGTGCCCCCCTGCTTGTTGACATAGTACATGGCAACCTGGTTGTCTGTCTGAATTTGGATAATTTGGTGGGACAGCCGATCTCTGAAAGCCTTCAGAGCGTTCCAGATCGCTCGTAACTCCAGAAGATTGATCTGCAGATCGCGTTCCTGGAGGGACCAGCTTCCTTGGGTGTGAAGCCCATCGACATGAGCTCCCCATCCCAGGAGGGACGCATCCGTGGTCAGCACCTTTTGTGGCTGAGGAATTTGGAAGGGACGTCCCAGAGTCAAATTGGAGCAAATCGTCCACCAATATAGGGACTTGAGAAAACTCGTGGACAGGTGGATCACGTCCTCTAGACCCCCAGCGGCCTGATACCACTGGGAGGCTAGGGTCCATTGAGCAGATCTCATGTGAAGGCGGGCCATGGGAGTCACATGAACTGTGGAGGCCATGTGGCCCAGCAATCTCAACATCTGCCGAGCTGTGATCTGCTGAGACGCTCGCACCCGCGAGACGAGGGACAACAAGCTGTTGGCTCTCGTCTCTGGGAGATAGGCGCGAGCCGTCCGAGAATCCAGCAGAGCTCCTATGAATTCGAGTCTCTGCATTGGGAGAAGATGGGACTTTGGATAATTTATCACAAACCCCAGTAGCTCCAGTAGGCGAATAGTCATCTGCATGGACTGCAGGGCTCCTGCCTCGGATGTGTTCTTCACCAGCCAATCGTCGAGATATGGGAACACATGCACCCCCAGCCTGCGAAGTGCCGCTGCTACCACAGCTAGGCACTTTGTGAACACCCTGGGCGCAGAGGCGAGCCCAAAGGGTAGCACACAGTACTGGAAGTGGCGTGTGCCCAGCTGAAACCGCAGATACTGTCTGTGAGCTGGCAGTATCGGGATGTGAGTATAGGCATCCTTCAAGTCCAGAGAGCATAGCCAATCGTTTTGCTGAATCATGGGGAGGAGGGTGCCCAGGGAAAGCATCCTGAACTTTTCTTTTACGAGATATTTGTTCAGGGCCCTTAGGTCTAGGATGGGACGCATCCCCCCTGTTTTCTTTTCCACAAGGAAGTACCTGGAATAGAATCCCAGCCCTTCCTGCCCGGATGGCACGGGCTCGACCGCATTGGCGCTGAGAAGGGCGGAGAGTTCCTCTGCAAGTACCTGCTTGTGCTGGAAGCTGTAAGACTGAGCTCCCGGTGGACAATTTGGAGGTTTTGAGGCCAAATTGAGGGTGTATCCTTGCCGGACTATTTGCAGAACCCACTGATCGGAGGTTATGAGAGGCCACCTTTGGTGAAAAGCTATCAACCTCCCCCCGACCGGCAGGTCGCCCGGCACTGACACTTGGATGTCGGCTATGCTCTGCTGGAGCCAGTCAAAAGCTCGCCCCTTGCTTTTGCTGGGGAGCCGCGGGGCCTTGCTGAGGCGCACGCTGCTGACGAGAGCGAGCGCGCTGGGGCTTAGCCTGGGCCGCAGGCTGTCGGGAAGGAGGATTGTACCTACGCTTACCAGAAGCATAGGGACCAGTCTTCCTTCCCCCGAAAAATCTTCTACCTGTAGAGGTAGATGCTGAAGGCTGCCGGCGGGAGAACTTGTCGAATGCGGTGTCCCGCTGGTGGAGAGACTCTACCACCTGCTCGACTTTTTCTCCAAAAATGTTGTCCGCACGGCAAGGCGAGTCCGCAATCCGCTGCTGGAGTCTATTCTCCAGGTCGGCGGCACGCAGCCATGAGAGCCTGCGCATCACCACACCTTGAGCAGCGGCCCTGGACGCAACATCAAAAGTGTCATAAACTCCTCTGGCCAGGAATTTTCTGCACGCCTTCAGCTGCCTGACCACCTCCTGAAAAGGCTTGGCTTGCTCAGGGGGAAGAGCATCAACCAAGCCTGCCAACTGCCGCACATTGTTCCGCATGTGTATGCTCGTGTAGAGCTGGTAAGACTGGATCTTGGCCACGAGCATAGAAGAATGGTAGGCCTTCCTCCCAAAGGAGTCTAAGGTTCTAGGGTCTTTGCCCGGGGGCGCCGAAGCATGCTCCCTAGAACTCTTAGCCTTCTTTAGGGCCAAATCCACAACTCCAGAGTCATGAGGCAACTGAGTGCGCATCAGCTCTGGGTCCCCATGGATCCGGTACTGGGACTCGATCTTCTTGGGAATGTGGGGATTACTTAATGGCTTGGTCCAGTTCGCAAGCAATGTCTTTTTCAGGACATGGTGCAAGGGAACAGTGGACGCTTCCTTAGGTGGAGAAGGATAGTCCAGGAGCTCAAACATTTCAGCCCTGGGCTCGTCCTCCACAACCACCGGGAAGGGGATGGCCGTAGACATCTCCCGGACAAAGGAAGCGAAAGACAGACTCTCAGGAGGAGAAAGCTGCCTTTCAGGAGAGGGAGTGGGATCAGAAGGAAGACCCTCAGACTCCTCGTCAGAGAAATATCTGGGGTCTTCTTCGTCCTCCCACGAGGCTTCACCCTCGGTGTCAGACACAAGTTCACGGACCTGTGTCTGCAACCTCGCCCGGCTCGACTCCGTGGAGCCACGTCCACGATGGGGGCGCCGAGAGGTAGACTCCCTCGCCCGCATCGGCGAAGCTCCCTCCGCCGACGTAGTCGGGGAGCCTTCCTGGGAGGTGGCCGCGGTCGGCACCGCACGCGGTACCGACGTCGGGGACCTCAACCTGGGCGATGGACCAGCCGGCGCCACGCTCGACGGTACCGGAGGCGCAAGCACCGCCGGTACCGGAGGGGTAGGGCGCAACAGCTCTCCCAGAATCTCCGGGAGAACGGCCCGGAGGCTCTCGTTCAGAGTGGCTGCAGAAAAAGGCTGAGAGGTCGATGCAGGCGTCGACGTCAGAACCTGTTCCGGGCGAGGAGGCTGTTCCGGGCTGTCCAGAGTGGAGCGCATCGACACCTCCTGAACAGAGGGTGAGCGGTCCTCTCGGTGCCGATGCCTGCTGGGTGCCGAATCCCTCGGCGACCCAGAGCTCTCGGTGCCGACACGGGGAGGAGACCGGTGTCGATGCTTCTTCGACTTCTTCCGAAGCATGTCACCGGAGCTCCCCGGCACCGACGAGGAGGACGTAGAATCCATCCGTCGCTTCCTCGGGGCCGAGACCGAAGAGGGTCGATCCCGGGGGGGCTGTACCGCAGGAGCCCTCAGGGTAGGAGGAGACCCACCCGAAGGCTCACCGCCACCAGCAGGGGAATGGACAGCCCTCACCTGCACTCCTGACGATGCACCTCCGTCCGACGACATCAGCAGACGAAGTCTCGGTACCACCGACGTCGATGCAGTCGCCCGAAGCCTCGGCGCCGATGCAGAGGTCCGATGCCTCGATGCAGTCGATGGAGCGGCAGCCAAGGAAGATGGTCCGGACGCTGACGACGTCGATGCACTCGATGCCTCCGGTGCCGATGTCGACGAAGAGCCCCGAGAACAAAACGTTCCACTGGGCTAATCTCGCTACCTGAGTCCGCCTTTGTAACAGGGAACACAGACTGCAGTTCTGAGGGCGGTGCTGGGCCCCTAGACACTGAAGACACGCAGAGTGCCTATCAGTGAGCGAGATTACCCGGGCGCACTGGGTGCACTTCTTGAAGCCGCTGGAAGGCTTCGATGTCATTGGCGGAAAAATCACGCCGGCGAAATCAAAAGCCGAAATGGCGAAAATTGAAGCACCAAAATTTAAAGGGAGAAAAATCTCGACCGAGGCCAAACTAGGCCTACCCCGACAACGAAAGAAAACTTACGGGGCAAAAGTTGAGAAAATACGGGAAGGGCAGAAAACCCGAAAGGGTCTTCCGGAACACTTCCGGAGCGCTTCCCGAACTTTTTGAAGAAAAAACAAGGAAAAAACACGTCGAAAAGGACGCGCGAGGTCGACTCTCTGGGGCACGAACGGCGTAACACGACCGTACCGAGCGCGGACGAAAGAAGACTGGCCGGCTCGAGCCGGTTTCGGGCGGGAAGACGGCCGCGCATGCGCGGTGCGCATGGGCGCGCGAGGACTAGCAAAGGCCTTTGCTAGTAAACTTTCCGATGGAGGGGGCTGCCGAGGACGTCAACCCATCAGTGAGAACAAGCAGCCTGCTTGTCCTCGGAGAAAGAGAGGTTTGGGCCACAGGCTTCAGAGGCAATTGCCTCCAAGCCTCAGGATTCCTTCCTGTTCCTTTGAGGCAGCTAGCTCACTAGTCCCATCCACTCTCTTTGTTTAGGCTCATGGTTTGTTGCATTTCCTTTTTTTACAGCTTGGGGGGGGGGGGTGCCCAAGCTAGAAGTGGTTCAAAGGAGGTGTTTTGAGCAAGGCATTAACATTCATTAGGCATTAACTATTAGGCCTAAGTATACAATTTTGTCCTAGAGGTCCAGGCTTGCTTTGATCTGGCTGTTTATGGCGGGGCATACTTTACTTATACTTTCTTTGATTGTTTACATGGACTCCTTGATGACAATGGTGGGCAGTCCCCTTGGGTTTGCTTTAAATAAACTTTACATGGTTGCTTGGGTTACATAGAGCCACATTTTCAATGCACATAGACTTACAAAGTTACATGGGTTACTATGGAACTTTGTAAGTCTAATTGCTTTGAAAATGAGCACCTTAATCTTTAGTAAAAAGCTGCAGCCTGGGATTCTTTTATTTATTTTTTTAATTTAAATTATTGCAGTAATGTTAAGAATGTTATGAGGGCTGGTGACCGAGGAGGGTGAGTTTCTCGCATCCCCTATTAAACAAAGTCATGATGCCAATGCTGTTTGTACAATACAATGAAACATCTTAATAGGTAGCTGAGGGGCAAGTGCAGTTGCGATTTATAGTCCGGAGAAGTGAAGGCAAATTATATGAATAAGATATGAGGAACATACAGGGTAGAGTAAGGTAACCTAGGGGTAAAGTGAGTGGCTATTCAGTTGCTGCTTATATTAAAGGTTTCAGAGAGGAGCCAAACTTTTACCTCCTTCCTGAAATAGAGGTAGCTTTGAATTTGGCCTAGCCCCTCTGGGAGAAAGTTCCAGACTGTTGGGCTACTCCTGAGTAGGCTCGCTGGCAATTGTTACATTGTGCAATTTCTTTTGATGAGGGTATACACAGTGAGGCCTTTAAAGCCTTCTCAAAGAGCATCAAAAGTATGTAGAGAGCTAACTTATTCTTTAGGTACTCTGGCTCATTTTGTCTGAGCACTTTGAAAATCAAAACCTGGCCCTGTATGGTATTGGTAGCTAGTGCAGTTCTTGCAGGAAGAGTGTGATGGGGTCATGCTGCTTGCAGCTGTTGCAGCCCTCTTATCAGTCATGTTGCAGCATTTTTAATTAGTTGGAGCTGGTGTAAACCTTTTGGTTTGACCAATGTACAGAGCATTGCAGGAGTCCAGTCATGAGGTCATCATGGCATGGACCACTGTGCTCAGAATATATATATATATATATATATATATATATATATATATATATATTGGAGAGAGAGATTTTATAGTTGTCTCAGGTGACAGCTTTTAAATATTGTTTGAATTTATGGGATCAGAGTAAGTGATGAGTCTAGCAGTATCCCACAATTTCATTTTTTTGAGAGGGTTCATACTTTTTTTTTTTTGTTACATTTGTACCCCGCGCTTTCCCACTCATGGCAGGCTCAATGCGGCTTACATGGGGCAATGGAGGGTTAAGTGACTTGCCCAGAGTCACAAGGAGCTGCCTGTGCCTGAAGTGGGAATCAAACTCAGTTCCTCAGTTTCCCAGGACCAAAGTCCACCACCCTAACCACTAGGCCTTCCCAAAAGGTATTTTGAAATAAGGTATTTGTCCATTTGCTTAAGGAGCCCACAGAATCTCTGTTTTACTTGGGTTCAGGCCAGAGACTTAGCGAGGTTTTGACGTCAGGGGGACCACAGGGAAGGCACATGAGGCAGCAGCACACATAGAGCTATAACCGCGCATGCAGCTTCATTTTGTTCGCAGCCAGGTCGGGGAGGCAGCAGTGTGAACCCGTGAGTGAGGGGTAGGGAAGGGAAGCTAAGTTTTTATGGTTCCTTCAGGGGGTAGGGAGGCTTAACCTATGGCGCATAGGCACCAGTTTCTTTGAAAATTATGTTTGGGGAAGTGACTGCTCCCCCTGTGCCCCCCCCCCCCCCCCCCCCCGAGCTACGCTTCTGGTTCAGGCATCTCCTTTGTGAACCTGATTGTTCAAGTTTGTTATGCCAGGACTGGGAGATCCTGCTTGAGGGTGGCTGCAGCTCTCTGTGAGGTCTCTTCCTCAGCCTGCTGTGTGTTGTTTCCCTGCAGGGAAGGTGTATCCCATGTATGCTGTACAGTGGCACCCTGAGATGAATCGCTTCGAGTGGAAGAAGGATCTTGCCTACCCACACTCTAGAAACGCTGTGCGACTGTCTTCCTTCATGGCAGACTTTTTTGTAAATGAAGGTAAATTCCTGGGGAGGCAGTCAGAGGTCTGGTACGTTCTCTTGTCAGGTTAGAGGGTGAGTCTGCCAAGTTTCAAACTATGAATAAGTGATACCAAGCAGCACTGCCAAAGTCACTTAGCTCCAGATTGCAGGCTTCGCTGAGGAAGGACTTTTCAGCCAGTTGCTTCCCAGATGGCAGGAGGACACAGGTTAGTGTATGATTAAAAACCAAGCAGGTTCACCCCCTCCACTACCACTTACCAATCTCCTGGCGGAGTTATCATTTCTTAATCTTGTGGTTGGTGTCAGATACTGAGGTGAGAATGGGTGACCAACTGTAAGCATATCAGTAATGTACATTTTCTCACAGTCAAGCCCCTGATGTTCCACTACCTTTTGAGCAGTCAGTAGCAGGACAAATGGGCATATGTGACCTTGGGATATGGGCTCTGCTTTCTGAGAGGTAGGAAAAACCCCTAGGGAGATCTCATGGGCTCAAAGCTTCTTCTGGTTCCCCCCCCCCCTCAAGAATTCCCTAGAACTGAATACTGGTGGGAGGGTCCTTACTTATTATCTGCTGTTGTCACCACAGCCAGGAAGAGTGCCCACAGCTTTACCAGCCCAGAAGAAGAGGAGGCGGCTCTGATTTACCACCATCAGCCCATGTACATTGGAAATTTCTATGAACAGGTCTATTTCTTTTAGAAGCTCTGTTGTCCTGGATCTGGAAACCTGGCAAGAGGAACGCTGGCTTGAGAAGACTGCTCCCCTCCCTGTAACAGAACCATGCACCAAACAGAATTCCTACCACTCCCCCCCCCCCCCCCCCCCCCACCAGGGATTTTTCCAGGTTCAGATACAAAATTTGCATTTTGCTCCAAGGTGCTGCAGGCTGGGGTTTGCGCAGGAGATCACTGGAAGACTGCACTGGGGATTATGGGCCTTACAGGAGCGCAGACTCCACTTAAGAATTTGAGAAAAGTGCAGCCTTCCATACCACCTACTCCTGGATCGAATGACGGAATTCACAGAATAATATCTGTAGTTTGATATTACTTAGCTGTGCTACAATTTCAATTGGGGTCCTGTTTCCTTCGGGTATATAATCCTAAGCAGACAGGGCTGCTGTGAACTAATAAGTATTGTAGATGTTAAGAGGATATTACAGAGGCCTGCTTAGAAAATGACAGGTTTCAGAGGTAAAGGTGCCTCCTTTCACCCCTTATCCCGCTCTTGGAAAAGGTGACACTGCTCATTAATACTCCTCAAACTACAGTCTCACACTGCCTCTAACACCTAGATCAGTTCAGCCAAATACAAACCACTTAGAAACCATTCCTTCCAGTCCAGTTAACCTGAAACACCTTATTAGAATAATTTTGTTGTGTACAACCATTTTGTATCTAAGCATGTATTTAAATTGATTTTTTTTCTAAATGGTTTCCCAGGGTAGACCTGTATATATATTTTTACTATAAGGTGTTCCACAATCAGAACTATGGATGGAGGAAGTGTAGAGGGCAGCGGATGCAATCTTTGCTCGATTGCTTAAATACATTCACCTCCTGTGCCTGAGAATATTTGGTGTCCTGTGGCCAGGACCGACCTAACCATTAAGCAAGACTAGGTGGTCACCTAGGGCAGCAGCTTCATTTGAGCAGCAAACAGCAAAGGCAGGCAAAGCAAAACAATTATGGCTGTATTGAGTATTCAATAGACAATGGTAGGAGGATCACCATAAAGGACTCCAAAGCATAAGGACACCAAACAGATGAAGAGGAATCCAGTAAAACTTATATGGAAATATAATGTTTAATTTTTACAAAATATTTCTAAAAGGCAAGAAAAAGACCTCAAAATGCCCGACTGCTTACTTTCCATTTTCAGCGGCTTTAACTGGGAGCGTGGTTAAGGACCAGTGATTGAATTACGGTGACTGTTTATAAGCAATATTATTGATGGGTTGATTGTCACCAGTCTGAGGTCCTTTTTTCCCCCCTTCCATTATTTTTTCACTATCTTGCAAATTGTTTGATTAGATCCACTATTTTTGTTGCTGTATTTCCAAAAGTGGAGCGGAGTTTTTCCCATTTGTGCTACCAAAAAGATTTTAGCAAATTTTATTCTTTTTTGTAAATTTTTTAAAAATATATTACCACGCTCAATGGTAACTTCAAATTTTATTTGGTTCTCAAAAACCTTTACCAATTCTTATGAAATGCTATGAAGCAGCCATTTTCACAAATAAAGTAAAGTCAAGCACTTATCTGTTGCCCGACGGTGGCCCCATCCGTTTCGCTTACAGGCTTTTTCAAGGGCTGTGCTTCGACAGAGAAAGCATTGAAAACATTTTTTTCCTCTCTCTTGTTCTGATCATGGCTTAGTGCTGCTTCAAAGTTTTACTGGATTCCTCTTCATCTGTTTGGTGTATTGAATATTCGTATTTGATTTGGCCCCAAATAGTGCCCCAATACATTATTCATATTTGCCCGACTAGTGATTTAAATCTGAATCAACTGGGGCTCTACTGTGCTAAATCCTACTGAAATAAACAATTGATGTCTGATTTCACGTTGCTTCTTTTATTTGTTATGTTAAAGCTCAATGCTCATTATTTGTATTCGGCCAAACAATTTCACTCCTAGCCTGTTCTCCACTCAGGATGAGGGGGACAAGAAGGAATCAACTCACAGAAAATAGATAAATAGATGTGGCTCCAGAGGATGTGTGAGAAAGGAGGCTGGCACTATGGGTGTCTATGAGAGAATCGACACTGGGAATAGTGGGAGAATATGAGGGGGATTTTGGCCAGAGGTGTGTGAGGAGAAGAGAGGCTTGGAGAGGGGGAACATTCATTCATTAATGGAGGGAGAGGAAAAAGATTGATGATAGGGGGATAGGATGGGGTTAGAGGTAGGAGTATAGCTATCACTGGGCCCAGCAAAATGCTCAGGGCCATGCTCACCCCCCCCCCCCCTCCCCAGGTTCTGGCATCTCACCCCCCATTCCCATTCCAGTATCCCCCGTGACCCTCAAAGCCCACAGCGGCCAGCCAGCAGAGAGAGCGAGGTACACAGACTGCCTCCGACCAGCACCGCCAGCGCCTTTCCACTGCCATGGCCCGCCTCTCTGTCATCACTTCCTGTGGGTGAGATGCAGCATTGGAAAGACTGGCACTGGCAGTCATTCACAATGTTCACTTATCAAACACTCATGGAGATCTGACAGATGTCCACTCTTGAGCTGTCTGTGCTGCAGCTGTATTCATAATTTAACACATATCAATGCATGGATCTCTGATAGAACTGCAGTTGGGGAGAGCGGAGGAGGTTACTTGCATGGAGTGGTGGTTGGATCCCTAAACAGAATAGCAAGAGGATGGGGGTGCCTGCACTGGTAGGCAGTTGTCTGTATTGGCTGGGTAGACTAGATGGGCCACTTAGGTCAGGATAAAATGGTATGGTATGGTAGCTGTGCTAGTCCACTTTTAAGGCAATAAATAGAAATAAAACAGAACAAAAATAAGATGATACCTCTTTTATTGGCCTAACTTAATACAGTTTACATTTTTTTGATTGCTTTTGTAAGTTAGTCAAAAAATATATTAAGATAGTCCAAAAAAGGGTATCATCTTATTTTGTTATATTTCTTTTTATTATAGCCTTAAGATAAGAATTGTCATACTAGGTCAGACCAAAGGTCCATCCAGTTGGGTATCCTGTAACAGTGGCCAATCCAGATCACAAGTACCTGGCAGAATCCTCCCCAAAGTAGCAAGATCCGTGCATTTATTGGTAGCCAATGTAATTTTAGTAATAGTGGAGTCACTTTAGAGTAGCAAGGAGCTCTGAGTACAAGGTGAGCCACTGTGTTCTGGACAGTTTGTAGTTTTCTGATCAGTGAGGTTTTTAGTCCTGCATAGATGGCATTGCAGTAGTCAAATTTAGATAGAACTAGTGATTGGGAAAGGGATCAGAAAATTGAACTTGGAAAGTATGGTCTCAGTCTTTTTAATTTCCATAGCGATTTAAAGACATTGGATACTACTTTGGATACCTGTGGTTCAAGCGATAATATGGCAAGGAGAAGTAACCTGAGCATGGGACAAGACTAAGGAACAACCAAAATATGGATTTCCAACTCCGATTTCAGAAGGGAAAGGGGCATCTATGTACAAAAAGGATAGATGTTGGTATTTAGACCTGGTACCGAGCACATCTAGGTTACAGAATGGTGTTCCGATTGAGTAGCTTTACACTGGAGAGATTAAGGGAAGTAACCCCTTAATCCTCCAGTGGTTGCTGCTTGGGCCCCCCCCCCCTCCCATCTGAATTTGAAATAGCAAGGCATACTGAGGTCTATGACAGCTTCAGGAACTATGGACATTTATGGTACTAAAATGTCATTATAATGTATTTATTAATTTCCATGTGGCCTTTGCTTTAAACTTTGTTTTAATTTGTTTATCCAGACCTTACATATACATGGTTTGCTTTTTAAACCCAATGGTGAATCCTAAGGGTGGTTGAACAGTTAGGTATAAACTGTGTTGTTTCTGACTTTACTTGTTTTGGAGTGCTTTGGGTCCTGCTGATCTGTGTATCTGCTGTCTGGAATTTTGGAAGATGGAAATAGGAAAATAAAAATTACATTTTGGATGTACTCTGTGGAAGTTGTTTACTTTTGCAATGTGATGGATGTCTGTTCTGGTGTATGCATGTGATAATCTTTGAATAACTGCCTATACTTATGGCTATGATTTCTGCATCGTTTTAAGAACAGACTTTTAAATACCCAGTTGGGTATAAATGCTAATCTCAACTTTGTTAAATATTTCAGACATATCCATCTGTTTGCTCCCATGATATAATTGAATTCTATTCTGTCTCACTGTATTTTCAAATGTAAGTCACATTGAACCCGACTTTGCTTGGGATAATGTGTGATGTAAATGTAAAAAATAATCCGTTATCCTCCACCTTTTAAGACATTGCCTATCCAGCTGGATAGTGATGGCACAAGGAAAGCAAGTTTGATCCAGTGAAGACTAACTCAAAGTAACCTGTTCCTTAGCTGGGCCCTAGTATTACCATATTGAAAATGCGACCATACCATGCCTTTTTGGTTACATTCCACTAATAAGTTAAATGATTAACTGGCTTATATATATAAACTTTAAATGCATGACTAGGGACACAAGCATACATTTATTTATTCAATATCACAATTTGTCAAGAACAGCCACAAAACAACCTTTTAGGGTGGATAGTGTTCACAATGAGCTTCTTTTATTATCGACCAGATAGAGATAAAAAAAATTCAGTTTGGGCACAATATAAGTCATCACAAGAACAAAATATAAGAAAACCAATGGACTGCATTTGGGGCTTATAGCCCATTTAGTTATGTTTAAACAAATGAGATCTGCATGAAACAAAATATTTATTTTGACTTATAAAACCACTTACCCCTGAAACATGTTAAAAAAACAGAATAATCCATTTGTGTATCTAACATGTCAAATTCTACAAAACAGATGAAGATGTGATTCCATGTGCCCCAATAAAAGGAGAGTTTAATTTTACTTCCATTTAATTTAAATATTTTCCATCTTTATAACACCAAACTTCCCAAGGTGAATTACAATAGTTAAAATGAACCCATCAGGAGACAGGATATCCTCACTGAAATGTGGCCATCTGTATTGTATAGAACAGTGTAAAAAAGTGAACACACAATACAGAGTTTACAACTGCTTGTGCTACTATGTACAATAATTTTTATTATTGTAAAACACACTGCCTCATCATCTCATCTCAACACAACAAATACAAACTCACAACCATAAACACCCTAGAACACACACCCTCCCTACCTCAGACAGCCTAAAAATACTCGGCGTCACAACTGACCGCAACCTTACCCTTGAGAGCCAAGTAAACTCCGTAAAAAAGAAAATGTTCTACTCAATGTGGAAACTTAAACGAATAAAACCTTTGTTCCTGAGGGAAATCCTTCGCAACCTAATACAATCAATGGCCCTAAGCCATGCAGATTACTGCAATGCAATCTATGCGGGATGTAAAGAACAACTTTCAAAAAAAACTCTAGACCGCACAAAATACAGCTGCCAGGCTATTTGGTAAATCACGCTTTGTAAGTGCTAAACCCCTCCGAGAAAAGCTGCACTGGCTCCCAATCAAAGAATGGATCATCTTCAAAATTTGCACCTTTGTTCACAAAATTATCTATGGCGCACTCCCAGGATACATGATAGACCTTATAGATCTACCAACCAGAAACAGAACCCGATCATACTTAAACTTACATTACCCAAATTGCAAAGGACATTAATACAAAACAACTTTCTGAGGTTTTTGCAACTACATTCAAAGCGGTTTACATATATTCAGGTACTTATTTTGTACCAGGGGCAATGGAGGGTTAAGTGACTTGCCCAGAGTCACAAGGAGCTGCAGTGGGAATCGAACTCAGCTCCCCAGGATCAAAGTCCACTGTACTAACCATTAGGCTTACTCCTCCATTCCTGGAAGCTTTCAAATAAATTAAACATTTGTCCATTAAGTTAAATAAATAAAATATTTTCCCTTCCACATTTTAAGGCACTGGCTATCCAACCAAAACAGCTTTAGATTTGTTAGATAGACTACGCATAGGCAGGCCCTTATTTCTAATAATCTTTTGCTATTGTTTTCAATGTATTAAAACCATGGGAAGCTCCGCTTACTGGCTTCAGTTCAAACAACGGACTAGAGATAGGCTCACTTCGTCTCCCGTTTTATCCAACCACCTTGCAAACAGCACATCATGTTAATGTAGACTGGGAAGGTGAGAAAGACGTCAAGACGGGGGTGGAGAGCAGAGGCAGAAATGACTTCCCATGCCCCCCCCCCCCCCCACCCGGAGCTGCGGGGCCTAGGGCAGATGCCCCTTGTGACCCTGCTGCCTTCAAGATTCCCAACTCACCCTCTGTACCCGATCTTCCACCGTGCTGCGCTCTATCATTTTCATTTACAGACCAACCATCGGAAATGCGAGCTCTGATTGGCTGCGGGATGTATGATGCAGCCAGGGGTCGGGGGATTTCCTGTCACACTAAACAATGCAATGTATGGAAACAGGGAGGTGGTGGGAGCCCAGTGCAGAAAGAAGGAGGGAGTGGAGGGACGGACGAAAACCCAAGCCACCTCCAGATCTTAGTGTGCTCCGTTCTCAAATAGAGCCAAGCTGGCAGACACAAAGGCACATCATAGAGAGACACAAAGAGCGATCACAGGCACAGACACAAAGAGACACATGATCGCTCACACAGACCTGCTCACGGAGACGGGGACACAGACACACCCACACTTTGCTGTTTGCTCCTGGATGTTGCTTGGGTTTTGTTTGCTGAGTGGGGACATCAGGCAGCTGTATGCTGCTGTTCATTCCTGGTGCTCTGGAGCAGCGTTCTTTACCTGTGGCTGCCTTTTCATTTGAGGAATATTTCTTTGGGGCTTACTGATGCACCCATTCCAGTGGTGTAACGGTGAGTAGCGTTGAGCGGGACTGGGGTTTTAGATCCATGTAGCATTCTTGACATTGCTGCTTCATGGGTCCATGGAGGGGGTAACAGTGGGTTTTGCCTGCTGGTAATGGGGTTCTTGCATCCATGCAAGATGCGGGGCTTAGCTTTGCTGCTTCTGTGGTATTTGGATTCAAGCACGGTGCAGGGGTTAGCCATACTGCTGCTGTGCATCCATGCAGGGTGCGGGCTTGTCCTTGTTGCTTTTCGGTTGTGTGGGTTCATGTAGGATAAAAGGGTTGTCCATACTACCTCTTGGGTTCCTATATGGATCTAGAGTACGGGGCTTGTTCTTGCTGGTTGTGCGATTTCCGGATCCATTGAGACTGCTTCAGGGGTTATCCATGTGCTGCTGGGGTTCTTGAATCGGTGCAGGGGATATGAGCTGGACTGGCTGAAGTCTTCTCCAAGTATCTTGTGCTAGTAATAGCAGCACTTCAGAAAATAAACATCAGTTTATAGAAAATCTTATTCTTGTTGGGCAGACTAGATGGACCGTACAGGTCTTTATTTATCTGCCGTCATTTACTATGTTATGTGACTATGTTGTAAGGACGTCAAACAGTGTCCGTTTCTTAGCACCACAGGGCCCTCCTGGTGACGACCTCAGCTTATGTTATGTCAAATGTTATTTGTGCTTTGGGCATGGACTGCTACTAGTGAAGCTCTAGGAGAAGTTATTCTATAGAGAGAGAAAGGGGATCAATAGGAGAGACAGTAGGGCACTTTTGGTCGGTCTGGCAAGTTTTCATAAAGGGCAAGGCAGGAAACTGACCAATGGAAGAGTCGATTTTCTACCACTGCAGCATTGAAAAAAAAACAATTTTAAAGTGCTCTGCTTTTGTCACTGACAAATATATATATATATAAAGCAGCAGCCAGAAGTAGCAAGTGTGGCTGGGGGAGCCACGCCCTCCAATATCACATGATCTGGCCAAAAGGGGTGGGATGAAGAGGAAGCCACCTGCTTCTGTAGTGCTGGTTGCTGATGTCTGGCCTCTGGCTTGTGCAGGAGGATTTCTTACCTGGGTCCTGATGTAATGAGGTAAACACACAACAAACAAATAGGGAGCAGCTAGAGCCAAGGTCAGCAGGAAAGAAAGGAAGGGGGAAGGGAAGAAAAGTAATGCTCCTGGAGCGTGTGCATGGGAGAGAGAAGCATGTTCCCCCGGAGCTGAGAGGGTGAAGGGCAGAGAAGAAGAGCAATTCTTCCGGGGCTGGTGATGGCTAACGTTCGAGCCAGAGAAATCTGTATGTTGGTGGCCAGAGGGTAGGAGAGAGAAAGGAGGATACTGGCAGCTTCTGGTGGCAGGGAGAAAAGAGAGATGATGGGGGAAGGATGCTGCCAGCAGGGCACAGGAAGTGAGAGGTTCTCTTTTGTTGGATGTGATTTTATGTGTTTGGGATTCTAAACTTTTACAGGCTTTAACTGTTGCTATTCAATAATTGTTTTTAGTATGGCTGTACTATTGATATATTTGATATGTGTAACATAAAATATTGTATGTGATTAACATCTTTTGTTGTGGTGATGGTTCTGTTTTTCCATTTGTTTCATCACCGGAGGCGGTTTACGCCTCTCGGTACTATGTAAGCCACATTGAGCCTGCAAATAGGTGGGAAAAATGTGGGGTACAAATGCAACAAAATAAATAAATTGTACTGCATACTGGCTTTTTGCAGTGTGTATTTTATAAATGTTTTCAATCATTGTTCTGGTTGGCATCACAGTGGCATGCAGAAATATACACTTCATTTTTACTTTCAGAGACTGCTTTGAATATCTATTTTTATAGATATGCTATTGTTTCAGAAAAACACATCTATTATAAAATTTTATTTTTTTTATACATTCAGATTTTTCAAATTTATACTGCTCAACATAAATTTTCATAAGTGTTTGTGTGTGTGTGTGGTGGAGGAGGGGGGGCACAATTAGAAGTTTCACCTAATGCACTGACTCTGGCTTCTTCCGCTCCACAATTAGAGCCTCTATTTCTCCAGTGCCACAGCTGCTTGGTTCTTCCAGCATCAAACTCCGGAGTTTCTAACTGCAACCTTATGATTGAAACGTTTACTGTGGTTCCCAAACCTGTCCTGGGGGCTCCCCAGCCAGTCAGGTTTTCAGGATATCCACAATGAATATTCATGAGAGAGATCTGCATGTGCTGTCTCCACTGCATACAAATTTCTCTCATGAATATTCATTGTGGTTATCTTGAAAACCTAACTAGTTGGGGAGCCTCCAGGACAGGTTTGGGAACCACTGCTTTACAGTTTGAACCACAGGGCTCTATAATATATGGATCCCTCAATGGTTCGAACAGCAGCTGTTTGAGCCACCCAGGCTCCAAGCTTTGGTGGGGGTTGGGGGGAATAGGGTTGCCTGCTCACCCTAGGTCAAGACTGCCAACTGAATCCAGATTCACAGAACAGTGATCCATTGCATGCAGGGACTTGTAGTTCTGATTTCCCCATTGCATTCCCTAAGAAAAGTAAGACTACAAGTCCCAGCATAGATAGCACTAGATCAAGCTTGTCCTGTGAATTTGGATCCAGTTGGCAGCCTTACCCTAGGTTGACCATAAATGTTAATGTAATCCTGTTTTTGCCCTATAGCATGCAGAGAGATGTAGTTTTATTGGTCCAATTGGGTTAGTCGGAGGCAATCCCTGAATCCAATGTGACAAAGTCAAAGCTGCTGCAGCGGTCTGGGGTGAGCTGGCAACACTGGGGAAAGAAAAACTGTCTTTGATGCTTCTTTATGCATATTGCAGACTGGAGGATCCTATGTATGGTGGATGGGGAATCTGGGAGATGGCATAACTTCAGATCTCTCCATACACATGATCCAACTGCCCCACACCTCCTGCAGTAAAAGTTAATATGCCAAATTAATATTTACAATACTGTGCACGATTATATTTTTATAGTGTAAACAGGGCTCCTTTTACAAAACCATGCTATTGATTCCTGCACAGCAAATGCGACAAAGCCCATTCAATTCCTATGGGCTTTGTCGTATTTCCTGCACTGGAATCGTCAGTGTGGCTTTGTAAAAGGAGCCATTAGAGATCAATAATCCTAAGCCCTTTCTATTAAAATTGCATTATGCCAGCAGAAATCAAGGCTTTGATCATGTTATTTTGCCAGCCGTCTGAAGTTGTGATCCAGGAGGCAGAACTGGAGTGGGGCATGGGGTGTGGTTGGGGGGGTATGAATGTGGCGGGTTTTTCTCTAAAAATTGGCAACCCTAGTGCTTAGCCCTGCTTTTCTTCTGGTGGCTTAAGAATTGCAAGAAAATACTGGTTTAACCTTTGTAACAGCCACAGAATGCAACAACACTCTAAAAAGCTATACAACATATTGGTTTTAAATTTTCACCCCACCATCACTCCCTCCCCAGTCACAGACTGCAAAACAGTCGAAACAGACCACACATGTTGATTCTTTATGGCAATCTGAACTCGCACAATCATAATTATCCCAAACTGTATCACCCCCCCCCCCCCCCCCCCCCGGAAAAAGCAAGTACTTCGTTACAGATTCAACAAGTAGTTAGGATTCAACAAGTAGTTAGGCGTGTGATGTGACAAATGATCCCACACTAGGAAAGAAAACACTTTTAATGAGGTTATCGTGTTACTCATTCACCACAGAGTTACGTAATGTTTTGTTCCGTAGATTTTCGGTTGTGGGATCTTCTCTGGACCAATCAAAAGTGTATGTGTAGAAAGTAGCTTCAACCTAAATATGATGCATTGATTTCTTGGTGGCATAGCAGCTAACTTTTTTTCAGAATGATTGGGGGTGCCAAACCCAATGGGAATTATCCCTCCCTGGACACCCTCAAGGCAGTTGCTGCATAGTGGAGGTGCTTAAGCACTCATAGCACATACAGAGCTATGAGTGAACCTTGATTTGGAATTTTTGAAGGCCTCTTTATAATGTTTATTTAAATGCTTTGACGGAGCCTTTATATAGAGGGTTTGTCTATCCTCAGCTGAATGGGGCAAATTTCCTTCAAAAAGAGGACACAGAGAGCAGCCACTTGGAACTCTCTGCCCCTCTAACAGAAATATTATTCATTGTTTTTTTTTTTTTTTTATTATTATTTTTATTAACACAGTGCAACAGTGTTTGTACAATTGCCACAACTTCCAAGTATAATTTTACAACGTCACAAAGAAATGTTATCTATCAAAAGGATTGATCCATAAATCGCCAACATGGCTTATGCTGCGCACTGCATTTTCCATTTTTTTTTTTAACCCCCCCTTGCACTCATGCATCTCACACACCACTCTAACCCGTTCCATAACTCATCATCCGCATCCCATACACACTCCACTTACTCTTCCCCCCTTCCCTCATTACCCTGTAAAAGTAACACCTTTAAGCATGCTGTCCACAAAGCATGATATTGTCTGTTAACAAGTTTTGCAGAATCAGAATAAATTCGGCACTCATTCTCACCAACCATTCTCATTTTGTTGTACCACACTTCCCCCGAAGGGCTCTCTGGTTGGATCCAGTATTGTAGGATGGTCTTTTTGATCAATAATATAGCGGTGTATATGAATCTTCTGCACGGCTTAGTAAGTCCTTGGGCAATCAAAAGGTCTTGGTCTCCCAATAATAAGGTGGCATAATCCCACTCTATCTGTCTATTTATGACTTCAGTGATCAGCTGAAATGCTCGATTCCACAAAGAAAGGGAGGGGCACTCCAAGAAAGAGTGAAGAAAAGTCCCCTGCCCCTTCTGGCATTTGGTGCATTGTCCCTCTTCCCACAGTCCTATAGCTGCCCCCTTGGCCTTTGTAATGTATGCTCTATGCAATATTTTGTATTGGGTTTCTTGGAGGTCCGCTGCCTTAACCATATCATATATATTAGAAAATAGCTTATCAAACTCCTTAATAGTATAATTCCTTTTCAGCTCTCTATTCCACTGATCCATTAATCTTTCCATCCCCCCCAAGGGTCTGTGCATTTGTAGGACTTTGTACCATGTAGTTAAACTGTTCATCTTGTACGGTGTACGCAGTAAGATCTTATCCATGGGTCCCCATAACCATTTGTCCCTGTATGCCTGTTGTAAAGAAGAGTAATAATGCCGCACTTGTAAATATTGCAGTAAATGATTATTAGGGATGTCCCACCTTTCCTTCAGCTGTTCAAAAGTGTCTATGTGCTCCTGCCCCTGCTCCATAAGGTGGACCAACATCACGCATCCCTTCTCTCTCCATTTAGCAAAGATAGAATATCCCAGGCCTGCCGGAAAATCTGCATTGCCCACCATGCCCAAAAAGGGGGAAGCTCCCGACTCTCTATTCTGCTGTCCTCTCCACCAGGCCCATGCTCTGCGCAGAGGCTGCAGAAAGGCCAGTCTCCCTGCAGTGTCATATATGTTACTAGGCCTCATGTGCAGTAAATTTGTGAAGGACCACGGGGCACTCCAGTCCTCTAATCCACCACCCGGCAAAAACCGGTAGCTGCCCGTCAGTCCCTCAAAAATGAGTCGCATAAGTGCCGCCACATTGTACAAACGTAGTTCGGGCAATGCCAGACCTCCCTTGGCCCTACTCAAAGAAAGCTTTTGATGTCCGATCCTTGCTCCCTTCCCCCGCCAGATAAAGGCGCGTATAATAGACCGATATAGGCGCTCGTCCTTCCTCAACACCCACAAGGGGGCCGCTTGCAGTGGGTATAGGATCTTTGGTAGCAAGACCATTTTAACTAAAGCTATTCTGCCCATCAGGGAAAGCGGCAATTGTTTCCATCTATCACATAGCTTTCTGATGTTGTCCAGTGTATCTACTATATTTTTCTTATAGAATATCAAGGTGTTTACACTAAGAAAGATTCCCAAATATCTCATAGCTCCTCGGGCGAGCGGTATTGGTATCCCCGACAGGCCTGGGTCCGCAAAATTTCCTGACAATGGAAGTACTTCTGATTTTAGACAGTTGACCCGCAGTCCTGATAATTCCCCATAATCCCCTATTATTTCTAACACCCGGGGAAGATCTCTAGGCCCATTGGCCAAGTAGACTAGAATATCATCTGCAAACAGATTCACCCGAAAGTCCTGTGTACCCACCCTTATCCCTCTTATGGCCCTATGCCCTCTAATTTTTATAGCTAACGGTTCTATGGCCAACAAAAAAAGGAGCGGTGACAGGGGGCATCCTTGACGGGTTCCCCTTTGTAAGGGAAAGCTCTCTGTGAGTTTACCGTTAATTAACAGTCTGGCCACTGGGAGAGTATAAAGCGTTTTAATCCATGAGATATAAGTCCCTGTTATGCCATAGCGATTCAAGGTCCAAAATAGATATTGCCACGAAATGCTGTCAAACGCCTTCTCCATATCGAGGCCCGCAATGACTTCCAGCCCCCCTCTGCCCCTGCATTCCTGTATGGCCAAAAGAGCTCTCATAATGTTCATGGAGGCATGCCTCCCCGGGACAAATCCCACTTGGTCTTCATGGACCAAATAGGAAACCACCTCATTCATCCGTCGAGCCATGATAGCGGCCAAGATTTTAATATCCTGATTTAACAATGAAATGGGGCGATAAGAACCCACCTGGGTTGAGTCTTTACCGGGTTTTGGAATTAACACTATATGGGCCATATTGTTCTGTATAGTTAATCCGTTCCCCATCCCGTTAAACCAATCTCCCAAGGGGGCCGCCACCAGGTCTGCCAAAATTTTATAATACTCCGGGCCATAGCCATCTGGTCCTGGTGCCTTAGTCAGCTTTAAAAATTTGACGGCTTGTTTAACCTCCTGTTCCACTATTGGACTATTAAGATTGCCTAACTGGTCAGCTGCCAGGGTAGGGAGGTGAACATCTTGAAAAAAAGCCTCACATGCCACCTGATCAAACTCTCTTACCCCATATAGGGAACTATAAAAATTAACAAATTGCTGTGTGATGTTTTTTTCTGTGGTGTACTCCCTACCTGCCGTGTCCCTAATAGTGGTAATAAGTTGCCGCTTGCGGTATGGCCTAACTAATGCTGCCAATAATTTCCCAGCTTTGTTTCCCCACTTGAATAACCTGAATCGCTGGAAGTATATGTCTCGCTGCGCTCTCTGATTCAAGAGTTCATCTATTTGATGTCTAATCTCTAATATGCGTGCACTTTCCTGCGTTGACAGAGTGGTCAGATGTGTTCTCCTCAAAGTGTGGTACTCATTGGACAATCTCAGAAGGTCTGCTTCTCTCTCCTTCTTTTTCCCCGCCGTGTAAGCTATTATGTGGCCCCTCATTACTGCCTTCGATGCCTCCCAGTATGTTCCCGCATCTACGTCCCCTGTATGATTATACGTTTGGTAGTCTATCCACTTGTTCCGTAGATATTCTCAGAACTCCTTATCATGATACAAATAGGGATGAAGTTTCCACACTCTCTCTCCCTGGCCTCCTGCAAAGGATATCGTCATGGTGACAGCTGAATGATCGCTAAGGGTGCAGTCCACTATATGAACGTGAGAGGACTTGGAAAGCAGGGATGGTGTAGTAAGCAGATAATCAATTCGAGAGTAGGTATTATGGGGGTGAGAGTAGAAGGTGAATTCCCTATCATTGGGGTGTAAAAGCCTCCAGATATCCACCAACCCCAGCTGGGATAGCAAGAAGTTAATCCCTTTACTCCCCCAATTCTCTCCCCTTAGCTTCCTTGGTTTACAATCCATTGTCTGGTCGGCCAAACAGTTAAAATCTCCCCCCATCACTATATGACATTCCGGGAGTGGTACCACTTTAGCTACTAGGTCTGAGAAAAACTTGTGGGAGTAGATGTTAGGCCCATAAACGTTACACAATAGGATACTCTGACCCCATAGGTCTCCCAATGCAAGTACATATCTTCCTTCCATGTCTGAGATCACCTTATGCATGGTAAAAGGCAGTTGTTTATGGATTAGAATAGCCACCCCTCTTTGCCTAGAGTTATAAGAAGCATATTCTACCTCCCCCACCCAATCCCTCTTCAATTTTTGGTGTTCTATTGCCGTTAAGTGTGTTTCCTGAATGAAAGCTATATCAGCCTTCTCTTTTTTCAACCAGGAAAGCACTTTGGTTCTCTTAACCGGGGAGTGAAGTCCGTCAACGTTAAGAGTAACTACTTTTAAGTTAGCCATCCTCGCCCCCAAGAAGAGTACTCTCTATGGTTTTGCCAGCATCCCTTTCACTGGTCTCCCAGCTGGACCAGCGAAATCCCTCTTGTTGCCTCTCAAAAGGCCTTCCAAATCTATTCCGCATTCTTCTCTCTCCTTCTCCCCTCTGAATCCCCATCTGAGTTTCAATTTGCTTTCGTGTTCCTTTTACTCCCCCCTCCACCCCCCTCCCACACACTTCCATACCCCAAACACATACACACGCACTCCCCTTCCCTTCCCTCCCCCCCTTATTCCCCCTCCCCTTCCCCCCCACTATCATCTCTCCTCCCTCCTCCTTCCCTACTATAGTCCCCTTCTCTGTCCCCATCCTTCACCTTCCCAGATCCGCCCTTAGCCCCTCCCCCTTCCCAGCTCATTGAGCTCTAAATGATCAGATCCCTTCCCTTCCACTTAATGAAGCACTAAAATTATTAACAAAACATTAATAAACCTTCTCAACTGGATAACAGCCAATTCAACTCCTGCTGCCCTTTCTCCCAACAGGCTTTTAGCAATGTTCTCAGTCCAAACCTCAAAGGCAGTAGGCTCACCATTTACTCATGCAGAGATCATCTTGAACTATGAATATGCATAGGTATCACCAGTCTACCGCCACTGCAAGCAGATTATTTTCCAGCTCCCGCAGTTCCAGCTGTTTCAGCCCTCTTGTGCATTGGCATTTAACTTGCGCAGAAACGCTTGGGCCTCCCCGGTCTCCTGCATGAGTAATGTCTTCCCTTCATGCCATATTCACAATTTCGCGGGATACATAAGCGCAAAGCGCACTCCCTTCTTATGGAGCTCGGAGCATGTAGGTGCCATTGCCCTCCTCTGCGCTGCGATCCTGGCGGAGTAATCATTGAACAAAAGTATGCGATGGTTTTCATAATCCACACTCCCACGCACCCGAAATGCTTTCATCAGCTTTTCCTTGGAGAGCCAGTTAGTATAATGGGCTATAGCTGTACGTGGCTTAGCATTAGCATCTCCCTTCGCTCCCACTCGATGGGCTCTATCACAGCAAAAAGTACTCTGGGATTCTTCCAGGCCCAGCGCCTGGGGCAGCCAGGAATCAAAGAACCGGTACAAGTCATTACCTGCCACCGTCTCCGGCAGCCCAATCACCCGCAGATTGTTCCTGCGGTTCCGGTTTTCATGGTCTTCAACTCGTTCTCGCAGTTCTCCCGTCTCCTTCTGCAGTGCGGCTACCAAAGTCGCCGTGGCCCTCGCCTCCTCCTCGCCCGTCGAGATCCGCTGTTCCATCTCCTGCAGCCTGTGGGAGTGCGCATCGAACTTCTCGTGTATTTCCTCCACAGCTGATTGTAATTTATTCAGGCGGTCAGCCAATGCCGCCGATACCGATCGGGTGATTTCCTGGACCCACTCCGTTGTCTGCATGAGCGTCGGGTTCGGGGGCACACCTGGATCTAAGTTTTGATCACGCTGTGGCGCCGCCATTTTGTTCGGGGCCTGGATTCGCGGTGTTTTGGATTTTCGTTGCGCCCTTGTGGGCATAACTCAGACGTTCCGTCTTTCCAAATTCGGCCCCGCAGTAGCCGGTGATGTTCTTCTCGCCTCCGCACTGCTTTCTTGGCTTCAAAAGATTCAGGATCTACGATATTTCAGCAGATTTCGGCTGGTGTCAGGGGGAGCTGCATAGGTCTGCGTCTTCCTAGGAAGCAGGCATCACGTGACCCCCAATATTATTCATTGTATAAATAGATCTGCTTGTCCACTGCCTTTCAAACACTAAGGAAATCATATCTCCCTCTGAAAAGAATAAAACTATTTTTCCCCTAACATCAAGTAACTATTTTTTGATCTGTGTACCACCATTTTTTTTAATGTCTCATCTGTAAAATGACACGCTGACCAACACAGTGCTTCTAAAATCATGCTGGGACACTGGGTCAACCCTCTCTTAAGGGAAAGAGGGTCTCCCAGTATCGTGCTGGGACTGTCAGCACTGTCTCTGAGGGAAGGGTCTATAATACGATGCTAGGACACTAAGTCAGTACCGGCTTACTGGAAAGTATTCTCAGATACCATGCTAGGACACTGGGCTAATACTGGCTCACTGGAAAGAGCTCCCTAATATTATGATGGGACTCTGGGCCAGTACTGACTCACTGGGTGGGAATTGCCCCCTGATAGCATGCTGGCCACTAGCATTGTTACTGGGCCTTCAGACACCCTGCTGGGACACTGGGTCAGTACTGTCACTGGGAAGAGCTTCCTGACACCATGCTGGGAATTGGGTCAGTACTAACTTGGAGATAACAGTAAGGTGGTGTTTTGGGCTGATGATACTGGGATGGGTGAAAGCTCTGATTCTGACTGGACTCCAGGTTTGGCTCTTTTAATTTTATTGAACATCCTAAGTCTGCTTTTTCCTTGTTGTAGTCTGACTCCATTTATTTTAGGATCTGAGTTGTATGAATATTGACAGGAAAGAAGCATGGGGGTGAATGTCTTAATAACATTACTGGATCAGAAAGCCGTGACACCTGTCACCATGTACATCTGTACTGAGCAGGGGATGGCAAAGTGCAGAGTTGTGCTTTTGAGGGCAATATACGATGGGGGCAAGGAAATGACAGGGACCCAACAGGGCAGAGACCTTGGGTAATCAGATTTCTTGAAGGTGACCAAACAGCAGTAGAAGAATGGCAGCACCGCCTCCTCCACCCCCTCCCAACTTTCTTGTCATCTTTCACACTAATCTCTGTTTTGCACTATGTTAATTTATCTCTCTGACTGTATATCTCTCTTGCTCTTTCACACTCCCCTCCCTCTTTTTTTTTAGTTAATTAGATGAAGACCTTTCTTAACTGGGGTTAGTTATTCTGAGAGAGTTTTGTTCCTGGCTGGATGTCCCTCCCTTATGGATCCCTTCCATAAAACTTAACTAGGGAGAAATACAATGAAATAGTTACTCATTGCAGACATTAAACAAACACCATATCTAAAAATATATCTCTTGCTTTTATGTATTCTGCAGGCCTACTTCTCTATCTCTTTCCCCATAGCTTGTCTGTCTCTGATGCTTTGTTATACACAGAACCTGTGTACAGCCTGTGGTAACTTTAGGACTTGTTTGGTTTACAAATACAGTCCACATCCCACCCAAGATTAACACCCCCACACACTCCCACACGTACGCACTCGTTATCCATGCACATATGTATGCCCAGATTCTCAAACTTTCTCGGTAAGTTCTTCAGGCTTAGGTGCAGAATCCTGAAGAGGGGGGTTGCGGAGGAAAGTCTGGTACTGGGCTTCTGTAAAGAACTATTTTATTTCTTCAGAGAAAGGGGGGGAGTGCAAATAGGGTTGCCAACCAACCGGCATTTGGCCGGCCTGGTCAATTTTCATAACAGGAAGCCAGCTGCCGGCAGGGCAGGAAACTGGCCAATGGAAGAGCCGCTTTACTGCCACTGCATCATCGAAAAACAATTTTAAAGTGTACTGGTTTTCAGTGGACTTAGCCAGGAATTAAACAGGGGGTGCGTCTCCCATGTACCCCTCCCCTTTCCTGGTACCTTAAAATCACCTCTGCTTCAGTCTTTACCTGGGCAATGGCACTCATAGGCGGCCTGGACCGGGACTTTCTCTCTGAATGGTCTGGCCTCTCTCTCAGTCTGGACCATGGCTGGGATCTGACACTGAGGCTTCATTGCATTCATAACCCTAGTGGTTCCAGACTGCAAAATACAAGATACTTGACCCTGAAATCAAACCCAGTGCCCAGTGCTGCCACTGCATTCCTGGGCTGGCCCAAATGTCATATTCTGTTTGTATGTAATTTCCTTCTCTGAATAGGACTAGGTTAGTAAATCAACATTTAAGTAGTTTAGTTGGTAGTTACAACAGAAGTGTTAGGAGCTACCTGTTTGTTTTACTGCTGAATGAATCACGGTGTTGCTATGCTGATCATCATCAGAATGCAATGTAGGCATCACACTGATGCAGGTAATGCAGAATGTAGAGTGTTGCACATGAGCATGAGCCCACCAGTGAAGAAACAGATGGCATGATTTTTGTCTCTGGACCAGAGTTTTTGTGTGGAGTGGAGGAGCCTAATGATTACAACACCAGCCTGACAACCAAGGAAGCCTGGTTCAAATGGCACTATGGCTCCTTGTGATCTTGGGCAAGTCATTTAACCTCCATTGCCTCAGGGACAAACAGACTATAAGCCCTCCAGAGACAGGAGAGTACCTATTGTACTTAAATGTAACTCACCTTGAACTACTACTGAAAAAGTTATGAGTTAAATCCAAGTAAATACATTTTAATCCAGGGTTTTTGTATTCTGCCTAACCTTTTTAGTAAACATCACTCTACAGCTCATACAGCAAATACAATCTAATATAATCACTACTACATCATCATCAGCCCTAATCAGTCTAACTCAAATAGAATACATTCTACAGAATAACCATGTTTTCAACACCTTCCCGAAATCTTTTTAAGTAGGTAAATGGCGTATATCCAGTGGCAAGGAATTCCACACCACAGGCCTTGACCTTGAATTGTTTTACGCTGGGTATCCCATAGCTGAAGATCTTTTATGGCTGGTATCACCATCATAATGTTAGTTGTGGAGAACTGTCTTTTTGTTATACAGAGCTTTAAAAAAAAAAAAAGACTCAGATAAGACAGGGCATCCCATATAAAATGTTTAACACAATCAACATTAATTTGAATGTGATGTGCTCTTTCACCGGTAGTCAATATAAGTCAATCAAAAAGGGTGTAGTTGCTAATGGTGAGAATATGGTAAGGAAACAGTGGGAGACGCGGAACAGCAGTTCACCCCAAAACAGCAGTAAAATGACTACATTGTGCTTTCAAAAAGCCTGGGGTAAACTGCACAGATCAGCAATTACAGCTCTGAATGGGGGGACGGGGGTCGTCACCTGCATGGAGCAGCAGATAGAACCCTGACCACGTTGCTGGGCAGACTGGATGGGTCCTTTCAGTCTTTATCTGCTCTCACAGGCAGATAATCAAAAGCTCCATGCTGTTCCAAACAACGCTCTAAAATAGCGCTGGAATAGCGCGGGGTTCTATTAGACCTATGATCAGAGATAATGCATGCAAATTTAAGCAGCGCAATCATCTCTGATTATGGGGTAGAAGTGCGGGAGAATTGTGCCTGAGCATGCGCTCAGCACAATCCTCCCACACTTGTTTGACAGGTCTGGGCTGGAGACTAATGAAAAGAGAAGGACGCCCATCTTTAAATCGGAAGATGGACGTCCTCAACTGCCCTGTTGCAGGGACGGCCAAATTTCAAGGGGGTGTCGGAAGTATAGCGACGGGGCAGTTGAGGACGTCCAAAATTTGGACGTTTCTGCAGTGGGCAGTTAAGGACGTCCAAAATTGGATGTTTCTATGAGAAAGACATCTTTCTCATAGAAACATCCAATTTTGGACGTCCTCAACTGCCCTCGCTGCCAGGTTTGCTGTAGGGGGGAATGGGGGCCTGCCAGCATGCAAATGCATGCTGGACAGGGCTCACCATTCCTCCCCAATGATCTGCAAACCCTAACACCAGCTCGGAGCTGGCATAGGGTTTGTCGCAGCCAGCGACCCAATCTTTGGCGCGCTGGACGCTGATCATTGGGGATGAATGCGTTAAGCGCTGATTAGCATGCATTTGCAGGCTACTTGCGCTGAGCCCTGTTTAGCATGCATTTGCATGCTACTTGTGCTAAGAGCCCTCGAACGCGTTGTTTCACGCACTCAAGGGCTCTGATTATGGGGCGGTAGCAAACGCCAGCTCTAGTACGGCGCTAACAGCCTCTAGCGCCGGCGTTTGCTTTTGATCATCTGCCTTTCAGTTCCTATGGGGTAAATATTCTGTTGGGGGTCTTCAGTGATTTTTGCACCGCCGCCAACTTTATGCCTGGATTTTCATTTCCAGGCCTTGTCTGGGTATCAGTCACTGGTCCCTCTAAGCTGAGCAGGAGGAGTCCTCAACCTACACTAGTGGTTCCCAAACCTGGTCCTGGAGGCACTCCAGCCAGTCAGCTTTTCAGGATATCCACAATGAATATTCTTGAGAGAGGTTTGCATGCACTGCCTTCATTGCATGCAAATTGCGCTCATGAATAATCATTGTGGATATCCTGAAAATCCAGTTGCCTGGGGTGCCTCCAGGCCCAGGTTTGGAAACCACTGACCTACACTCCTGCCAGTGGGGGGTTCTGTTTCACTATCATTTTCAGTAGTGAGGGACAAGCAACAGAGGCGTAGTCAGGTTTTGACATGGGGGGAGCAGACTTTTATAAAATATGCGCCGGTTGGTGTCAGCTAGACAGCAGTGCCTGTGTTGTTTTCAAGTGTAGTGGCTGTGGTGGGTAATGATTAATACAGGCTGTCTCTGTTGCGTCCTGCCTACAAGGAAACAGGACACAGAAAAGATCCTTGGACTGGCCAGAGCAGGCAACCTGCCTTCTTAACTACAAGTAAAAATATTAGAATTGTGACCATCACCTCAGGAACAGCACATCCAGTGCTGGACACTTTGTTTAAATCAGATGGGCTCTACAGGATGTGGAGACCACTAGCCTTGAGCATTTTTGTTTTGTGTGACAAGGGCCACTAAAGGCGCCCCTTGCCCAATAGGGCCAGACACTTTGTGAAATAACACAAAACTCTGCAAAATGACACCCAAAACCTATACGGAAAACTTACAACACCATAATAGCCCTAAACCACCTATGAAAACACGGTGCTACAAATATTACACTGGGCCCTAGAGCAGTGTTTCCCTAGGTGGTCCTGGATTATCCCCTTGCTATTCAGGTTTTCAGGCTATCCACAATGAATCTGCATGTAATGGAGGCAGTTTATGCAAATCAATTTCATGCATATTTATTGTGGATATCCTGAAAACCTGACTGGCAAGGGGGTACTCTAGGTCCAACTTACGAAACACTGCCCTAGAATACCAAGCTTACCACACCATAACAGCTCTAACCCACCAATGTAAAGACAGTGCTATATGTATTACACTGGACTCTAGAGCACCAATATACCTACTAGAGCACCAGTATACCTACTGTTGGGAAACTGGAACAAGCTACACTGTTAAAACATTCCTACATAGGCACTACATGCTAGCAGAATCCTTCATCTCAGTCACACATGCAGAACATGGACAGACCCTCATCTCATCTAATACAGAATAGGGAGCCACAAAAAAAAACCATACAAAAGTTGAAATAGAGACCTCCTCCACTCTGTCCAAGAAAGCCAGACTCAGTGCAATACTGGTAAAAGAAAAACAGAATGAATTTTCTCCTGTACTTCGCAAAATAAAAATAGAAAAAAATGTACATATTACAAAGCAGGTACATCTCAGTCCTTACAAAGTATTATATAAAAATATTTTTTTTCTTTTCTACCTTTGTTTGGGAATTTAATTTTCTAATTGGGCTGGTCCCAGTCTTTTTTTTTCCATGTTCCATGAGTCTGTCTTTACGCTAACTGCTGTTACCACACCCTCCGGCAAAGAGTTCCAGAGCTGGTGTTATAAAGATGGAATATGCTGAATTTAAATGGAAGTAAAATTAAATTAAACTTTCCTTTCATTGGGGCATATGGAATCACATCTTAACTTCATCTGTTTTGTAGAAGTTTACATTGTAGATACACAGCTGAGAGATGCGACCAGAGACTTACCCTGTGCATTGAGCTGATGTCCTCATCTTGATTGAGGAAAGCACCCTGCTGGTTTTTTACGTTTCAATCTCATGTCCTGCTTGGACTATTAGCCCCTGACGCAGCCCTTGTGGGCGAAACACAGTCTGTGTCGGGCGAATCTCTGAAAATAAAGTTTTGAACCATATCACTGATTGATCTGCTTTGTTTGTCTCCACGTTGGATTTTGCGGATCGCTTGCCATCTTGTTTCTTATTCCGTTTTGAGGCATGTTTCAGGGACAACTAGTTTTATAAGTCAAAATAATAAATATTTTGTTTCATGCAGATTTCTTCTGTTTAAACATAACTAAACAGGCTATAAACCACTAATGCAGTCCATTGGTTTTCTTATATTTTGTTCCTGTGATGACATATACTGTGCCAAAAATGAAAACTCTTCTGTCTGTCTGGTCAGTAATAAAAGGAGCTCATTGCAAACACTATCAACCTTAAAAGGTTGTTTTGTTGCTGTACATGAGGAATTGTGATATTGAATAAATTAAGTATACGTCTGTATCCCTAGTCATGTATCCAAAGTTTATATAGTCCCTTCAAGAAATTCAGTTAATCGTTTAACTTATTAGTGGAACATAACCACAGAGGCATATGGTATGGTCGCATTTTCACTATGGTAATACTAGAGCCCAACTAAGGAACAGGTTAGCCTTCACTGAACCAAACTTGCTTTCCCTGTGCCATTGCCACAGAATTCAGTTATATTATGGGAGCAAGTACATAGACATGTCTGAAACATTTGACAAAGTTGAGATTAGCATATATACCAACTGGGATTTTAAACTCTGTCCTTTAGTGATGCCGCTTGTTCAGAAATCATAGCCATAAGTATAGACAGTTATTCAAATATCACATGCACACACCAGAACAGGCATCCATACACACACTGCAAAACAACGTCTACAGAGTACATCCCAAAGTTCTAGACAGCAGATGTACAGATCAGCAGGACCCAAAGCAGTCCAAAACAAGTAAAGTCAGAAACAACAGTTTATACCTAATTGTTCAAGCACCCTTAGGATTCGTTCACCTTTGGATTTAAAAAGCAAAACCATGTGCATATAAGGACTAAATAAAGGAATTTAAACAAAAGTTTAAAGCAAATGCCCTTAATATGTAATACTTAGTAGCAATAATGAAACAATGATCAAATAAAAATGCTGCCAATGATTAAAATCAACAACATGAATAGAGCAGCTCCTCCTAGATTTGCTTGCTTCGAGTGTAACGGCTGCGCGGAGCAGAGGAAAGGGAGAGAGACTATAGAAGCAAAAGGTAAAAGATGGATACAGCAGTGGCTTGCCTTTCAATGTTTTCAGTTCGACCTCGTTGCCTTGCCTCCCCAACTTGGCTGCAACAAAAATGAAGCCGCATGCGGGGCCATAGTCCTACACGCGCCACTGGTGCCTTGCCTCTGCCGGTTTCCTTCCACCGCTCCCTCCTCCCAAACAGGAAGTTACATCTTTGGGGGGGGGGGGGTGAGAAGGGAAACTGGCAGAGAGGTGGCACAGTAGCGCGCATAGGGCTATCAGTGAACAGCTTCATTTTGTTGCAACCAACTTAAGTTCCAAGTCAGTCGGGGAGGCAGCGGATTGAGTGACCCAGTCAGTGAGGGGTAGAGAAGGGATGCTTGCGGTTCCTCCAGGCTGCCACAGACTCAAAAGGCAGCAGCTGGAAGGAAAGGTTAATACAGCACGAGACGGCAGGAGCCTTTGGTGCATAGGCGCCATTTTTTTTTTTTTAAAGATTGTTTAGGGGAGCGACCGCTCCCCCTGCGTCCCACCTAGCTACGTCACTGACAAGCAAGCTCTGCAGGATTCCAGGGAGCCTGCCTGGCCCTAGCAATTGAAAACACGATATTGAAGCTGCAACCCCCACTGGCAGCAATGCAGTTGCAGGACTCTCGTTCAGCTTAGAGGGAACAGTGGGCCAACATAGGAACCAATTTACTTATTTATTTCATTTATATCCCACATTATCCCAATAGATCAGGTTCAATGTGGTTAACAAATTATTGTAATTAACAGTACAAAAAGTGATGCAGTATAATATATACGTTAAGTAGTAATAAAGTAAGGGCCCTGTTTTCTAAGGTACGTTAACATTTTTAACGCGTTATCTGTGTATGCGCCTATAGTATCCCTATAGGCACCTACCCAGCGCGCACACTAATTGTAGGCATGTTAAAAATGCTAATGCACCTTAGTAAACAGGGCCCTAAATTAGGATTGATTATTACAATATGTAATACTAGTAAAAAAAGACCCGTTTCTGACACAATTGAAACGGGCACTAGCAAGGTTTTCCTCGGAGTGTGTATGTTTGCGAGAGTGTGTGTGAGAGTGACTGTGTGAGAGAGAGAGTGAATCTGCGAGTGTGTGTGTGTGACAGAGAGAGTGAGACTGGGTGCGAGTGTGTCTGTGAGAGAGTGTGTGCGCCTGGGGCTCCAGTGTCCCCCCTTCCTCCATGTTCCAGGGTCATCGTTCCCCCTCCCTCCCTCCCTCCGAGTTCCAGGGTCCCCCCCCCCCCCCCCGTTTTTTTTTTTAGTTTTTGTACAGGTGGTGCACTCCCCCCTTCTCCCCTCTCGTCCCCTCCTCCAAGTTCCAGACCCCCTCCCTCTGAATTCCAGACCCCCCCCTCCGAGTTCCAGACCCCTCCCACTCTCCGAGTTCCAGATCCCACCTCCCTGCCTCCCTCCCTCTGATTTGCAGACCCCCCTCCCTCTCTCCGAGTTCCAGACCCCACCTCCCTGCCTCCCCACCTCCCTGCCTCCCTCCGATTTGCAGACCCCCCCTTCCTCCGATTTCCTGACCCCACCCTCGAAGTTCCTGACCCCAGAACCCCCCTGCCGTGACCCTCTCGAGCCCCCCTTCCCGCCGCCAACCCTCGGGGCTTCAGAGCCCATCTGTGAAGAAAGTTATGGACACAGGCAGGCAGACGCATAGAACGTTGAGAGTTAGAATTATATAGGATGCGTCATAATGGGTCTAGTGACATCAGCTAGGGCTTCGGAGCCCATCTGTGAAGAAAGTTACGGGCACAGGCAGGCAGACGCATAGAATGTTGGAGGTGAGAATTATTATATAGGATGGAAACGAATATTAGACACAAACAGGTTACAATTTATAGTTGTCCATTTATAATAACAATTAGAACTGAACTGAGAAATTGGAATAATTTTACAATTAGAGGTTTAAATTAATTATGATCATCCATGAGAAGTTGCTTAAATAGAGAGGCTTTAAGGTATTTCTGGAATATCAAATAATTAGGCTTCCATCTGATGGAGGGAGGGAATTCCGGAGGGAATTCCACCATTTGGTACAGAGTTAAGGGAATCCTGACATCTAGATTAATTTGTAGATCACATTTTTGCAACTGGGATATTGGAGGATTAAATAATCTCTTGAACCAGGGAGAGCATTGTGAAGAGGGAGATCAGTTAAAAATTGCATATAATCAGGGGTTAAGCCGTATAGAGTTTCCAAAACAAATGTAGAGGAGTGTGGTAGCCTCTCTTAAGGTTATCAATAGAAATCAAACAAAATAAAACATGGAAAAGAAAATAAGATGATACCTTTTTTATTGGACATAACTTAATACATTTCTTGATTAGCTTTCGAAGGTTGCCCTTCTTCGAAAGCTAATCAAGAAATGTATTAAGTTATGTCCAATAAAAAAGGTATCATCTTATTTTCTTTTCCATGTTTTATTTTGTTTGATTTCTATTGATAACCAAAACAAATGTACAAAGTTTGAATGTTATTCTGGCATTGATTGGGAGCCAGTGTAATTTATAAGCAAAGGGGCTGCACTTTTCAATCTCATAGCCTTGTAGACTAATCTGTAGCTGTATTTTGAGCTGTCTGCAGTTTTTTCCAAGGAAGATTCCTTATAGCCATTATAAATGGCATCACAGTAATCGAAGTGTGATAATACTAATGTTTGTACTAAGGTTCTAAACATATTATTAGGGAAAAGATACCTGATTCTTTTTAATTTCCACATTTCTTTAAAGGTTTTTGTGATGATGCTTGAACTTGAGTGTCAAATAACATGTAGGAATCAATTATTATACCACGTATCTTAGTTGGGACTCCAATAGATAAGCTACATTATCAGTTGTGAAGTTTTGACAGTTTAAGACATGGTGAAGATTAGATAATAACAGACATTTTGTTTTCTCTCTATTCAATTTTAGTTTATGGTTCAACATTTTTTATTGATGACATAATACATATAACCACAGCATGATAAATTGACAATTCAACTCAACAGGTATCGAATGAGCTAGAAACGTAGAAAGGAGAAAATTCCATCATCAAACTTTCCATAAGATGCATCAGTGTCCTAACTCCTATCCCCTCCCCCCCACCCCCCAAAAAAAACGCCCTGACAAATCTGAAGCATGTGCGAACAGAGGTGACTCGCTGTGTCCTACAGATGTGCACCAAATCAGGAGGAATTTAGAATTAAGCTCCTGGCCCTATGCGAAAGGGACCGAATGTACACATCCCACACTGCAAAAAAAATGTTGCAAACGTTTGGGAGAGCATTTAGTATGCTGTTGTTCCAAAAACATCAATGCATGCATACGATTTCTCCAGGCCCAGAATGAAGGGACTTCCTCTATTCAATTTTAGTTTAAAGGAGGCCCAATTCTCCATCAGGTCTAGACCATATTTGATGATAGATAGCACTTCTTCAATAGAATCTTTGAAAGGGATGTAGATGGTTACGTCATCTGCATAAATAAAATTATTATATCCATGGACATCCAGCACCTTTCCTAAGGGGGGGGGGCATTACAATATTGAATAAGATAGGTGAAAGGGGGATCCCCAGTCTAGAGCTCATGAGAGGAAGATGGAATTAGGAGATTTGACTTGATAGGCTCTAGATTTTAAAAATCCTCGGAACCAGTTTAGGACAGACCCTTCTATACCCAAGTTGTCCATTAGTGCAAGTAGCAAATTATGGTCTACCACATCGAATGCACTTGACATATCAAATTGCATAAGGATGATTTTCCTTGTCTAGGGTAATTTCTTTCCTGAAGTTAGCAATTAATGTGGTTAGGCCTGTTTCTGTGCTGAAATTCGGTCTGAAGCCAGATGGTGTATGGTGAAGAAGGGAAAAGGAGGACAGATAATCCATAAAATGGAGAGTGACTATGCCCTCAATCACCTTTACTAGTAAAGGGATAGATGCCACTGGCCTATAATTTGTTAGATCATTTATTTTTGCCAAGAGAGTTTTAGGGATGGGGGGCGGGTTAACGTACACTCTTTTTCTGTGGGGAAGCTTTTGAAAATGATTGGGGGGTACTGATCTCATAACTGTCAACAAATTTCCTCTCACCTAGCAAATTTTTTTAAAAAAGGAAAAAAAATACACCTGGTAGTGAATAACAAGCCTGTATGTAAATACCAAGAGTAGGGCAGGTAATGTAAAAGCTATGGTCCTGCCACTCTGTCCTCCCCCTCCCAGTTTGTCAGCATCATTCTCTCTCTCTCTCTCTCTCTTTCCATTCAGGCCATCCACAGCACTCTTCTCTTCCCTCAGCCTATCCACACCACACTCTTTCACCCAAGTTTTTTTCATTTCCCCCTAATTTCTTCTTCCTTCGTGATCCTCCTTGTCCTCTTCCCTCCACCAGCCCCCATGTGCAATTTGATATTTTATTTGTGGGGACAGGAAGTTTAATTGTTCTTTGTTTCTCTAATCCCTACATGTTTTAGCCTCCTCTGCTTCTCACTTCCCCTTGACCCAGCCTTCTACTTCCCTCCGCTCCCCAGCAAACTCCAGTGCAGTTTTCCCTAGCCGGTGGCGTTCCATGTAGGTTTGGCTCACCCATCCCTTTACTGCTTCCCAACTTCTCACTCTCCTCTATAGATGAGACTTTCTTTTGTTGACAGCTTTAACTCGTCTTCAGTTTGTGACTCCCCATTGCCCACAGGCTTGGATCATTTCCCTCCTCTGCTGTCCCTGGTTGTATTCCTGTTTTCGGAGACTGGTTCCCCATCTCCTTTTGCACTGCAGTACTTCCCCTACCAATGGGGCATGCAACAAAGCTACTAAATAGTAATCTAAAACAACTAGAGAAAATATTTCTTCGCTGAACATGACATTTTAACCAATTAGCTTAGTAGGGTTTTAAAAAGGGTTTTAAGCCATTATTAAGATGGACTTGGGAAAATCTACTGCTTATTTCTTGGATAAGCATCATAAAGTGTGTTTTGCTGTTCTAGAATTTTGCCAGGTACTTGTGACTTGGATTGGTCACTGTTGGAAACAGGATACTGGGCTTGATGGACCTTCAGTCTGTCCCAGTATGGCAAAGCTTATGTTCTTATGATTCCCACTGCAGTTCCTTGTGATCCTGGTCAAGTCAGTTAACACACCATTGCTCCAGGTACAAAAAAAATAAAAAAAACCCAAGACCTTAGATTACGAGCTTACTAGGGACAGAAAAATATACTAAGAAATTCTATATATGGTGTGTAATGTTATGTGCTAATTTGACTCGGAAAAGCATTATAATTGAAGTAAGGCATGGAAACGGGCCAAAATTGGCAGATCTGCGTGGAACTACACTAATGCACCCAGTTATCGAATAACGCCTAAGGGTTTCTGCGCAGATCTGAAAAGGAAGTGTAACAATGGGAGGGACATGAGCAGGTCAGGGGCGATATGATATTATATAGTATTCTGCCAACTGTCCCCAAAAAAGTTTCAAAGCGGATTACAAGAAATCGATATAACAGACAATGATTGCAAGAATCGATAACAGAAAAGTTAAGATATTTTCTAAATAAGTTTTCAATTGTTTTCAAAAAAACAAATAAGAAGACCAAGTTTTTAATTCACTTGGGGGGTCCTTTTTGCAGAGCTGCGGTAAGCCCAATGCGGGCTTACCACTTGCTCTTTTGGGACTACTGCTGGCCCAACGTGGCCGCCGGAGGTAGTCCTGCCCCGTGTGCGCCATTTCCGGGGGAAAATGAAAACCCCTGGAAATGGCTTGCACGGCAATATCCCAGCGGTAATTTGGCATTGCTGTGCAGAGGAATAGCCTAATGGTTAGTGCAGCAGGCTTTGATCCTGACAACCAGGGTTCAATTCCCACTGCAGCTCCTTGTGACTTTGGGCAAGTCACTTAACCCTCCATTGCCTCAGGTGTAAAAATTTAAGATTGTGAGCCCTCTAAGGACAGAGAAAGTACCTGCTTATAATGTGTAAAGCACTGCATACATCTAGTAGTGCTATAGATATGATTAGTAGTAGTATGGGCATGTGTGCCTGGGGCTTTTTTTACTGCGGCGGTATAAAGGGCCCTGGCACACGGGAAAGATGGCCCCCGCCACCAGTGCAGGGTCTTTTTCCCCAAAGCTTAGTAAAAGAACCCCTTGGTAAATCATGCCAAATCTTAATGGCCTGGTAAGATATAGATTTCTCTAATATTTTATTGTATTGCACACCAAAGAAAGGGGAAAGAAAACAAACAAGGTATCCTTGCATGAGAGGAATGAATTGGGATGTAAGGGAAATAAGCTCAATAAATACACTGGGTTCAAACCATCAAATAATCTGAATATCGGACGTGCTAGCTTAAATTCAATATGGGCTTGAATGGGAAGCCAATGTAAATTATTCAGTGATGGTATCGCCCTATCAAATTTCTTGAGATGAAAGATCATTTTGGCTACAGCATTTTGAAGCATCTGAAGTTTAGAAAGCAAGTCGGTTAACACCCCATTAGATGTTATAATGCCTTTGTATCACTCCATGGTGCAACCGCACCTCGAATATTGTGTGCAATTGTGGTCACTGCATCTCAAAAAAGGCATAGTGGAATTAGAAAAGGTACAGAGAAGGGCGACAAAAATGATAAAGGGGATGGGACGATTTCCCCTTGAGGAAAGGCTGAAACAGCTTGGGCTCTTCAGCTTGGAGTAAAGACAGCTTAGGGGAGATATGATAGAGGTCTATAAAATAATGAGTGGAGTAGAACAGGTAGACGTGAATCGCTTGTTTACTCTTTCCAAAAATACTAGTACTAGGGGGGATGCAATGAAGCTACAAAGTAGTAAATTTAAAAGAAATCAAATATTTCTTCACTCGACATGTAATTAAATGCAATTCGTTGCCAGAGAATGTAGTAAAAGCAGTTAGCGGGATTTAAAAAAGGTTTGTCTTAGGGGAAACCCACTGCTTATTTCTAGGATATGCAGTATAAAAAGTATTGTACTGTTTTGGGATTTTGCCAGATACTTGTAACCTGGATTGGCCACTGTCGGAAACAGGATCCTGGGCTTGATGGACCTTCGGTCTATCCCAGTATGGCAACATTACGTTCTTATGTTCTTAGGAAGAGAGAGAGAACAAGATAATTTGTTACAATAATCTATGTATGATATAATCAGTGATTGAACCAAAACAGCAAAATATTTTTCAGAGAACAAGTAACGTATATTACAAAGCTGTTTGATTTTTAAAAAGGCAATTCGTTCTACGGCATTGACCTGAGGTTCCAGTAGCAAAGTTGCATCCAAATAAACTCCTAGCACCTTTGAAATCTGCTCCACTTTTATAGAAAAGATGTCTGACAAAGACAGAACTTCTGGAACGTTCTCTTTTTAAATGCGTGCAGTATTACAGAATTAGTGGTATCCATGCCTAATTTGCGTGCCGGGCTTTACATTTGGTTTCAGTTGGTGTAAATCTTTTGGGCATGAATTCCAGCACTATGCACAGGGCATCCATTTATTTATTGTCAGTATCTATATACCGCCTAAACTTAAGGGGATTACAGTTTCTTTTACAGATACTGGCACTGTCCTTAATGGGTTCACAATCTAAATAGTATATTGTACCTGGGGTATTGGAAGGCTAAGTGACTTGCTCAGTGTCACACGGAGCTGCAGAGGGAATTGAACCAGGTTCCCCAGGATCTCAACCCACTGCTGATCGTTAGGCAGCAGCGGAAATCGAACCCGTTTCCCCAGGTCCGCAACCTGCTGCACTAACCATCCTTAGGCGCCCTTCATAGAGTACCATTTAATGCAGATTTTTTTTTGTTCCACATATTGAATCCAGTTTATAGGGGTGAATTCTATATATGGAACTAAAAAAAAGTGCTATTCTACAAACCGTGCTGAAAGTCGGGCGCAGTTTATAGAATCGTGCCTAACTTTGGACGTGGCCAATTGCACTGACTGAAACGTGGTGCAAATGTACATGCCTAAATTGGGTGCGTATGCGTATCCCCTGTAAATGCTAGGAATGCCCCCATTCTGCCCATAACTCTCCCATTTCCATCCCCCCTTATTTTACTTGCGCATAAAATTCAGGCACCTAAATTCCAATTAAATCTAATTAGTGCCAATAATTGCTTGTTAGAAAGCCAATTATTGGTGCTAATTAGCTTGTTATCCAATTAAATGTTGTGCAAATTTGCATACACAATTTTTGACAACTTTTATAGAAGTAGGGGGATAATGTATATAATAAAAAAAAACAGTAGTCAAAAAATGTTATGGATTCTGTGGATTGGTCCCTCGGTTTGAGGGGGAAGGGGAACTGCTGCATGTCCTATAATCTGACATTTGGATTTAGCTTGTGCCTTTCTCAGTAGTTAAAAGTGAGTTACATTCACAGCATTACCATCTGTTTGCGTTGCAGAGGGTTTTTACACCTGTTTCATATGATTATTCTTAGGGTTTGAGGCCATCCTTATGGAAGGAAAGCTACCCTCTGATAATATCATGGTCCTTTCCCACTGATTTCTTGCCAGGTGTAAACAGGGATGGCAGACAGCTTAGCTGGGCTGGTTAGAAATTTTCTAAATTACCACTGGGGATTACAGAAGGTAATTCAGGCAGCCATATGCTCCCCCCCCCCCCCCCCCTTCCTCAATAATCACATAACGCAAGCTCTGGCCTACGTTGCAACTTTATTGAATGTACATACAGCAAACAAATAACCTGTCCTGAGCCAGGTACAATCCACAGTTCCCTTATGTGCATGTAGCTGGGGTCCAGCCAGACTGAAAACTGGGGGAAAAAAGCCCACACAAACAAAAAATGAATCACATTTTTACCTTGTGCACATCTCCAAGGTGGTGGTATTCAACATTTTGTTTGAGTCGCTGTAACCAGTCTGAGACTTTAGCAGGACTTCTAACCCATCCTCACCTGAGTAAGGTAGCCTCAGGTTTAGCTTCTTAGCAGATGTGACTTGCTTACTATACTGCCAAATGCTGTGGGTGATTATTATAGGCCCAGTGATTAAGGAACTGTTCCTTCAGGCAAACTGTCACCAAAAAAGAGCTCCCAGCCTCACATGGATTAAATAAGAGAGTGGAGCAGCCCACCTCTGCATTCAGCACAACAGGAAAGTACCTCCAGGCTGTGGGATTAAGGAGGGAAAATTACAGGTTTTCTTCAGTGGAGAATAATCACACCTGTTGGCTTTTTGGCTCTCAGCATCTACAATCTGCAATTACAGAATAAGAAGCCCACACCAGAATAAGCACTAAGATCTGGAAAGTTTCTGACTGGGGGAGGGGGGAATCAACAGATTTCAGGGACTGAGATGGGCTGTGTTACTTCTGCAAAGACCCTGAATTGGAACCTGGAGTTCCATGAAGCTGCCTTAATTTTTCTTTATCTCTTTACTTTTTCTTCTGAGCCAAAGCATCTTCTGAGAAGAAAAAATGAAAAAGGAGCCTGCATGAATGGTGCACAGAAGCACTATTTGCATTTGTTTGACTGTCCCCTCTCTGATAAGTTACTGGTTGAAAGTGGGACTCATGTGTATCATGCATTGACCCTCCCCCCGCCCCCAATTCTATAAACTTGCCCAGTTTTATGCTTACAGTGTAAAGTTGCGTGTGCAGGTTACAGAATAGTGTCAGTTGTGTGCATAATTTTAATTATTAGCTGCTAACTGGCATTAACAATTATTGGTTATAATTGGTGTTAGTGCTAATTGGCACTAATTACATAGTAACATAGTAAATAACGGCAGATAAAGACCTGGACGGTTCATCCAGTCTGCCCAACAAGATAAACTCATTTTACATAGTATGTGATACTTTATATGTATACCCGAGTTTGATTTGTCCTTGCATTTCTCAGGGCACAGACCGTAGAAGTCTGCCCAGTACTGTTCTTGTACTAAGTTCTGAAGCCCCTTAAAATTACACTCCAGCCCACCCCTATCTATTCAGTCACGATCAGGGCGTAGACCGTAGAAGTCTGCCCAGCGCCCAGTTTGTTTCCAATTACCGGCGTCGCCACCTAATCTCCGCTAAGATTCCGCGGAACCATTCCTTCTAAACAGGATTCCTTTGTGTTTATCCCACGCATGTTTGAATTCCATTACCATTTTCATCTCCACCACCTCCCGCAGAAGGACATTCCACATATCCACCACCCTCTCCATGAAAAAATACTTCCTGACATTAGTCCTGAGTCTGCCCCCCTTCAACCTCAGTTCATGTCCTCTAGTTCTACCGCCTTCCCGTCTCCGGAAAAGGTTCATTTGCAGATTAATACCTTTCAGTAATTAGCAGTAAAGGCATCTTATTGCCCTTAGTCGGTATTCTATAAATATAGTGCAAATTCCATAATGTGCAACTGCAAGGAATCGTGGACCTGGGAGGGGCATAGGTGGGTGAAACTGCAAGGGGGCGTGGACCTGGGAGGAGCATGGGTAGGTTAAACCAAGTGGGTGTAGACTAGGGTTACCATATTTTGTCCTCTGAAAAAGAGGACACATGTCACGCCCCTGCCCTGCCCCGCCCACACCACGCCCCTTTCACATCCTCGCCCTGCCCTTTCTCGCTCTCACCCCACCTCCTGTCACATATTCCCCTCCCCCGGGTCACATATTCCCCTCCTCTCCCCTTACTATCTACTACCCTGGTGGTCTAGTGACCTCTTCGAGGAAGGAAATAGCCCCCCTCTTTCCTGCCCGGAGCGCTGCCCTTGCCCTGCATCCTGTTGCTGTGACGGTCTTGGGATTCAAAATGGCCGCCGAGAGTTGAAGTCTCGCAAGGCAGCTTCAACTCTCGGCAGCCATTTTGAATCCCGAGACCGTCACACAGCAACAGGATGCAGGGCAAGGGCAGTGCTCTGGGCAGGAAAGAGGGGGCTCTTTCCTGCCCGGAAGAGGTCACTAGACCATCAGGGCAGTAGATAGTAAGTAAGGGAAGGGGAGGCTAGGATAGGTCCGCTGCCCGCCCACCTGTTTGTCCAGAAATCTGGACAAACGGGCGGACTGGCAAAACCTGCCAGAACGCCCAGACATGTGCTCAAAAAGAGGACATGTCCGGGTAAATCCGGACATATGGTAACCCTAGCGTATGGGTGGGTTAAGGGTGTGCCTAGCACTTACATGCACAGATTATAGAATACTAGCAGTTAGAGGCCGACCAAAACTGCAGCTGAAACTTATTGTCTGGTTTTGGCTGAAGCCGAAACCAAAAACTAAAGTTTGGTTGTGTGAAAGTGAATCAGTGAGGCCTAGTAGGGATTGTCAGAGTTTGCAGTTGACAGCCCTCTGCTAAACCCACAGGACAGTTGTTCCCAAACCTGAAGGCACCCCAGCCAGTCAGGTTTTCAGGATATCCACAATGAATATTCATGAGAGAGATTTTGCATGCACTACCTCCCACTGCATGCAAAGTTTTGTCATGAATATTCATTGTGGATATCCTGAAAACCTGCCTGACTGGGGTGCCTCCAGGACCAGGTTTGGGAACCACTACCACAGGAGATTATCCTCCAGTTCCAGGAACTGCAAACCTAGGCTGACAACTGGGAGAGACATTTTAACAAGGACTTTTCAACAAGTCTGATACATTTAGGTTCCCAAGTCAGTGCAGACATAGAAGCCAACTTTTCAAAATTATTGGGGGTGCTAGGTCCAATGGAAATAACCCTTCCCTGGACACATCCAAGGAATTTTCTTAATATTGGGGGTGCTCAAGCACCCACAGCCAGGGCCGTGCCGATGCGGTAAGCGGGGTAAGCACCGATGCGGTAAGCGGGGTAAGCACCGCAGGAGGGCGCCCACCTCTGGAGGGCGCCGCCGCAGTGCTTACCCTCGCCCCGCGCTGCCGAGGCCTTTAAATCTTTTACTTGCAGTCGCAGCAGCGTCTGTGAAAACGGAGCGCTGCCGACGTCTCCCTTCCCTTGCACTCGTTGGTTCCCTCAGTGTCCCGCCTTCTTCTGACGTCAGAAGAAGGCGGACACTGAGGGAACCAAGAGCGCGAAGGGAAGGGAGACGTCGGCAGCGCTCCGCTTTCACAGACGCTGCTGCGACTGGAAGTAAAAGATTTAAAGGCCCCCAGGGCGCGCAGCGATCATCTTCACGGGGGGGGAGAGGGGTGCGCGTGCCAACTGTTCTTCTGCGGGGGGGGCGCCAACTGTTCTTCTGCGGGGGGGGGGGGGGCGCCAACAGTTCGTCTGCGGGGGGGCGGCATAGACCCTTGGCACGGGCCTGCCCACAGCACCCACAGAGTCGACTCCAATGAGAGCAGATATAGTTAAATATCCTTTGAGGCAGGAACTTTGTGAGAATATGTAAAAAAAATCATGATGACCAGCTTGTTATGCTTACCCAAACTATGTACAAGTAACAAGAGAAAGTAGCACTGAGATGTTTTCCGTTTTGTATTCAGTTATAAAACTGATTAGGACAGGCATGATATAGATTCTTTTTAAAATAGGGTAAAGGAATCCAGACACCGGTCTACACTGTGGACATTATACCAGCCTGATGCACAATCCAGAATAAAAAAGCAAATTGATGTTATTGAATGCAAAGACTATATGCTCTGAAAATTACAATCAAGAGCAATTTATATATTAGAAAATTATTTGAAAAATATACTTAATTTCATTGTAATGTTATTTCCCTACTAACACTATAAGCTGACCAGTACTTGTACTTGAAAACAGTCACTGCAGGTTCCTTTCTTATAGATTCTAGCTTCTGCACCAGGGCATAGCCAGATGGCTAATTTGGGTGGGCCTGAGCCCAAGGTGGGTGGGCATGGAATTTACCTCCCCCGGCCCCCCTCCGGTTGCTCCTCTCTACACCCCTCCCTGTCCACAAACCTCAAATATTAAATACTTGAGCTGGCAGGGATCCCCAAACCCTGCCAGCTAAAGATTTCCTCCTCCTCCTCGAGCAGCCAGCTCCTCCTTCCAAACGGCAGATGGCATCACTTGCCTCAAACTGATGCTAAGATCTGCTATTAACAAGGTATGCAGAAGGGACTGATGTTGGGACTTTTCAGCTGGTGGGGCTTGGGAATCCCTGCCAGCCACATCATAGGTGTGCTGCTACTGGGTGGGCCTGAGCCCAAAGTGGTTGGGCCTAGGCCCACCCTTGGCTACGCCATTGTTCTGCATCCTACAAGTTTTGATTAAAACGCTGCATCTTCATCATACCCAACATAGCCTGGAAGTTCTTTAGAATCGCCCAGATAGCATCCAAACCAGAATATATATATAATAATTTAAATAATGAAACACCATATTTTACCTCCAAGCAAAATAGCTTCTGCATACATGGACCTCAGCTAATGAAAACTGAACCTAAAAACCACAGTGCTTTTACAGTGGCTGACTTTTCACCACATTTGGACTGACAGCTGATGCTGTATCTCCACAGAGAGGTTAATTTCTAAGGAGCTTATCATCCCAAATTTATAGATTTAAATTCCTGCTAAACTTTTATATCAAAAGCATTTATTTGGAGCACTGTTTTTACCATATAAACTAAAGATCTTAACTGTATTACTTGCAATCAATTATACACAACAAAACAGAATCCAAAGAGTAGCCCCCCACCCCCACCCCCAGACTACCTTACAATAACTGGTGGTTTGTGGTATATTCAGGGCAGGAGTGATCCCCAGTTGCTCCTGCCTGTATTGGCTCTACTCTCAAAATGACTGCCATTACCTTTTGCAGCAGTCTCATAAGATTGCCACTAGTGGCAGCCATTTTGAGAGCAAAGCCAACATGGGCAAGAATGACTGGGAATCACTCCTGTTCTAACTACACCACTAGCCCGCCAGGGATTATAAAATAGGCTTGAGGGGGACACCTACAGGTGGACGGGGGGAAGAGGCAACTCTTGTTTGGAGGAGAGGAAGGGAGGGAGACAAACAGGACAAAGCACGAATTGTCGGCTTCCATTGAAAACACATAGTTTTGACCAAGGCCAAAACCAGGGCTGTAGTCTTTTTCTGCCTGGTTTCAGTTTCAGCTGAAAGGATTTTGGGCCAGTTTTGGCACCATAACTGAAACTATCAGTTACGTGCTTAACTACCTATAGTTAGATGTAGCATTTCACCAGTATTTGAGCTAGTGTAAGTGCTTGCACCTAAAGTTGGGTGTGAAACTGTGGACTTAAACTGTATTCTATAATAGCACTTTCATGCAGAATTGCTATAACAGAATTACACTCAGTTACATCGTCGTGGTGCCTAACTTTAGGTAATTTATACAAATTTTCTCCTGGACTATTTCTGTGTGACAGAGTCCCTGAGGTATCGCATGCTGACTATGTAGTAGTGAGACTCTAGTGTGTTTGTGCACTGAATTCTGTGTGTCAGCAATACCCTTGTGTATCTGGTTCTTAGCTTCTGCCTGGGGTCCTTATGGTATAACCCAGTCATTCACCTTTGCCAGGGCAGCATTTCTCTGTGCTAGCCATGCTGCCCCTAATGTTCTCAGCAAGAAGGCAATCTGGTGCTTTAAAAGACATTTCTCTTGCAGTAACCTGGCTTGTAAAATGATGGTTTGTGGCTTGTGAATGCTGAGCTGATATGAAGTGGAAATCACCAGCATTGAGGGATCCCATTAGTGCAGTATGCACTCTTAATCACCGGAAGAAACTAAAGTGAGTGCTGGATTTATTGCTGTCTAGGTGCACAGAAGTATCCATTTTCCATGGTCTTGTTACAATTCAGGTGCAAGGTTTCCACATCAGTAAAAGTTCATTTTTATCTGGTCAGTGCAGATCAAGTAACTGACCTGGAAGTAGCATGCTGAGACTCTGTGAGCAGTTCTTGTGCTATTCTTCTGATGTTCTGTGCAGAAGGAGCAGGGTGGGCTGCCTCTGCTGTGTAAACTGTAGTTACTTACCTGTAACTTAGGTTCTCCGTGGACAGCAGGATAAGTCATCCACATATAGGTGACGTCATCTGACGTCTCCCATTGGACGGAAAAAGCTCCTCCAATAGCTCAGAGGGTTTTTTCCCCCCCAAACCCTCTGAGCACGTGTAGTGTTCCCCTTCCTTTCCCAGTTTGTCAGTAGCTAGTGCCGGATCGGCCTTGAGGGAGCACTGCCCGATCTTCGAGCAGCAGTGTGTAGGGTGGTTTGTCGACCAGCACTTGGAGCTCGCTGATGCGTCTGGCCAAGGCAATGGCAGTGAGAACAGGGTTTTCTAATGTTATGAACTGGGGGCTGCTTCCTCCAGTAGTTAGAAGGACATAAGTTGTTTTAGGTACAGTGTTGAGGTCCCATGTTGGTGGTGGTGGTCTTACTGGTGGATGTAAGTTGTAAGGCCTTTCATGAACCGGGTTACCAGAGCGTGAATGGAGACTGGTCTGTTGTCTATGTGGTTGTGGTAGGCTGAAATGGCGCTCATGTGTACCTTAATGGATGAGGGTTTTGAGGCCTCCCTCCAAAAGGGCCAACAGATATTAGAGGATGGTCGGGATGGAGCAGGAGAGAGGTTCAAGCTGAGTGTTGGAGCATCATATGGAAACATTTCCATTTGAAGGTGTACGCCCCCGTCTTGTAAATGGTTTACGGACTGCTAGCAGGACTTGTTCAATGATGGGCACAAGGCTCTGCCTTTCAATATCCAGATGGTCAGCTCCAGTGTTCAGAGGTCGTGGTGAACTGTGGACCTGCTGTCCTGGGTGATGAGGTCTTGTCGTTTTCACGGAGGTGGAGAGGGGGTAGGTGGCAAGGTGCTGGTGATAAGGGAACCAGGGTAGTCAGGGCCAGAAGGGGATGAGCATGATCACTGAGGTCCTGTCATGGATAATCTTCAGTAGGATCTTGGCAATCAGCCATGTCGGTGGGGGGGTAAGCATAGAGTAGTCCCTGCCCCCGTTTGAGAGAGAATGCATCCGAGCAGAGGCGTTGCTGGGAGGGGCCGTTTTGGAGCAGACGTTGTGGCATTTTGCATTGTGCTCTGTGGCGAAGAGGTCTATGGTGGAGGTTCCCCATTGGTGGAATAGGTCCCTGGCTATCTTGGAGTGTTGAGGAACCATTCATTATGGGTCTAGTTTGCGGCTCTTAGATTGTTGGCCAATCCGTTCTCCTCCCCTAGTAGATCTGAGGCTTGTATGAGGCAGCTGATGGAGTTGGAAAGCCTCCATATCCTGAAGGCTTCCCTGCAGAGTAAAAATGAGCCTGTGCCTCCCTCCATGTTGGTGTAGAACATTTGCAATTTGGTTGTACATCTGAAGGAGGACTGTCTTGACTGTAATCTCTGAAAGCCCTGAGGGAGTTGCCCATGGCCCTGAGTTCTAGCATGTTGATGTGGAGGCATGTGGTTTTAGTGGATCATGTTCCTCTCATGCGAAGGTGGAGGAGGTGTGCCCCCCCCACCCATGATGTGAGGCATCCGTGGTGATGGTCATATGATGAGGTGGTTCCATAAACGATTTGCCCCGGTGAGGTTGTTTTGGGATATGCACCAGGCCAGCGCTCTGCGGGTGGATTGTAGGACTGGGATTTGGAGTGAGAGAGATTGTGTACGCTGATTTCAGTGATGGTGTAGGTGCCACTGGATATGGTTTGCATGTGAGCCTGGTATGTTGGACAACGCAAACTGCTGCTGCCATGTGGCCGAGGAGGTGAAGAAAGGATCTTGCTGAGGCGTCTCTGCAGGAAGAGATGTATTGGGCCAGGTGGGCGATGATGTCGGCACACCTGGTCGGGATGAAGGCTTTGGCCTGAGTTGCGCATATTTCTGTCCCAATGAAACTTGAGAGTTTGGGACAGTGTGAGGTGGGATTTCCAGAAGTTGATGGGGGAAACCCAGGCTGTGGGAGGAGAGGTATGGTTGTTCAAAGGGAAGTGTGTGTCCCTGAGGTGAGTTTCGAGCTATGAGCCAATCATTGAGGTATGGGGAAGACACAGATACCCTGTCAATGTAGCGGTGCTGCAGCTACTGCTTTGGATTTGGTGAACCATGGTGGCGGTTTTGAGAGTCCGAATGGGAGGACCTTGTACTGGTAGCATTTGACCTGTACCTTGAATCGGAGGTATTTTGTTGTGATGGATGCATGGGAATGTGTGTATATGCATCCTGGAGGTCCAGGGTGGTGAGCCAGACATTGGGTTGGAACAGAGGTAGCATGGTCCCCAAGGAGTGCATGCAGAAGCATTCCTTGTGAATACACTTGTTCAGCTTGTGGAGGTCCAGCATTGGGCAGCTTTCCTTGTCCTTCTTGGGGATGAGGATGTATCGGGAGTAGAACCCCTTATTGATCTCTTGTGGTAGGACAGGCTCCACTGCATGCGCTTGGAGGAGGGCCTCCACCTCCTGAAGGAAGGAGTGTGTGTCACGGTCTGGTTTGGCGGTGTAGATTGGTGGTCTGCTTGGTGGGGGGTATTGGAACTTGATACAGTAACCCGTTTAATGATGCTGAGGACCCATTGGTTGGAGGTGATCTTGGACCAGGCACTTTCAAAATATGCAATTTGGCTCCCTACCGGGATGTGCTCCGTCAGTGGGCAAAGGCCCTGGTTCTGTTTGGGGCTGGTGGGTGGTCGTTGTTGGCCTGTCCTTCTGTCGTTGTTTTTGTGAATAGTTGTTAAATTACTGTTGTTGGTGGTGGATGTTTTGTTTCCATCATGGAGCAGCAGAGAAGCGCAGTGAAGGGGGGTGTGTGGTGTTCAGGTGTCTTTTTTAGTGTTTCTAGAGGGCACAGTTATTTCCAGTCCATCTGTGGCAAGCGTGTGGAGCGTTGTGTAGTTGCCCTTTATATCATCCACCGTTTCCTTGACCTTGTCACCAAACAGGATCTCGCCCGTGCAGGGGGCATCAGCAAGAGAGTCGTGGAGGTCCTCATGAAGGGTCGATGCATGGAGTCAGGCAAGGCAGAAGGAGGAGATCGACGTGCCAGAAGTGCAGGCAGAGATCTCAAAGGCATTGAAGGCTGACCTGAAGAGGTGTTTGCTGCATTCCTCCAGATTGTGGATGAGGGGTGATAGGAGTTCTTGGGTCATCGTGATGTTGGACTGGATATTGTCCTTGATCTTGTTCATATATTTATGATACAGGAGCTTCTGGAAGTGGTGGGCAGTGATGGCGTCCAGGGTCTTGGGGGCCCTTCCCCGGTGGTGTGGAGGAGCTGGAGCAGGAGGTCCTGTGTCTCTTGAGAGCTGAAGTGATGACGGTGGACTTGTGGGGTAATTGGCTCTTGTCAAGACCTGGCATCGAGTTTGCATGATATTTGAGTTCTAGTCTCTTGGATGTTGACAGTCTTGAGGAAGGTGTGTGCCATATCTTGTCCTTACAGTGCAGAAGTGTTTTATGTACCAGGACTGCAATCGAGTGTTTGGGTGACTCCAGACATCAGAAGCGTCCCTGCTGTCCACTGGATGGATCAGGTGTCCCGCTGGTGGGGAGGTTGAGGTGGGTGTAAAGTTTCTGGAGGAATCTGGGGTAGGCTAGGTCCTCCTGGTGCATCGTGGTAGTTGTTCATTGTTACCCCGGTAGTGGTGTTGGGTCATGTCCGCAGTGAGAAGGGGGGTGTTGTGAGTAGAGAGTAGTCCAAGTTGTAGCCTCCAAGGAAGCTGGGTTCAGAGTTACTGCAGTTTTCCTCGTGAGGACCTTTAGGCAGTGCGCTGCTGTTCTCGTCTTGTTGGTCCTGTCGTGGGAGGGGTGGGAGCAGGCTGTGTCAGGTTTGTTGAGCGAGGAATTGTGTCATCATCTGCAGTAGTAGTTGCTGGTTGCGCAGTTCCTCAGTGGTGTGGGCTGTAGTAAATGGCCCCCCTTGGTGGGACTGGGAGGTGAGTGAGGTACTATGTTCTGAAGTCTGCAGGGTGTGCAAGGAGAGGTGGGGTGTGCCTCCGGGATTGTGGACATCATGTCACTTCTTGGACAGTGAGGAGACTGAAGGCAAGCTGAAGGTTGAGCGACTGCGTTTGCAGTGGCGCTTTCTTTGGCTTTCTTCCCAGTGTCCATGTCCCTGGTGTCTCTGTGTGGAGGTAGAGAGGGAGAAGGATGTATATATTTTGTGCCTGTGGTCGTGGTGGCTCCTTCTTCGGAGTTTGTGCCTCCTCCTGTCCTCCTCTGACTGGTGCAGCGTGGGCTGTCGTGCGGCAGGGCTTCCTTCCCTGGCTGGGAAACCCAGAGCAGTCTCAGGGGGCGTGGTCATAATGTCAGCGCTGACGCAAAGGTCAATCCCCAATGTAGTATGGGCAGTGCTCAATCGGTCCTGGATTTGTCGCTGTGACTGGCCTGCTTGTGCAACTTGCATGGGCGGAGCATGGAGAGGAGCCACGGCTAGGTGCTCACTGGTAGTGAATCCCTCAGAGGAGGGAGTTGTTCCCACCGAGGCGGAGCTGCCAGTAAGGCCCAGGAGCGGAGGAGTCATCCCAGTGGCAATGGGGTTGAACGCAAGACCCGGGGGCATGGCAGGGAGTTTGCCTGATCGGTGCATGGAGCCCGGCTACTTCCTGAGCCGCAGTAAGAGCCGAGACACTAGGGAGAAGCGTGCTGAAGGCGAGTCCCGGTTCGCCGCACTGTACTGGGGCAGTGAAGGGCAGTGACACATGTTGTGCAACCTGGAGCAGGTCAGGAGGACATAAGTACATAAGTATTGCACACTGGGACAGACCAAAGGTCCATCGAGCCCAGCATCCTGTTTCCAACAGTGGCCAATTCAGGTCACAAATACCTGGCAAGATCCCCAAAAAGTTCAGTACATTTTATGCTGCTTATCCCAGAAATAAGCAGTGGATTTTCCCCAATTCAATTTAATAATGGTCTATGGACTATCCACCAGATCTCCAGCCCCCCCCCCCCACCCTTGTGTCGGGTGGATTGGGGGACTGTGTGTCCACCGGTGTTCCTGTCCGGGGGGGTTATGGGGGCTTCGGGGCACTAGGGTCGCTAGGGCCTTGTAGTTGGAGGGGGGTCCAGGGGTCCCACAGACCTCCAGCCCCTGTGTTTGACAGGTCCGGGCTGTCACAGACAAGTGCGGTAGGATTTAGGCACAATCCTCCCGCACTTTTACCCTATGATCAGGAATGAATAGCATGCTTAAATTTGCATACCAATAGCTCTGATTATAGGGGTGTTGTAGCCCTGCGCGGTTTCTAAACGTTATTTTTAGAGTGCTATTTAGAATAGTGCGGGGCTTCTGATCATCGAGTTGCCAGAATGTCAAATCATTGCCAGGCCTGACTTCTCCAAACAGCAAACCCACTGGACCAGGATAACAAAACAAATAAATAAACAAATCAGTTCAATCTTCAGCTGCTACAACTCAGAGGAAGGCGGGGATTCTCAAGGGGTTGTGTGTGCTTCCCCTTCCCTTCTGTTTGAATAAACAACTAAAAAAAGTTAATCATACCAAGACTTACTCTGAAGTGTTTTCCACCTAGTCATTCTTAATCTTTTACTAACAAAACAAATATAACATTCATACTTCAAAACTTTTGCATTCTGCTCTTTAAACAGTTGTCACAAGCTTGGAAAGTGGATGCCATCCCTGTTTCAGTTCAGAAAATGTTTATGCGCATAAAGAACATGGATGAAACAAAATTTGTGCAGCTAAAGTAGACTTATTTAAAAAAAATGTTTACACATGCTAATCAAATTGTATACATACTGACATCTGAAACAAACCAAGATATCCAAAAATTAGAAAATGATCCAAAAGCAACCAAAATGTTTTTCTTTGAGCACTGCATCACATACTCCTATATCAAATCTGTTTTATTGCCTCTTCATCAGTCCTGCTAGTGATGTCTTGCCAAAGGTGCTGGCTTTAATTCCCTATGTTAGCTCCATGATGAGAAGAAAGCAGCTGAGCTTTGTCATTACAGGAACCAGGAGCTGGCAGCAGGAGACAAATGCGCAGCAGGAGAGATGATAATCTTGTGGCAGTCTCCTAATTCTCCCTTTTGGCACAGGTTTTTAACGTGCCTACATCAAGAGTTCACATGGGTAGTGTTGCTTTGATTATTGTCCCCCCCCCCTTCCAAATCCAAAGGCAAAACAATGCATATTGCAGCCTCCCCCAACCATAACCCTGCCCCAAGAATGCCTATGGAAGTTTTATCCCTGAATTGGCAGGATATAAATCTTTGTAAAATGCATATGTTGTTGGCATACATACATATTGTCACGAAACACCTAGACACCTGACTGGGGCTAACCCGTGGCCACTTAGAGGGTCTATCCCTAGCACAGCTCAGATCTGCCTGCACCTGCCGCTTGTGCTCTACACTAGCACCCTCCTCCACCGACTGGGTCCCAACCGCCTCTGGGTGAGTCTCCCTCTCTCAAATTATCTCCAATGATTCCTAGGTTACCGGGCCACACTCCCAGTAGTCCCACAGTTCCTAGAAAGCACCATAGACCCAACACACAAACCACCAGGATTCTTAGTCCAGACAAACAGAGGCAATAACTAAAAATGTTTACTGTCATAACATTGAACAGAAAAGGTGCAGTCGGCAAAACTAACAGTTAACTGAAATATGGATCAATTATAACACTATCTAAACATTTGTTTACTATCTAAATAGTACCTGGGAAGATCAGGACATATAACTGCTCACAGGGCCTCAGCAAAGAGATCCTTCTCTCTTTTCTCCCTGGCTAATACTTGAGAAAATCCTGTACATCCTAGCTGAAGTTCGAGCTCTTGGGCCAATCAGAGCCCAGAACAACAAGTCTTAAAAATAGCTGGCCACATCACTGCAGGTTACCTCTTCTCTGTGTTAACTAAAGAGGGAACACTCATTTCTTGGTAATAGCTTTAAACATAAACATGCACCACCTGCTGGCCAAACTAGAGAAATACATTTCAAGAAATAATTCAGTTTACAGGTTTCAAAACCCTTGCCACACATACATACACATTTCCATGGATAAAATGCTTGAAATGGCTTTCATTATTGCACTCACAGGGCCAGATTCTATATAGGTTGCCAAAATGTGGGTGTGGATCCCAGATCTATGCACAAACTAATTAGTTAAGGAGCCATTAACACTCATTTGGCTTTACACACAGATTTGCCCTGCGCCCTATTCCATCACTCAGACTTATCACTCGAAAACCAGGCTAAAGCCACTACAAAGAAAATGTTCCACACAATGTGGAAACTCAAACACATAAAACAATTCTTCCCAAGAGATGTATTCCGCAACATGATCCAAGCCACGGTTCTGGCCCATATAGTCTACTGCAACAGAATCTACGCAGGATGCAATGACCAAATTAAAAAAAAAATTATAAACAGCACAAAACACAGCAGCCAGACACATCTTCGGAAAACCCCGTTCAAAAGCGCTACTACACCCTTCTTCAAAACTACACTGGCTACCGATCAAGGCACAAATATCCTTCAAAATCTGTTCCATGGTCTACAGAATAATCTTCGGCCTATCACTAGGCTATATGACCGATCTAGTAGACCTACTAATCCAAAACACAAATAATTCAACAAGATGCTACTTTAACCCTCCACTTCCCCAGATGTAAAGGCCTTAAATACAAATCATCATACCTTCCAGCCTCTCCTATGTTTGCACTAAGCTCTGGAATACACTACCGAAAGACCTAAAACTCAAGGAATTACCTAATCTTCCAAAAATATCTGAAGGCTCACCCTACCAACCTCCTTCGCTGTTTTTTATAGGTAATTTTTATAGTTTTTATCTTTAACTTTTATCAATGCCTGATGTATCGTGATGCACTTCAAATCAAAAGCTAAGTCAAATTATATTTTTGAATATGCTCACAGCCTTGTCCTGGCATTAGATTGTCTCACTGTGTAGCTCCTAATGCGTATGCAACATTAAGCATCACGATACATCAGGCATTGATAAAAGTTAAAGATAAAAACTATAAAATGACCTATAAAAAACAGCGAAGGAGGTTGGTAGGGTGAGCCGATGATTACAACTGTCGCAAACAAGGTTGTAAAAAGTAAATTAACCTTAGCGACTTATGAGACTCCCGTGCTAAAACAACACCATGCTGATTGCATATGCTGTATAAATTCTACTCTTATAGTTTGGAGGTTTATCACCATAATTTAGTAGAACTTTGCCACCTGTTATTAGATACATCAATTCAGGCATTCAACCCCCCAAAAATATATATAAGCATTCTTGCTGACAAATGCTTCCTATGCTCCCCTCTGTGGTTCAACAACTGTAGCGATGTTAACACCACACACTTCAAGGAATCAAGGGAGTGATCATATTGAATACAATATTCCCACTAGTAGCTCCTCACAGTTTCACCCCGTCCGCCATATAGCCCTAACTTAGCACCATGCAATTTCCATTTTTTTCCAGAATTGAATATCTTTGGGGCATCTTTTCAACTCAAATGAAGAGGTGGAAAGGACTGCGAGCAACTGGTTGAAACGAGATATGCAGTTCTTTTGTGACAGCTTTCCAAAAACGTAGCCATCATTAGCAGAAATGTGTGTGAACGGTGGTGACTGTGAAATGAAAGAGCAAATTTCAAGCATTATTTTCATTTTTATTCATTACAATATCTTCATTTAAACAAAAGTGATATTTATCTCATGCGTATTCAGTTGGGTATGTGAAAACCTGACTGTCTAGTTGTGTCATGAAGACTGGGTTGAGAACCCCCTGTCCTAGATGAAAAGACTTATGTGCCTAGCATATGCATTTGCACGCCATCACCCTTCCAGCATTCCCAGCAAAAGAAATGACAGCCAAAAAAAATGAACTCTTTGTGGCACAACCTGCCAAAGCTTTATTATATGTAACTGTTAACAAACACATTAGACGTTGTTTAACAAGGCATCCTCAGTTTCCAAACATGTCAGCATCAACACAGAAACACTCCAGGTTACTCAGTAATGACCTTACCAGGGTTGAGTTCATATTTCCCCATGCATGATCTGTGGTATCGCCAAATCATGCTTGCTCACCAAAGGCCCATGATGGTGATGCATATGAACCATCCCTTCTCCCATTGCTTCCCACAGCATACTTTCTTTCCAGACCCTATAGAACCTTCTCCAGATTAGGATGGCTACTCCAACTCACTGCAACAGAACCTCCCCCCTTCCAAAAAAATGTAGTTAGTGTGCCTGCCTGCCAAAACTCTGTTTTTCTTCTTCATAGACTACTTATGATTGGTGTACATTGCTAGTCCAATCCAAGCACCAATCATAACCCGTTCCCTAAATCAACCTTGTTGCTAGCAAGGTGACTGTCGTCACAGCCACCCTTGAAAATGGGGGTGAATTGTTCTGATTGTATTGGCTAATTCAGCCACTGTTCTCTTTTTTGAAAATTCAATAAAAATTGTTTGAACTGAAAGTGGGGTGAGGCAGCTCGGCCATGTTAAAGCACCCCAGTATAGTTCTCTGGGGTGTTCACCAAAACCTTAACCTTATATTTCATGAGATATGAACAAGTTAGCCAGTGTGCCTCTTTCAAAAGTGGTGAAACCCTGTCAAAGTATCTAGCCCCAATGATAATTTTAATAACTACATTTTAAATCATCTGGAGACGATTGACAGTATATTTGGTACACTGAATAAAGAGTTCCCGTGGTCGTGTACTTAAAATTAGTGCATGAACAAGTGACTAGTTCAAATCCCACTGTGGCTGCTCCATTGCCTTAGGTGCAAAATTAAATTCTAAGCCCTCCAAGGATAAGGAGGTACCTATTGTGCCTGAACATAACTCACCTTGAGCTACTTCTGAAAAAAAGTGTGAACGAAATCCAAATAATAATATTATTCCTTGGTGCTACTGACATTGTTAAATGTAGATTTTGTATTTTCTCCGGTACAGGTTGTGGTGTTTCTGCAGCTCTTTATAGCTCTTTTGACTGTGCTAATGAAAAATACTCATCCAGATTCCTGCTTCCCAATTATAAATGCTGATCCCAAAATCTTTCAAAATGAAAGTCTAACACCATCTGTGTTTACTTGAGTGGCAAAGCCTGCATTTGGGCAATTGTGAAACACCTTTTTTGTAACATCCCACACCTCACTTGAATTCATCTGTTCTTTACTGTCCTCCTTTGGGATGGGAGTAGGGGAGGAGGAATGCTAGGGATTCTACTGCACTGATTTACACCTGCACTTCAGATTTATTTTGGCCTGTGATGGGTGGGGTTAGGGCTATAAGGAAACACAGCTGAAGGAACATAGAAAGGTCTATTTTTAGTATGAGTGTAGTCTGACATGGAAGGAAATACAGTTTAAAGAGCAGCCACAGAGGCAGTAATCCAGCCTGCTGCCTGGAAACATGCAGCTCTAAATGCTATATCAAGGAAATCAGCGACATACAAAGTGGAAAACATGTGTTTTATAGTGCCATCCACAGAGGGTTCTGTGCCTTCCTCTGGATCACTATAGAGAGAGCTGTCATGGGAAGAAGGGAAAGCTCCACCAACCTCTGGAAGGAAGGTGTATACCTGTTCTGGAGGATACCTAATTGAGGCCTGCCGCTGCCCTCTCTGGTTTAGGTGGAAGGCGGAAGCGGGTTACACACTGCAGGGAAATCCCTGGGGTAGCTGTGAAGGAAGGCTTGGGGCACAATAACCCAGCAGAGATGAGTTCTAACTGAGCTGGAAACCTAAAGAAGCTGAAGGAAAACTGGGGGAAGGGGAGAGAGACTTGTGTTGAACTGTTTGCTATCAGGCAGTGACTGATCCAGTCATGGGATTCAGATTAAGTGAATGAGGTATGGACCACAGACAGTGCCTTCTGGTTTTGTGTTTACATCATGGGATGTGTTTTCTTGTTGCAGGATGCTTCTGCGGTTTGGGACTCATTTATACCAATAAATCGTGTACAATGCCTCCATCACCTTCCAGGACCTTCCACTGAATATCTACATGGTCATATTTGGCACCGGATATTTGTATTTGTTCTTAGTCTGATTTTCTGCTGCTACTTCATCAGGTAGGTGAGCACTGCAGGGTCCTTTAGCTCTCATGTGTGAGCGGACAAGTCTCCTTGACACTGAAGCCAGCAGGAGAGTTTAATATCTATCCACCAGTATCCCTCCTTCCTATCAGAAACTTAGTTCCTGCTTTTGGGCTTGCCAGAGGTATTTATAAACTGCTAAATCTGAGGTAAGCAATGAAATCTGTAGTTTCCTCCAGATGTTGCTCTTGACAAATGGTTTTTGTTACTCACATCTGCCGGCAGGGCATTCTTTTCCCAGGATGGGGAGAGGGATGAGGGAGGGTCAGGGGAGGCATACAGACACACAAAAATATCCACACAGAGAACAGGCACATAGAAAGAAACATGTGCAGGACAGGCACACAGACAGACATATTTGAATGAACAATCAAACAAACAAACAAACAGAAGTCAGACACATAGAGTGGGAGATACAGGCACACTCACAGACACATTGAAGGACACACCTTCCAGGGACACAGGGTCCAACCAAGCCATCACCACCTCTAAAAGAAGGAAGGGGGAGTGAAGTGGGCATATGCCAGGTCTCTCTGACCTGGAACTGTTGTAAACCTGCTTCCCTGTCCCAATTGTAGCTGGTGTGGAAGGTGGAGGTTGCTACTGGCCCCCCAACCTCATACCTTTTATTTCTTTATTTGTTTACTTTTAATGAAGCAGGAATTATAGGGCTAGAGACGGTGAATTATTGGACCTCCCTTCCTATTTTTGCATTGATTCTTAGAATCGGGTTTGGTGTGGGTTTTTTTTTTTTTTTTTTTTGCAGCTGGGTTGGGATGACTTGTACAATCAGCATCGCCAGTGGTATAGCGGGAGATGGACAAGGACCTACCACTCCAGCCCAAAGACAGCCTGGTGGGTGTCTAGTTTTATACCCACAGATAAGTTTCCAAAACTCCTGTATTACAACATCTATTTTTGTTAATCCTTGATATGCAGAAATCAGTATGCCCGTTAGTGTGCTTGTTAACTTTGGGAGAGAGGCAAAGGATAAGGAAGTCAAAAGTACATAAGTATTGCCATACTGGGCCAGACCGAAGGTCCATCAAGCCCAGCATCCTGTTTCCAACAGTGGCCAAACTAGGTTACAATTACCTGGCAAGATCCTAAAACAGTACAATACCTTTTATTCTGCTTATCCTATAAATAAGCAGTGAATTTTCCCAAAGTCCATTTTAATAATGGTCTATGGACTTTTCCTTTAGGAAGCCATCCAAACCTTTTTTTAAAACCCCGCTAAACTGACCACTTTACTACATTCTCTGGAACGAATTCCAGAGTTTAATTACAAATTGAGTGAAGAAATAATTTCTCCAATTTGTTTTAAATTTACTACTTTGTAGGTTCATTGTGTGCCCCCTAGTCCTAATATTTTGGAAAGAGTAAACAAGCGATTCACTTCTACCCGTTCCACTCCACTCATTATTTTATAGACCTCTATCATATCTCCCCTCAGCCGTCTTTTCTCCAAGCTGAAGAACCCTAGCCGCTTTAGCCTTTCCTCCTAGGGAAGTCGTCCCATTCCCCTTTATCATTTTTGTGGCCCTTCTCTGTACCTTTTCTAATTCTACTATATCTTTTTGAGATGCGGTGACCATAATTGAACACAATATTCGAGGTGCAGTTGCACCATGGAGAAATACAAAGGCATTTTATTGTCCTCATTTTTTCCATTCCTTTCCTAATAATACCTAACATTCTATTTGCTTTCTTAGCTGCCACTGCACACTGAACAGAGGGTTTCAATGTATCATCAACAATGATACCTAGATCCCTTTCTTGGTCGGTGACTGACTCCTAACGTGGAAACTTGCATTATGTAGCTATAGTTCGGGTTCCTCTTTACCACATGCATCACTTTGCACTTGTTCACATTAAATGTCATCTGCCATTTAGATGCCCAGTCTCCCAATCTCGAAAGGTCCTCTTGTACTTTTCACAATCCTCTTGTGATTTAACAACTTTGAATAACTTTGTGTCGTCAGCAAATTTAATTACCTCACTAGTTACTCCTATCTCTAGATCATTTATAAATATGTTAAAAAACAGCAGTCCAGCACAGACCCCTAGGGAACCCCACTATCTATCATTCTCCATTGAGAATACTGACCATTTAACCCTATTCTCTATCTTTTAACCAGTTTTTAATCCACAATAGGACACTACCTCCTATCCCATGACTCTCCAATTCCTCTGGAGTCTTTCATGAGGTACTTTGTCAAACGCCTTCTGAAAATCCAGAGACACAATATCAACCGGCTCACCTTTATCCACATGTTTGTTCACCCCTTCAAAGAAATGTAGTAGATTGGTGAGGCAAGATTTCCCTTCACTAAATCCATGTTGGTATGTCTCATTAATCTATGCTTTTGAATATGCTCTGTAATTTTGTTTCTTAATAATAGTCTCTACCATTTTGCCCGGCACCAACGTCAGGCTCACCTGTCTGTAATTTTTGAATCACCTCTGGAACCTTTTTAAAAATTGGCGTTACATTGGCCACCCTCCAATCTTTCTGTACCATGCTTGATTTTAAAGATAAATTACATATTACTAACAATAATTCTGCAAGTTCATCTTTCAATTCTGTCAGTACTTGGGATGAATATCATCCGGTCCAGGAGATTTGCTACTCTTCAAGTTGTCAAATTGCGTCATGACATCCTCCAGGTTTATAGAGATTTCATTCAGTTTCTCTGACTTGTCAGCTTTGAATTCCAATTCAAGCACTGTTATCGCTCCCAAATCTTCCTCGATGAAGACCGAAGCAAAGAATTCATTTAATCTCTCTGCTATGGCTTTGTCTTCCCTGATTGTCCCTTTTACCCCTTGGTCATCTAGCAGTCCAACCAGTTCTTTTACCAACTTCTTGCTTTTAATATACCTAAAAATGTTTTTACTCTGTGTTTTTGCCTCCAACGCAATCTTTTTTTCAAAGTCCTCTTTGCCTTCCTTGTCAGCGCTTTGCATTGACTTGCCATTCCTTATGCTGTTTCTTATTATTTTCAGTCAGATCCTTCTTCCATTTTCTGAAGGATTTCCTTTTAGCTCTAATAGCTTCCTTCACCTCACTTTTAACCATGCCAGCTATCTTTTGGTCTTCCTTTCTCCTTGTTTAATACATGGAATATATTTAGCCTGGGCATCCAGAATGATATTTTGAACAGCATCCACGCCTGATGTAAATTTTTAACATTCGCAGCTGATCCTCTTAAGTTTTTTTTTTCAACCATTCTTCTCATTTTATCATAGTCTCCTTTTTGAAATTTAAATGCTAACGTATTGGATTTCCTGTGTGTACTTCCAAAGCCAATATCAAATCTGATCATCTTATGATCATTGTTATCAAGCTGCCCCAGCACCATTAGCTCCTGCACCAGATCATGTGCTTCAGTAAGGACTAGGTCTAGAATTTTTCCTTCTCTTGTTGGCTCCTGTACCCAGCTGCTCCATAAAACAGTCCTTGATTTCATCAAGGAATTTTACCTCCCTAGCATGCCCTAATGTTACATTTACCCAGTCAATATCGGGATAATTGAAATCACCCATTATTATTGTGTGTCACAGTTTGTTAGCCTCCCTAATTTCTGATAACATTTCTACATCTCTCTGTTCATCCTATCACTATCCTTTTCCTCTTTACACAAGGAATTTCAATCCATAGGAATTCCAAGATGTGTTTTGTTTCCTGCAGAATTTTCAATCTATTTGATTCAAGGCCCTCCTTAACATACAATGCTACCCCTCCACCAATTTGATCCACCTCTCATTATGATATATTTTGTACCCTGGTATGACAGTATCCCACTGGTTATCCGCCTTCCACCAGGTCTCAGAGATGCCTAATATATCTAATTTTTCATTTAGTGCAATATTCTAACTCTCTCATCTTATTTCTTAGGCTTCAGGCATTCACATATAGACATTTCAAACTGTGTTTGTAGTTCCTATTTACATCATCCTCAGTACTTGCAGTATTTGCAATCTTTTGTCTGATTTTTTTTTTTTTAAGGATACCTGATCTACTATACTCTCTTTTGCAATCTCACTATCGGGTTACCCTATCTTCCCTGTTTTAGTGATATCTTTAAAGACACCTTATTCTGAACCATACGCTTTGAGGGATTGTCGGCCTTCCCCCAGTCTCTAGTTTAAAAGCTGCTCTATCTCCTTTTTAAATGCCGATGCCAACAGCCTGGTCCCCACCCTGGTTAAGGTGGAGAGCATCCTTTCGGAATAGGCTCCTGCTTCCCCAGAATGTTGCCCAGTTTCTAACAAATCTAAACCCTTCTCCCTGCACCATCGTCTCATCCACGTATTGAGACTCTGGAGTTCTGCCTTCTATTGGGCCCTGCGCGTGGAATGGGTAGCACTTCAGAAAATTCTACCCTAGAGGTTCTGGAATTGAGCTTTCTACCTAAGATCCTAAATTTGGCTTCCAGAACCTCTCTCCCCCATTGTCCTATGTCATTGGTACCCACATGTACCAAGACAGCTGACTTCTCCCCAGCACTATCTAAAATCCTATCTAGGTGATGCGTGAAGTCCGCCACCTTTGCACCAGGCAGGCAAGTCACCAGGCGATCCTCATGTCCACCTTCCACCCAGCTATCTACATGCCTAATAATCGAATCACCACTACAACAGCCATCCTAACCCTTCCCTCCTGAGCAGTAGCTCTTGGAGATGCATCCTCTATGCGAGAGGATATTGCATCCCCTGGTGTGCTGGTCCTGGCTACAGGATTACTTCCAGCTGCACCAGGGTGATGCTTTCCTTTTAAAAGACCTCCCTCCTCCAAGGCAGCACAGGGGCTGCCAGATTAGAACTGGGACTTCTCTACACCGTCCCTGTACCCCTACATCTATGGCAAAAATACTTATCACAAACCAAGCCCAAAATGTACACTGTCATTGACATACATGCAATGCCCTAACTTATTTAGATTTTGCTCATACCTTTTTCAGTAGTAGCTCAAGGTGAGTTACATTCAGGTACACTGGATATTTCTCTGTCCCAGAGGGCTCACAATCTAAGTTTGTACCTGAGGCAATGGAGGGTTAAGTGACTTGCCCAAGATCACAAGGAACAGCAGTGGGATTTGAACCAGCCACCTCTGGATTGCAAGACCGGTGTTCTAACCACTAGGCCACTCCTCCACTCCAGAATATGGACACACAGATATGTACAAGTTCAGACAGACAGATACACGTGTGCGGGGATTCTAAAAAGAAATAGTTATTGTGCTTCCCTTGGGCTGCTTATCTCACATCCTCCTCTCCAAGGTCAGAGCTGAGTAGCAATGGCGCTCATGGACTGTGAAAATTTAGCATTTCCTGCAACTCAAAACTGCTTCCGAATCAAAACAATTGAATCGCATCTCCCAGATGTTATCTCTCCTCTCCCGAGTCCCTCTGGAGTGTTGGTCACAGTGGTGAATCTAGTACATTGAGGGTATGCTGCACGGGCACGCCAGAGACAGGTGCCTGCGTCCCCTGCTCATTGCCTTCTGACTCTTCCTTCCCTTTCAGAATTTGGCAAAAAAAAAAAAAAGGAAGGTTTAAAAACAGGTCCAGCAGTGATTATTAATACCTGGGAAAAGGTAAAAACTCCTAATATGATTTACAGAGACATAGAAGATGGAGCAGTAATAAAGGAAAGGCTGAGAGGATCATTGATGCTATATGCTCCTCAGCATTGCCATGTAAGAGCAGGGGGAGTGGAGTGTTACAGTGGAAGAGCTGAGGTTCACTGATGGTGTATACTCCTCAGCATTTCCATATAATGGAGAACAGGAGGAGTTATAGTGGAAGGGGTGAGGATCATCAGTGCTGTATGCTCTTCAACACTGCTGTGTAATGCGAGAGAGGAGGAATTATATTAGAAAGGATGAGGATCATCAGTGCTGTGTAATGTGAGGAGAAGCTAGGGAGAGGTACTGTGGAATAGAGGGTGTTACAGTAACAACTCCTGGGAGGGACGGCTTTGTCCTCATCCCAGAAGCCGAGAATCATCTTTGTCGTAATCATTCCTCCAGCTTCAGTGCAGACTAGTTAAAGAATATCTCCCATCTCCTACAAACTTGACAGGAACAATTCCTCGTGATGCTTCCCTGCTGTCCAAACAGCAGCTGTAAATTGCTTTGCTGTACGATTCAAAAAGCAGCATAGTGAAAGTAATAAATTAAACTAAGGCAGTTTCAAAGCCAGTGACCCAGTTACTAACAGACCTGGCAGAATAGGAACCTTAATTCAGCTGTAAGCATGCATGGACTTCCATAGCATGTTTTCGTGTAGCTGCATTTAAAAAGAGGCGTTCACAGGGTGTGCCTACCATGGGAGAGCAAACAGCATGCATCTATTTACATTTTCCAGTATGTGTGCAGTGTTCATGTAAACATTGCAACTAGACCAGCTTCTCAACATTGCCCCCTAAAAAGGCTCATATCAAGGAACCATCCCTGAATACAACCCCAGGGGGACCCCTCTCTTTCTTATTCAGTGGTTCAATGAGAATAACGAATTGAGAGAACAGATTCACTCAAGTCCTTACAATCCAGAAAGGGTTGAATAGTTTTGCACGGCTGATTCCTGTATAGTTTCTGGTACACCTCATGTTTGATTTCCTCCTTTGTATTATAATGCAACTGGATCACGAGCCCTGCTCTGAGTCCTCAGGTCCTTTTTCTGCCTCTTGCCAACCCCCCCCCCCCCCCCCCCCTTGTGGAAATTAATAGCAGATTTTGTTGGAGATGAAAGGGGAGGGAGAAATCCCAGAGTACTGCGGTCATAAACTTAGGCCTAGGCAACTACCTCCAACACCAAATTTTGATAGGCACCAGAATGCTACTGCCACAACAGCAACTCTTCTTTAGGAAGTAACATCAGTGGAGGCCCAACTCCGTCATATGCTGACAGGCCCATTGGGGCACCATGGTGAGGGGAAGCCCATAAAGAAAGAAGGAAGGGGCCCCACAGGGCCTGTCAGTGTGTGAGGGCAATCAGGCCCCATGCTGGTTACTTCTTAGAAGTTGCTATGGCTGGTTGTTCAAGACAGCAGCAGGTGAGCAGGGACAATGGAAGAAGGGGGAAAGGTAACTCCCACCTCCCTCCCATTGCCTGTAAGCACCACTAATTTAAATCTGACCCTGAAGTACTGGAACTGTACAAGCTCAAATTCACTGAAGTTGCTTGAGTGTCCTTTCTCTGGAATCTGTATAATAGATTGAAGAGGGAACTGACCCCCCCCTCCCCCCCCCCCCAGGAGAAGGTCCAGATTATTATTGCTGTACTTGTATGTGTGTGTATATGTGTATATTGCAGCTCCATGGAGAGGACATGCAGCACAACTTATTTGAAGCCACTGGAATGACCTGTTGCAATTTGAAGGTAGTGTCTGTTACCTTTTTGTTTTTCATTACAATAAATTTGTTTCTTTTCCTTCCCCAGCACACTCCGGCACCAAGCACAGAGTGAAGATTTGTCTATAAAGAGGTAAAACAAAACCCTGTTCTTGTGAATAAACTGCAAATTCTATCAGTGATGGGGGAGGGGGGGTTATGAACAAGCACTAGATTGTGAAGAGCAATCCACTTCAGAGATCCCTTGCTCCTGTCTTGCTATTTTAGTACTAAGATCCCGCCCCCAACAGTTTTCTGTCAGTCAGTGCACCTCACTGCAACCCAGCAGCACCTCCTGCTCTTCCCATTACACTGAAACACACACATGGCTCTCCCTTACACAGAAACGTACACATCCTTCTTTTCCCTATCCTGCACCATAGGCGTAGCCAGACCTAACATTTTGGGTGGGCCCAGAGCTAATATGGGTGTGAGTAGTGTTTCTTGGGACACTCTTAAATAATGCCTTAGAGTGCACTTGATGACAGATTTTTAATAAACAGTCTGCCCAGCAGTTGTCCTGCATCAACATAAACCACATACATACTTGGAACTTATGTTGCAAACTTTAACACCACCAGTTCTGAACACACAAAACCAATAACAGCACCTTTATGTTATTCATTATCATGTAACCCAAAATCCTTCTGTAATACCAAACGTCTATTCTCTTCTTATTTCCACTATTCATGATGTATCACCTCCTACAACATAAGCCACATTGAGCCTGCAAAGAGGTGGTAAAATATGGGATGAATGCAATCTCTCTCTATATAAAACGCACCTCCAACATTCTGAAGCCCCACAAGTCCCAACGTTCTAAATGCATGGTGGTGAAACCAGGAATTCGCCCATGAGTGTTGGCCCGCCCCCCGCATCAGACGTCATGACGTCGAGGGCGGACCAATGACACTCAACCAATCGCATCGAACCCGTTACTAAGCGATGGAACGTGACCATAGACACATCGCGGAACAATGAAAACCACAGCACACAGTTGCTACGCGACGTCAACAGCAACGCTAAAAGGACCATATAGATCTCTCTCCACAAACAACGGACACGAGGGCATAGGAGGGAAGGAAAAAAACCAACATACACACACACTCTCACTCTTAACTGGCTATAATGAGCAACTGACCTGCCACTATCACAGGGACTGCTAGCACTCTCGCTGTCTCTCACACACACATACACACGGGACACAGAGGGTATGGAAGACAAGGAACAAATCGTTGGGTATGGAGGGGGCGACGGGAGATAAGGCAAGAACTGCCTCAAATGTTTGTGCTGTGCTATGTACAATTATAATGCTGTCTCTTCATTTTGACCCTACCCTTTCACACTCTCTTTCATACAGACGCACACACACACACTTACACTGTCTCTATCTCACACACACACACATATACACACTCTCTCACACAGACACATAACACGCCTCAAATGGTTCAGCTGTCCTATGTAAAATTTCACTGCTGTCTCTTCATTTCACCATACCTATGCACACTCTCTTTCACACAGAGACACACACACACTTTCTCTGTGTCACACACACACATACACATATACACACTCTCACTCTCTCTATAGCCTTGCTAGCGCCCGTTTAATTTTTTACGAAACGGGCCATTTTTACTAGTAAATAAATAATATACACAACAGCAATGTGTTCCATTGGAACAAAACAGACAAGTCAGACTGATACAGATCCCATACAAACCATATGCCAGCAGAATCTCTCACCTGGGTCACATGCAGAACACAGATTAACCCTCATCAATTGAGAATAGAGGACCAAATTTTGAAATTGGCCTGTAGCTCAGTATCAGCCTTGCCCTTCCCAACCCCCATCCCTCTCTGTAGCCTGGCATCAGCCCTGCCCTTCCCTAACCCCATCCATCCCTGTAGCCCAGCATCAGCCCTACCCTTCCCCCCATCACATCATCCCTGTAGCCATCTCCCCTACCCTTCCCAATCTCTACCCCCCCCACCCTGATGCACACCAGCATTAAATATAAAACCCACCAACATTTATATTTAATGTTGATGGGTTTCTCGGTAGGGGTGGTCTCTGTCTGCAGTGCCCAAGTTTAAAATTTTTTTAACATCCTTGGCACTACAGAGCCCACCCCACCCAGAAACCCACCAACATTAAATACACAACATTTTTGTTTAAACCTGGTATTATACAAATTAAAACATTTTTGTTACCTGGTCTTGAGCTTCCTATAGAGATCTATTGCCCCCATGAGGTCCTAATGAGTGTGCACGTGGGATTCCAGGTTCTAGGCCGATTCCCCAAGCATAGCAGCAAGAATGTTAAAAAAGCAGGCAGGAAGGCTTCTGAATGGCTGCATGTTGCTGTGCAGCCTAACTGGTGCCAGGATCCAATTACTGAAGCTATTCATCTCCAATTATCACATAAAGATGTATTCCATGTGCAGCCAGAAATCGCCCCATCCTTTCCCCTGTAAGCCACATTTTGTAATTTTGAGCCTAAAGCGGCCCTTACACTCCCATCCCCCCCCCCCCCCCCCCCCACATTATTTCGGCCCGTTTCTGAGAAACCGGAGATGAGGGGGAAAGAGAAAAGTTTTATTCTAGTCTGCACTGCAGGCAGTTCAAATTCACAATTCACCATTAATTTCGTGTAAAATAACATATCTAGACGGCACAAAAATAATAAAAACAAAGGGGTAAGAAGAGGCGAGACATAACGGGTGACCTAAATTCAACTAATATGAACACATTTTAGAAATAAATAAAATGGGAGCTAGAAATAATTTAAAAATAATGAGAGAAGATAATTGTTTAAAATTAAAACTAAAGGCAAAATACAATAGGAGGACAGGAAGTGAGAAGGGCAGGGCATAAAGGTGGTATATGTGGAATAAACAAACATCATATGAACCTGTGATTGCAAGAGAGAACAACTGTGGGTCTGGCCAAAGGAGAAGAAAAAAAAAAGCAGAGCCAAGTACTGCAGGGGAAGAAGCACCCTTACCTGAATATTAAAAGAGAAAGCTCTGGAGGAACCTGCAAAGAGCTCAGCAGGATTTAAAAACACCCTGAGAGAAAGCAAATAATGAGCCCCTATATAAACTCAGCAGGGAGACAGGAGACTGTTAGGCTGATTCAATGCAGCTCAGTTGTAGGCTGTTCAATCCTCTCAGATCTCTCCGTAGTTAGATAAACTCAGCAGGGAACAGTAGGCAGATAGGCTGGTTCAATCCCAGCTCGGTTATGGGCATTCAGTCACCTCTGATCCCTCCCTGGTGTTTCAGTCAGTGGCCAGAGTCAGAGTAGCAATATAAACAACAACTGGAGAAGCGATTGACTCAGGGAGCCCGATGGAATAATGAGAGCGGGACAAGGAAACTGAGAGTGAGCTGCTGACGCCTACTACTACTACTACTACTATTTAGCATTTCTATAGCGCTACAAGGCGTACGCAGCGCTGCACAAACATAGAAAAAGATAGACCCTGCTCAAAGAGTTTACAATCTAATAGCCTAAAAAGACAGGTACCGATTGGCGGGTCAGTGAGACTGGGTGGGCCTGTGCTGAGATTGGGTGGGCCTGGGCCCACCCAGGCCCACCCGTAGCTATGCCCCTGTCCTGCACACACCCGCTCTTCCCTCACCGCAGATACGCACACATTTGCACACACACATGCACAACTGTTCCTCCATCACACACACAGCTTCCCTCCTCAACACAGACATAGGTCTTCCCCTCCCACACACACACACAGCTTTTTCCTCTGCTCCCCCTCCCCACACAGAGATTTGCATATAATGGCGGCAATATTTGCAAATCCAGTTTATGCATATTCATTGTGGATATCCTGAAAACCTGACTGGCAAGGGTACTCCAGGACCGGACTTGGGAAACACAGCCCTAAACTATAGCGTTCCCTCGGGTTTTTGCAGCCCAATTGAATGACCCTGTATTTTTTTTAGCATTAAATCTTAGCTGCCAAATTCTGGATCATTCATCAAGCTTCGCTAGGTCCTTCCTTGTGTTATTCACCCCATAGAGCTAGTGTAAGTGCTCCTTCCTAATGTTATTTGCGTAAATGCAGTTATGCTAGCATTCTATAACGGCAACTGTGCATGGCCTTCCCTTTATCCAGGCTTCAGTATTTGAGGTCAGGATGAAGTGCAGCAAGAAATTAGAATAAAGTTAATCTAGTAAAACCTGTAATTAAGCCACCAGCCCTCAAAGCCCCAAGTCCAGTAGTGGTGGTGAGACAAAAATGGGGGTAAGCACAGAGGATTCTTCCTGGCAAAGATGTAACAGGGAGTTAGGCATTCTTCTGGCAGCAAGGTGGCAGGGCCAGCCCAATCACAGGGCATGACTAGGCAGTCACCTACAGCAGCAGTTGCTGGGGGGCATCAAAGAGCAGCTGCAGGGAAAGCAAAATAGAAGTTCCTGACAATCACAGGAACTCAAGGAAAGAACAGGAGGTACATTTACCAGCAGGAAAGGTAGGCAGTTTAGAAATAGGCACATTAACCCAGATTATTGTGGGAGGGGTGGTGTTGGGGTGATGATTGTTTGGGAGGGGGGAGGGGAGGTGCAAAGGTGATGGTTTGCCTAGGGTGCCTAGTATCCTTCCACCAGATGCGCCTAATTGTTATGACAGAAATACAACATATTGCAAACAAGCTGTTCCTCACTTCCTCAAGAGCAGAGGCAGGGAAAGAAGAGATAAGGGCAAAATGACAGCGGAAGTATAATCCAGCAATACTGCAGGTTCCAGGCTAGCTGGTTTGGTACCTACTACTACTACTACCATTTAGCATTTCTATAGCGCTACAAGGCATACGCAGCGCTGCACAAACATAGAAGAGAGACAGTCCCTGCTCAAAGAGCTTACAATCTAATAGACAAAAAATAAATAAAGTAAGCAAATCAAATCAATTAATGTGAACGGGAAGGAAGAGAGGAGGGAAGGTGGAGGCGAGTGGTTACAAGTGGTTACGAGTCAAAAGCAAAGTTAAAGAGGTGGGCTTTCAGTCTAGATTTAAAGGTGGCCAAGGATGGGGCAAGACGTAGGGGCTCAGGAAGTTTATTCCAGGCGTAGGGTGCAGCGAGACAGAAGGCGCGAAGTCTGGAGTTGGCAGTAGTGGAGAAGGGAACAGATAAGAAGGATTTATCCATGGAGCGGAGTGCACGGGAAGGGGTGTAGGGAAGGACGAGTGTGGAGAGATACTGGGGAGCAGCAGAGTGAATACATTTATAGGTTAGTAGAAGAAGTTTGAACAGGATGCGAAAACGGATAGGGAGCCAGTGAAGGGTCTTGAGGAGAGGGGTAGTATGAGTAAAGTGACCCTGGCGGAAGACAAGACGGGCAGCAGAGTTTTGAACCGACTGGAGAGGGGAGAGGTGACTAAGTGGGAGGCCAGCAAGAAGCAAATTGCAGTAGTCTAAACGAGAGGTGACAAGGGTGAGGATGAGGGTTTTGGTAGAGTGCTAAGAAAGAAAGGGGCTACAGCTCTCCAGAAACCAATGATTCAGTGCTGGCAGGTTGGTGCTTGCCAGGTATGGGCACCAAGGGGAATGAATGTCCAGACAACAGCCTCACTAGTTCTGGCAGCTGTTTAGATGATGACAGTGCTTAGAGGTAAAATAAGCGGGCAGCTCACAGGCGTCGGAACGAGGGGAGCCACTAACATTTTCTTTCCCATCCCTGCCTGCCCTACGAGATGTTTCTTACCACCCTTTCCTGGAGTAGCAACAATACAATTACCACAACAGCAGAGGCATTGTGGCTGGCCAGCAAAGGGCCTTGAGCATCCCTGCCAGCTTGGATCCCCTCTGAAACAGGCCGAAAGGAGAGATGCTAGAGAGTGAGGGCGAGGGGGCTCAGACATGCTGAAGGGGAGAGAGCGGGAGGAAAGGAAATACTGGAGATCATGGGGAAAGGGGTAAAGCGCTGCATTCGACTGGTAGCGCTATAAAAGTGATTTATAGTAGTAGTAGAGAAATGCTGGACTCCACAGAGGAGGGGGGATTTGAGAGGTGGAGATGGAGAGATGCTGAATGCCATTGTGCCACTGGCGGGGGGAGGGGGGACTATGGGATGATAGGGTAGGGAAAGGGAGTTGTTGGGGGTGGAGCCAGGGCCCCCTAAACAAAAAGGTGTTCCGCTGCCCCTGAGGAAGCTGGATGAAGGATTAATATGATATCTTTTGTCTTCAAGACAGCAAAGACTAATTTGATAAGGTTTGATATCCTACAACCAGCAACTATTGACTGATTAATTGCTGTCATCGAAGTCGACTCGTGGTGCTCATAGAGACTAACTTTCTACAGAATGTTCTGTCCTTTCTTCTATTTGTTTGCAAAGGCTTTTTAGTGGATCATTCATTGTTGTTGTTATTGTGCCAATCCATCTTATTGCTGGTCTTCCATGCTTCCTTTTTCCTTTGTTTCCTTTTCCAGGGACTCTGGCCATCATATAATATGGCCAAAATATGATAGTTTCAGTCTAGCCCTGTGAGCTTCTAGTGAGAATTCCAAGTTTTAGTTGGTCAAGGACCATCTCAGCAACTATAATATCCCAAAACTAATAATAATCTATAGGCCTTACACTGAGGTCAAAATGAGGGCAACAATAAGTTAGAATAAAGTTCATCTGTTAAAACAGGAGCGACCTGCCACCAGCTGGACAGAAATAGCTGAGCAGACTGAATGGGCCTGTTAGTCTTTTCCTACCATTAACCATTGTGTTATATTGTTCTGTTACTATAGGGTTCGTTTTCAAAGCACTTAGACTTTGTAAATCTAAGTGCTTTGAAAATACGCCTCCCATATCATTCTAGTCTAACTACAGATAGGTCTGGAATAAGATCATAGTGTTAATACACAAGAAGAAATATGTATCCTAGAGAGCTGCACGGGAACGGAGTTAGTGTGAATCTCGCAGGGATGGATACAGGTCTTGCGTGGTTCGCAAGGAAGTCTAGTGGCAGGCCAGCCTACCTATCCTTTCCTTGTGTTTCTAAGCTAGCTTAGCAATTATATAGCACTAAAAAAATTAATAGATATGGTGTATAACAGTGAGAGGAGAAGTTATCAACATGGGCTACTGTTAAGTTGGGTTATTTTATCACAAGTCGGGTTATTTTAGTACAGGGGATGGAAGGGATTCCAGTGGGAACGGGCGGGGCTGGGTGAAATTTCTGTCCCTGTGCAACTCTCTAACGTGTACATCTCCATGTAATGCCGCAGAGGGGACAAGTTAAGGGGTGTCTGGATTATCTTGTGCAGAGGTGGTGGTAAGGTTTGGTGCTCCTTGTAAGGTTGTTTTCCTCCAGTTCTGTCTTCTCTGATAACTAGCAGGATCACTTCAGTCTTCTGAACAGTTTTTCTGTTTCCCTCAGGTGGTGTTGAAAGGTGATGCGAGGAAGTTAAATTTTGCACGGAGTAAGTGAACTCTACAGTCAATCACCTGTTGTACAGTTAGAAGATGAGTCATCCAAGATCCAGACCCCATCTCTGTTCCTAGTTGTTACAGGGATGGGAGGAAAT